>NC_067483.1:83977571-84577571 GCF_947179515.1 Apodemus sylvaticus
CAATGTTCTCAGTCCTCAGTATCTCTCTCTCTCTCTCTCTCTCTCTCTCTCTCTCTCTCTCTCTCTCTCTCTCTCTCTCTCTCTCTCCTCCCTTAAATTGGATATTTTCTTTATTTACATTTCAAATGTTATCCCCTTTCCTGGTTTCCCCTCCGCCAAGCCCCTATCCCATTTTCCCTCCCCCTGCTTCCATGAGGGTGCTCCCCCATCCACCCACTCACTCCCACCTCACTACCCTGGCATTTCCCTATGGTGAGACATCAAGCCTTCACAGGACCAAGTGCCTCTCCTCCCATAGTATGTATTCTCTTCATCAGTTATTTTTCCTGATGCTGTGAAAAATACTTAAACAGTAAGGGATGAAAGGTTTCTTTTTGTTCTCAATTGGAGGCATCCATCATGGTAGGGAAGCCACAGTGGATGTATGCGACAGTTGGTCACATGGACCCACAGTCAGAAAGCAGAGAGTGGTGGATGCTGGTACTCTAAAAGCTTTACCCATCTTAGGCAGTCTTAGATTCCAGCTCATGGCATTTGCCACCTGCATTTAAAATGCCTGTTCCCCATCTAATCTAGAAAATTTGTAATACATATGATAAGATTTGACTCCAAGGAGAACATGCCAAATTGGAAGTCAATATAAGCTATCACACATACTATATTGTTTAAGGAAAATGACAAGGAAATGTTTAAGGAGAAAAAAGTGTGCATGTTCAAAGACACAACTCAAAAATATAGCTTGATCTCAGTTTATTGGATTAGGTTTATTGCACCTGTCAATGTCTCATTAGAATCTTATCTGGCGAGGATGATTCAAGTGTCTGGTTTATTCAATAATTGTCTGTCCAATTATAAAGTAGAGTTATGTCTTGTGGTTTGTACATCAATATCACGTGAGATTGTCCATCTTGGTGTTCGGACTCTAGATCCCATGTAACTCTTAATGAAGTGGCTATGCATGGAACTGGGATCTGCAAAGCAGAGAAGTGGATTCTAAAGACTTCAGGAGTTGATACCAGCTTAGGGAACTTCGCTTCTGTGGCCAACCCACCCCTAATATGTCCCATCCTTTGCATCCAATCAGCTTCTGAGAGATTCCTCCAACTTGTGGAGTACATACTCTAGAGACCTCCCAGCATAATCCCAGACCCCTCTCATCTCAAACTCATGCTGCTGATGTCACTCATAATTTCTTACCCCCAGCAAGGCAATGTTTTGACTCAGATACTTCCATGTTGGGGGCTAGGACTACCTGTGCATTGTGGGATATTTAGAACAGAATTAAATCCAGAATCCAAATCACTAGGATGTTATAACATTAACACCTGAAATGTCAATAGACAATCAGAAATTGTCAATAGTGACAATCAGAAATGTCTCTAGATATTGCCAAATGTCCCCTGAAGAAGGATAACCCCCAAATGAAAAACAGTATTCTAAGTACTCTAGAATCAGAGAACTATGAATTATTATATCATATCTTATCATATCATATTATATCATATCCAAGGGAAGTGATAAATGAATCTATCCTCACCCCAGATTACCATATAAATATTATTGCATGAGTCATCTTGCTTTGCACAAGGTAAGTAGCCCCTGAATACTATCGTTACAGTTTAAGGCCAAATCCTTGACTAAGGAATGTAATGCTTGCTGGTTGAAATGTACTCTACCTGCAATGGTCAGGATGGCTTCCCAAGAGACTTACATCTGAACAATATTTTGAAGTATGAAGAATTATCCAGGTAGTCAGTGCAGAGAAGTGTGTAGAAGCAGAAAGGAAAGCTGTTTAAAATGTTTGTGTGTGTGTGTGTGTGTGTGTGTGTGTGTGTGTGAGCTAGACAACTTCCACCGGAACTCAGCCTGGAGTCTGGGGGGAAGGGTTTGCCCGAACTGTTAAAAGGTCTGGCGCCATTAAAGTTTACGGCTTTGATCAGTGAACATTGACTTGGCCGCACGTTCTTTTCGCCCCTCTTCCCTATGACCCCAAAATTCTCTCAACAGGTAACCCGGTTTACATGTGGCTGCGGGCAGCTACATATTGGCGCCTGAACGTGGGAAGACCTGGCACGAGAGAATTTCTTGAGGTAGCCCTATCCAGCGAAGCTTCGCGGAAAAGGTGAAAATTAATGGTATCCGCACGGTAAGCAACATAGAGGTCAAAACTAGCGCTAGTGAATTCGTGTCTATTGTTGTGAGTGCAAGGAAGGGATACAGTTTTTCAAGCATACTGTGTGGACCCAGCGCAGGGACTGCTTGGGTTGATAAGATAGGGAAATATGGGGAAGGAATTTGGTAGGCATTTGCCCAAAGCTCGTAAGAGCTGATTTCGGCGAAAAGGGGTTTTTAAAAATAGGCATATGTCCACAGCTTCTAAGAGCTGTTTAAAGAGGAAAATGGATGCAATTGCTTAACAAGCACGCTTAACTTTCTGTGTATCTTTCCGTGTTTGTCCCGGTGCACCGACTGTCTGTCTATGTGTATGTTTATGTCCTCTCTGTGTCTTTGTGTGAATGACTGTTTCATGTTAAAAAGAAAAATTGGTAAAGATTACATCTGCTGGTAACCTCTTGAGCTAGCCACAGTTTGTGTGGGGATTGATTCAAAGCCACGCTGCAGCAGCGTAGCTCACTCACCCAAGACAGAAACATGGCTGGGGAAAAAGCCGCTCTTAAAAGCCCAGAAACCTCGAGATTTGGGAAGACCTTGGTTTGGCTTGTGAAATTCATGTAGTCGCTTTATACTTGTTTCTAATTGGTTTTAATGATATAAGGCTTTACATTTCTTGACTAAAGAGTTATAAATTAATTGGTTATTATGTAAAAGGTATAGTGTTATTAAGAAAAGGTTAGTTTAAAACTGGTGATTCAGTGTTAGAGCTATCTTAACTAACTACACGTGGCCTAACGCCACTCATGCCTTGTTCTTGTTTATAATTGGATTTAAAGGTATATTTTGCATGACTTGACTATAGAGTATTGGCTTAAGTCACTGGACATGATTTAAAAGGTATAATGTTATTAACAAATGTTAGGTGAAAGCTGGTAGTTTAGGGTAGTCGCCATTTTTAAACAAACACGTGGCATGACGATTAAGGCTGGTAGTTTAGGGTAGCCGCCATTTTGAACACCACGTGGCATGACGCAATCCAGGAAATACAGGCCTTTGGGACGCTCCTAAATTGGCATGGTGTTTCATGTGAATCTTGGCCTGGAGATTAGACTTAATGAAGATTAAGATTTAAAATATTGTCTCTTTAATAAGGTACACTGTTATACACTTGAACATAAGAACTGGCATACAAACCTTGTGCTGTAAATATGTGTTTGCCATTAATTTTAAAGAAAATAGATTGTTTAAAATTGAGATTTGCTTCCAAAATTACAATTGTGCTCTAATATTGCAAGAAAACATTGAGTTACAATAAAAATCAGTGTGTCATTGGCTACAGTTTTCAGTTTGCAGGCTCGTAATTGTTAACATTTTGTAATTAAGATAATTTTGAGAGTGATACAGCTATGGGTTTTAGAGGCCCATTGCCACTTTTCCACAAGTTTATAGGCTACAATGGTAGGAGCAAAATTTAACCCTCCAAGATTAAAAAGGATATCTCTGTAGAAATGTATTTGATATCAAGTAGGTTCCTTTGACCATGAAATTACAGGTTTCTTTTGTTTAATCCTGTCTTAGTTAAAAGGCTCAGGTCTAGTCCTTGCCAAGGACTAAAGGTAGATCCTAGGGCAGAAAAAAAAATGTGTTTTGTCTCTGTTTCAATACTAGAAGTTAAGATCTTAAAATTTTCAGTGTATAATGTTCATAGAATGTTTGTTACAGGCCCTTGCTCCTATAGACTTTTAGAATTTTTAGGTAAATGGCTTTCAAAAGTTGTTAGGATATATTAATTGGCTTTATCTTATTTACCTCATTTTAAGCTTGCCACAGAAGGTCTTAAACCTCTGTTTTCAAGGTAGGAAACGTTTGTTCCTTGCTTCAAGCAACAATCAAATTTATTATTAATGGTTGGTCTATTACATGGCAAGCATTTTTAGGCAAAATTAATAACTGTTATCCAAAAGATAATTTGTACTATCAGATCACATGTTTATTCCTTTAAGTTTCTCCCTGCTTCAACACAGATACCTGAATTGGGTGCTATAGCAGCTATTTTTAAGATGTTAAAGGTCAAGCTTTTAATAATAGTAGATATACATAGCTCATGGTTTATAATTGCTTAAAATTGGTCCATTTTTAATACTGCTAATTCTTAATTTCTACAGTTTATACAAATGTGATTCAAATTTCTAAGAACAAAGGATATGTTCTCTAAATGACTGTCCTTTAGGTATTTGAAATAATTTTATATTTTGTGCACATCAAATTATAAAGATTTGTTCTTGATGTCCTCAATTTCTACCTCTACCACGTAATGGTGTTAATCCTAGAGGACTTAGTTATTACAGATAAATGATATTCATATTTCTAATTTAAAAGATTAAAAAAATATGTACATGTGACTAATGATTCATTTTTAGGCTGTCTAGTTGCAACTGCTCTAACAGAAAAAGCAACTATATTTTATATAATTACATAGTTATTGCCTATGTTATGGTTTATACTTTGTGTTCCAACTTAAATTAATAAAACTATCTTCTTGGAAGAAAGAAGAGAGGGGAAATTGTGTCCCTGTGCATATAATTTAAATTATGCTTGCATGTTTTTAAAAAAAATTTTAAAATTTGGATGCCAAGAAACTCCTTGCTAAATGTATATGACATCTTGTAATTAGACATATTGATGTCTAGGTGAAATGAAGGAATTCACTTACTAACATATGCCATGATCCTGATTTAATATTGGGGGAGAAGGCATGTCCTCTGTTTTTTCCACAGAATGCTGCAGAAGATATGCTGACTGTGCTTGCTGAATGCCCAGACCATGGTAACATAAGAGCTATATTGGGTATATGTTCTTGACTTACCTCAATTGTCAAATGTCCCAGGTTAGATAAATTGCCTAGCTTCAAGCTTTTAGACTTTGTGGGACAGAACATAGAGACTGTTAAGCTAGCTTAGGAAAAATTAATCTAAAGAAGAGTTAAAATGACTCTTCTCCTTATTGTGTTCAGCTGACTCAACCATAGACTGGTCTAGAAATAATTCCAATATTGAAGATTCCAATTTTGAGGATGGCTAACAATCTTCAGCCAGCTGTGTTAATTTAACATATAGTCTCCACTTTTCCTGAGAAGTAACAGCATATCTCTTGATACACAAGGCTACCTCTCCCATCTCAGAGGCCAAGCCTTGGGTCCTTAAAGTTGTTAATTTACAACTGAATTGGATACTTCTGGGACAAGTTAATCCTATTCCACCTTTAACTCTTGACCTTGTCTGTTAAGCAGACAGGCTGTCTCCACCCAGGCTCACCTGGATGGAGAGATTGCATGTCTGTTAAAGACACTTGCAGACCCCCCTGGCTTCAAAACTTACACAAGTGGATCTCCAAAGAGGGAGCCACATAGAACTCAGATCTATGTGTGTTTGTTTTTGAACAAACATGGGTACCAGCGAGACGTGCGAGGCAAAGCACTGCATGGGGAGGTGAATTTCTGCTTCTGAGTCCCCAGGAAGTACACCTAATTGCATAGGGGTTAACGTCGAGAGGCTGTCCTTAAAATAATAAGGGAGCCTATTACCCCTCCTCTGAAAAAGACGTTATACAATATTTAAGAGGAATTACGGTCAATGCTTCCCCTCCTGGTTAAGGCCCGCCTTCTTATGAAGGATATTTATCCACTTGTTTTCTACCTCCTCGTGTTCAAATTAATAAAAAAAGGGAGGACATGTACAGAGCCATATTGGGGCAGTCTTGCACTTGGTCAGAGTTTGACTTTGGTCAAGGTTAACTTCTCCCAGTTAGCCAGGATCCTGCTCCACCTAGGGTGGAGCACTCGTAGTAAAGGTTAAGTTCATTGTTCCTCCAGGTATAGGGATTCCTGAATTAAACAGGTGACCCACCCAGCTGCCGGAGCAGTCAAGACGAAGACCTCCAAGAGAAGCTAGACAACTTCCACCGGAACTCAGCCTGGAGTCTGGGGGGAAGGGTTTGCCCGAACTGTTAAAAGGTCTGGCGCCATTAAAGTTTACGGCTTTGATCAGTGAACATTGACTTGGCCGCACGTTCTTTTCGCCCCTCTTCCCTATGACCCCAAAATTCTCTCAACAGGTAACCCGGTTTACATGTGGCTGCGGGCAGCTACACTGGGTCCTTTCTATACAATGTCTGGAAGAGGTGAGGTGTTACAGATAAGAGAGCAGCACCGACCTGGTGGCCGTAAGCACCAACATCTTGCAGATGAATTACTCTATTGTCATTATGGCTGTTGGACCTTGGGCTTTGGAAGGTGCCACAGTTATTATGTAGAATGTCTCCCAAAGCCCATTATGGTTTGGCCTCCTCAGTGGACTTCCTGGGAGGTGATGCAAACTTTAGGAAGTACAGCCCAAGAGAAGGTCTTGTGTCATTAGGGACATTTTCTTGATAGAGATAATGGGGCTTTATCCTCTATTCTCCTTTACTTCCTGACCATGAAGTTGCTCTGTCATGCACTCCCTCTGAGATGGTTCATTTTGAATGTCAACTTGATTGGACTGAGAAGAATCTAGTCTGTTAATGAGGTAGACTTCTGCAGGTGTCTTTGAGAATGTTTGCAGAGTTTAACAATAGAGACCTACCCTAAAGATGAATAGTACTGTCCCATGGGCTGGGGCCATGGATTGAACGGAGGGGGCAAAAGGCAAAGGAAAGCTGAAAAGAAGCGTCCATCTTGCTCTGCATCCCAACAGAAGAGGCCAGCATGTGGCCACACACCTCACATTCCTACCACCCTGCCTCCCCCACCATGATGAACTCTATGGCCAAGAACAGACATGAAAATAAAGTTACTTCTTGTCAGATATTTTGTCACAGCATCAAGAACAGTAACTGTTAGACCCCACCATGATGTTCTGCCTCCATACAAGCTCCAAAGAAAAGAGGCCAATCAGTCACGGACTGGAGCCTATGAATCCATTAGCCAATATCCACCTTTTCTCCGAGAGTTGATCATCCCAGGTAATTGTTACAATAACAGAAAAGCAACACAGGGAGAGATTTTCATTCATGTTAAAATATACTACAGTTGTAAGATTTGTCAGTTTAAAAAAAATCATAGGTAGCATAGCGATATTCTCTTTCTTTTTGCTTACATATAGAAGCTATGTATGTGTACAGCATATGTAATACAACCATTTGGGGGTAAGCACGCACTGTTGATACCATTACACCAACATGGCTAGAGACACACCCAACACATTTCAAAGTCAATCATTTTGTTGTTATTATTTCCTTGTCTTCGCCCTTTAGTTTCCTTTGTTTCAGCTTTATTGTTAAGAATACAACATATGATCTACCCAACAGTTTGTTGCTATGAGAGACCAGGATTTCACAGCATAGCCCATACTGGTTTTTATGTGTACCATGTAGTGTTGGTTTATATGTCTACAATGCAGTATTGTTAATTCTAAGCATCGTGTTCTCTGCTAGAATGTCCAAATACCATCTCCATATCTCACATGTAAGTGAAGTCACATGGAACTTGTCTGTCTGTGTCTGGTTTGTTTCATTGAGCATAACATCCTTCAAGACAGCACTTGATGACAAATGGCAAGATCTCCTTATTTATCTAAGACTGTCTGTAGAACACTTGATTTAGCTACTCACCCCACCAAGGACATTTATGGTTCAATACCTTAGTATTGCTGTGATAGCCATAGGATTACGGATATTTCTTCAGATCCTCTCTTCACTTCTTTCAGATGTATACGCATAAGTGAGGTTGCTGGATCACAGAGTAGTCTTAATTTTTTGAGGAATCTCCACACTATTTCCACAAAAGTTGCACCAATTTACATTCCTACCAGGAGTGGACTCAGGTATACTTTCGTCCACATGTTCATCAAGACTTATTTTTTAAAAAACATATTTAAAAAACATTTAAATAGATGTTAGATGATTCTGATCTGTGTCCTCATAAAGACCACCCTTGAGAACTGTTTTTGTCCCATGCTGGGAACTGAGTCCAGAGCCTCATGCGCGCATTCCACACTGAGCCAAGTCCAACCCTGGGACACTTTTTTTTTTAAACAGATTAGCTTGCATTTGCATCCTTCAGAGTTGGTCGATGATTAAAGGTATTAGTTGTTTTTATGCTAATGAGTTGTATGGAGTTCCTTATGTGTTTTGAATACTAATAACTTCTCAGGAAATATGCTTAATAGCTTTATTAATGCTAAATTTAAATTCCTTTCCCTAATATGACTAGCCTTGCTGCTTATTAAAAGTCTTCGAAAGCACTTACTGTGATTCTCGTGTGGTACAAAGAAATCTCTCTCTCTCTCTCTCTCTCTCTCTCTCTCTCTCTCTCTCTCTCTCTCTCTCTAACTTTGAAAATTATACCAGAGACAAGTGAGTTTTTGTCTACAGTTTAATAATATGGGGAGGAAAGGTCTGGTTTCTGTACTAATGCATGCTTGGGAAACTGGCAATCAGAATGGAATTTTACATACTGTCTATACTAAGGACAAGGATTTGTACCAGTAATATTGTTTGCAAGAGGCCATGTCATAACTTCTGCTTTCAGAAGCACTAATAACTGCTCCCACTTTCCAGACCCTGCCTCTACAATATACACCAGAAACACAAAGGTGATAATCCCAAAGCCTACTTCTGTGATCCAGTCAATCTTGTCCTTCCATGCTAGAAATCCTTTGCTACCTTATATTGCCAAACAGGACCTGACTTGATAGACTTGAATTTAGCTAACATAGGGACTAGCTTAGCAGCCTGAAACTCCACTTGATTTGGGCTATGCACACACTCCTCTTGTAATGATGTACAATCTTGGAACTGTATTTACACCTACCATGTATCCAACTCTAATCAATGTACCTAGCAAACTATTAGAAACCTTGAAACATCACAGCTGCATTGAGCGGCATGTAAACCCTTCTCTGAACAGTGAAATGCTTCTTTCTTCATTAACAGTTATCAGACTTAATTGCTAGACTTTGTCCTGTAGTCATGTCTGGCCATGCAAGTAGGGAGGCTGATCCAGACTTACCAAGCTTGGGATGGATATGCTATAGCGTGTAAACTGTATTCTCAAAGTGAACTTTCAGGGGAAATCTCCTGTCTGTCATCATACATATGCATATGAGAATGCACATGATAAGATCAGATGCATTGTGGGAAAGTATAGTATATACCTTATTATGTCACTCATAATAGAGAAAGTATAGTATATACCTTATTATGTCACTCATAATAGAGAACTACCAACACATGCCCTTAGAAACCAAACCTCTCCTTCTCATGAACCTATAAAAGGGAGCTCAAAAAAATAACCAGAGCCCTTGAGTCTCTTCATTCCTGTGGCCCACTATTGCTGTTGATATTGTATTCCTGTCTTATCTGTATGCTGTTTCACTTTGAATAAAGTTTTTCTATTGTGTTTCCATCTGCATACACCTTTATTCCATTCATATGATCTAAGAACCTGGAAATGTCCAGCCCTTACCCCAGCCTCAGTAGTGTACTTGGAACTGACTGTGTTTAAGAGCGGTGCTCATTTTATGATTGGGTCACCTCACTTAGGATGACAGTTCTACCCACTTGCCCAAAGGACACCATCAAAAGGACAAATTGGCAACCAGCAAATTGGGAAAAGATCTTCACCAACCCTACATCCGACAGAGGGCTAATATCCAATATATACAAAGAACTCAAGAAGTTAGACCCCAGAAAACCAAATAACCCTATTAAAAATGGGGTACAGAGCTAAATAAAGAACTTTCACCTGAAGAACTTCGGATGGCTGAGAAGCATCTTAAAAAATGCTCAACATCATTAGTCATTAGGGAAATGCAAATCAAAACAACCCTGAGATTTCACCTTACACCAGTCAGAATGTAAGATTAAAAACTCAGGAGACAGCAGGTGTTGTTGAGGATGTGGAGAAAGAGGAACACTCCTCCACTGCTAGTGGGGTTGCAAATTGGTACAACCACTCTGGAAATCAGTCTGGATGTTCCTCAGAAAACTGGGCATGTCACTTCTGGAGGATCCTGCTATGACACTCCTGGGCATATACCCAGAGGATTCCCCAGCATGTAATAAGGATACGTACTCCACTATGTTCATAGCAGCCCTATTTATAATAGCCAGAAGCTGGAAAGAACCCAGGTACCCCTCAACGGAGGAATGGATACAAAAAATGTGGTATATATACACAATTGAATACTATTCAGCCATTAGAAACAATGAATTCATGAAATTCTTAAACAAATAGATGGAGCTGGAGAACATCATACTAAAGTGAGGTAACCCAGTCTCAAAAAATCAATCATGGTATGCACTCACTAAGTGGATATTAGCCTAGAAAATTGGAATACCCAAAACATAATCCACACATCTACAAGAAGAACGGAGGACTGGCCCTTGGTTCTGGAAAGACTCAGTGCAGCAGCATAGGGCAAAACCAGAACGGGGAAGCGGGAAGGGGTGGATGGGGGAACAGGGGAAGGGAAGAGGGCTTATGGGACTTTCAGGGAGTGGGAAGCAGAAAAGGGGAAATCATTTGAAATGTAAATAAAAATATATTGAATAAAAAAAGAATTTCATGAATTCATTCTTTTTAATAGCTGGGTAGTATTTCATAGTGTAATTATACCACATTTTCTGTATCCATTCCTCTATTGAGGGACATCTGGGTTCTTTCCAGCTTCTGGCTATTATAAATAGGGCTGCTATGAACATAGTGGAACATGTGTCCTTATTACATGCTGGGGAATCCTCTGGGTATATGCCCAGGAGTGGCATAGCGGGGTCTTCCAGTAGTATTATGCCCAGTTTTCTGAGGAACTGCCAGACTGATTTCCAAAGTGGTTGTACCAGCTTGCAACCCAACCAGCAGTGAAGGAGTGTTCCTTTGTCTCCACATCCTCGCCAACACATGTTTTCTCCTGAGTTTTTGATCTTAGCCATTCTGACTGGTGTGAGGTGAAATCTCAGGGTTGTTTTGATTTGCATTTCCCTGATGACTAAGAATGTTGAACATTTCTTTAGGTGTTTCTCAGCCATTCGATAGGGAATAGCTTAGGGAATAGCCATTCGATATTCCTCAGGTGAAAATTCTTTGTTTAGCTCTGTACCCCATTTTTAATAGGGTTATTTGGCTCTCAGGAGTCTACCTTCTTGAGTTCTTTGTATATCTTGGATATTAGCCCTCTGTTGGATGTAAGGTTGGTAAAGATCTTTTCCCAATTTGTTGGTTGCCATTTTATCCTAAGCTTAGAATACCCAAGAAACAATTCACATATCAAATGATGCCCAAGAAGAAGGAAGGAGAGGCTCCTGGTCCTAGAAAGACTCAGTGCAGCAGTGTAAGGGATACCAGGACAGATATATATATATATATATATATATATATATATATATATATATATATATATATATATATAAAATTAAAAAAGACTATCACAGAGCTGGTCTTTTTAAGAGTCAGGCAGGAGTGCTTCGCAGATTTGATGTAGACGGCAAGGCCAGAGAAGGTGCCTGGCACCCACTTCAATGACATTTATCTTTGCTGGTCTGTTCTCTATCATTAAGACTGAGATGGAGTCTAAGGGAAGGATATTCAGAAAGCTAGGCAACTGCGCTTTTACGTCTTGTTTTCCTACCTCAGTACTGTTCTCAAGCAGAAATAGCCCAAGTCCACATGTCTAAGTTCTAAAAGAATATAATTTCTTCATATAGTGCCAATGTTAGTGTGGTAGTTGTCAGGTCCCAAAGAAACCCAGAACAAGGTTCACTCAGTACAAGTGGCTCCTTCAGAGCCTCTCACCCCACCCTCTAACTTAAAGCTCTTTAAAACAGGGGTCAGGCTTTCCTTCCCCCAGCTTCTCGTTCCTATATACGCCTGACATTCTGGCCACGCACTCTTTTGGTCTTCTTGGACCTTGGTTCCTCTCTTGGTCTCCCTGCCCTCTCTCCCCCTCTTTTCTCTTTCTCTCTTGCTCCCACCCCCTCCTTTCATGGCTCAGTTCAGTCAGGACCCTTCTAGATGCCTCTAGCAGTACTCTCCCTTATATCTACCATAAATCCCTTCTCCACAGCCATACCTAGGTGTGGCCATGTCCTTATTTTCATTCAGTGGTTTGAATAAGAACGGCCCCCATAGGCTCCTATCTTTGGATACTTAGTCCCCAGGAACTGTAACTCTTCAACAGGATTAGGAGGTGTGCCTTCTTGGAGGAAGTATGTCAGTATGGCTGGGCTTTGAGCTTTCAAAGGCCATGCCAGGCCCAGGTTTTCTCTCTGCCAGAGGTTCAGGATGTAAAAGTCTCAGATACCACTCCAACGTCTGTCTGTCTGTCTGCGTGGCGCTATACTCCCTGCCACGGTGATAATGGACTAAGCCAGTCCCAATTAAATGCTCCCTTTTGTGAGAGTGGCCTTGGCCATGTTCTGTCTTCATAGCAATAGGACGGCAATTAAGACAGTTAGACACCAGCTTGACACTCCCCGTATCTCACATTCACAAAACAATGCTCAGTTCAGCTGAAATTAAAGAGAGATGGCACTAGTCAAGCTTTGGTACAATCTGACAAAAACTTCAGGGCAACAAAGGATGTCAGCCGACTGTCTTTTGAACATGCTGTAAAGACAGCCATACCTTTTCTTGTGGGGATTACAGTGTGTGTGTGGGGGGGGGGGAGGTTGGAGAGTCCCAGAAGCAAATGTAGAGGGGCAAACTCAGCTCCCACCTGAGGGAGAAGCTCAGCTCCACCTCCACTCTGAGGTCTAACTGTTCATGTTAATGAATGATGAAATCGTCTGTCAATCCAGCTCCAAAGGTAATAAATCATCCACTTGGAAGACTAAAAATAAAATATATCAGAGATAACCATATGCTTCTGGACACCCAAGTAACTCACTGAAGTTTTCATACTAGCCAGTGATCTATATAATGTATTAAGTATGGATCTTCTACAGATTGGCTAATGATCATGGTGTTACTTACATACCCTACTTCATGCCTTCTAGAATCTTCCCCCAATGGCAACTTCTGACACTTAGCTCCTGCTTGGCTGTTTTGTATTCAGATCCAGGGCATGATATACCCTGCTTTGAACCCCACTGTGTAATCAAATGGTTATAAGTATCACTCTTCTACTAAAAATTTAATTAATCCAGATGCTCAGAGTATTTCAGCTAATCTAATTGCTCAGTTAACTCCAGGTTGACTAGGAAATAGTTTTCCTTTCAACCCATGTTGTTACAAGCATGACTGAACTGCAGGATCAAGACATAAACCTTCGCTGGGAATAATCTTTTGACTATTCTAGAAGTCCTAGTGCCGGCTTCCCTTTCAAGGTCTCTCTCCTGAGTAGAAGTCCCCATGCTGGTTTCTTAAAAGCCATCATCTAAGTCTTTCCTTGGGTTTGAATGTGATATAAGGCTTGTTTGTTTGATCTCGCTCCATCCCAGCATTAAACTCTAGTCACTTTCCCTCCAACCTTCTGCCGTGTGGGTATATAGTTTTAATAGCCTGGCATGAAATAATGTTTGTGTAAGGAGAAAGAAAAGCTAAGTTGGCCTTTGGGGTCTTTTGTCTTTATATTGTCCCATAAATTTGGGCTTAGCTCTATGAGACCATGTGTAAAGAAGAAAGCCAGATTTGGGTTCAGGCTGAATTCAGGTTCTATGTGTGTGTGGCAGGGTATGCAGGTGCACCCATGTGAGCAGGTGCATATGGAGGACAGAGGACAGGATCAGTCTGCCATCAGAACTTGAACAGAAAAATAAAAGCTTCATTTTTAAGCTACTGATGAAAAAGTCATCATTATAAGTTGTTCTGGATAAAAAAAATATATAATGGCATTATTTTTTTTTTTTTGCTTCATCCCTATCTTTAGAAAACCATAGCTAGAATAAAATAAAAAAATAGAATCACCATGCTAATTAATAGTAACAATATTTCAAAATCTTTCTGTTCTCCATACTAAATCTGTGAGGGCTATGTCAGCTCTCTACCACTGAGTTCCATACCCAGTCCGGGCTTGTTGAGAAAAGGGTTTCACTACATAGCACAGTGTGGCCTTGAATGTACCATGCAGTCCACGCTGGCCCTGAACGTTTAGTCTCCTTTGGGAAGCCGTTGTTTTCTGTTGTGTAGCTATCTCTTTTGAATTGAACTATTACCCTGGAAAGAGGAAGAAGTCTCCTTAAGACTCAAACTCAGGAAGTAAATAAAACTTATCATTTTTAGGAAGCTTCAGAAACTTGCTAGATTCATAAAAATCGTCACTAAGGTCAGGGGAGCAGTAACATCTGTAGAGAGGAAACTCTGATCTATGGGACTGTATTAGCTGTGCGGGATGATTCTGCCTTAATGAGGCACGGCCCAGGCCAGAGAGAGCTTTTCAGTGATGGAGCTGCCTTTGATTTATTCATGTTCATGCTAGAAAGTCCTCTTCCAGATTTTCCTGTTTATATTCATGTTCCTCTAAGTAGCTCCTCATCCGTACTCCTATAATAAACTCTAAAATAAGCTCACTGGCTGACCGGAGGTAGACTTGGGTGGAACCGGTTCTTCAATCTGTTGTCAACGCACTCTTTGGGTGAGTAGATGTTTTTTTCCTGTCTCCCTAGGAAAAGTAACACAGTATCCCAGAAGTGCTAAGATTATTGGCATGTACCACCATGCTAAGACTTTAAAGTCATTTTTTTGTATTTTATATTCCTTGGGAAATGATATAGAATTTTTTCCATCTTTTATAATCTCACATTTGAATCTAAGTTCATTGTGAATCAATGTCAATATAAGAATTACTAGGAGAGTATGGAGTTAAGCTCAGCTGTGAAGCCTTTTGCCTATCTCTGTGAAGACCTGAGTTCCAACCCTACCACAGGGGGAAAAAAAAGGTACCTCAAGAATTTCTTAACCACAGAAGGTGAAATAAGATAATGCTAGAAAGTCCTCTTCCAGATTTTCCTCTTTAGCATATAGAATATTCTCTGTTTGTTTGTTTGTTTGTTTGCTTGCTTGCTTGATTGATTGATTAATTGCTTCAATCCCCATATTTGGGGATATAAATCCTAGCAGTGTTATATAATGATTTGGTTAGACTTTAACAACATCACAGTATCTTTCAAAGAACAATCCTGAAACTAAAATCTTACTCCAATCCTCAGTCATCCCCACACTTTCATGTGTATTTATGTACACAATCAATCACATATACATGTACATTTACATGGTAATATACATATACACACCCTTCTACATATAGGGGAGAGGAGGTTTACCCCAAAGAAAATATCAGCAGACTCCCAATATCCCAAGTTACTCCATCAAGCAGGAAAGACATAGAATGTCATTTGGGTGACTTTCATTTATATTCAGGCTTTTTCCTCAGAATATTATATACATTGTCTCATTTTGGCTTGCAGTTCCTCTAATATTGTTTAAAATAAATTCAAATACTTTTCTCCATTAATAGAAATTTCTCCATTTAGATATTTTCCTTCACTCTTTTCTTGTTTTTTCCCCTCTTCACTCCTAAGTAGAATGTTTTATATAAAAGTGGGTCACAGAAAATTGTTAATGTCAAGTCACTCAGAAGCCATTAATCCACCTTCCAGGGCTTAGGAAGCAATATAAAACAGCACCAGGAAGCAATTTAGGCAGAAGATGCTAGTATTTCTAGTCTTCTTCCCTAAGGAAACATCTCACTTTCAAGAAAATGATCAATTTAAAATACTGTACTGTTTTCAATGTCTTTAAAACAAAACAAAAAAAAACCCAAATTTTAAACTCTTAGAGATTAATTAACAAAAGTCAACCTTTATCATAGTACATCTGATTAACAGTTTGGCAAATCACTTTTTTAAAAGTTGTCAGATCCAGATCAGGTAAAGCAAAACAGTATGCTCTCGGTTTAGAGTCAACAAAATCTTGGCTTGATCTCTGATCTGCCATCTAGCTGTGATGGGCACTCACTATGTATTAGTTGCACTTCTTTCGCTCTGTAAATTGTGAAATATAAGCTGGGTTATTTAGGTTCTGTACAACCTTAGGAAATTTCTGCTATTTAGCTCAGTCAAACTGTACATATTTACTGAATTCTGATCTGGTACCAAACTCTATTTCAGCGTATGAAAACAATATTGATAGACAGACAGACAGACAGACAGACAGATAGGTAGATAGATAGATAGATAGATAGATAGATAGATAGATAGATAGACTCAGCCACCCAAGTGAATACTTGATGTAACAGCAGGAGAGCCAGCCTTGCAGGTAAGGCATGTCATTACAATCAGTTCTATCATTTATCTCTTCTTCTTGGTATACACACACACACACACACACACACACACACTGGTGGCAGCAGCAGCAGCAAACAATCTCCACACCAAACCATCATTGTATATGAACTATATTATAATCTAAAATGTATGTTTGAATGGATGAGCTCTTTGGTATGAATTGCATATCTGGATGATCAAGGCTGTAGGAAAAGAAGACCCACGGTTAGAAACTTTCCATTAAAGCCATCTCTATGTGGAAAAGTAATGACAGTTCTGTTGTGAAGTCTGCACTCTGCCCTGACCTGGAGTCTCCATCAATTAGTCTTATTCTCAGAAACTCAACCAGAAGATGTTCATTGCTTTCTTTGGTCTAATATGAACCCTTGTTTAAAAGGTAGCTCTTAATCCTTTGGATTACATACTATGCCTGTTCTAATCATTTAATGCTTGAGCAAATTGGGTTGATTGATTCTACATTTAACAAATAAGTGCAATTGAGGCTTTTTCAACTCTTCTGTTCTAAGTGGGAGCTGTGGGTATTGACTCTTGTGGGGAATCAGAGAAGGGATAGACTTAGTGCTGAGAATTTGACCAGGGTTCTAGCAAGAGGAATAAAGAGAAAAGCTGGATGGGATCTAGTGACACAGTCATAGTTGAGGCTTAAGAATCTAGCCTGGAGAAACACTAACCCAGACAGACAAAAACCATGAGACCCATAGAACCAGGACAAAGGTCCAGGAAATGAAAAATCCTAGCACAGAACACTCAGATTCAAAGTGAAAGATGGGCATGGTGTTCTAGATAGTTAAGTCTGGGATATAAAGTCACGGGAAGTGTTTATAAAAAGCTACCAAAGAGAAGAAAAAAAGACCAACTAAGAAAGAAATGTGTCATATAAGAAATAAAATTCGCAGAGGAGAACTTGGCTCAACATAGGAGAATGTCTCAAAGATAAATCAGAAAATCTTTGGATTGAAAATCTTTGGATTGAGCTCTTCTAGAGGACTCAAAAGGAAGATACACATATGTCAGCAAAGTCTTGATTTTAGCCAAAGTTGTATTGTCTCCCACTCAGACAGTACAAAGAACTCTGGTTGTCACTATTTTTCTTGGGTAGTTCCAGCTTCTAGATCCCCAACATCCATGTATGCCCCCTGAGGAGACAGTCATGGTGGAAACATGGATTTGACAGGCTAGTGGAACAACTGAGTTAGCACAATGACATTTTCTCACCTCTAGTTTATCCTAGAATATCTGGGAAGCCACATAGAGAGCATCAAACCGCATAGAGAGCATCCACAAGCCAACTTCTCCTGGATGGGCCTCTTTCCAGAAGTGGCTCACTCATGGGATGCAATGATTCCCACCACTCCTCAACCCTCCAAACCCCCAACCTCACCCCCCACCCCCACCCCCAACCCCCGCTTTGTCTGCCTTTACCTCTATAGAGAATGAAGTCCCATGGGGGAGGAGACTATGGGACTATTTTGTCTGTTCTTCTGAGTCCTCTGTGACTCTCAGAATCAGATCCCTCCTGCATAGTTTTTTTTTGGGGGGGGGATGGTGAGGTCATGAAAGGACGAACACGGAAGTTGATTTTACAGATCAACCATCTAAATACGATCCACTCTAAATAACCACCCAAGGCTCTGTGTACACAGGTCTTAGTCTGGAGTTGCTTCACCAAGATTAGATACAAGTTCAGAACAAAGGCATTTGCTTACCTAAAGCTATCTGCTGTTAGAAACACATCTGCTGGGGTCCTTGCCAGTGTGAACTAGAGGCTTCCCTTGCTGGAGATAATAGCTTTTGTTTTCCTGCCGTTTCTAAGCTTCTGGCCTCAGACACACACTCTGTTCACACTGCTTTCTATCTGAGGATGCAGCTTTATATGGGTAGAAAAGATAAGGAAACAGAGGCCTGAAAGGATTAAAAGAAAGCCATTTGGTCTTCAATTTTTAATGGCTCCAATGGCAATAGATACTTGCAGATTAAATTCTGCTACGGATGTAAGCTTATTAATGTCTTTGGCAGCCAAGGAGACCCTATCTGAGACAATAAATAAAATGGGGCTGATAAATGGGTTGGGGGGGGCAGGGAATGCAAGCATTTGGTCCCTCTGGAGGATGTCCTGTGGAGACAAAGGAAGCTTTCTACCATCACCACAAATATCACAAGCACAATGTTTGGAAGTTTGTGATGTGCCACTATAAATTTTCAGTGTTTAGAAAATTCAACATTTGGAATCTAATCCCCAGGGGTTGCAGAGAGTGAGAGGTCCCTCCTCCCCCACAATTCAAACGGTCCATCTTTTACTCTCTAATCAATACTGACTGACATCTATACCCAAAAGAGAACCTCAGAAGAGAAGCACGTCAACCAACAGACTGGGAAAGAATCTTCACCAACCCTAAATCTGACAGAGGGCTAATATCTAATATATACAAAGAACTCAAGAAAGTAGAACCCAGAGATCCAAATAACCCCATTAAAAAGTGGGGTACAGAGCTAAACAAAGAATTTTCACATGAAGAACTTCGGAGAGCTGAGAAACACCTTAAGAAATGTTCAACATCATTAATCATTAGGGAAATGCAAATCAAAACAACCCTGAGATTTCACTTCACACCAGTCAGAATGGCTAAGGTCAAAAACTCAGGAGACAGCAGGTGTTGGCGAGGATGTGGAGAAAGAGGAACACTCCTCCACTGCTGGTGGGATTGCAAGATGGTGCAACCACTTTGGAAATCAGTCTGGCGGTTCCTCAGAAAACTGGGCATGTCACTTCCTGAGGACCCTATTATACCACTACTGGGCATATATCCAGAGGATTCTTCAGCATGCAATAAGGATACATGTTCCACTATGTTCATAGCAGCCCTATTTGTAGTAGCCAGAAGCTGGAAAGAACCTAGATGTCCTTCAACAGAGGAATGGATACAAAAAATGTGGTATATTTACACAATGGAGTACTATTCAGCCATTAGAAACAATGAATTCATGAAATTCTTAGACAAATGGATGGAGCTGGAGAACATCATACTAAGTGAGGTAACCCAGTCTCAAAAGATCAATCATGGTATGCACTCACTGATAAGTGGATATTAGCCTAGAAACTTTGAATGATGTCCAAAAACAATGGAGGAGTGGGCCCTGGTTCTGGAAAGACTCAGTGCAAGAGTATAGGGGAATTCCAGAACAGGGAAGTGGGAAGGGGTGGATGGAAGAATAGGGGGACGGAAGAGGGCTTATGGGACTTGCGGGGAGTGGGGACCCATAAAAGGGGAAATCATTTGCAATGTAAATAAAAAATAAATAAATAAAAATAAAAATGAAAAAAAAAAAAGAAGAGAAGCACGTAGAAGACTCTCCATTCATGAAGAGTTCAGTCCTCATTATCAGAAATCAGCATCCCAAGGCTCTCCTGCATTCTCCTGGAAGGAGACCAAAGCAGGGTCCACTGTGGGTTAGGAGTGGATATACACTGCCATTTCACCTTCAATGCCATGGGTTCAAGTACCCTCCTGCTGTCTTTGTTGTGTTGTCTGAAGAGAGCATTCCAAGGAGCAGCATGCTAGCTGGCTATGGGCATGACATGGATGCTGAACCTGCTGGGCATAAAGTGGCAAGTACTTTGGATGTCTTAATATTATACAAACAAACATAGTTGACAAACTCTGCAAGGATTAAGGAATCTACTGCATCAGTGCAGTTTTGGAGATGTGCCAAAAATCTTCTCCCAAATAATAAAATGACAAGAAAGTATGGAATCTTGAAATTCTTACCACTTAGGCAGAATTCCCTCAACTTGGTGATTAGTAAATGCAAATACTTTACAGCTGGTGCTCTACAACAGGGCTGGTAGAGTCCATGGTGCTAGCAATGTCTGTGGTAAGGACACCTGGAAAGTTTCCGGAATTTTGATATTTTTAGAAGTTTTAGAGTTTAGGAGTTTTGAGTGAGTCCGTTTGAAAATAATCTCCTCCCAGACTCCTATATCTTTGCAGAGACAGAGCTTTGACTTGAGGTCATCAAACATTCATGGGATCAGAGCTCTCAAATCAAGAGCTAGATGCACCAGACCAATCAACTCAAGCAGCTGTGTGGGCACAGCAGCAAGCCTCTGTACAGTGCTTGATGACATATCTAGGATCAGCCATGACTAAGGGCTATTGGGCATAAATAGTTTGTACAAACAAGTGATCAAGTTTCAATGTTACCTGTCCTATTGCACCAATAACTTGCACACACACTCTACAGAATTCTCTACAACCAGTTGACTAGGGTAGAAAAGTTCTGGTTGGCTTGCAAAGGGTCAGCTGGGTATATTACTGTGATCTAGGGAAAAGGTTGCTGCTATACTATGGCTTCATTCAAGGGCAGCTCTAAGACCCAGTAACAAATGCTGAAGCACGTACCTCTGGTCATTCATTCAGGACATACATACAGCTTCTGTTGAAGCTATAGCAGCTTTGTCAGAAAATTCATCCAGAAACAAAGAGAGGCTGGAAAAACAACTTATAGGTAGAATTATGTGTGCACGATGGCTGTCCTTGGTTGTTTTGTTATTGTAATTGTTGTTGTTGTTGTTGTTGTTGTTTTGACAACTTGACTTAAACTAGACTTATCAAGAAAAGGAAACCACAATTGAGACAATGCTTCCATAAGATCGGCCAGAGGGCAATGCTGTAGGGCATTTCTCTTGATTAATGATTGATGTGGGAGGGCCCAGACCACTCTGGGTGGCACCACCTATGGCAAGGTAGTCCTGAAATGAATAAGAAAGCAGTATGGGCAGACCATGGGGAATAAACCCCAGTACTTGAAAAACAGCCTTACAGTGAATGTGGCCATGGGCTCCCTCATCAAAGCCAGTGTGACCATCGGCACTGCTCTGCTTAATGACAACAGAAATCAAGGCCAATGTGACACCATAATGCCTGACTGTAATGCCTGACTGGATTCACAGAATATCACTTTGGACCAAGGAAGCCATTTTTTTTTATTCAATATATTTTTTAATTTACATTTCAAATGATTTCCCCTTTCCTGGCTCCCCACTCCCCAAGAATGCCATAAGCCCTCTTCCCTCCCCCTGTTCCCCCATCTCCCCCTTCCCACTTCCCTGTTCTGGTATTGTCCTATACTGTTGCACTGAGCCTTTCCAGAACCAGGGGCCACTCCTCCGTTCTTCTTGGACATCATTTGATTTGTGGATTATGACTTGGGTAATCCAAGTTTCTAGGCTAATATCCGCTTATCAGTGAGTGCATACCATGGTTGATCTTTTGAGACTGGGTTACCTCACTTAGTATGATGTTCTCCAGCTCCATCCATTTGTCTATGAATTTCATGAATTCATTGTTTCTAATGGCTGAATAGTACTCCATTGTGTATATATACCACATTTTTTGTATCCATTCTTCCGTTGAGGGACACCTGGGTTCTTTCCAGCTTCTGGCTATTATAAATAGGGCTGCTATGAACATAGTGGAGCATGTATCCTTATTACCTGCTGCTGAATCCTCTGGGCATATACCCAGAAGTGATGTAGCAGGGTCCTCTGGAAGTGACAAACCCAGTTTTCTGAGGAACCACCAGACTGATTTCCAGAGTGGTTGTACCAATTTGCAACTCCACCAGCAGTGGAGGAGTGTTCCTCTTTCTCCACACAAGGAAGCAGCACATGCAACAATAGTCACTTACTGTGGTCAGCTGTCCTAAAACCACAGAAACAATAGTAAGCAACATTCCTCCATGGATTCTGCTTCAGTTCCAGCTTCCAAGTCCCCACCTTGACTTCCCTCAGTGACAGACTGTTAGCTGGAAGTATAAGATGAAATAATAAACACTTTCCTCTTTAATTTGCTTTTGGCTGTGGTGTTTTATAACAGCAATATAAACACTAAGACAATATGTGACTCTATGTAGCGTAGTAATCCTATCAGTAGGAGTGTGACCATGGTTCTCCCCTCACCCAAAGTAAAAAGAAATGTATCTAAAACTCAGGAACATATTGCAGGGTTTCTTGGTATTCTCAGGCCCAATTTTGACTGTGGACAAATAATAAATGCAAATATTTCCTGTATTGGTTGCTCTTTTTGTTTCCATGGCAAAATATTTACAAAAGCAACTTAAAGGAGGCCATATTTATGTACTCATTGTTTAAGAAAGAATCCAGGGCATTATGGTAGGGAAGGCATGGTAGCAGGAGCTTGATGTGATCAGTCACACTGTATCGTCAGTAAGGAAGCAATACATCAGAATGAGGCTATATGAGTAGAGCATTAGCTACTAAATGCCTGAGATAATCAACTTATACAAGAAAAGGGTTGCCTTGACTCACAGTTGCAGAGTTCCCCACCCAGGCTGGGTGGGAGACAGGATGACTCTGGGTTTCCAAGAAGGTACATCATGACAGAAGCATGAATATGAGCAAATCTGCTTATGTTTCAAGCCAAGTGACAGAGCAGAAGAAAGTGACCGAGTCCTACAATCCTCTTCAATGATATGACCCAAATGGGCCTCCCTCAAAATCCCATTTCCTAAAGGACCTACTACCTTCCAATCCAATGGCACCACTCCTGACTTTAACACATGGGTTTTGAGGGGGTAATTTAAAGATTTAATATGCAGCAAATACTTAAGCAAAAACAGAAACACAGGCTGGGACACCTACCTTAGACTGTGTTTCCACCTTCCCTGAGATGCCTGTCAGTGACCAGGAACCCCAGCGTGGAGGAAGGAACACCCCCGCCCCAGTGTTTTACTGAGTAGCACATCGACAGGTGTTTCAACACCCCAGTGGTGAGGCAGAAACTCAGAATGGCATTAAGGCTTGCCCTGATCTAACTGTTGTGCCAGCAAGGAGAGTGAGCTACATGAGTATATTCAAAGGATGCCTGTATACAGAGCAAGACCATTTGAATGCACACTAAGAAGACAAGATGAGCAGAGAGGCCCCAGAGGGGCCAAGCTTGTTAAGACCTTTATATTTAACTTCCTGCCTCCAGAATCTGACCATACATTTCTGTTATTAAAACCAGTCAAGGCACGATATGTTGACATGAGTCCCAGCAAATGGATATACCTAGGCATCATTTTACTTGTAGCTTTTTGTTCAGAAACGGTGTCCAAAAGCCACCTTAGCAGATTCAATAGGATGGATGAATTCATTGTTAGTATGTGAGTGGTAGAGCTGATAATAAAAGATGTGGATTTTGAAGAACCCTACCATGCTTTGACTTCCTTCGGAGGTTGTCAGTAGCTCCAATCTCAATATGCTTTGCTTCCGACAGCTCACTCATCTGCCATGCTTTTCCATGCGTACAAGTGCAGAGAACTGAGTATATGCCTTCACTCGACCACTCCCTGTCACGTACGAGAAAGGTGCAGAGAGACTCAGGCAGATGCTCCTGAATACCAAATGGACACAATCTAAGCTCATGCCCCACACTGATTATCCAGCCAAATAGGTCAACAATCCAAAGAACGGAAATGTGAACTACCATTTTCTCTGAATATGACTAAAAACAGAAAATCCTCATCATAGAAAAACTGAAATAGCAATGTACTCTGATTGCCACCCGGGGGATGGGGATAGCAGTCCAAAACGTTCCCTTTTCAGATAGATGGCCATCAACAGCAATGAGGTGAGGGAGGCAGGTATATTGGCGAGGGATACTGCCAAGCAGATCTGAGAAATCAGAAGGGCAGCATTTTATCTCAGATGGAAATGGTCCCTTTCAATCCCAGAGGCAAACTAGTGAAGGCAATTTCACTTTAAATTCCTCCTCTTCGGGGCCAAGAGCCTGTGGGCTCTCTGTGAATGCTGATCTCAATCTCCAGAAGGCCTAACACTTATCTTCAATTTGGCCACTTCTCTCTTCTCACAATCTTTCCATCTCCTTATCTCTCCAATAAACCATCCTGGTTATTTTCTATTTTGGAAGGAGGAGGAAGATGGCTTATCCTTATTTATTTAAGATTTATATACTGTGTGTTTCTACAAGGTCATAAAGCCAGCTGAACAAAGATGCAAGGGACATTTAAGCACAGAACTAAAATATGCCTCCAGGAAGGAGAGGACAGAGTGTGTGCTGAAGGCAGTGACAAGGGGACAAGTTCCCCCAGTTGGGCAATAATTATAGCTCTAAATGTTCTATCCATAAAAGGCAGCTGGAGAGAGATAGCTTAGTCCATAAAGGGCTTGACCCACAAACAGGAAAACTTGACTTTGTTTTTCAGAAACCACACTGAAAGAGAGAGAGAGAGAGAGAGAGAGAGAGAGAGAGAGAGAGAGAGAGAGAGAGAGAGAGAGAGAGAGAGAGAAAAGAGAGAGAGAGAGAATACTGAGTGTGGTGGATCGTGCTTGTAATCCCAAGGCATGCAGGAGGGGGGACAAGAGGATCACTAAGTCTCACTAGCAACTCAGACTAGCCTAGTTGTGAAATTCAAGGCCAATAAGAGACCCTATCTCAAAAAACAAGCCTAACTAACAACACCCAAGGTTGTTGATTTCTGTGCAACAGAGAAAGAGAGAGAAACAGAGACAGAGACACAGAAAGACACAGAGACAGAGACAGAGACAAAGAGAGGAAGAGGAGATGGTTGCCTGGCTTCTGTTTTGTGACACCATGAAAAGATTACGCTTCTTCTCATAAATCTAATTACACTAGATATAAGAGAAATCCTTCTAGAAATAAAGCTCCTCTCTCTCAACATCTCCTGGAGTGGGAAAGATCCTAGAAGGTCCTCAGAATCAATTCTGCACAGAGCCAAGATGGATGACCTGGGAAATTCTGGTTGCTCAGTGATGTGGGAAGAGAAACTAGTCATCCAATGCATGTCCAGATGGCTGTAGAAAACAAGCAAGCTACACATCAAAACAACCAGAGGACCGTGCACCCATCTACCAGAACCAAGAAAAGAAGGCATCGAAACTAGATAAGAAACAGCAAAGCACACCCTTAGTCTTGCTATAGTTTTCCAACTCAGCTACCGAAATTTCTGAAAACTAAATTCATCCTTAGACTTCAGGTTACCATGCATTGACTAAGAATCCTTATTAGCATTTTCTTACGGCCGTGACAAAATGGCTGAGAAAGCATCTTGAAGAAAGAAGGGTTTGCTTTGGCTTATAATAAGTTCAGCGTCCAGTACAGCACACAAAAAGAATAATGACAGTGGGCCCTTGAAGCTCTGGTCATCGCATCTGCAGACAGGAACCAGTGATGAGCACTGGAGCTCAGCTCGCTGTATCCGGCTTATTCAGCCCAGGACTCTAACTCATGAGCTGGTACAGTCCACACTGAGGATGGGTCTTCTCCTTCATTAACCTACTCCAGAAACTCCGTAAAACCATGTCTAGGGGTTTGTTTCCATGGTGACTTTAAATGCCATCAAGGTGCTAATCATTATCAACTATCACAGCCCCCAGAGCAGCAAATACCTCCTGGAATGGTTTGTTGTCTGTCCTACAGTGATTTCTCAGCTCTAGGAAGGCAGTCCCTCCTCAGACATGGGACCCCAACACTTCCTTTTGTGTTCCCAAATCAGAAATACTCACAATCCAGTTAGTCAGGTCCTTGCAAACCTTTCACCCTTCCTGGTTTCAAACACATCTTCGATCTTCGCCTGGAGCTGCCCCTCTTTTCATGGGGGGAGAATATTAAGATATAAAAATAGGCCCTCAAAGTCCACCCCTATAGTGACTCACCTCCTCCCAGAAGGCCAGAACTATTCCAGCAAGACCACACCTCCTAATGGTACCACTTCCCATGGGCATATTCAAACCACCACAAGGTGAGAAGGCATATCCTGAATTTGAACAGCACCATGTTGGGGAATTGAGCCCTGGATCAAATGAAACACAGAAAGCAAACTGAGTTTTGACAGATATACTTATTCATTCATTCTCTGCTCTTGGCAATGGGTGCCACTTACTGTTCTGAGCTCCTGCTGCTCGAATCCCCTGCTAGGACAGGCTGCAACCTTCAAGCTGCATGAATTCCCTGCTACGATAGGCTGCAACCTCAAGCTGTAAGCTAAAATAACACTTTCTCCCTTCAGTTGTTTTTGTCCTGTTTTTTTTTTATTGTATTGTTGTTTGCTTGCTTGCTTGCTTGTTTACATGCTTGCCTCCTTGCTTGCTTGTTTGACTAACATAGAAATAAGGAATAGAAACTAGAGATGCTCAGGATTTCAATGACCTGCGCAGTGAATCAGTTTGGATGGCTTCTGTCAACCTCACTCGGAGTTCTCTTTCACTCCTGTTACATTTATCATCATTGCTAGGGTTGCTTGACCACACCCTAATCCACTGCATAACCTTCCTATTCTGGCCATCTCCTAGTGTGACGCAGACTGTGCATAATAAACACAAAGAGGTTGGGCAAGCATCGACCTCACTTCTAGATAGGAGGTATAAGAATCAAGTCATTTGCCTCTTGGCATTCAATGTATAGTAGCCAGCATTCTCCGGAGAAATAGAATTAATTGTGCTCAATACAAGAAAAGTTTTACTAGATTGGTCCACATAGTCACAGAGACCAAAAAGTCCCACGATGTTCACAGAGAGGACAGAGAACCAAGACATGATGCTTCATGGTGAAAGAAGCCAATAATGCTGTCCTAATCCATGACTAAAGTCCTGAAAACTACTCAGGAAGAAACTAGAACAAGTCTCCATTCAAACTCTGAAGAAGGGCTAACAAGATGGCTGGGCAGGTAGAAAGAAGCACTTCACTAAGCCTGCTGAGCTAAACTATAACTCCAGGACCCATGTAGTAGAAGGAGAGAACTGACTTCTGTAGGTTGTCTTCATGTGCTGAGACATGTGCACAGACACACATGCACACACACGCAGACACACACACACACACAAATCTCAGATGTTAAGCTGCCAACAGCATCAGAAACGTCACCACCATCCCTGTCATCTTTACCTCTCTGTGGTTGGTGCTAGCCTGTCTGCAGGAGGAAACATAGCTTTGTTTGCTTTCTTAGCTAGGCAGTCGTTTAAAGGACACCCCACCCAGCTTTGCTACCAGAAAAGCACTCAGTGGAGCCCATAAAACTTCAGTGTCCTGTGGGGATCTTGAGAACCAGCAGGACCCATCAGAGTAGTCCCAGGATGGGCCAGCCTTTATGCCCTTTAAGCTGTCATTCAGGCCCAGAGGCAAGCTGCCCTGGGGAGTGAGAATTGTAGGCAGAGCTAGCCACTGGAGGCTGATTAAGAACCACCACCCCACAGCTGGGACCATTCTTAGAGGAAAGGGAATCTGGGCAGTCTTGCCAATAGTCCAGTTTGCTGTGAGCCATGCTCTTTGGAATCCCTGTGGTACTTGCTAATCTGCAGAGCGAGAGTTTAAAAAGAGTTTCTCGCAGATTCCATTCCATCTCAAACACTATTGTTAGCAGAAGTAGCAGCAGCCGCTCACTTACTATAGGTTGATGAAAGGCAAGCCAGGGCACTCTTCTTCCCGTAGTGCTGGGGTGGAATCCAAAGCCGTCCACCGGGTGTTCTACCCCACAGCACTCAGCGCTGCATCTCAGGCCCCACTGGCACTGTTCCTAGCGCTCACCAGGGGGTGAGAGCTACACACAGGAAAGAAAGGCTGGCAAAAGAGAATGTCTCCAAGGCCAAGGAAGTAACAAAGCACAACTGGGACATTTTTCTTCTGACTGTTTTATGGCATCGGGTAAGGACCTTTTGTTTTGATGTGGAGACCCCCCCAAGTAAGCAAACAACTTGTGTGCAAACATAGGAAACAACTTGATATTATTTTGTGCTTTCCTCGCTGATGCATAATGGGATGGACCAATCCTACTTTATTATTCTCATTATCAGTTAATTATGCTTCTGACTTCCTACTATGGAAGAAGGGGCATGAATCTTTTCCCATTATCACTTTTCAATTAAAAACTATGCCCCAGTTTCCATCCTTCAGCAAACCCAGGAGTAGAGTCTGTTGAGGATGTGGCTGTGTAGAAAAAGATAAGACAGCCTCTGATGCTTAAAATACATCGAAGGAGGAGAAATTGGCTGTACTTTTTTTCTTCCCGAAGAAGCTAAAAAAAAAAAATGGCAGTTCTTTCTTGGCTCATTAACTCTTGAAACATTCTGTAAAGATGGCCACCAAGGAGCTTCCTCTGTCTTAGAATGAAGAAGTGGACAGAGAGAAGAGGGAGCTCAGTGCTGGGAAACCAGTATCTCATTAGAAACAGCAACTGCTCAGTAGGAGCTAAAACCAGATCTTAATTCAAAGCTGTAGTTAGGAGATGGCTTGTCTCCTCTGGGGGACAAGTGGTAAAGGAATGGGGTGAGTGTTTTTAGGGATAATTTGTTTCTAACCCACAGAGGAGAATTTATGGCTACATGGATATTAATTACTATATGGACTTTCTTACATGTAAAGAATGTAGAGAAATCTGGAAAGATGAGAAAGAAATTTAAAAAAAAAAAGATTTTGATTTTTTCTACACATCACTTCTTCCTGGAAAAAAAAATCAAAATCAATTTACAAAAGTAGTCCTTTCCTAGTCTTTTTTCCTCTATGACCTTTCAAACTTAATAATAAATATGAAGGATCACACCCTCACCTGCAGAGTACTAAAGCAGGAGAAAGTCCTTGATTTGGTTTTAGATGATTCCTTCAGAACAAAATAAGTGACAGAGCTGTGGGGAACATTGTGTACTTGAGTAGCAAGCATGTCAAAGTCCAGGAGACAAAGGTATCACCACGGGGTAGGAAGAGCAGCCTGGGTAGCACAGTCACACTGTGTTACTAGTGGTGACTTGGGCAGGTGCTTATACCTCACCCCCCCCCCATCTGTGGTATTCAAGGCAGGGAACACCTTAGCTCTTAGAATTTTCTTAGGGATAAGTATACTGATTTACACACAGAACCTGGTATAAGGTAAACCTGAGTACGTCCCCCCTCCCCGTTTTCACTCTTCACCAGTCATTTGCTCTGGGGAGCAAGCTGGGGAGGAAGGAATTTCCTCTGGTGAGGAAGCTGATCCACCCGGGGCATTTCCCCATGAGTTTTGCTGGCCTCGAGGCTCTCCTTGAGTGCTGACAGGGCATCTCCCTTCTCTAGCGCACTATGTCCAAACACCCTAATATGGTCTTATTTGCTCAGCTCCAGGTCCTCTGCTTGTGCCAGTAGTTGTAATGAAGCTCCTTTTATCTAACTAAACCCATGGGGTTTGGGAGGCAAACACAGAGGGTCCGAGGGGGACTCAAGGACAAAAAGGGCTACATTCCCAGATGCAGAATGAAGAGAAGAAAGAAGAGACCCAGGGGTGTGATGAGAGGCTGCCCGCCTGGGGTTTAGCTCAACCTAGAGTAGGTCTCCCTTCTGGAAGCATCATTTAAAATCTGCTAGAATGAAGCTTGCCACAGACAGAACTGCACAGTGAGTCTGGCATCTGAAGGGAAGGTAGAAAGGCAGGTTTTATACACGGTTGAAAGGCTTGGGAATACTACCGTGAGACCAAAGAACAGCCTTGTTAAACATGCCTGCCCCTCCTGGGTACCAGAATCCTCAAATCTCCTCAGACGGGGGAGAAAAGGCAGCTCATATCCATCCAGCTCCCGCAGTTCACACAGCTCCTCAGAACTGAAGCTAAGCACAAGCTATAAATGTGGTCTAATAAGACCCAATCCTGTCTCTGTCATCTGGGCTCCAACAAGCCCTTTCTCGTGAGTCTACATTAGATGCCAGTATTTTCTACACTTCTCCATAGATATTATGAGAAGACAGACCATGACTTCCTGTGTTCTTTCACTCACAAGCACCAGAAGAGTTAAGAGGAGGTCATGCTGCATTTATGCCTTGATGAGACTCTGCAGCCTAAGGGCAGTTGAGCTTGTTTCCTGTGTATCAACCCAAATGATGCATCTCGGGCCTCGGTATTTGCTTAATGTGGGTTTTAACCAATATGTTAAGCAGGAATTTTTATTTTTATTTTCTATTCACTATGCATCCAGTGAATGCACCCTCTTCCTCCTTCTCTCCCTTCTCCCTTTTCTTCTTTTTCTCTCCCTCCTCCTTCTTCTCAGGTCACTTGAGTGGAAATTCTGTTGGAGATATGGTGGCACATACCTGGAATCACAGTACTCTGGAGATTGGAGCAAAGGATAAATTGTTTACCCTGGGCTATATAGCAAGATCCTGCCTCCCCCCCCCAAAAAAAAAGGAAGGAAGAAAGGAAGGAAGGAAGGAAGGAAGGAAGGAAGGAAGGAAGGAAGGAAGGAAGGAAGGAAGGAAAGAAATAATGTAGGCATCTGGTCTTCTTTCATTATTTTAGGTAACCAAAGGATCCTCTGATGATTAGCTCAAAATCTAATACTATACTAGTCAAGGTTGTTTAGTAGAAAAATTAATAAAGTGAATATGTATTAGTAGAAGTCTATTAGATTAGCTTGGATGATATGGTCACAGTTGGCCAACAGTAGCTGTCTCACACCTGAGAAATAGTCACTCAGTCCATGACATTGAATGTCTCAAAAATTTCAATATGCCACTGAAGACCTGGGGGGTTCCTGAAGATCTCCTAGTCCTCAATATATGTTAGAAATCTGGAAAAGCTGCTTCTAATATCAGCAAAGGAATACAGCGCAGTATGTTAGATAAACTTGCCAACAAAAGTGAAGGCTAGTAGGCAAAAAGCAATAATTCCTCTTTTCCATGTGTTTTGGTCTGGGACACTACCAAAAAGATGCCATCCACATTTAGGGTGGTTCTTCCCTCTACAGATAACCTGGTCCAGGAAGTCTCTCCAGGAAGGCCCAACAGTTCATGTTTTAGTCCAGTCCAGAGTCAGTCAAGTTGACAATCAGGGTTAGCTTTCACAAATGCTAAATTGAAAGGGCTAGTTTTTGTCTTCATTTCCTTTTTCTGCTATAAGACACCTTGACAAAGACAACTTTGAGGAGAAAGGTCCTATTTGGCTCACAATTCCAAATTACAGTCTATCACTGGAGAGAGTCAAGGCAGTGGTAACCTGAAGCATCTAGTTGCAGTATGTCCACAGTCAAAAACACAGAGCAATGAATTTGTATCCGCATGCTAGTCCTCAGACAACATTCTCCAATTTTATACAATCCAAAATTCCCTGCCTAAGTAATGATGCTGTATACAGTAGGTACATTTTCCCATCTCAAGTAACATAATAAAGATAATCCACCACGAACATGCCCACAAGCCAACCTATAATATTCCCACCCCAGGAATTCTAGATTGTGTTGAAGTGACAATTAAAACTCACAGTCTTTAAAGAGTTTCTCTTCTCTTCCTTCTTCAACTTTGACCTCTTATGGGAAGAATGTTGCTGACTAAGGAAGGATGCTTAGGTCTTCTTGATCCTCTTTTTGTATTCTTCCTATAGGAAAAACCTCTCTCTCTCTGTCTCTGTCTCTGTCTCTGTCTCTGTCTCTCTCTCTCTCTCTCTCTCTCTCTCCCTCTCCCTCTCCCTCCCTCTCTCCCTCTACTTCCCTCTCTCTCCCTCTCCCTCCCTCTCTCTCTCATTCTCTCTCCCTCTCCCTCCCTCTCTCTCTCATTCTCTCTCCCTCTCCCTCCCTCTCTCTCTCATTCTCTCTCCCTCTCCCTCCCTCTCTCTCTCTTTCTCTCTCCCTCTCCCTTTCTCTCCCTCTCCCTCCCCCCTCTCTCCCTTTTCCTCCCTCTCTCTCTCCCTCTCCTTCTCTCTTTCTCTCTCCCTCTACCTCCCTTTCTCTCTCTTTATCTCTCCCTCTACCTCCCTTTCTCTCTCTCTCTCTCTCTCTCTCTCTCTCTCTCTCTCTGTCTCCCACCCCATCTCTGTATGTCTGTGTGATATGAGTTGTGTATATATTGGCACATATGTGAAATATATGTGAGTGTATACATGTATGCATGTTTGTGTGAGTGCAGGTGCACATTCACATGTATCAAATAGATAGATAGATAGATAGATAGATAGATAGATAGATAGATAGATAGATAGAGATAGAGATAGAGATAGAGATAGAGATAGAGATAGATAGATAGGTTGGTATCAGAGGATAACTTGAGTGTCATCCCTACATAAGCACTTGTTTCTGACATTAGGTCTCTCATTAGCCAAGGAGGTTAGGCTGGCTGGTCAGTTAAACCCAAGGATCTGGCTGTTTCTGCCTTTCCGTCACTGGAATTACAAGTGCATCTACCACACCTGGCCCTTTTTAAAATTGTGGCTTCTGGGATCAAACTCCAACCCTCAAGTTTGAGTAACAAGCCCCTTGCCAAATGATTTATCTCTCTATCCCCAAGACATTCACTGTGTTGACCTATACTTTCAACCCTCTCATATTTGGAGTAATTAGCAATGGATATATCTACATCTCAATCCTGGAAGTGTCTACAGAAGTCCTGGGAAGTACTAGGATGTTTCAGGGATTTCACAAGGTCAAGCTCACTATCACAACATATAAGATTTGACTTGGTATCCTCATGTTCTCTCTCATAAGCACAGAGTGGAATTATTCAGGGACTAAATGATGTACCTCAGTTTGTCAAAAGAAGATATCAAAGATGTCAAGTTGAACTTCTTTCCTACACTTCCACCAGGGGCAGCATCCTAGATAGGAGCATCATTCCTCTCTAATTTTCATGCTAAAATTTGTCATTTTCAATCTGAATTTGCTTGTGTTCACATATAGTGAACTTATTGCTGTTGTTTTAAAATGTATTTACAAATTAACATCTTTAAAGTTGCTCCAGTTTTATTTCAATACAGTGAAGAATTGATACCTATCAGCCCCGTCAACCAAAACAATTTAGGATCTGCAGTTATTAATAGAGGCATAAAAAGTTCTGAAAACAACAATATTGAGAATAACTTCTCTAGCCCTACCATTTGCCCAGAACCTCCAAACTTTCTGTTGAGATTGGAGCTGCCTCTCCACTGAGCTCTTGAAGAGGACATTGAAGAAGCATCAGTCTTGACAGTCTTGTCTGATTGCTCTGACCCAGAGGCACATTTTACATCATGCAAGGGTGACATAGGCTATTCTCACACACCTTTCCCCTCTGCAGCTGCACAGAAGCCAGCCTGACTCTGTTCTTGTCCCTTTGTACTTCTCAGGGTGAATCAGACATGACAGTTCCCTTCAAAACACACACACACACACACACACAGCTGACAGTAAATAGAAAGTAAGGCCGCACCTTCCCACAGGTAAGGTTTGAGGGAGTTGAATGACTCTCTCCAAATTCTTTCTCTTTCCCCAACATTTCTCCACATTTCTCATCTGTCCATAAAGTGATGAGTGATTAAAAAATATTGTAAGTTCCCAACCCCAAACTATATTTCTTCTATCATTTTGGGGTCTGATTTGCTTACAGTTATTCATGGTTGTGTACAAACCGTGACCAACTAGACTGTCAGGCATTGGAGGGTCTGATTTATTCCTCTGTTTATCTCTAGAACTCAAAGGAGTGGTGCTGATTATACACTGATGTAATTTCTTGAGGGCATTTCTAATCTAAGGGAGAATCACAGTCAGAACGAATTCCCCAGTTTCTGGCATCTGTTCTTTTTTATTTTGTTCACATTATTGGTAAGGAAAATGAAACAATGCCACAGGAAATATAAATCAGAAGGCTGCTAGGAATGAGAGTCCAATGCTCTCAGTCTAAATGGGGCTCTCAAATGAGGCTGCGATGATTTAGGAACATCATGAGCCTGATCCAGGGGAGACAGCTGCAAGTTCAAGACAAATTACTGCCTGCAGCCATCTGTGCCATCCTTTCTTACAGCACACCAGGAACATTGCTACTATCAGCTCCAGTACTGCATGGAGGTACAACCAACTCATGAGATCACTGAGCATCTGTGAGAAGAGGTTTCAGACATGTTCTCGACCAACCTGTCATTGCAAAGGAGCATCTAGGATAGATGCTCATGCACCTAGCTGACCAAGGATGAATGATTCTCTCCTATGATTCTTTACAACTCCTGGGCCAGTACCCTTAAATTGTTCCATGTGCCTGGCTGTCATAGAGTAGAAAATCCTGAAAGATATAGGGACAATGTGTGACGAGGAAGAGAAACTTCAAAAGAAAATTTGCAGAAGGACAGAAAGGAGCCAGGCAGGGAAGGAAAAGAGACTGTGATGTGAAAGATACCAGAACAGGGCTGTGAACACAAAAGTTGAAAATAGGTTTGTAAATGAATCAAAGCAAAGCCAGCTGTGTGCTCAAGTGTTCTGTGGCCAAATGGCAGAAATGACCACAAAGGGTAGCCTTCAGAAGCTCCTTCTGGTCATATCAGAAGTCCTGGAGATGCTCAGATGTCTCAGGTCTCACAAGGCTATAGGGAAGGGCTGAGCTGGGCTGTGGTATTCCCATCAAGAGCTGGGGTCCTGTCCCATCTCTTTCAGTGTGTGGACAAAATTCAGTTCATAGTGTCTAGAGGCTTATGCTACTCATTTCAAAGCCAGCAAGAGAACTGTCAATGAGAAATGTTTACTACTATCTTCCTTAGGGAACTGAAAGACATTGGCCTGGGAGTCACAAAGGAGTCATAAAGGGAATTCACCATTAGTGAGCTGGACACACGAACATCATACCTGCTCCTTTGCAAATAACAAGTTGGTCCACGAGGAACCTGAAACTCCTGTTCACACTGGCCCATTGCCATGGTTATGTTAATTGTTGACTTAACAGAATCTGGAATCACCTGGGAGACGGGCTTCTGGATGTATCTGTAGGTATTATCTGGATTACATTATTGAAGTGGGCAGACCTAGCCACTGTGGGTGGTGCCATTCCCTAGCAAGGATTCTGGACCTCCTCAGTGGAGAACGTGAGCTGAATGGCAACAGTGCTCGCTGTGGCTAATTATAAATGTGATGGAGCTCCCTGCTTCAAGCTCTTGACACTTTACTTTCCCACCATAATAGACTAGACCCTTGAACTATGAGACATATCAATCCCTTTCTCCCTTAAATTGCTTTTGTTGGGATACTTTATCATAGCAACAGAAAAAGTAACCAAAACACCCATCTAAGAGAATTTTCTTTTGTATTCACTTCATATCAACATATTAGTAATCTAATTGTGGGATAATATCCCATTATATTTATTATCTGCACTTACATTATGGGGAGGAACATATTAGAAGCCCACTGGCTCAATGCTTTATGCTTATTTGAAATACAAAAGGTTCCCATCTGTCCCAGAGCTGATCCTCTGCCACAGGGCTCCAAACGCAAATAGCACCTGAGAGAACCAGCCTCCCAGGAGTACAGACAAGCCTGTGAGTGCAGGTAAAACCACCACTGCTGCGCAGACGACCCTCCCAGAACCGTCAGGACACAGGAACCGGGGAGCTGCCTGGAACAGGAGGCTTCCAGACTCCATCTGCACTGGAGCTGATCCTGTGACACAGCGCTACATACACAAATACCACCAGGAGAGAGCTGATCTCCCAGGACAGCCAACACAACTGCAAGCATAGATAAGTCCACCACTTCTGTTCAAATTCCTGGCCCAAGAGGGACCCTCCTACAGTCATCAGGACACAGGAACCAGCTTGGGACAGGATTCTTTGGGTTTCGGTCTATACCCTGGAGCTGACCCTGTACCACAACTCTTCATACCCAAATTCTTCCCAGAGAGAACTGGTTTCCCAGGAGTACTGATGCAGAGACTTGTAGGAGGGACAAGCCACAGTCAGAGACAGCAAGAACAGCTAGCACACACACTCATAGAAGTAGGGGAAGAGGGGATAGGATAGGGTGGAAGCCTAAGGGCATAACACTTGAAATGTAAATAAATTAAAAAAAAAAAGAAATACAAAATGCATTCTCTTCCTTTCAGTTTCACAACAATTTCATCCTATCTTATTGATGATGTGAACATCAAGGAAATTATATATGTGTGTGTGTGTGTGTGTGTGTGTGTGTGTGTGATTTATATATATATATATAAATATATATAAATTTCTTTTTCTAAAAATAGACCATTATTTTTTTAGATTTATTTTTATTTAATGTACACAAGTGCTCTATCTGCATCTACACCTGCATGCCAGAAGAGAGCATCAGAACCCACTACAGATGGTTGTGAGCCACCATGTGGTTGCTGGGAACTGAACTTAGGACCTCTGGAAGAGCAGGCAGTGCTCTTAACCACTGAGCTATCTCTCTGGCTCCTGTATTTTTTTTTCTTACTACAATAGTTTGTGTATCTGTATATGCCTCAAATTTCATATGTTGAAACATAATACTCAGTGTGGTAGAGCTAAAAAATGAGATTGTGACTGAAGAGATGGCCCCGTAGATAAAACTGCTTGTCACACAGGTGTGAGGACCCAACTTCAAGTCACCAGAACCTACCCAAAAGCAGAGCAGGTGGTGTGTGTCTATGACTGTAGTGTTCTGACAGGAAGATGAAAGGTGGGAATAAGAGAATCTTCTGAAGCTCACGGGCCAACTAACCTGGAATATGCAAAACAAACAAACAAACAAACAAAAAACAGCAAAGAAATACTGTCTCAGACAAGGTGGAACGTGAAGCAGCACCTGGGGTTATCTTCTGACCTCTATATGCACACCATGGAATACACACAAGCACACACACACACACACTGTGCACATACATGATCATATATATATATATACACTCATTCACATAAACACACACATGTACATACACACACTCCCGCACATTCAGGCATGTGCATTAATATGAACATGTACACATTCACACATGCATACACACACACACACACACAAATTCAGACATGTACATGTGCTCTCTCACACACACAAAGAAGTTAGATTTAGAGAGGTGATCAGAAGACTGGACCAGACTCATATGAATGGGACTTGTAACCTTATTAATTAAGCAGGTCCCAGTGAGCCACCTTTCCCTTTTCCATATGGGACACAGAACATGCTGTTGATGAACCAGACACACAATCTGCCAGCTACTTGATCTTAGACTTTTGCCTGCAGACCTATAAGAACTAAATTCCCATTGTTTGTGGTTGTACCATTTCTCCGTCTCTGTAACTAAAATAACTTATTGAAACAACTTAAAGGAGAAAAGATTTGTTTGGGCTGATGGTTTCAGAAGGTTAATTCTGTCCCAGGGAAGTGAGGAGACATGGCAGTGATGACAAGGTGTGTCAGAGTCCCCTCACAGTACACAGGGAGAGGAAGTGAACCCAAGGACTGAAATCAGAGACCCAGGCTATCATCTCTAAAGGCCCCACCCTCTGAAGACTCCACCTCCTCCTAATCAGCTCCACCACATGTGGACCAAGAGTTCAGAACACGTCCCTGTGGGACATGTTTCACATCCAATCTACAGTGAGAGTGTCAGGGGATTGCAGTTTGTTTCAGCAACCCGACAAACTACCCCTCTTCTAGACATGGGGAAAATGAAGACACCAATTCTAGCCTTCAGTCATTTAAACAAAAGTAGGTTTATTATTTTTGAAGTATGAAGACATTTGCTACACAGCTGTCACACTTGTCAGAATAGACAGCTCCTGGCTCCTCACAGGTGAGCCCTGTTTCTCTACACAGGAAGGGGGACATCTGAGGCTGGTGATGTAGCCATCCAGGCTCTGACGCTGACAGTGTACAAGCTGTACTGGATGTATTCATAAACTTCCATTCGTTGGGCTCTTCTGGTCTGCAACCATATTCCAGCTGGCTTCCTGAGCCTCTTCCGATGGGAATCATATCATCTGAGAGGAAACATTTCAAAATTCTTTTGCAATGCTTATGCCTTTTGTGTTTCTTTCCATCAATTTTAATGGGCACTTCTTCTAGGATTAATGAAATGTAGCTAAATGAAATACAGAGGATAATTGACCGGTCTTGTCTCATTAACAATTTGAAATGCATATTTTCAGATTTTGAGGTGAGAAGATGTTTTTGCTTTATTTTAAAATCATAAATAGAATAACTTTGTTGTTGAGCATTTTTTTCTGTGTAATTAGAAATGTGGTCTGTGTTTCATGGAACACAATACAGCAGTGCTATATATCCATTCATTTGTAGATAATGAGACATTCTTTTTATTAATTAATTATTTTATTTATTTATATCCCAAATATTGCCCTCCTCCCAGTTCCCCCTCACAGAGTTCTTCTCCTCCATTCTTGAATTTCTGGAATGGACCCCACTGAGTCAGGAGCTATTTACAGTCTTAAGGTGCATCAAGTCCCTATGAGCGGGTGTTTAATGAGACTTTTCACCTTCATGTTAGAAAGCATGGTTCATCTACAGTCCACTGTGATATACTATCATTGCCTTTTATATGTCTTTATATATGCAAATGGGATCTCTCCCTTTCTAAGACTGGAAAAGTTCTAATCATATTGCAATGACCTGTTCTAAAATGTTATGGAATTTGATTATGAAGGTAAAGAGGCCCAGTTATTTTTTTAATGGCCAATCTTGACAACTTTCAAAATGTCTTTCAGTGTAATTCACTTATTTTATATGGGCAACGTGATTAATTTAGCATACCTACATTGTCTAAGTTATACATTCTCAATGACTTTGAGACTGACCCTTGCCTAGCTTCTCTAAGGCCCTGGAATAGTTTACCTGGGACCTGCCCACAATTGACAGCTCATGCTAATAGCAACAGTTATGGTGAATGCCTGTTTCTGTTCACATGGGTTCCTGGGCAATGTTTGTCAGTTTGGCCTACTAAAAAATTAAAAAAGGGAGGCCTGGGCACTCCATACTCACATGAAGGAGCCTGAGAGAAATCCCTGGGCACTTACATTCAGGTGAGCAACATGGTGAGACTCCACGGAAGGACAGGCTTGCCACAGTTCCTCCTGGATTCACCCTCTGCACCTTTGTTGAGTTTGCCTGTATATTTCCAGTGCAATAAACAGCTTCCCTCAATCCTTTGAGTGCCCCATGCAGACTTATCAACTGATGGTGGTGTTACAACTCCTGCTATATTGAGCTTTGAATTCTTCCCAAACTAATTCTGCCTACTTCTAGTTGGGAGGGGAAGAAAGCAAAAACAAAAACATAAAACACACAATAAAAACAACAACAAAACCTACCACCTTCCTTTGCACTAGGTTATAGCCTTAATAACAGACTCTTTCTTAAACTATTTGGATTTTGCCTATAAAAGCATTTTTCCTTTTTCTGTTCTTAGTGTTGCATCTACGTGATCCTGGCACTCTTGCCTTTCAAGGGCTTTGATTTCCTGTTGAGATGGTTGGATATCACATCAAACCAAAAGAGACCACATTCTGGGGAAAGGATCCCACAAGGATCCTTTCTTGTCAAGGATTCAGTGCTCACCCATAGGCCAAAGTCAGCTTCCTGCTCTACCACAGCCTGGCTTTCAGAGCTCACCACAGCACTGGCCCATGGCTAAGCTCAGATACTGACCAGCCAGGACCAGATGTTCCTTCCAAGTCTGATTCTCCTATTTCTCTGAGATGATGCCTTGGGTGGCACTGTGGATAGTAAAGTTCCTTAACAAGATGCCCTGGTCCTGTTGAAGAGCCGCTGCCTGAATAGCTGTTGGCCGCTGCTCTCAGCAGAAATCCCTGTGCTGCGTTCAGAATCATTTCTCCCATTTCCAAGGCTCATTAGCCTGTAGTCTATTACCAGTGTCTGTTTTATTTTGTTTTGTTCTTGGATTTTCTTGATTGACTATTTGTAATTCATATCTATTAGGCTATATTTATCAAAAATTCTCAAGCAATTCCTTCTAATTATATTTCTTGGGAGTTCTCCCTCAATTTGGAAATCAAGCACTTAGTTAACCGGCTTTTACTATTGCTTTTAAAAGAAACAAATAGAAAGTATTCAAGACATGAATCTAATTCTGTTTATACCTTTAGTAATGACTATTGGTTTTGATATTTTCATTATTTTCTAGATCTCTCAGAAATGAAACTACTTCTTTTGAAGTCTAAGAATTATTTCTAATTGTATGCTTACATTTGTGGTGAGGCTGTGAATTCTACTTTTGACATTTATTTTTTAATTTCAATTCATTTTTTCCCAAATTATGTAGACTATACTATTTTTATTATGAGGAACTTAACTAGTTTCCTCTGACATATGGTCAATGTTTGCTTGAAACTAAATGAGTTTTGGAAAAGAAGATGTGTTCTCTGGGACTGATGGCTCAGCAGGAAAGAAAATGCACAACTCTTGCACCAGACCTGTGTTTAGCTCCCAGAACTCTTGTTGGCTGCCTCACAGCTACTTACGGCTCCAGCTCCAGGCAGTTTTTATTCATAGACACCTGCACTCATGTGCACACACCCACACAGAGGCACACACCATACACATAATTAAATAAAATAAATCGTTTATACAAATGTGCTTGCAACGGGGCAAAGTTTGGTACCCAGATTTTAACATCAATATCCATGGATAAAACACTCAGGTCCCAGTTTTTTGGTTTTTTTTTTTTTTTTTTTTTTTTTTGTCTCCAAAATCTTATCAAAGCCTGGGAGATAAGGATAAAATACCTGCCATCACTATTGTACGAAAATTAATTTTTACTTATATTTATTTGCTTTTTTGTATTTCAAAACTTCATTTGGCTTGTAGGGTTTCATTATTTTTAACAGCATCATTGAGGACTAGACTTCTTAACAGAATTCTTGGCAATTTAATATTCTTGCTTCATATTTCTCTGCCAAACTGCTATGTTCCAGATACTTTCATTGCTCCTTTGAATGCTGTGTTACCAGGTGTTTGCTTCTCAATGCATCCTGGGAATGTTTCTTTGTTAGGTGAGTTTACTCCCATTAAGAAAACCTAATTAGCTTAGTTTTGACATTCATTTCATCTCCTATATTTCTAAAGATTCTTTATATTTATACTTTTCTATTTTCTTTTTTTTCTTTAGGCTTTAGGTAGGTGTGTAGCTTATTATTTATGTAGTTACTGAAAAATTTTTAGTTTTATGCCCAAAGTGGGGGTACTTAGTACTTCAATCTTTGACAAAGAAGAAATGATGGGTAAAACTAACCCAAAATTCACAAGAACTTTTATGGGACGATAGCAGGAGGGAAAAGTAGTGGAGCATACTAAGAGAACAATGTGTTTGATGTGTAAATCATGGGTCTGTGTTAAAGATCCTAGGTTGTATGACAGGCTCCGGCATTCATTACACTATTAACTTTACACTTATGTGGAGATTATTTGTATTGTTGTGTATATCTCAAATGTTATTTTATGCTTGGGTGGTGGGTGGAAGACACCCAGGGTCCACCTGCCCCCTCAGGGCAGCAAGTGCTACTGTTGTTAGCCTTTTATCTAAGCTCCACCCCACAGTTGCCTGGCAACAGCCAAGTACAGCCTGATTCACTATAAAAGGGGATGCTTGCCCCCTCCTCTTTCTCTTGCTCTCTTGCCTTCTTGCTCTTGCTCTGTCCTCTTGCCCCTCCCCCCTCTCCCCATTCCCCTCCCCCCTCTCTCTCCATGTGCTCATGGCCAGCCTCTGCTCCTCTACTCACATTCTCTCTCTTCCTCTCTCTCTCTCTCTCTCTCTCTCTCTCTCTCTCTCTCTCCCACCACCCCTTGCCTTTCTCTGTCTCTATTACCCTCTCAACGCCCCTCCCCATGCCCTGAATAAATTCTATTCTATACTATACCATTGTGTGGCTAGTCCCTTGCGGGGTGGGTGGGCCTCAGCATGGGCCTGCGGAGGCTTCCCTTTCCCCACGCATCCAACAAACTTATTCTCTCTCTCCTTATGTTTTTATAAACACAACAACTATAATGACCAAATATGTGATGGAGAGATGGGAAAAAGAGATAAACAGTGGCTGGTGAATGTTGAAGAGAGGCAGAATTAGAGACATGGTGACAGTGTTGGATGAGAGAGGACTGGGGTTGTCATGCTGTCAGGCCCAGTAGGGTCAACTAGATAGTGTACAGTAACCTGGAGCTTGTGCTGACTCAGACCCAGCCCCTGGACATGCCTCCTAACCACCAGATCCCTCTTGCAAAGGCCACTTTCTGGATTTGACATCCTTAGAGGACAATAGTTGTCAGTCATGTCACCAGAAGCCAGGCTGGTGACTGTGGCCCATGCTGCTTCTCCAGGCCATGATAAAGCCTGAGAGCCACATGGATATAAACCAGCTGCCTGTTCCTCTGACTGATGCCTTAGAGATGTACTGGGCTTGGCTGACTGAGGGGCGGGGCATGTTGATGTGAGTGGCATGTCTTGTGGTCTAAGGACAAATTGAGGCCTGCCATCTGTGCAGTTGCTGAGGGTCATGAGTAAGTCAGTGTTCCTGAATCGTACAGGAACCCTGTTGATGTATGTGGTCCCTGTTACCTCTGAAGCCCATGGTGTGGGTTGCCAATGGAAGCCACATTGATGTTCATGGGCACAGGAGAGCTGGCCTTGCCCCTCACTGGCTGCAGATTGGCTTCTGGCATGGATGCCCGTGGACAAAGGTTCACCTTCCCTTTTGGGGGCTGGCCACTAGGAATGTGATCCTGCTCCAATGAGCACATAGACAACACAAAATTGACTTATTGTATTCTCCTTTCTTTTTTCTCCTTTTTTGGAGGGAAGGAGGGATGGTCACAGGGAGAAGAAGATGGACATGGGAGAACTGGAAGGTGACCACAGTTAGGATGCATGATGTAAGATTCTCAAATAATCAATAAAACATTTTAGATGTTATTTAGAAAAAAATATAATACTGAGCATAACATAAACCTGTAATCCCACGCTTAGGTGGCTAATGCACAGGTTGGGAAGACAGACTATAGACTAATACTGTGTCTCAAAATAAATACATGTGCTACTTAAATAAATATGCATAGCTTAACTAACAAAATGTTAATTTAGGGGGTTCTCTCCTCCCCCTTTGCTGTTCTACTTTTTATCCTCTCCCCAGTTCTCAGTATACAATCTTTTTGTTGTTACACTCTTGATTCCTCAGCCTTTCAACTTGGAATAAAATATTATTTTGATTCTATGTGGTTTTAGTTGAACAAATACAAAAACATGCATACACTGATCTCAACAGCAAAAGAAAACTACTTTAAGACTCAATAGGCATGGAGACAAGCCCCAGAGGATATGGCACGATGGGAGAATAGTTAACTAATATCCTCAGATCATTTGTCATCATTTTCTCTTGAGATTGTTCTCCATGAGCAATCACCTGAATGAAGAGAATCGGCCAACAGACACAACAACATGGCCTCCTGACAAACTCCATAATGAAAACAGCAAACTGAAAGCTTGTATGCACCTTGGATGCCGCCTTGTATCCAGACTCATTTTACATGTTTTAGAAGAAAGCAGGAAATCATGCATCGAGGTGATTGACTTTCTGCTGATTGTGAAAGCAAACAGTTGTTGGCAAACTTGCACCTAGAGGGAGTCATCTGATGCTAATTAGCTATTAAACAGGTGAAGGTAAGTGGGGGATGGGAGGCAGAAAGGGAAAGCCATACCTGTGCAAGTAGTAACACCACACCGGTGCAGACTACTCTAGAGCTAAAGAATTAAAATATCCCTGCATCTCATCACCAAACAAACAGGAGAGAGTACTCTGAAGTCTTTGTTCCCATAATGTAGAAAATCCTTGTTTCTAAGTGCTTATCTACCCAAGATGTTGCATTTTTAATTACTTCACGATTTACCAATCAACTTCAGCTTAGTGTAAGAGTGTCCCTACATGAATAGAATTTAATTCTACTATAAATTGCTTGTTATGCTAGTCAGCCTGAGGAGCCTGTTGTGGGTAAATGTGTACTTCAGGATTTTTCGGATGTGACAAACAGCCATGGACCCCCAGGGTCTGAGTCTGAAGCACTGCAGAGGTAGACTTTGTAAATCAAACCTCCATCAGTAACAGCAAATATTACCCAGACCTGGAGCCCACTGGAAGAACTGAGTGCAAATGGATGACATTAGTTTTATCTAAACTCTCTCTCCAAATACCAGTGGCTCCCTGGGGTTGCCAAAATAAGTTAAATGCTCTTTATACAAAAGGATGAGGTCATTTTTTTTTCTTTTCAGCATAAAACTTTCATCCTGCTGAGAGCATCTTCTCCCCCCAATCTTCCACCCCCTTGAGACCTGAGAGTCACATTCTTTGTCTTCCTAGAATATCTGATGCAGAATAAGGCACTACGGAGCAAAACATCCAGACGTCCTCTGTCTTTTACATCCTTCACTCCCTCCCAGAGGGCAGGAAAACACACTTGTTCTGAAAATGTCTAATGTAGCTTCTTTTTGAGTCAGCACCTTCCATTCCAAGCCTTTGTGGTGGAAGTGTCGCCAGCATCGACATCCTTTATGTCTCTGGGTTTCCCAATTCCAAGTTCTCTCTGTATCTTCTAGATCAGGGTTTCCTAACCAATGGGTCATGGTCCCTTTGGGAAATCCCATAAGACGATAGGAAAACACAAGAGATTTACATTATGATTCATAACAATAACAAAATTACAATTGTGAAGTAGCTATGAGAATTTTGTGGTTGAGTCACCACAACATGAGGAACTGTGTGGGTAGGAGAATTAGGAAGATTGAGGAGCCCTGTTCTAGACCAATTGTCTCTCAAAGTGCACTCAACTGTGACTTGTTGAACCAGACTCGAGACACTATGCTAGGTGTCAACACAGATATTTTGACAGTGCAAACCATACTAAAAGTAAGTTATTGCAATATAGATAATAAAGGGGAAATTGAAGGAAGCTCTTTGGGCTTGTAGAGGAAAAAATATAGTTTCATAGGAAAGCACAAGTTCATTGAAGCAAGCTACATTTTAGAGGGGACATAATTCAGAGAAATGAAGTGCTATTGGATATTCTCAAGAAAGAAAAAACACTGCGCAGTGAAAAAGCACAAAAATGTGTTTTGTTAATTAAAATGAAAACAGTTGGAAAAGAATAAGATAGCCCAAGCTAGCAACAGAATGAGTATGTGATGTGATGGGAGACTAGGTTTGACATAAATTTTGCAGGAGCACATTTTTCTTTTAACATCTTTCAAGGGAAGCATTTGGACCCACAGAAATTTGAAATTACTTTTCCAGACAATGCCACTTTTCTAAGGTCAAGTTCTGTTTCTCCTCTCTAAACAAAATAACCACTGTAGAAATGACTGGTCACTTTATAGAGGTGCTGTACAAACTCTCTGCCTCTCAGTGGACTTGACCTCACTCTTCCCTGGCCATTCTCCAACTCTGATGGATCAAATTGACCCTTTACAGGAGGCAATGCAATATGCAATACAATACAATATGTGAAGCAATATAATATAGTGCTGACTGTTGCTGCAACCAAAATCAAAAGACAGCCCACTCACAAGGAAGAACTAGTCATCCCTGAAAATATTCCACAAAGACAAGAGTAGAATGTTATCTAAAGTCATAACAAATTGCATGCTGGAAAAACTGCTGGTCCTGCATCAGTTGTGAAGCTTCCCTCAGTAAAGGGAAAATAACCCCTGCCTCGGGGTACACTTGGTCATAGGACTGGGAGAAAGATGTGGAAATGGAAAGTAATAAAAGTGGCAGTTTGGAGAAGGGTAGGATGGTTTCAAGTGAAAGATGTGATTGGGCTACAAATCTATAACATCTAATTGAGAGAAAAATACAGTTTGTGTCTTATAAAAATGGGAGAAAAAAGAATTTTATATCAATAAATGTTTAAGAAAAGCCATATGTATTGTACTAATTTTATCTTTTTTATTAAAAGAGTATAGAAATCCATCAAACCCTTTCTATGTACATGTTCATCTATTCAGTGTCTCTATGCCAAAAACCAGCCTCGGCTTGTAGAGGGGTTCTGAAGAAGGAATGTCTTAGAGTGGCAAAAACAAACAACTGGAAGTCAAATCGTGGGTGCAAGCTGGCAGCTAATCCCTGCGAAACAGCCTTGCAGATTGTTCTCTCCGTCTTTCTCTGGAGATCTCCAGACAACTTGTTCTATCTCTTTGTGTCTCTCTGTCTCTGTCTCTGTCTCTGTCTCTGTCTCTCTCTCTCTCTCTCTCTCTCTCTCTCTCTCTCTGTCTCTCCCTCTCTCCTGCTCCTGACAGTTCTCAAAGGAGTTCTGCCTTGGTATTCTAAAAATTCTCTGGATAGCTCATCTCTTGTAGCTCATAAGCATCCCACTACCCCAGCCCTTTGATTCTTAGCAGACAGCAAGCACATTTTTTTAACATTGAAAAAAAAAATCACTGAGCTGCCTGCCTCTGATAAGATAGCTGGGTGGGACCCCACCCTAAAATTACCATTTCTACCACACCTGGTCCTAACCTGGCTCTGTCCTAAGCTAACCAAGAACTCAGGAATCTACCTTTGTAAGCAAAAAAAAAAAAAAAAAAAAAAAAAAACCTTGCTGGTGGGATCTCCTGAGATCACTACTCCATAAATATCAAATATCATTATCTCCTTCCTTAGTTTCTTTCTGACAAGTTGGCTCATAGTACAGCTTCTTTTGTTCCTGAAGTACCTCATGTAATTCATATTGCATCCTTATATTTTGCATAGTTGAGAAATTATAAATTTTTGAACTCATGTATTAAGAGTTCTTTTCCACAGCCTTAAGAGCTGTCTGTTTCGCTGAGACATTAGTCACACCCTTGCCTCCAACTCTTGATCTCTGATTATCATCGAGTCATTAACTTTAACCATTAACGGGAAAGACATTCCTCAAAGGCCAGACATGAAAATATGTATATAATTATACAAACAAGCCTTATGCCCACAGTAGCCATCAAACACCTGTGGAGGCCTAGGTCTGTTGGTCCTGTCCCAGGGGCAGAAACCATGTCATTCCACATCTACCAAAGCCATGCCAGGTCATTTCCAAATTATTAATAATAACGTAGCTTTTAATTTCTCTGGTAGTATAAGAAGAGATATTGCATCATTAGGGTAGTGGAGACTTACCCATTTGTTCATTCTATGAAGATTTAATACCTAATTCTCATAGGCATTAAAACATAGAAACCAGAGTTTCCTTAACCTGTTGTACAGTGGGCACATTCTTACATAAACAAAAGATTATAGGATAAGATGAGCTCAGTGCCAAGATAGTGAGGGAGCCTAAGGCCTTTTTTCAATCCTATGCCCTCCTTACAGTTTCCGCCCTCCCGCCTGGGGTCAAGGCTAGGCCAAGTTTCACTCTCCACCCACAGGAATAATCTTGAGTGAAAAAAAAATAATTCTCAGAAAAATTGCAGAATGCTGACTGATAGTCACCTGACCCTCTGGAAAGTCCCAGGTAGAGTTCAAATGCATGTCATGATCTGCCCACGCTTGCTAACCAATAGATTTAAAGGTCAATATGCTTAGCCAATAAGTTTGAACTGTAACCTTGCTGATGTAACTTGTTCCCCTAAAAAGTATAAAAACTACTTGTAATAGCCATTCAGAGTACCCTTCTAGTCAACCCTTCTTGCCTTGAGGGACTATTTGAAGATCTACCCCAAATACATCTCAGGGTCTCAATCGGGGTGTCTCAAAGTAAGTAGCACTGACCAAGGGTCAGGAGTCTTACAATAGTTGTATATAAAAGGTGCTATGAGCATGAATAGTATTTAACCCAGAGCAGAGAGAGAATGGTATGAGAATTCCAGATGATTGTATCCTGGGCCAGTGTTAAGCAGTGAGTACAACTTAACCAAGGAAGAGGAAAGGAAAGATGTTTTCAAGCAAAGGTTACAAATGATACACATGTACTTTTGTGGAAACACAAGTGGTTAATTAAGGTTGTTGAAAGTGTATGAAGAAAGAGACCAGCCAAGTGGTGAGGCTAGAGGCCATGTGTGATAGATTTTTCATATATGTCCAACATTTTGACATCCCAACAAAATGTCATCTACAGAGTTCACACTTGAGAACCACACAATTGGATCTTCAAAAAAAATCACAAAAATATTTCATAATATTGTAAACTTATGATTGCTATTGGTTTGCCTTTCTAGGTCTCCTAGGCCATATGTAACCTATAGGATATGGGTTGGACATTTCTGAATCATGGTCAAAGTTTAGTCTTTACTGAAGCTTGAGAGAAATGAAATAGCAGCATGTCCATATTATAAAAAGGAAAAATTCATGTTGTTATTTAAGAACAATTATGGAATATGGAAAATAAATTAAAGGAGATGAAATATTCTATTGGGACAGCACAGTAAAAAGACTTATTGTAATTCCAACCAATGACAAATAAAGAAGAGAGTTCAATCAAGAAATGAAAAGACATGACTCTAGAGGACTTGTGAATGAACATGGATAGTAGAAGACAGGTGAAAGATTAGGGAATTGTGACTATGAGTACATTCAATACAGTAGACAAAAAAAATCTCAGGTCTAACTCTCTCTATATATAACTATAGTATGACTAATGAATGAACTTTATACAAACATGAATAGAAAAATAATAAAGACAAATGAAGTAGAAAGTAGGGGAAAGTTCATACAAATGTTTCTTTGAAAAGATTTTGAAAGTTATTGAACTTTTATTTACATTGACTAATAAAAAATATTACTCCGAGCTATGAGCTAGAGCTCTGAGCAGGAGCAAGGACCTAGAGTGTGCAAGGCCCTGTGTTCTATCCATAGTACTTCCAACAATACCAAGTCCCAGAGTGCCAAAGTATGGAGTGGGAGTGGGGCATTACTACCAACCTTACAGAAATAAAAAGAATTATGAGAGAATATTGTAAATGTCTGTACATCAACAAATTAAGTGACCTTTATAAAATGGTCACATTATTAGAAGTACGCAGTTTACTAGAGCAGAATCATCACCAGACATATAAGAAGCAAAGCAATTGAGTCAGTAATTACAAGCTACCCAACAAAGAAAACCACCAAATTCAACAGCTTCATTTTGACTCCTGCCAACCACTTAAAGAATAAACATTCTTCCTCAAAATCATCCAAAGGAGGACACTGTCTGAAGAGTAAGGACAGTTCCTAACTTAGACATTCTTAGACTAGCATTCCTCTGCCATTAAACCCAGAGAAAACACTGCAAGCAAAGAAAATTATTGATCAATATCACCAGTGAGCATCAAGGAAAAAAGAAGATGAGAAGAACAGATAATCGTCTCCATGCAGAAAAAGCGTTTGACAAAACTCAATACCCCTTCAAGATAAAAGTAATAATTTCACTTAATAATCTTCAATAGATGGGAACTCTCCCTACACAACAAAACTTGTGTACTAAAACTTGCAGGTAACATCACATTCAATGTTGAGAAATTGAAATCTTTTTTCTCATTGTTAGTTCTCTGAGATTTTTTCTACAGTGTATTTTTTATCATATTCCCCCTCTCCCTCCATGCCTCTCAGGTCTAACCTCCTTTCCCTTCCTACCCAAGTTGGTATTCGCTTCCTTACATAAACCTACCAAGTACAGTTGGTGCTACCCTATACTCTCAGATGTGTGGCAATCCACTGGAGCATGGCTAGCCCACCAGACACTGTCAATAAAAATCTTATCCCTTCAAATCAGAAAAGATCAATGACACGTGATTTTTCTCCTATATTTTATATAGTATTTGAAGTTCTGGGCAGAACAAATTGGTAAGGGGGGCAGTGGATCGAAAGCAGCAAGGCTCTAACAGTTGTTAACATGGAAGTTTTGATGACATATGTATATATTTTACAACAAGAAAGAAAAATTGGAAAAACAGAAGAGTGTTTATTTCTGCATTAAAACCCTGATTGATTTATGGCAAGTGGTTGGCTTTTTCTTGAACAATTATTTTCCTTTATGTGTGTGCCAGAGTGTATGTATGTGCACCATGTACATGCATGCCCTCTCTGAGGTCAAAGAAGGACACTGGATCCCTGACACTGAGGTTCCAGCTGGCTGTGAGCCATTGTGTGAGTTCTGGGAACTGAGTTCCACAAGAGCAGTGAATGTTCTTCATCAGCTCTCCAGCCCCCACTTGACTTTTGCAATGTGATTAAATGAAATGCCATCCATTCCCATGTTTTTAAATCTATAATTTAAGTTGAGCGGTATTTGAATAGTCAATAGTCTGCATATGGCAGCAAAATGCCAACCAAATCCAAGGACAAATATCTTCAAATAAGATAACATATGATAACCATCAATGACCTGTACCAATGCACTTAGATTTAAGCCACAATCTACAGTTCAGCAATTTCTATAAATCACAGCCCAAGTATAAGAGTTACAAATTCCAATCTTTATATTGTGTGATTTGAGGAGTCCTCTAGGGACTGACTTTTCCCCCTCGACTGATTCATGGTTAACCTTTTGAGTCTTGATGGGTATTCTGAAGAAACATGCATGTTGAGTTCTACTAGTCCCAAGCCCATGCTTCCTGGAGATATTTGACTGGGTGACATTATATGTATTGTCATCACCGTCGTCATCATTGTCGTCGTCATCATCATCACCATCATCATCACTCAGGTAAATAAAATATGTTACTTAGAGCAGGAAACAGGAGGGACCAAGAAGCCTCATTGGAGATTCCTGCTAGGAAAGGCTTCAGCTAGAAGGGACATGGGAAATTACCTATGACAAACTTCAAGACATCAAATAACCAGCATTCAAATGGTGGTTCTCCCTCTTATTTGCTTTGTGAACATTCAACCTTGGAAAAATAAATAAACCTGGAGGTCTCAGTTCAATTCCAGATTCACTAAGGATATCTATCTCTTCTTTAATATGGAGTGGAGCCATTCTCAAATGCCGAGTGCCTTGTACTGCATTGAACTAAGGCTAAAAGCACAAGTCAAAAATATGCTAAGCTGGTTTTCACAGAAATCATTGACCTTGCAGAACATATTATAGTCCTAAATTGTATACAAAGAGTAATTCTTTCTGCGTGGGTGCTGTAGTTATTATTTCATAGGTGAGGGAAATGGAACACCCAGACACCCAGGGACTTGTCTGGGATGCCTATATAGCAAATGGCAGAAGCAAGGCATGCACCAGACAGAGAAAGCTGGCCATGTCTGCATGCTTACGCTGCTGCCCTGGCAGCTGTCTGAGGGAGAGTCATTTCAGGTGGAGAGGACCTGAGTGGAGACAAAGACCCAAAGGCCTTGCAGGACCATGAGCTGTGTGGAGCCTGAGTTATCTGAGAAGTAGCAATGGCCACATTATGGGAGGTGTTTAGAGCGTTGGTTAAAGGTGGTACTGAGGAGGCTCCCTGGCTGCCCTGGAGAGCCTCTGTCAGATCTTAGAGACTTCTGAGACTAACACTGTTGGAGGGGGAAATGGCACAGAAAAAAATGGCATGAATTATCAATGACTTTATAAAGTCCATTCTGGGTACAGGATAAAGAATAATGCTTAAAGTGAATGTACTTCGTTTGCTATGACTGCCATAACAAATCACCACAAACTTCACAAATCACAGCATACACACACACACACACACACACACACACACACACGGCCTCATTCATATTAAGCATGCCATCTACCACTTTGTTGTCTATAAATTAAATTTTTGATGTGAGTTTCACTGGGCTAAGGTTGGGGTATAATCAGGGCTGCTTTCTTTCCTCAGCACTTCAATGGGGAATCTGTTCCTTGTCTTTTCTGGCTTTGGGCATTCATTTCTCCCTCTACAGCAGCGTTTCTCAACCTATGGGTTGTGATCCCTTTATGGACTGCATATCAGATATATACATTATAATTCATAACAGTAGTAAAATTACAGTTATGAAGTAGCAATGAAATAATGTTATGGTTAGGAGGTCACCACATGAGGAACTGTATTAAAGGATTTCAGCATTAGGAAGTGTCTTAGACAAGGTTTCTATTCCTGTACAAAATAGCATGACCAAGAAGCAAGTTAGGAAGGAAAGAGTTTATTTAGCTTATACTTCCACAATGCTGTTTGTCACCAAAGGCAGTCAGGACAGAAACTCAAGCAGGTCAGGAAGTAGGAGCTGATGCAGAGATCGTGGAGGGATGTTCCTTACTGGCTTGCATCTCCTGGCTTGTTCAGTCTGCTCTCTTACAGAACCCAATACTCCTAGCCCAAGGATGGCCCCACCCACAAGGGGCCCTCTGCCCTTGATCACTAATTGAGAAAATGCCTTCCAGCTGGATCTCATGGAGGCATTTCCTCACCCAAAGCTGCTTTCTCTGTGATAACTCCAAGTTGACACACAAAACCAGCTAGTACAGGAAGGCTGAGAACCACTGCCCTTCCAAGAGAGAAGCAGTGAGATGGGGAGGACCTCACTGGTCATCATTCTGGCCTTTTCTTCTGCCTCCCCCTCCCTTCATCCTTCTTCCCTCCTTCTCTTCTTCTCCCCTCCCTCTTTCTCCTCCCAACCCCTCTCCCAAAATAAGGTTTCACGTAGTCCAGGGTTGGCCATGAACTATGTAGCCATGTTGGACTGTGGACTCCTGATCTTCCTGTCTACACCTCCAAAGTGCTAGGAATACAGGAGCATGCCACAATGCCTAGTCAGTGCTGGGGATGTGACCTGGGACTTTGTAAACACTAGGCAAGCGCACTGCCCACTGAACTCTCCTACTTTAAAGGAGCCATGTGACTGCACTGAGCCACCGAAAATGATCCGAGATAATTCCCCATCTCAAGGTCCTTAACTCAATCACACCTGCCAAGTTTATTTTACGCTGTGAGGTCACAAGTGGGAAAGTGTGAGGGACTGAAAATTATGATACCAGTGAAAGTGATTTCCTTGAATAAGTAGTTTAGAACTTACTCTCAGATAATGCAAAGTCTACATTTTACATATATTACTTCATTTAAACCTTAATCGACAGTTCCAGCTGCTCATTACCATCACCTCTGCTTTACAAATGAAGAATCTGAGTGATAGCTTGCACCAATAACAGAGGAACTATCTGATTCAATGTCCCCAAACTTCCTCTACTGCGTGATACATGGATTAGTAACAGAACCGAAGACAAAAGGTAGACATTTTCTGAGAGTCCTCTTTCTAGATAGGGTCATATAGCTCAGACTGACCTCAAACAAGCCATATAACCAAGGATGACCTTGAACTTTTGATTCTCTGCATCCACATCTGGAGTGTTGGGCTGATAGTTAAACATCACCATGTCTGGTTTACGCAGAGTTGGCTACTGAATTCAGGGCTTCCAGCTTGCTGGGTAAGGTATATAAAAGGCATGGGAGGTAGCCATGGGGAGTGGAGGGAGGGTGGCCATAAAAAACCTAGAATCTTTCCCAGATATGTATCCTGCTTTTTTTCCCCAGCAGGAATTGGAAGGACAGTGTAAAGACCCTTGTTAAAAAATCAGCCTGACTTCCCAGCATACAGTACTTCCAGACAACTCTGTCATGTTGAAAGCCATTAACAGTGGATGTCATTGTTATTCATGTTCGTGCTCTGATGGTAATAGACCACAGAATTAAGGCTTTCTGGACTGCAAGCCGGACACAAAAGATAGATGGAGAATGAATATATAAATATATATATTTTCCCCTGACCTGTTTCTAACAAGCTGCTTATTGGCTTCCTCAATAGAAAACTCATTAAGGATTTGTCTTCAACCGGCTTTTTCCATTTCCTCCTCCCTAGCCTGAGCTTTTGCTCTAATTCACCTTGGTTTAATACATGCAGGCTTTAGAGTGTAGTGCTACCCAAATCAGATCAAATGATGCCCCAATCCCTCATTTTCGAAGCCTTCCTAACGAGGGTACTTATCTCCTCTCCACAGAGATGCACCATTAGTGTGCCATTTTGCTTTTCCCATCAAGAACGCTGCACAGGTGAGCATGTAGAGACCTTCCAACCAGTGCTCCCGTAAGGCAGGATCTCAGATGCACAGCTAAACTCTAGTGTGTCCCCTTTGGAAAGCTCAAGGAAAAACCATTCTTTTGTTTGCACTTTGTTTGATAGCACACTATTGTTGTGTCATGGACAAAGGCAAGTTTTATAAGAAGGTCTTACCTGACTACCTACATTGCCACGTCTATACCCAGAGGGAATTCAAGGTGACTGGAGGATGGAGATGGCCAGGTCTCAGAAATAGGGATCCTTTTGACAGCCCTTGATGTCATCATTCTTGAACAGCTAAGGATAGTTACCCCATATTCATGAGAGGGTTTTTTTTTTAATGCATTTCTTTGGGAGCTAATTTAGCACTCCCTACCATGTTACCAGGAAAACTAGGATTCCCTTTTGGGGGCTTCTTAGTCTCATTAATGAAAGAATTTGAAACTGCACTGGGAAGGAAGTTCAAGGACAATATTAGAGTTTGAATAAGAATAACGGGGTAGGTGAGTTGTGAATCTTGACAGCTCCAGGAGAAGGGAGATAGAGAAGAGGGGAAAAGAAAGCTATGCCTTTTACGTTGAGGTCCAGTGAAGTCATCTTACCCCATGACCACATGCAGAAAGTGAAAAGATGGTGACATTTATAAAGAAAAATAATGGAGAAATTCCAGTGTCAGAGAAAGCATGCTCATGATTCGGGGCAGCTCCTAAAGTAAAAGAGGGAAGGTATAATAAGTTATGCTTGTAAGAGGGAAAGCAGGCAGGCTGCATGGCAGAAGCTCCATGAGTTTGCCTAGAGCATCCACACTCAACCAGAGAGTTCTGACCCCATTGGGAGGTGGGAAGACCTTTCACAGGGGTCACATAAAAACATTGAAAAGCACATATATTTACATTACAGTTTATTTTTTTAAGATTTGTTTATTTATTTCTATGAATACACTATAGCTGTCTTCATGTACACCAGAAGAGGGCATCAGATGGTCGTAAGCCACCATGTGGTTGCTGGGAATTGAACTCAGGACCTCTGGAAGAGCAATCAATGGTCTTAACTGCTGAGCCATCTCTCCAGCCCCCTACATTACAATTTATAACAGTAGCAAAATTATAGTTAGAGAAGGAGCAACAAAATAATTCTTTGACTGGAGGTCACCACAACATGAGGGTCCAATATTAAAGGGTCCAGGCATTAGGAATGCTGAGAACCACTGGCCTAGAGAAAGGACTTTTGAGAAAGATAAGTAGCCGCATCTCATTCAGGGATAATTACTATTCTCCTACCTTTAGAATGTCTTCAGATGGATCAGACTTCCTGTGGGATGGACTCCTTGCCAGGTGATTGACAGGTCCAACTGGATTAACTCATAGAGGAGTAACTGCCATATATAGTATTCTAATCTGTCTGCCTGAATATCCTGCCTCCACCCAAAGCCAGAACTATTCCACTCTTTAGATCACTAGGCCTAAAGAATAGCAAAGCTACTGTTTACCTTTCTAGTGTTACCAGAGAAACAGGAAGTAAGGTTCACCCTCAATGGCCTCCAAGGCTACTGGTCCCAGTAACATTCTCCCCTCAAGAGTTAAGAAAGAGCCTAACGTCACTTAGAAGATGAGTTGAAATTCGGGCTTAGATACAACCCAATTTTACCAGGAAAATTCAAATATCCAGTTCCAAAGTAGTTCACCAGAAGGGTGTCTGGACTGGTGCATCAGTCATACCTTCACGTAGAGGCAAAGATGTTCCTGTAGAGTAGAGATATAAGAAAGGTGAGTTTCCTCCTGGCATTTCTTGCCTCTGGCTAAGACAAAATAAAAGACTTTTCTAGCTCCTAGCCAAGAACAAGAAGGAGACTGGTCTAGGGCCTGACTCATCAGAAGGATGAAGTTTCTACCTCCGGTACTTATAAGAATAGCTTGTGGCTTCCTAGCCATAGCTAGAGAGGCGGGGCTAGCTCAGAATGTTCCAGCAAAGGCTGCTGCAGATGGCTCACCCTGGGCTGCTCCTTCCCAACTCATAGATGAGGAGAGCCTTCAGCTCTGATAGGATTGACCTTCTTTACCTTGTTCACTACATATGTAGACCAGAGAGAGAGAGAGAGAGAGAGACAGAGAGAGACAGAGAGAGACAGAGAGAGACAGAGATAGAGACAGAGAGAGACAGAGAGACAGAGAGATACAGAGGCAGAGACACAGAGACACACAGAGAAGAGAGCAAGCAATCTTCTCTATTAGACTAAAGATTAAATAAAACTTCCAAAAGGTCTTTACTTTAAGATCAAAGCTAAATAAAAAGTGCAATCTAACAGAAATCTAGGAATGAGAAAGTTCCATTTCATTTGTCTATCAAAAACCTTAAGCAGGCAGATACTAGAATGCCATGGGTTGGAACTTGTTTTCTCTTATCTTAGTTCCTTAATGGAAAGACTCAAAGAGAAGAAAACTGCTTCATTTTGCACTGGGTCCTGCATCTGTCTTTTGAAGCACAGGGCAGATCTATCCCCCCTTATGTCTGCCTGGAGAGTAGCAGGCTACATCTATTAACATAATTTAGTGAATAGTTTTAGGAGATTCCCTCTTAAAAGCAGATCCCTAGAAAGATATTTCAACTTTTCATTGTTAATCCGTTACCCGTTTCCATGGAGACCAAGGTAAAGCTGCTGCTGGAGTTTTTCTTTGTAGCAGTCACAGTGACATCATTGTGCCTGAGGGCTGCTAGTGCCACTGCCTTCCTTCTCAGCTTCCTGGCCTTAACTGTGCCCAGAGGGGTAGCTGGCACTGTGTTGGAAGCTAAGGATGTAGGCACTGCCAGAGTTGAAGTCAGAGCCAGCAACATAACTTGAGGACCTTGTGAAAATGAATACATAGGCTACTTGTCTAAAACCCCAAACAAACATTCTGTTAACGAGTGTCAAAAAGAAAGCTTTATTCTACCTTCTACAATCTCTCCTCTCCTACTCTCTCCTCCCCTCCCCTCTCCTCCCCTCCACTCTGCATTCCCTCTCCCCCTCCCCCAACTCCCTACCCCTCTCCCTCCCACAAAGTGCAAGGTCTTTTTCCTTGAGAGTTATGTTCTTAGAAAAGATCTTAAGAGAAAAGGATTTTACTGCTCATCTCTGGAAGAAATGTCACATGGCAAAGCAAAGCTAAACAAACACGATCTTCTCTTCCCCCATCCTCTCACTACTAACTAACTGTTCATCTGTAAAAGGCCAGCTTTAAATGTAAGGGCAAGGGCTTTTAACTAAGGCCACATCAGAAAATACCTGCCACAGAGGTCTTCACTGCATTGATGATCTTTCTTCCCTGAATAGTGAGGAAACTGTATATAGTCAACGAAACACCTCCCTCCTCATCCTGATCGTGTGCACAGTCTACCTCCAACTCAAAGGGAAGGGGAGGATATATTATCCTACATTTATTTTTCTTCCCCTCAAACTGTTCAGTGTGATTAGCTCACATAGAGAAATAATCTAGATAAAGGACATTATGTGATATCATGCACACTTCCTAAAAGGGCATCTCCTTTCTATGTTGGAAGCTAAAGTTGGCTCAAGTGGAATGCAGAAAGCATGGCTCTTGTGGGCCCTTAGTCATTGGCCTTTACCTTTACCTTTACACGAAGAACCTTAAAGGTTCTTCATCTTTGCCTGGATATAGGATTGCCTACAAGTCACATCTCTGATGTTATCTTTGAGAGAGTTTTCCAAAAATTTATATGAAGAATGGAGACCTGTCCTGGATGTGGGTGGTACCAGGCTGGTATAAAAAGAGACTGAAGAAAAAACAAAGGAAGACAGCCAGCTTATATGCCTCTTGTAGTGTGATAAACTATGTTCCCTCATGCCCTGAGCTAAAATAAGCCATTTCTTTATTTTGTATGTTGGTATGTATGTGTTCTCATGTATAGGTGAATATGAGTGTGTGGCATGCATGTCATGAGGGAGCCAGAGGTTGAAGTGGGTTGTCTACCTTCTTACTTATTTCCCATGCAGGGTCTCTTGCTGGGTCCAGTGCTCACTTCAACTAGGCTAGCTTGCCAGCTTGTTCTTGAGCCCCCTATGCTTCTGCCTCCCAACTGCTGGCATTATCAGCAGGCTACCATGCCCTCATGGCATTTGACATGAGTGCTGAGGACCCTAACTCCAGTCCTCACGCTTGTGTGACAGCATCTTCCATATACTGAGCCATACTCCCACAGACTCAATCCTTCCTTTCTGAAGCTGCCTGTGAGGTATTTTGTCACAGCAACAAGAAAAAAGCTATAAGAATGCCCCCAGAGAGGCATGCTTTCTGGCTGTCCTGTGCTGTACTGCAACATCTGAGATAATCAATCTACAGTGAAAAAAGGTTTATATCAGCTGCAATATTAATGCTTTCAATACCTGGCCAACTGGTCCATTGCTTTTGAGCCTGTGGTGAGGAAGTCTACCCTATCTGGGCAGGAAATACATGGAGAAAGCTGCTCACCTCAGGACAGACAGGAAGTACAAAGGAAAGAGGAAACATGGGGCTATCACAATGATCCAAAACCTCCCACTGAGGCCTTACCTCAAAGGTTCCACCATCTCCTGATAGTGCCAATCTGTGGACCAACACATTTCAAGTAGAGACCTTTGGGGAATGCCTGAAATACAGAAAAAAATTACAAGGAGCACCAAGGGAAGGAAAAATTTCAAACTATGGTCACAAAGAACGTGCCAACTTGTGCTGTGTCTAAAATTGGATTCTTGGGATAATAGGATGGCTCAGTGGATAAAGGGGCTTGCCATCAAGCCTGATGACCTTGTTTCAATATCAATATGGTAAAAAGAAAGAACCAACTTCCACAGGTTCTCTTCTGACCTTTACAATACACACATATGCACACAAATGGTAGATAGATAGATAGATAGATAGATAGATAGATAGATAGATAGATAGATAGATAGATTAGATAGATAGATAGATAGATAGATAGATAGATAGATAGATAGATAGATAGATAGATAGATAGGTAGATAGATAGAGCTAATAAATATAATTTAATTTCTTAAATAAATAAATAAACTGACTTCTGGTATTAGCAGAGCCTGAAAGAATTATGACTTGCGTCATGTTTATGTGTTTGTGTGTGTTACATCTAAATATATCCTCTTACAAGTGTGTGTGTGTGTGAGTTTGTGTGTACTCCTATACATGTTCAGAGGCCATAGATTGTCATAAAGTCTTTCCTAGACCTCAGCACTGTTTTTGAGACAAGGTCTCACTGAACCAGAAGCTTGCTGATTTGACTAAACAGGCTGGCCAGCTAACCCAAAGATCTGCCTGCCTCCCAGCAGTAGGGTTACAATGACATACCATCACACCCAATGTTTATGTGGGTATTGAGGAATCCAAACTTGGGTCTTCATGCTTGCACAGCAAATACATTACACACTGAGCCATCTCTCTAGCCCTGGACTGTGACTTTAAATCAAAACAAAACAAAACTCAAGTGACACCCTTGTGGATGGACCCTCGACACAATCTAATTGCTCTGTTTCTTTTCCTTCCCCCTTGATTTTCGAGCAAGACAGAAGGTACTTTTCTTTAACCAGGAGTCGATTCAGGTAATTTGAAATTTCTCAGTGGAGGAAAGTCAGTAACTTATGCTGTTTGGTTCTCTGTCTAAACGTAAAGGCTGATGACTGCATGTTTCACTTGGAAACCAATTGTTGAGAGCTCAAGAAGAGGCAGATTAGGGTTGTTTCATTTTTCCTGATGTCCCTGCTCTGCTGGCACTGCCTCCAGAAGACTGGAAGCTATTTCCAAGAAATCGATACCAAAGAATAAAAAGGACCATACCATGTTGAAGTTGACTACATTCCCCTCACTAAGCTCCAGAACAACAAAAAGACAAGCTGCTAACTAGACCAGGGAATTGAAGAGCTCTGTGGCCTCCTAGCTTCCCAGCCTGACAGTTGTAGCTGAAGCTGCAATTCAGAAAGTACTGTATGAATACTATTGGCCAATTTGGCATCTAAAAGAGGACTGTGCCATCTGCTCCAGTAAGTGGTGGGTGAATTAAGGACCAGGTAGGTGGGTGAGGGGGGTTAGCCATTGAAAAAATTTCATATGTAGGAAAACAGATTCCCTTGTGGTGTGTGTGTGTGTGTGTGTGTGTGTGTGTGTATTTAGTGAAGCTAAAACTCACAAAGAAAAATTCACCAGATGGAATATAATATGGTCTTATTAGCATATGTGTTAGTCTAGGTTCTCTAGAGTCACAAAATCAGTAAAACATACTTTAAAAATAGATTTATTAGGTTGATTTACATGATACAATCTTGGTAATCCAGCTATGCCTGGCTTCATACTAGAAGTGCTTAGAACTGGTGGCTTCCACTTCTGGTCTAAAACTAATCTGGCCCCATGGCCTCGGAGAATTCCTAGAAAGACTTTGGTCTTCAGTCAAGGCCAAAGATGGTGGGTTACAATGTCAGGTGTGTGTTGGTGGTATAGCTGTGAGCATGGCAGTGTCAATGGGGTGTCAATGGAGGATGGTGGCATCGATTACATGGCAGATGATCTGGTGAGCAGAGCAGATGAACTCAGCACAAAAAAGAAGACACAAGTGACACAAAGAGAAATAGGCAAAAACCAAAATCATTCAAAAAATTTTCTTCCAGCATTCAAGATGCTGCTGTTCATAGTCAGGGTGCATTCTGCTATTTCCTTTAATGGAATCAAGAAGACCCCTCACAGGTGTGCCCAGGAGTTTATCTGAATTGATTCCAGAGCCAGTCAAGTTAGCATTGATTCCGGTGGAACTGCTGTGATTTTCCCGAGAGAAAGGCAAACGTTGGTCTGCTATAAGGGATAAGAGCTGTTGTGGTGGGGTGGTGGCTGCCCCCCACCCCACCACAACAGGTTCACTGTGGTTTGCTCTTCATTCATCTAATGACTGAACAAGAGCTGACATTTATAGGAAGCAGAAACTCACAGGAAGTATGTATTCCAGTGGCTTGGCTGGACTACATTCCCGAAAGGATGGGAGCTATCAGCTCAGTAAATGCCTGCCGTTTGGTCTCAGCGTTAAATATTAACTAAACAGTATCGATTTACAGTCACTGACTTTGGCTGGAAACTTCCACAGGTCTCCCCAATGTTTAAATCTGCTAATTTTGCTATGGCTTTGATCTTTTCGAAAATAATGGTACATATTACATTTACTTTATTTGAGGGCTGGTAGCAGCAGTTTAAAGACCCAAAAGAGTTAACATCTAAGATGTCCACCAACAACTAGGGGATTGTTTCATCTTCCTGAGGCTTTGATTTTATCTGGTATCCTTACCCAGTTCCAACTTCTGTGTTCTTGACAAGAGAGGCTTCATTATCTTAACAAACATATCCCAACCCCCTTCTGTGTACCAGGTGCTATTTTAACCAATGCAGTTGGCCGCCTACAGTGGAGGGAGATGAAATAAATAAACAAATCGGTGAATTTGAAAGTCATAAAACCTACAGGAAAAATAAAACAGGTTGCTGCTAGCTGTGAATGCTAAACATGTTCACCTGATAATATACATAAAAATTCATGATCTTGGGGATCACTAGAGGGAAATAATGAGCTCTACACAGCTGAAGGACTGCCAACCCCAGCCTTCCCTCGGGCTGTGGGTTCACTGTGGCAAAACCTTTAAAGACAATAGCAACACACTTGTTTACTGAGGTGTGTGGTTGATCTGAGCTTTAAACTACAATGGATGGGGTAAGGGGTGCTCTCTTCAAGTGATGAGTAGGAACTTGCCACACAAAAATCCCAGAAAAGGGAAAGTGCAAGCAAAAGCCCAACGCTACATTAGGAAATGAAAGGCCATAAAGACTGGAGAATAATGAAGGAAAATAGAAGGCGAGGGGGGCAGAATCAGCCAGAGATGGGAGCACCCAGGAACCTGTAGGCAACTATCGGGACTCCGGATTGTTTGGCACTACACTAGGGAACACAAAGAACCCTGATAGGGTACATGGGGTGGGGGTGAGGTGGGCTCCATGGAATGATTTACATCTTTAAAGTAATACTTTGACTTCTGAATGGAGACCAATCTGAACATGAGAAAAGGCAGGTGGAGGACTCAGAAGCCAGTGGGTAAAGATGAATACTCAAGCGATACGATATAGCCTGGCTCTTCATCCTGGCTCCTCTACAGAGCTTGCCCAACCCACTTATCAGCTTATAGCCTACAGAATGGGAATAAAAATTAACCTACCTGTAAGAGAAAAAGATCAAATGAAATCACATGAGTGAGGTGGCAGTGAAAGCAAAGCATTTTGTGCATCTAAAGATTAAACCACAAAGTACACATTTCTAGTCATCAGAAGTGAGCGTGAAACATCACATCTGTTCCTACCTCTTATCCTGTCTCCTTTTAGATCCTCCACCCATTAATTCGTTTGGAGTTGCCATGATATATACCATATGGAAAACACAGGTGAGAGTATATAGTATTCTCCTAACATATATAATCATAAAACACAGTTCTGGTTTGCATTTTGCTGGAAATACGTCTCTGTGAAGAAGTTCAGTTTTGCGGTGATTTATTCTCCATATGGGAACTGGAGGACACAAAACCACCATTACACCACACACACACACACACCCCACAGGACATAGACACACAGACACACACAAGACATACACACATATACATACACAGGCACACACCAGGGGAACACACACACATGCTACACACACACATACACACAGAGGTGCACATAGACACAACAACACAGACATGTGCATACACACACACTCACACATACAGAGCACACCCTCATATCACACATACTGCATGCAGAAATTTCCTAGCCAGAAAAATAAAGATTTTAATTAGGAACTCAGGCAAATTGGGGAGCTGATTACAACTCAGTCTGTGTAGCTTTTGCGTTACAATCATGGGACCTGAGTCTGATCCCCTAGAACCCTCGAGGCTAAGCATAGTAGCATGCCTATGCAATCCCAGTACAAGGAAGGCAGAGACAGGTACATTCCTGGGCTTGCTGACCTAAAAACTTAGGTCTTTTTTTTTTCTTAAAAAATGTCAAGTTCAAGGCCAATGACAGGCTCCATATGAGGAAAAAGAAAAAAAAAAGAGGTAGATGCATGTGACACAGCAAATTCCAAACCGAAGGAGAAATCCAGACCAGCCGGAAGCAAGGATGAATGAGTCAGTCTTTTAAAGAACGCTGTTGTATATGTCTTCTCCCACATGCAGAGGTAAATGTGAAAATCTGAAAATGAATCACGCCCTTGCTTGGCAGCTTTTAAAAACTGAATTTATATTCCCTACAATCTCACCTCTGAGTAAGTTGGCATGATAAGTCAACAAAGCACACTGGTACCATCTGAGTGATGAGTGGATAGGAACGAGGCTCTCCTAAAGGTGAAAGATTCTCCCGGCCTGGGCCACAACCCTACTGGAACCCTCGTTCTCAGAAGCTTCAACTTCCGCATGGAGCGATCCAGCCCAAACTCACTTGCATAAAGAAGCATCTGGGCATGAGAAAGACCCTCTTAGCTTGTCCTGGTGAAAACAGACTGAGACAGAGTAAGGCAAAGTCGGACATCCGTAGCCTGCTGCCCTTGCCACTGCCTCATCCCTCCTCGGAGCAGGACACTCTGTATTTAACTTGATTACAGGAAAGCGTTAAAGGTGCTTTCAAATGGAGGCATCCATGGTTTGTTACAGCTTTGAACAGGAAGTCTCAGTAAAGTCCCCCCCCCCCCTTGATAGTCTCACTCTCTAACCTCAGGACCAAGGTCTGACCGACATCAAAGATGCCCAGGTATGGATAAAGGACACTCCTGTTAAGCAGCTTCAGAGAAAAGCTTTGGCCTACTAATCTACAGGCCAGTAACCAGAAACTGACAGTTCCATTCTGAGGATTAGAGGCTCTGGAGCCTTTGATATTCTCTACACATCCACTATCTTCTGTTGTTTCTGATGCCTTGACTCTCTGTCTACATCATCTCTGCCTCTGCAGCTACTGCAACCATTAACAACCACTCGGCCTGTTCCACCCATAATAAACATTAGAGGAAGCAAGGAAAGATCATTTAGTGGAAGCTTTTACAGTACATAATGCTGCCACAAAAGGGGCAGTGCATTGGAGCATCTCAGCCCGACTAGAAGAGAACTAAATAGTCTGGTTCTACAGCCTGCAAGGACTAGTGTGTGGCATGGGTTTGGAGACTATGATTGGTATAAATACAAACCTTTATTTGCATTTCCATATCCACCTCACCTTTATGGCAAATATTTCCAGGAAAATGGATAGAGTGGTTGCTATTGCTTTCTGCTCTCCCAGTCTACTGTCCCATCTGACAATCCACACAAAACCCTGACAATTGATGACGGTAAGATTGACTCCTAAGGACCCTTTGAACTGTATACACATTGCTCTCTCCTCCCAACTCAAAACCAATCATTTTCAAGCTAAAGCTTTAATTGGGAAAAGCACGCCCATAGCTCTTTGGATACTGCTTCTCTAGGTCTTCCTAAACATTCATAGCTCCATCCAACTTGACTGACTCTCTCATTCATTCACCCAGCCATCCAAATGGCCATGGGCATTTCCCATGTGGGAGATCCTGGAAAGCTCATGTACCACAAGAATGAATTATATTTATCCACCAGAAGCCCATGCCCTAGATGAAATGACAATACTACAACCCTGTGAAAGAAAGATTTATTATGGGATGGCACAGGAACACAGCGAAAGAGACCTACTGGACCTGAGTAAATCATAGAAGACTTCCCAGAGAAGGTGGTAAAGGGCTACCATCTGAAAGGGGCATAAATATCTAGTACATAGGAAGACAGCAGGGGACCAGCACCAAGGAGTAAATACGCAACAGACACTGGCCATTCTTGCCTTTTGGTTCTGACACCAGACTAGGAGCTCCATGTGTCTACTCTAAATATTCACTCAAGGATCAATCTCTGTGTAGAAAACCCAGATCCACTCCTTCAGATGGGAAAGGGCTCTTTCACACTGTGAGGCTTCGAGTTGAGATTTGACGTGATACTCTATGCTGGGCAAGAGCACCCGGCCAGCACCCAGTCAGCTCTGAGATCTTGAGGATGAACAAAGTCTCTAAGAGCATTGTGTTGACAGGTGATGATAGATCAGTTCATCAGGGTGTGGTCCCCCACCATGAGTCAAGGAGCATCTGTAGTTGTTCTCTCTGCAGACACCTCAGGGAGAAATGACACAAAAATGAACAAGCCAAAGGAGTGTGCTTATGAGAGAGGGTTACTAAGGCCCAGTTTTCATTCACTACCTTTGAGGTATGGGTAAGAGATTTGTCAGTTCTAGAAAGGAGCTTGGGGGAAGGAAGTAGAAGAGAGAAGGGGGAAGGAGAGGTCAGGCAGCTGGATTGGTAGAGCAGCTTGAGAAAGATGAAGATGACTCTGCGTGAAACACAATGTACTCAGTGAGTTCATTCTCTCCTTCTGCCATGTGAGTTCTGGCTATTGGACTCAGGTCACTGGGATGGCTGCAATCGATTTTAACCAATGCTGGCTCCCTCCCCCAAACGTCTGTAAATTCCCAGGCCATGAGGTCCACAGGATGCTTCTTCATGCATTATTCCTTTCGTTCACTAGGTTTTTCTATGACTCTCTTAATTGGCTCATTTTGATTCAGCAACTCACCACTAAGACAGTATCCCACACTTTTATTACATGTTGCAGTGGAACTGGGAACAATGTGTGGTTGCATCCCACCCCGATCTTCCTGCAGAAATGTCTCCCTGGATAGATTTCACTCTTAGAGATAAGGGCAGCCCCCTGTCCAGTTGCAGGCACCACTTAGAATTCTACAATTCTCTGCTTGTCTCTGCTTTGTCATCTAGTCTTCTTCCTTGAGCTAATGAATCTCAAAATTCTTGTTCATTTACTGTGTAGGTGGATTTGGTGCAGTTTTATAATTAGTTAAAACAAGAAAGTCTGGCATGCGGGGTGTTTTCCTGACCATTAAGATCCCTAAAGCCCCATCAAGGCATAGTCTTCAACAGAAAACCAGCAGCCTGAAAGGGGATTACTACTTTTGCAAATGACAAAGGCAGCAGCTGCCGACTATGGACAGATGTGTCCCTCCCTACTACACAGAAAAAGTAAAGAAAGGTAACGTTGATTGTAAGAGCCATCATTTCTTAAAGCACATCCTATGAGAGGATCTCTTTGATTGTATCCCAGGAAAAAATCAAAATGGAAGAACATTGCTGGAGGGCTGAAAATGGAGTCTATAGGCCAGCATTAGGTGGATCTCAGACATATGAGCAGAGAGCACGTGTGAGCAGAGCTTGGCCACAGATACGCCAAACTCCAGACATAAAGTGACCTTTGGAGCATCATTAGCCTCTGTTGGAACAAGAAAATCTTCCCCTGGAATAACCAGAGTATGAAACTTTGCCCAGACCCTCTTTTACAAGACAGCTTAATTTGTGGTACCAGCAACTGCCACAGTTCCTGGACTACCAGGCCTCCTTGTGGTTTAAAGCTACAAATATGGCCACCGTGTTTTGTGAAACCTCAGCACATTTTTCAACACTGGTTGAATATGTATTTTCCCAAATTGCAATTCTAATTGCCTCTAAAATGTGGTTTCCTTTATCCACAACCTGGCTTGTTTTAGTCAAGCAGGTCAATGACTTCACAACAGACACACCTTACAGTGGAGGAGGTAGAAGTTCAGAAAGATGGAGTGCCTCCCCCGAGGAAACAGGCTCATTACACAGACACAGAAATAGCCCTTGTTAGAGTAAAATATGCTGCCACAGTAGTCCCCAGGCAATCTGTAACTCCACTGTAGTCTCATCCTCATGACAAATGACCTCCCCAGTCCATGCTGCTGCAACAATTGACAATTGCTGTGCCATGACTAGAAAGAACCAAAGAGCAACAGGGAGATGTAGCAACTGAATTCCTGAAGAATCTCTGTCCATCCCCAGAAAAAACAAAATACTCCATCCTCCTGATTAGCCTAACCAGTTTTCCTCTTTCCTCCATCTTGAACCTGTGCCCTCCTGACCTTTACCATGTGAAGAAGCTGATTTAAGAGTCTGTCTTGTAGCCAGGCAGTGGTGATGCACACCTTAAATCCCAGCACTCTGGGAGGCAGAGGCAGGAGGATTTCAGAGTTCAAGGCCAGCCTGGTCTACAGAGTGAGCTCCAGGACAGCCAGGGCTATACAGAGAAACCCTGTCTCAAAAAAAAAAAAAAAAAGAAAGAAAGAAAGAAAGAAAGAAAGAAAGAAAGAAAGAAAGAAAGAAAGAAAGAAAGAAAGAAAGAAAGAAAGAAAGAAAAGAAAAAAGAGAGTCTGTCTTGCACTTCCCCAGTTATTGACTAAAAATAAAAACCTCCCTCACTTTTCAGTCTTTGTATTGGCTCTACAATTCTGAGAGGTAAGGTAGGACCAAATTGAAATAAAACATTAATAATAGCCTGCAGCTCTTCAATGGCTAACTCTACTCCACAAAGAAAAGTCCCGTTTTACCCAGAATGCACTCCACAAGACCAACTTCAGACCATCAGTAAGACATCATTGAACACAGAGTAGAGGAGACAGAGAATGCGAATGAGTCGTCCAGAATTGCAACAGACCAATAAGCCCAAGAACGCAGACAGTAATAAAGTACAGCAAAGAAAGTAAATAATATTTATTACTTGTTTTTGAAAATGCTATTTAGTTCACAGTATAAACAATTTTAATTTTCAAAAATCTGTGTTTAATAAATAACCAGCATGGTGAATTTCAACAACAGACTCTAACAGAATAATATAAGCAACTTTATTAAATACACAGTCAACTCCTTCTTCAGTGCTTATAACTATAATCCAGATTTAGAAGAAGTAGGGAAAGAAACAACATCAGGATGTAGAGAAAATTAGAAATGTGTTCTGTGGAGAAGGAAAAAAATCAAAACTTCAAAGAGCTGGGCCTTAAAGATGGAAGAGGCAAAGGGTTTATTTTAAACAATATGACTACATTGGGTTTGGATAAATCCATCCTGAACTTGGTTCGGTAGACAAAATGATTAGATAACTGTGTGCTTGCTTATTTATTGATCATTTCAAAGTCATAAACATAATATGAGTGTAATGACTTCTCATGAAGACAAAACATGAAATAATAATGACCACCATTTCTCTGAATTTAGAAAATGTTGGCTTGGTTTGGAGAGAGAAAAAAATATCAATGCCAAATACTCTTTAATTTGCTATTAAACATTTTCATGTTGAAACATCACTCTGAGGACTGTAGCATCTAAAGACAATAATCCTCCCCAAATTTTCCCAACAGGGTATCAGGGGCTAGAAGAGAGCCGTGCGTTAGAACCCCTACTGTCACAGGGCAGAGCCAGAGACCACAACAGGAGGAAAGACTGCCCATAGCAAGCACAGGTTCTAGGGCACAAGCCCTGGATCCCAACCTCTGTCTCTCCACTTAAATCTGAGGACAACTTACACACCTGCCCCAAACCCTGATGGTCTAAGGTGAGGAGGTAGAGACTGTCACCCCCAGCATCCTGAGGATATGCCCAGGCTCTCTACTCATGGTTAATGGCTTCCATGAAAAAGAAAAAAAGAAAAGAAAAAAGGAGCAAACAACAACAAAACAAACAGAATTATCCAGTATAAAGCAGAATTAGAGTTGTTTTGTTTTAAATGGTAGACAGCTTAGAGGATAGAGGCACTTGCCCCAGAGCCTTGGTGATCTGAAATTCACACATGGCAGAAGAACAGAATCCACTCCTGAAACTTGTTTTCTCACACACACACACACACACACACACACACAACTGTAATAATTTTTTTTTTAATAAACACTCAAGAGAAAAAGAGAATACTTAAAAGCATGAGGGCAGGCATTTCCAACCAGCACAAAAGGACCCTGTTATACCACTACTGGGCATATATCCAGAGGATTCTTCAGCATGCAATAAGGACACATGCTCCACTATGTTCATAGCAGCCCTATTTTTAGTAGCCAGAAGCTGGAAAGAACCTAGATGTCCTTCAACAGAGGAATGGATACAAAAAATGTGGTATATTTACACAATGGAGTACTATTCAGCCATTAGAAACAATGAATTTATGAAATTCTTAGACAAATGGATGGAGCTGGAGAACATCATACTAAGTGAGGTAACCCAGTCTCAAAAGATCAATCATGGTATGTACTCACTGATAAGTGGATATTAGCCTAGAAACTTTGAATACCTAGGACATAATCTACAAATTAAATGATGTCCAAAAAGAATGGAGGAGTGGGCCCTGGTTTTGGAAAGACTCAGTGCAAGAGTATAGGGGAATTCCAGAACAGGGAGGTGGGAAGGGGTGAATGGAAGAATAGGGGGACAGAAGAGAGCTTATGGGACTTGCGGGGAGTGGGGACCCAGAAAAGGGGAAATCATTTGCAATGTAAATAAATAAAATAAAATAAAATAAAAAATAAAAAAAAAAAAGAAGGGATGAAGGGCTCCTCAAGAAGCAATTGATTAGCAGGAGTCTTCTGTACCGTTTTAATGACATACAGCTCATTCACTGTTTTAGGGTTACTATTGCAGTAACATACCATGACCAAGAGGAACTTGAGGAAAAAGAGGTTTATTTTTGTTTTTCCCCTTTTATTGAAAATAGATTTATTTTCCCTCACATACTATATCCCAATTACCGTTTCCCCTCCCTCTACTCCTTCAAGATCCTCAATACCCACTTCCCATTGGCATCTACCCCCTTCTATCTCTTATTAGAACCCAAACAGGCTTCTAAGGGCTAATGAGAAAATATGGTGTAATGAAATAAAATATAGTAGGCTAAAACAAAACTAACATACCAGAAGTGGGCAAAACAAACAGAGCAAAAAGAACCCAAGAAAAGGCACAAGAAACAGACCCACTAGTTTGCACACTCAGGAATCCCATATAAATACTCAACTGGAAGCCATAATATACAGCATAATAATACATTGCATATTATATATTATAAAATATTTTCTACTTTTGATTTTTATATAAAATTTTATATAAAAATTTTATATAAATTTTTATAATGATTTTATAAAAATATAAAATTTTGCCTAAAAATGAAACAACCTAACAAAAAACCCAGTAAGATAATTTTAAAAAGGAAAAGCCAGACATGACATTTTTATAAAACAAGGACGCTCCAAAGATGCCACTGAGTTTGTTTTCCGTTGGCCACCTACTGTTGGGCGTGCAGCCCATAGTTCCTGTCACCACTGACTCCTCTCGGAAAATATTAAATTTTCATTTGCAAGTGGTCATCAATTGAAGATTGTTTCTTGGTCAGGGATGGTCTACTTCTCCTTTCAGCTCTAGGACCCCAGCTGGTGCAGACCCATGCAGCCTCTTTGCATGCTGCCTCAGCTTCTTGTGTGCCATACTGATTTAGAGGACATTGTTTGTATTGATTTAGAGGGCATTATTTCCTTGGTGTCCTACATCTCTCCCACACACACCCAGCTCTTAAACTTTTTCTATCTCTTCTCCATGGGGTTCCCTGAACCCCAAGGGAACAGGTTTTATGGAGATCTCCCCTCTTTGGGCTGAGTGTTCCAATACTTTTTACTCTTCACAAAATGTCTGGCTGAGGCTCTCTGTATTTGTCCCTATCTGTTGCAGGAGGAAGCATCACTGATGATGGCTGTCTTAGTCAGGGTTTCTATTCCTGCACAAGCATCATGACCAAGAAGCAAGTTGTGGAGGAAAGGGTTTATTCAGCTTAACCTTCCACATTGCTGTTCATCACCAAAGGAAGTCAAGACTGGAACTCAAGCAGGTCAGGAAGCAGGAGCTGATGCAGAGGCCATGGAGGGATGTTACTGGCTTGCTCCCCCTGGCTTTCTCAGCTTGCTTCCTTATAGAACCCAAAACTACCAGCCCAGGGAAGGCACCACCCACATGGGACCCTCCCCTCTTGATCACTAGTTGAGAAAATGACTTACAGCTGGATCTCGTGGAGGCATTTTCTCACCTGAAGCTTCTTTCTCTGTAGTAACTCCAACTTGTGTCAAGTTGACACACAAAACCTGCCAGTACAATGGCTAAATAAGACACTGATCTATGAGCATAGCAGACTGTCATTAAGAGTCATTTTACTGCCATATTCTTTTAGTAGAACAGTCCCTCTTTCCACCTGATCCTCCTGTTCCAGTCTCTCCATTCCCCAAGCCCATCATAACTATCTACTCTATTTCCCTTTCCTAGAGAGCTATTTCTGTTCTCTCTAGTCCCTTACTTTATACTAACCTCTGTGGTTCTATGAAATGCAGCTTGGTTATTATTGTCTTAACAGCTAATATTTACATGTAAGAGACTACACAAAATATCTGTCTTCCTGGGTCTAGGTTACTTTACTCAGAATAATTGTTTTTTAGCTCCATCAATTTACCTGTAAGTTTCATGATTTCATTTTTTAATGCCTGAGTTATACTTCATTGTATATGTATCCCATTTTCTTTATCCATTCTTCTGTTGAAAATAACATCCAGGTTATTTTCCATGTATTGTGTATTACAGATTGAGAAGCAATGAACATGGTTGAGCAATGACCAAGAGAGATAGAGTTGGATCTTGAAGGAGATGGCTTCCCATCCTCGTGATTTTTATAGTGGCTGTGCAAGTTTGTACTCCCTCCCACCAGGAATGGATAAGTTCCTCTTACTCCACATTCTGCCGGCATACGTTGTCACTGTTTTATTGATCTTAACCATTCTGAAAGAGGTAAGATGAAATCTCAGAGTTGATTTGATTTATATTTCCTTGATGACTAAGGATCTCAAACATTTCTTTAAGTATTTTTGAGCCATTTGAGGCTCCTTTTGGAGAATTCTGTTTAAACTTGTACCTCATTTTTAATTGGTTTGTTTTCTTGATATCTAGATTTTTTTAGTTCTTTTGTATTTTAGATATTAGCCCTCTATAAAATGTAGAGTTGGTAACAAAATTTGTCCCTTTCTATAGACTGCCACTTTGTCCAAATGACAATGTCCTTAGCTGTACAAAGCTTTTCAGTTCATGAGGTCTTGTTTATTAATTTCAGATCTTGGAGCCTGTGCTAATGGTCTTCTTTCTGTTCAGAAGGTTTTCCTATCCCAATGACTTCAAGACTATTCCTCACTTTCTCTTCTGTCAGGTTCAGTGTATCTGACTTCATATGTTGGGGTCTTTGATCCCTTTGAAGTTGAGTTTTGTGCAGGTGAGAAGTACTGATCTACTTGTATTCCTCTACATGCGGCCATCCAGCACCATTTGCTGAAGATGCTGTCTTTTTCCAGTATGTATTTCTGACTTCTTTATTAAAAATAACCTGTCCATATGTGTGTGGATTTATGCTGCTTGATCACTTGGTGTTCCCAGTGATGTAAGCATGCTTTTCTGTAGCACTGAGGGCCACCAGCCCAGGATGGCACTACAAAGAGCTGTATATGTCATCCTGGTTCACTCATTAATCAAGAAAATGCACTACAGGATTGCCCACAGGCTAGTCTAGTAGGGGCATTTTTTTCAAATGAGGTTTCCTTTTCCCAAATAACTCTAACTTTTATCAAGTTGACACAAAACCAGCCAGAACATACCTTGAAAGTTTCTTAAAAATCCTTTCCTTTCTCTCTTTCCCTTTCTTTTTCGGTGAGTTTAGAGGGAGATGCCTTGCATGGAAATACAATCTAACAGTGTGAAGCTGAGTTGCTCAGGAGAGTCAGTACCTATCCTTTCCCTGTGGATAGGTTTCCAGTGAGGTTCCTAGGAAGGCTCCAGTTTGTGGCTGGAAAGGGTAAATGGTCATAGGCAGGTGGTAATTTCCTGGATGCTTAGCTCTCTACTGGTGGGAAACTCCAACCAGACTCCTGGGTAAGGACTTCTTTTCCTTCCATTTTCCTTTACATTCTGCCTCATTGAAAACTGTCCCTGTCCATGTAGCTCCAAATTTATGTGCTGGAAGTTATAGAGGCAACAGAAGTCAGGATTCATGGGATCCAATTCACCCAAAGAAGCTGGCTGAGAATAGAAGCTCTACTGGGCACTGGGGCAACAGTATTGAACAAGACAGGGAAGGACCTCCCTATCTGTGAGGAGTGTCCCTTAACTGCTCAAGAACACTCCTTGGTCATATAGAGAGTTAAAGACTGTAGGCTGCAGAAATTGAAGGGTTCTACACATAACCTCCTGAAATCTATTTAACTTCATGTCATCAGGCTGAACGGGGCTGGCGGGGGGGAGGGGGGGGGAGGTGTAGTCACATAATTAAAATAAAGGAACAAAGTTACACCAAGATAATGGTTTTCATAATTAAAATGGCCCATCACCAGCACATCTTCCAAAGCCAAGACAACCTTACTACTGACAATGTATCTTTTAAGAAATCAATTAGATAGTTCCATTACAAATAGCATATGCAAGATAATTATGTGATTTAAAAAAGAAAAGCCTTTTCCATTCTTTCCTACATGGCTAGTGTTAGAGATGAGGTTAGTTTCAGCTGGACTCTGGGCCTTTAACCTTGAATGTTCAGTTTTTCTTTGCATAACAATAAGATCTGGCTACTGTACACTCTGTCCAAAAGCTCCAGAAAGCTCCTATTTCTTGGCTTAATGGCCTGTGTAACCTAATTGAAAGTGGGAAAGTGAACTTCAGGTTTTCTCCGTTCAGCTTACTTCACAGTTACTGTGAAGTGGGTATATTAGCATTTCATTGTCTTGTAGCTATCATTTATCATCTATAGTTTCTTCCAGTGAGAAGAACCAGCCACATCATGGGTTTGGGTTGAAAATACCTATTTAAAATGCCTGGGAAGGACACTAGGTAGCTTAGCGTGTGGCTATAGGCTTGGGCCTTAAAAGACATTGAAACTTCCGTTTCTATCTCTGTTCTATATCTCCCTGATGATGTGGTATGACCTAGACCATAGCAGGTAGCCTGCATAGTAGTTACTTCTTCCTTGTCTCATCTGAAAAATGGGAGCAGAGACTGCCATCTCCACCTCCTTCAGGGCTATCTCTTTTATAAAACAGGGGTACAGTTCCCCACAGGTCACAACTGTATCCATGAACCATGTCTGCCTTTGTTTTTGTGTTTTTGTGGGGTTTTTTTTGTCCTGTTGCTATAATAAAACACCCTGACAAAAGCAACTTAAGAAAGAAGGTGTTTTCCTCAGCTCACTCACAGACCCTGTTGCAAGTCCATCAGTACTGGGAAGTCAAGGCAACAGGAAACTGAAGCAACTGTGCACAGCTGTGCACAGCACACACATAGCTAGAAACAATGCAGCAAATGCCTGCTGCTGCCCAAGATTCCTTTCACCATTAATATCATTTAGGATCCCAGCCAGGAAATGGTGCCACCCATAGTGTGCAAATCTCATCTCAATGGACACAACCAGTATAACAGCCTGTAGGCTTGTCCAGAGACTAATCTCCCTCCAGATTCTGTCAAGTTGAAACACTAACCAGGACATTTCTATACCTACTACAACAGATACATCCTAAGGAGGCAATTAGCCCAACATAAGCTATGATGATGATGATGATGATGATGATGATGATGACGCAACCACAAGGCATACTGAGTACCAGACACTATTGTAAACAATTATTAAGACTAACTTGTTTACATCTTCACAACCACTCTGTGCTCTGTGCCATTTATTATAACTTTTACTCCTATTTAACAGATGAAGAAACTGGGACACAGAGAGTTGGAGTTCAGGTCACATTAATGGAATTCCTTTAGAGAAATATGCACAAAGCCATGTCTGTTCAAGTCTCTGGAGCACAAAGACTCTCAGTATTCAGGGTTCTACTGTTTTGGAATCTACAAGGAGACCTCAGTGCTCCTTAAGGAGATTCCTCTGAATAGTTTTCACCAGAGTCTGGTTATTTATACATATAAATAACCAGAGGTACAATATAAATATAGTACATATAAATAACCATGGTACAGTGACAAGCAGGTAGATCAATGGAATAAAATTGAAGACCCAGAAATAAACCCACACACCTATGGTCACTTGATCTTTGACAAAGGAGCTAAAGCCATCCAGTGGAAAAAAGACAGCATTTTCAACAAATGGTACTGGGTCAACTGGCAGTCAACATGTAGAAGAATGCAAAATTGATCTAATTCTTATCTCCCTGCACAAAGCTCAAGTCCAAGTGGATCAAGGACCTCCACATAAAACCAGATACACTGAATCTAATAGAAGAGAAAGTGAGGAAGAGCCTGGAGCACATGGGCACAGGGGAAATTTTCCTAAACAGAACACCAATAGCTTATGCTCTAAGATCAAAACTAACAAATGGGACCTCATAAAATTGCAAAACATCTCCAACCAGACAAAACAGCAACCTACAGATTGGGAAAAGATTTTTACCAATCCTACATTCAATAGAGGGCTAATATCCAATATATACAAAGAACTCAAGAAGTTAGACTCCAGAGAAACAAATAACCCTATTAAAAAATGAGGTATAGAACTAAACGAAGAATTCTCAACTGAGGAATACAAGATGGCCAAGAAACACCTAAAGAAATGTTCAACATCCTTAATCATAAGGGAAATGCAAATCAAAACAATCCTGAAATTCAACTTCACACCAGTCAAAATGACTAAGATCAAGAACTTGGAGGACAAGAGATGCTGGAGAGGACGTGGAGAAAGAGGATCACTTCTCCACTGCTGGTGGGATTTTCAAGCTGGTAAAACCACTCTGGAAATCAGTGTGGTGGTTCCTCGGAAAATTGGATGTAGTACTACCTGAGGACCCAGCTAGACCACTCCTGAGCATATACCCACAAGATTATTCAACATGTAATAGGACACATGCTTCACTATGTTCAGAACAGCCTTATTTATAATAGCCAGCAGCTGGAAAGAACCCAGATGTCCCTCAACAGAGGAATGGATATAGAAAATATGGCACATCTACACAATGGAGCACTACTCAGCTATTAAAAGCAATGAATTCATGAAATTCTTAGGCAAATGGATGGAACTAGAAAATATCATCCTGAGTAAGGAACTCCAATAACAAAAGAACACACATGGTATGTACTGTCTGATAAGTGAATATTAGCTCAAAAGCTCAGCATACCCAAGATACAATTCAAAGACCACATGAAGCTCAAGAAGAAGGAAGACCAAAGTATGACTACTTTGGTCCTTCTTAGAAGGGGGAATCAAAATACCCATGTCTCATAGCCAACCAGTGTATTAAGCATAAGATCTCCAATGGAGGGGCTAGAGAAAGGACTCAAGGAGCTTAAGAGGTTTGCAGCCCCAAAGGAGAAACAATAATATGTACCAACCAGCACCCCCAGAGCTCCCAGGGACTAAACCACCAACCAAAGAGTACACATGAACAGACCCATGGCTTCAGTTACATATGTAGCAGAGGGTGGCCTTTTCAGACATCAATGAGAGGAGAGGCCCTTGGTCCTGTGAAGGCTCATTGTCCCAGTGTAGAGGAATGCCAGGTCAGGAAAGTGATGGTGGAGGAGGTTGTTGAGCAGGGAGGGGAAATGGGATGGGGGTTTTTGGAAAGGAAACGAGGAAAGGGGATAACATTTGAAATGTAAATAAAGCAAATATCTAATAAAAATTAAAATGTTATATGCAAATGAGCAAACAACAGAGTTTAATGGATGCAATTCTTACATCAGGGATAGCTATTGCCTAAGCAAAGCAACTTTAAAATGCCTGAAGAGAATTACAAGAGAGAATCAAGAAGAGTTACCACTGAGCTATCTCAGCTCTCTATGACTTTTGAGCCCTTAATGGTTAGGCCTAAGGAGTAGCTATAGTTCCATTAGAATCAATAGCTCTTGAAGAACTGATGTGTGCCTGGCTCTGTGAGACACGTGCTTCCACACCACCCATTTTACATGTAGAAGACTGACACTCTAGTTCCTTTTCTACATTTGCACCCCCACCCCTTCCTCACATCTGAGTTGAAAGAGCATCTGACTTAAGGAGCCAGAAAGTCTGTGACTGTTGGTGCCTCTGACCATCAGCTCCAATTTACAGAGAGTACAGTTGCTACAGTTTACAGAGAGTAAAAGCCCAAAGTCCATATGTCCACAGTCCTGTAGCTAGAAACGCTGCTGTGACAGCTGGAGTCACCCAGCAGAGAGGCCTGGCTCTCCATGTGGATAGAGGCAGCTGAGAAGAGAGACTGGAAAATAAGATCAAGGAGAAAAGAGAGTCCCCAATACTGTCCAAGCTACATCCAGGGACTTGGCAAGGAAAGAAAGTCATCAAGTGAGAAGCCCCTGCTAAAGCTGGGCAGTCACCTATCCTGACACTAATGACAAGACCTAACAGACATATGGAGAGCACTGGAGGAGGGGGTTCCACACATGTGGGGGCACTTCAGCTGAGAGAAGGAGTCTTCTCATGGTCACAACCAAAGTACCACAGGCAGCATAGGCACCAGCTCCCTCTAGCAACATCCCTCAGGCACAGAGTCTTGGAGCTGGCCAACTTCAAGAAGTTTCCTCAGAAGACATATATGTCATATCACAGGAGAGAGTTACACATTGGCTCATTTCTACAGATAGCTAACATGCTGCCTGATTTAAATATACAAAGAAAAAAAAAAGCTCCCCTGTTGGAATTAATCACTCTGACTCTGGTAATTTCCCCTGGTGCCCATTTGGTCAGGAACTGCTCTCCTCACCACGCTTCTCCCAGCTGATCACCCCAGGGATCAGCAGTAGCCAGCAGTTCCCAACACCCATCATGGCCACTGGTAGTAACTACTCCTTTCCTACCTCCCCCTGTTGCTGAAGAGTGCCAGTGAGCTTCCCAAGAGGCCACTTTGACATCTTGTTGCTGGGGACAATCTGCCTACTTTGTGGAGTAAAAACATCTTACAGAAGAATCATGGGAAAAGAGGACATTGTAAGTAAACATCAGACTAGAACCAGTAAATTCAAACCCCCCACAGACTGCTGCAGACAGGCTACAAGGATGGTGCCCATGAGAGACACTATCTGTGGAGTCAGAGCAAAACACAGTAGAGCCTCTGTTCCCTCTAGTGCCTTTCATTTTGTAGCTGTTAGATTTACATACCAACTTGTGGGAGTATTTGCAAACTGCCCAATAAGAAAGAAACTTTTAAAAAAAAAGTTTTCTAAAAAAAATAAAAATAAAATAAAAACTTTAAAAAAAGTTTTCTCTCTAATGGTCAGCTCTTGATTTTCCTGAGAGCAAAGCCATCTTCCAGGGCCAACATGACAGTTATCTTTCTCCCCTGAGATAAACACTGAGTCTTAAATATCTGTCTTTATAGAAGCTGTTGTTTTGTAAGAACTGAATGAAATACTTATGTGAAGTTCCTGGGTTGAATTGCATTACTTAACCTTTTCCCCTTTTATAACCTAGCTGTCTAGTTTACTAGGTGAATGGAGAGCCCAGAAAGACTATTAATTACTTTTCTCCTCTCTGCAACCAAACGCATAAGAAGGGGCAACTTAAGGGAAGGGAGATTAATTTTGACTCACAGCTTCACATCAGAAAAAGCAGGGTGGCAGCTGTTAGCATTCCTTCTAGGCTCCGTGCCACAGTTACCTGGCAACTGCCAGGTATGCCTGACTCACTATAAAAGGCACAGTTTGCTACTGCTCACTCTCTTACCCTCTTACCCTCTCTGTGCCTTCTCTCCCCATTCCCCTCCCTGTTTCTCTCCAAGTGTTCTTGGCTAGTCTCTCTCTCTCTCTCTCTCTCTCTCTCTCTCTCTCTCTCTCTCTCTCTCTCTCTCTCTCTCTCTGTCTCTCTCTCTCTGTCTCTCTCTCTCTCTCTCTGCCTTTCTCTATCTCTACTCCCTCCTCAACGCCCCTTCCCATGGCCTAAATAAACTCTGTTCCATACTATATCTGTCTTATGGCTGGTACCTCCTAGGGGGAAGGGATGCCTCAGCATGGGCTCACAGAGACATTCCTATCCTTCTTCACACCGTGCCTTGATTCTACCAAGCATACCCTGGCTCTGTCTTTTTTATAAAACACAACAGCCCCAGAGCTTACAGACCAGGGAGCCACAAGAGAGCAAGCTGGAAACGCAACATGACTATGCCTCTAAAATCTGCCCCCTAGAAATCCTTTTCTTTTGGGATATTCCCTGTTCTAGCTGTTCAGGACCCATATGAAGACCAAGCTGCACTTACAATTCATATGTTCAGGGAGGCCTGGGTCCAGCCTGTGTGTGTGTGTGCTCTTTGGCTGGTGGTTCAGACTCTGAGAGCCCCAAGGGTCCAGGTTAGTTGACTCTGTTGGTCTTCCTGTGGAGTTCCTCTCCCCTTCAGACCCTCAATCCTTCCTTCTATTCTTCCATATGAGTCCCCAAGCTCCATCCACTGTTTGGCTGTGGCTGTCTGTATCTGTCTGAGTCAGCAGCTGGGTGGAGCCTCTTAGAGGACATGTTCCTGTCTGTCAAGATAACGGAGTACCATTAATAGTGTTAGGGATTGGTGCTTGCCCTTGGGATGGGTCTCAAGTTGGGTTGGTTATTGGTTGGCCATTCCCTCAGTCTCTGCTCCCTCCCCTATGTCTGCATTACTTGGTATACAGAATAAAGTTTGGGTTGAAAGTTTTGTAGGTGGGTTGGTGTCTTTATCACTCCACTGGGGTTCCTGCTTGGCTACAGAAAGCGACCTCTTTAGGTTCCATATCCCCAATGTACTGAGCCACAGCTAAGGTCACCCCCATTGATTCTTGGGTACCTCCTTTATCCCATATCTCTGTCTCCACCGCTCAAAGGAGAGGGGAGGGGAGATGGAGGAAGGACCATGGGGCAGGGCTGACTGGGAGGGGGGCAGTGAGCAGGATGTAGAGTAAACAAGTGAAAAAATAAAAGTAAACAACAGCAAAAAAGAAATCCCTTTCTTTTAGCTAGGACTCACCTCCCAAGGGTCCCACAGCCTCCCCAAAAGAGCACCACTAGCTAAGGACCAAGGGTTGAAACACATGAGGCTGTGGGAGACACTTTAGACTCAAATCATAACTATGAGGGTAAACTGCCTTCATCTCCTGTATGCTCCTGTATGAGTTCTACCACGACAAACACAGACTCCAGCTAAGCCAGCTTTATGTTTCCTACTTTTTCTGAGCTCTAACATAATCATGTAGAAACACTGCCCCACTGAAGATACAATTAGCATATCAAATGATTCCCATGAAGAAGGAAGAAGAGGGCCCTAATCCTGGAAAGGCTTGATCCAGCATTGTAGGGGAGTACCAGGGCAGAAAAAAGGGAGGGGGAAAGATAGGAGAAAGGATGGAGAGAAGAGGATTTATGGGACATATGGGGAGGGGGGAACTGGGAAAGGGGAAAGCTTTTAGATTTAAACAAAGAATATATATATATATATATATATATATATATATATATATATATATATATATATATATATATAAAGAAAAAAAGAAAAGAAAAAAGAAACACTGCCCCAAAGTCTAGCAACAATAGCTCCTGTAACTAAGGGGCTCTTAGCCCCTGCTAAGATGCAAAGCAGACCCAGCTGAAACAATGCCCTGTGATTCACAGTGGCCACCAGGAAATGCTGAACTCTGCAAAGCAAGAAGTGAAATTGAGCTCTAGTTGGAATAAGAGGTTTGACATGAAACCAAAAGAATGATGGGGCATAAGTCAACATATGTGCAGGAGAGAAGAACATTCTAGAACCAAGGAAAAGGGATAGGCATAATAACTGTTGATACTGTTGGGTAATATTTGTTGGATGGATGGATGCATAGATGGATACATGGATGGATGCATGGATGCATCGATGCATAGATGCATAGATGCATGAATGCATGAATGCGTGGATGAATAGGTTATTTGAGCTCAACAAGGACAAACATGCTAAGGTGTGCTTGCGGGTTAGTGGGGAACATCCTCATATCCCACAATTATAACCAGGACAAAATGCTTCCACAAGTCCCAGCTACTAGCCAGCCCACTTCCAAGCCTCTCTGCATGGCATGAAGGTCAAGGCTAGTTTTCTCCCAGAGTCACAGCCTCTGCCTTTGGCACGGTCATCATGCTGAGAGTAGGTCTAGAACCTGACTTAGGTAGAGGCTGCTGCTGATTCTTATAGTAACCCCAGGCTGGACATGGCCCACAGAATTGCAGAAATGCCTCTGGAAGAAGAGCTTGAGCCTTTAACTTTCTGAAGGGTTCTTGTTCAGGGATGAAGGGAAACCCTCCCTGGGACAAGAGGTTTACAGTGATTGAAAGTGCTGCCTCAAGGTAAACAGCGTGTGACCTGGAACTCCTTTGTAGCCTTTCTCTAAATCAGCACCATGAGGATCTCCTCCAGGACAGGTCGATAAGGGCATTTCTAAGGAAGCTTCTGATTAACAGGGCATAATGTTTCTCATAATACTTTCCAATTTCTGTGTTGGCCATCAGTTCCTTGCTTATTGCCTCTAATTATAACCCCAATTGCTAAGGCTATGTGGATATCAATCAAAGCATGACCATCCTATTATACTAGTGTTGCTATGGTGAAAGAATTCAAACATCCTCTCAAGCTGCAAGATCACATCTTCCTGGTTTGGCAGAAGCTAATCCATTACTTGCGCAGTGGTAGGTTATGCACCAAGTATTTAACATGTTAGCCTCTAATGTCTGGAATGGAGAAGACAGAATGTTCCAGAATAGGAAAAGAATTTCTTGCATATGAATGGTGCATCTAAGATACATATATCTGAATAACTACATTAACTAGTAACTCAGTACCCTTCCAGGGCCTGAGGAGTGTCAATGGTATCCCTGAGTAGGGAAGGTCTGGTTAAACACTGTGTACCCTGATGTGGAGATATTGTTTCCTGATGGTTCAAGCATTCCTGCATGGCTGGAGAGGTCCTAGTCCTTAAGGGAACCTATTCCTCTGTGCCTTTTATAGCATAGTCTGTCCACACCCCACAAAGTGTTTATCCTTCTGCTTTTCAGTAATCTAGTTCTCTCCCTTCCAACTAGACCACAGGTTCCTGGGAGCACGGCCTATGCTTTATTCATGATTATATGCACAGCTAATACTCAATGGCCACAATGAATTCAGGCAATAGTCATAATAAAACTGGAAATGGTAACATCCAGGGAAGTCTAGAAGGAAGCACTATGTGGAACCAGTGGTTTTATCCAATCTCACCAACAGCAAATAGCTATTAAGCGGTAGCATTAGCAGTCGTGGCTAGCCACAGAATGAAAATGGAAACAGCTATCAGAAACTGTGCTTTCCTTAAATATTGCTTTAGGATACCTAGAAGCTCCTATGATGGAGAGGATTGAAGGTGGTCATTGGGGTAGTTCCTGAGACTGTGAGGGTCTGCTCCTCTGTACTGCCCTTCCGCACATGTGAACTGCTCTTATTCTGTTATCTCTTCCCCCACGCCTCCCCAAACACAAAACAGTCAAACTGGACAATCCCTGCCTTGGCTACATTTATTAGTGGCAGTGACTCTGATATGTTCTGTGGGGAACGTGCTGCTTGTAGCCAATGGTTAATGTGGTCTAGGCAGATTCCCATTCTTAGCACACTTAGTTCCCCTGCCAGAACTAAGAGTACTTTGTATTTTTAAAATGAAATTTTTTTTAAAGAATCTTCATGATATCCAAAGATACGGCTAATAGCCATTTCCTTTTATTTCCAGATTGAATTCACTTAATTTTTCTGGTATAAAAGTATTATGTGGTAGCCACAACTGAAGCTTGAGTCTTCTGCGTGGAATCTCTGGTATGGGTTTCCACAAAAATGGCCAGTGAATTCTTGATAGGGAGACTTGATGAACACATTCTCTTTCCAGAGGTAAGGGGTCAGTTGGCAGTAAATCTTGGAAATGGTATCAGAGGAGCCCTTGGTGAAGTTGTCCAGAGGGGCAGTGTAGCCCCTAGTTGCGTGGCTGTCATTAACACTGGCCAGCAGCAGCAGCAGCTTCTTGATCACAGGAGCAGAAATGATGCCAGTGCCTCTGTGGGCAGGGGTATGGCTCATCAGCACAAAGCCACAGTGGCCTGTCACCTTGCATGGTGCAAGGATGGAACTTCCGTGTTCCTCCAGGAACCATTCTGATCTGGAACAATGGACAATATGGCTGAGATGGTAGCTCCTCGGACAGCAGTGGCTAGCTCCTTGGAGTAGCCAATACCCAAACCAATTTGACAATTGTAGTTCCCAAAAAATGCCAAAAGCCTTGGTCTGCTGGCCATCTCAAGTCTGTTTTTGTAATGGCATGATCTTTAGACTCTCACTGTCTAAGGATGCTCCCAATGGGGAAAGTCAGTAATCTCAGATTCCTTAATTACTAGAGAAAATAGGGAGATTTCCTCCAGGGACTTGATCTTCATATTGCTATCTAGACAGGCCAGCTTAGAGATGGGGGATCCACTCCTTGTCTTTGACTAAGACCACTGCCTAATTCTCCTTTGAAGCTTAAGCCCCAGAGAGCCACCATTTGATGTTTTCCCAAGAAAGGTTTCTTCCTTTCTTCTGTTTTCCCAGCTATATATTTTCTACAACACCCACTTTCAGATCTAGAGATTCGGTGTCATCCCTTTTTTCGTTTGGTTGTTTGTTTGGTTTTGGTTTTGGTTTTTGGTTTTTGGTTTTTCAAGACAGGGTTTCTCTGTATAGCCCTGGCTGTCCTGGAACTCACTCTGTAGACCAGGCTGGCCTCGAACTCAGAAATCCACCTGCCTCTGCCTCCCAAGTGCTGGGATCACAGGCGTGCACCACCACACCCGGCTCAGTGTCATCCTTTGAGGTACCAAATCAAACTCTAAATGCTTGGTGATGTTAGAAAAGAGAAAATTAGGACATATCTGAGCCTCTCCCTTTGGCTTAGAGCTCACATATAAAGTCTGATCTTGCTTAGACAGCTGGGAAAGTCCAAAGAAATAATTGAACTTGATATCCTGTCCACAGTGTGAGCCCTGTCTGACAGGACAGTCTCCTTTTCATTTACAGATAAGACTTTCCCTTCTCCTTTGACAAGAAAACAAGATGAAGACTTGCACAGAAGAGTTACAGAGGAGACATTTGGGCTCAGATGCCAATGTCAGTAGCTACAACCACCTCAAGTCAGCCTTAGCCAAGTGCTATGTGAGGAACAGAGGAGTGAACTAAGCACCTCTGGGTCTGGAAAGCCGCAGAGGGGGAATAGTTTGCATATGGGTCGCAGGCAGGATTGGAATGGGGAGCCAGATTTCTCAGTCTTGCTGTATGTGGGGATGAAAATGTGGCTCAAATGTTAAGAGCACTTGCTGCTCTTGCAGAGGACCCTGGTTCAATCCCCACACCCATGTGGCAGTTCACCATCATTTGTATCCAAGTCCAGTAGGGAATTTGATGCCCTCTTTTGACCTTCAAAAGCACCAGGCACCCATGGGAGGCACAGAAATACATACAGACAAAACATCCTTATTTATTTTTTTAAATCAATCTTGCTACATGCCCCCGCCTTTCATTACCCATCGAAGTACAGTATGGAAGTCAAACTTTTTGAAACTCTGCCATTTGGTTTAAGTCAACACTCCCCAGAGCATTTCTCCTATATATGACTAAGCAAGAGTCTCTGTTCTTTTCCTCTCTCCCAAAACCTTTATTTTTTATTTTTTTATTTTTTATTTTTTACTGGATCTAACAAATCCAAAAAATAGCCCACCAAGAGAAATGGCCAAAGTCAGCCTAGGCTGTCCCAGTGTACATTTCAAATTTGTACTTCAACTTTCAACCTAGAGGAGAGTAAAAGGGGGATGGGTATGGGCACCAAGGACAACTAAGCCCAGCCTGCCTTTTCTATTTATATGAGATTAGAGTACCAATATCTTCCACTCTCCCCTGGGAGCTTCCAAAATGTCACGGCAACTCCCAGAAGGAGTTCATTTGCAGAGAAAGATATACTTGCCTTGGCCAAGGGGTAAGAGAGTTCTCTTTGCAGAACATGCAATTTGCAAGCTAAATTGGTGCCTGATACACAGAGGACAATCACTCAATAAATACTATTGACTGGCAAATAACTTGAAAAGCAATCAGAATGCTGTGGAACTGACAAACATCTTAACCCCTTTCAGCCTGGTTTAGGGATGGTATTTAAAGAGTCTCTCTTGAGGCTTTTGTGTTAAAGACTGGGCTCATCTAGGATTCTTTTAGATCTTTAAAGGTCTTTGTATTCTATCAACCTTGGAGATTTGAAAGTCAATACATCTGAAGGGTCAATACATCAATGCAAATGGAGTCATGGCTTCTGAGGTTTAAAACAAAGCCAGTCACCAAGTACACAAAGAACTTAATTTTCCAAGGATGTTCTGAGGATGAGGAGTTGGCACAGTAGATTAAGTGCTTGCTTTGCAAACTGGAGGACCAGGCATTCAGATCTTCAGATCCCTAGAAACTACTTAAAGGTTAAAATAAAGGCACTTATGAAAGTACTCAAGCATGCCTATGTGAGAGGAGAAACTGAGGCAGAAAAATCCCGGGCCTTCCAAGCCAGGTAGACTGATATACTCTGGGCTGAACCAGAGACTCTGCTTCAGACCGGTGGCTGATGAAGACTGATAGCATCTGGTATTCAGCTGCTACAGTAGGTAGAAGCTTCCAGAATGCAAAGCATGAGATTCACTTAGTTTTCTGCAAGTCAGAGTAGCACCTCCAGTCCTAACTTGTCTCTCCTGGTTTTTAAGATATTGAACCCTGTGACCAGTAGCAACAACACACAGCTTCTTGGCTTCCTTTGTCTGTTACTATGAACATTGTCCTTATGATCTTTCTTTGTTGAGCAAAAATAGGATTAAAAGTGACTAGAGAATAAAAGTGGAGCAGACTTGGTTTCTACTGGAAATGCTGGAATTTGGGGACACTGAGTAGAGTTTGGACATAGAGTATGGCATGGCATAGGAATGGCAGGAGCTATCAGGACAGGACTGGCAGAGTGTGGAGGCAGAGGGAAGAATGAGTACAGCTAAGAACAGAGGGAGTAGCCAGGGTAACCATTGTGTTCCTGAGATGCGGAGAACGAGAAGCAAATGGGAAAGGGATTTTTAATAAGCTCACTTCGTATTAAGAATGATCTAGGGAAATATGCGTAGCATGAAAATTGCTTCTCAGATATTGTTGTTAAATGTCAGGGTGTCACACGTGCTAAGCAGGAGCCACCAGGGAGCTCAGTTTTATGTGGATTGCCACAGTTGCATCCAAATCCTACTAGCAGTTGGAAATGTGTTTAAACACGCAATGTTAGTTTACTGCCCTGATGCAGGATAATAAGAAGCTCCCTGGGAAAGCTTCATCCCCAGGATGTGGAAAGTGGACAGGGTTTCAGAATAAACCTGACCCAGTTTTATCAGTGCCCCACCCCAAACTGTGATAGGAGCTACTTAGCCCAGGATTCTCCTGTTTCAGTCACCAGCGTGTGGGATTACTGGTTTATGCCACCACACCCCACTTGGATTATCTTCTAGTGCAGATAAAATTTTGTGTTGTTCCCAAAGCTTTTATAAATTTATCTTAGAGCTTGAAAGGCATTGTTTAAATCTATTTCTACATATAGTAAACTGGATAAAAATCCTTACACAAACTCATTAACATCCTTTTGTTTTGGTTTGGGGAAATAGTTTATGAACATATAGTACACATACCATACCATTCACCCATTTGAAGTAAAGTCCACACTTAAAGTGACTGAAGGGTCTTCAATATATTTACCAAGTTGTACCACCACCCCACAATCAATTTTAGAAGACTTTCATAACCCCCAAAAGAAAACCCAAACTCTAGTTGTCACCCCGCAACTGAACACATCTCTCCACACTGTTCTCATCTGTAGGCAACCACTAGACTACAGTATGCGTCTAGACCTAGATTTATGTGTTCTGGACATTGATATAGAATGACAATGTGTGTCCCTTCACAATTTTCCTTCACTAGCAAAGTATTTGCAAGGATCATTCATACTTTAATTTGTGAGTAACATTTATGTAGCTTTTGGTCAACTGGTTCTTTGTATGGATATACTGCATTTGTTTATTTATTCATCAACTAATAGACATTTGTTTTTCCATATGTAGAATTTCTCCATATTCTACCTGTTTCAGCTACTGTAAATAATGCTTCTCCAATGTCCCTTGTAAAACTATTATGAAGTGTAGAATCGAGTGGATAATTTGGACAGAAGAGAAATCATATTTGTTAGGATTCTGTCTAAGCTCCACCCCACAATTACCTGGCAACAGCCAGGTATGCCCCGCCCCATAGTTGCCTGGCAACAGCCAGGTAGACCTGGCCCACTATAAAAGGGGCTGCTTGCCCCTCCTCTCTCTTTCTCCCTCTCCCTCTCCCTCTCCCTCTCCCTCTCCCTCTCCCTCTCCCTCTCCCTCCCTCTCTCTCTCTCTCTCACATAGCTCTTGCCTCTTGGCACTCTCTTCTCTCTGCCCCTCTTGGCCTCTTGGGCTCACCTCCCCTCCCCCTCTCTCCACATGATCATGGCTGGCCTCCACTTCTCTACTCTCTCCCTCTCTCTCCCTCTCTCTGCCTCCACTACCCCATTAACTTCCATCCTCTGCCCGGAATAAACTCTACTCTATACCATGTCTGTGTGTGTCTGGTCCCTCAGGGGGAAGGGATGCCTGGGCATGGGCCTGCTGAGGCATCTCCTCCTTCACACCGCCCGTATACCATATTCTCTAAACCTCTTTCTCTTTTTATGAACCCAACATTTGGTGCGGAAACCCGAGAATAACAATATTAATCATATTAAACTGGAGATCAGTTTGAGGAACCCTGCCATCCTGGACTATCCCAATCCCTACAAATGTAGGATCTTGCAGTTTGCCGTTCTTTAATTTACTTCAAGAGTGTATTGTAGTTTCTAGAGTACAAGCTTTGTATTTCTTTTGTTAGATTTATTTCTACATGTTATTCTCTTTGATGCCATTGTGCATGTATTTTCTCAATTTCATCTTTGTGTTGTTTATTGAATCTGAAAATATTTAATCTTTACTCGTTGATAAGTTCTAATAATTTTTTTAGTGGATTACTTAAGAATTTTGCACATGGATGATCAAGTCCATGAATAGAGGCAGTTTTACTGCTTCCTCCTGCATCTTCTGGGTACCTTTGATTTTGTTTCCTGCTGTTGCATCTCCCCCGCATAGTGGTAAGGTTTTGTGAAATTGCCCTTTACTGAATTGAGAAAATTTTCTGAATCCTTTCATTGCTTTATTTTCAATCATGAAAAGATGTTGAGTTTTGTCAAATGCTTTCTCTACAGAGATGATAAGGTTTTTTTTCCTTCTATTGGCATAGTGAATTGCACTAAGTTGATTGCAAATGTTAAACCAAATCTACCTCCCTAGGATAAGCCCTTTCACTGTGTGCATAGTGCTTTGTGTGCTCTGGTGTTCTAGCATTGTATTGAGAATTCTTATGGCTATATTCATAGTTGCCTGTGATTTTGTTTTCTTTGATGTTTTTGGTTTGGCATCCCAAGAGATACTGACCTCAGAGAGTGGGTTTGGGAATGTTGTTTACCACACTTGTTTTGGGAACAATTTATGAACACTTGATAAATTAAATAAACATTTAATTCATCTTAAAATATTTGATAGAGAACCAGTCTAGAGTTTTTATTCATAAGCATTTGTATAAGACCTACTAGGTACCTGGCACCAGTAGGTACCTAGGGTGACAAAAGCAAATACATTCCCACCCTCTAATTTGGAACAATTGTTGAGATAAAGGAAACTCAAATATATAGTGGGTTTGTGCCCTTCTTCATATTAAGATTTAACAACAAAAAGGCATGGGATGAAGGCATATACAAATTTAATATTCTGATTCCTTTAGGTCTCATTAATCATTTAACATGAAGATGACTGCTATCCATACACAGCACATTCATACTCTTGTCTACCTTTTATTCTCCCCCTCTCTCCTCTCTAATTCTTAAGTACTGCCCCCTAATCATGACCTGCTATTATCCACCGCTGTGACTCTCTCTCAATCAAGTGCAGGATTTTAACACTCAGTATCTTCCATAAATTATCCAAACTAATCTCTGCCAGTGTTTACTAACAAATATGTCTCTGGGGGGTCCTTCCTTTGTCTTTGCTGTCTGAGACAGACAGACAGACAGACAGACAGACAGACAGAGAGACAGAGACAGAGAATCTGAGAGAGAGACAGAGAGAGAGAGAGAGAGAGAGAGAGAGAGAGAGAGAGAGAGAGAGAGAGAGAGAGAGAGAGAGACTGAGAACTGTGGGCTCCCTGGCATGGAGAGGCACTTGGGTGAGTGGAAGGTATCAAGGGCTTTCTCCATCACTTTAACAGCATCCTGAGAGGTCCCTCCACAGTCAAGGCTTTCCTGGCTTTGTTTCTGAAATGATTTCCCAGGAGCTGGAGGGCTTTCTTGGGTTTGAAGTACGATGTAGACTTTCTGACGTTGCTTGGGTTGCCCAAGACTGCTAGGATCATCGAAGTGAGAAGGAACCTTTCAAGGTGCAATCTCAGCTGAGGAAGATAATCCATCACCATCTACAGCATAGGTTCAATCCCTTCTGACTGGTGAAATGGAAGATCTAAGTCAAGATACTTACAGTGGCCAAGTGACGATGGAGGCTTTACAATCTGACTCCAAGAAAAAATATGAAACTAGGAAGGAATATGTATACACACACACACACACACACACACACACACACACACACACAAGACTGAATACCTCAGCAGTTCCAATGTGGTGCTGAAGACCTGGAAGCTTCCTGAAGAGTTACTGGCTTCAGTCTATGCTGAAAGGCCAAAGAAACCGAGTGCCAATGTCAGTAAATGGATGGAAGCAACAGTAACAACAACTATAACAACAACAGAAACATCCACTAGACAGATGGACTCACCAGCAGGGAGCAAAGACAGACAAGCAGGTGACTCTGATTTGTCTCACTCCTCCACAGCTGGGCTGCTACAAGAGTGTAGTGCCTACCCTAGTGGAGGGAAGGTCATTTCCTCCCAGTTAACCTTTCCTGGAAATGCTCTCACAAGAGCCAAAGAAGCCTGTTCTCCAGATCCAATCAAGTTCACAGTCAAGATTAGCCATCACACTAGGAAAAGACGACCATTCTCTAAGATCCAGATTTGATGGAGAACTGTGTCCAGTGAAGTATATAAGACAGAGCACTTGCTCTCAATTTTAATGCTTCATGATAATAGAGGATCCAGATAAGAATTTGTAATATGACATAACTTAGAGCTTTCATATAAAGCTTCCATACAATGTAACCAATAAATATTATTAACATATAATAATATATACAGAAAGTAACATACATCCCATAATGAAATTAATAATTGCTGAGCTGTGTGGTAAACACCTGTATCTAAGCCCATATTTCAAGAGGCTGAGGCAAAAGATGACAAATTCAAGTCCAGACTGGGTTTCATGTGAGACCTCTTATAAAACAAAACAGATGCCGGAGAGATGTTCAGTGGCTGAAAATACTCAGCTTTAGCCAAAGATCTGAGTTTCACTCCCAGCACCCAAGACAGGTGCTCACAGCTGCCTACAAGACTAGCCTCAGGAAGACACATGCACATAATTTAAAACAATAAAAAATAAATCTTAAAAATTAAAAACCATTAAAAATAAGGCCTAAGAAGAGTCACAATCCCAATTTCTTCAATCAGTGTTTAACTACAATGCTAAAAATGATAGACACATTCTTTGTCAGGAGAAATTATATTATTACCTATGTACAAAACAAAACTTATTATATACATAATCTGTGCATAAATATACAGAGTTTTAGTGAACTTTTCTCATCTGAGTTGACAGTGTACCCTCAAGAACCAAAGACAACCTGACAAGAAACCTCACACCAGGCATAAGATGTTCTTTTTGAGCTGTTGGTCAAGGCTATCCAAGAGCTTCCCAAGATATATGGCTATATAACAGACAGACTGCTGTTGTCCTTGGTTCCCCCCAGAGGTAGGAGGTAAGTCCCAATTGCTGAACACTGTGTACTGCAAAAAAGGAGCCCAGAGACTCCTGAGCTCTAACAACCTTAATGGCCCCTCGGTGAGGACTAGCTTTCACAGAATGAAAAAACACTGTGCACGTTTCTAATGAAGAAGGCCATTAACAGTCCTATCCTCATGGTGCCTATGAGCCGCACCCATAACTAACATGGCAGGATAGCTGTACAGGTGTGTGGTTATCCATTCCACTGGGCAAATGAAACTCAGAACCATAGACTACATTTACCCTATGCCTGCCATCACCATCAGGTGCTGGGCTTGTGGGAAGTACACTGCTCAGGGGGTGAGAAAACACAGTCTAAGACGGGATACAGAGCCTGCGTGAGAAAATGCAGGCTGAGGCCGAAGCTGGGGTTCCCTAACTTCCGGGTGTCCAGTCACAGCTGGAAATCTTATAGAGTTGGGAATGGACCTATGGGTCTGCGAGGACAAACCCAGGCCCAGGAGGGGGAGGGGGAGACCCTCCAGCTTACTTGAGCGGCATCCAGAGCACAGAGGGCCCTTCTGGGGGAGACCTAGGTGATGTGGTTCAAGAATGTAAGCCTTCTCCACCCTTGCAGAGAGAGAGAAAGAGACAGTCCTGGCTTGTCTATACTGTTTATTCACTGTTCATCGTGGAAAATGGGTGCATACGACTTCCTCCTGGCGGACCAGAGATTAAATACCTTTTTGCAGGAAGGAATGTCCTGGAAGGGAAGCTCATTGGCCCAAACTGCAAGGCCCATCTTGATACCTCATTGGCACGGAGAACTATGTGTTCTGTGCTTTGTGACCAGAGGTCACATTCTTATGTGAGAAGTGAGGTCACCACGGTGAGAAACCGCTGGCACTAGCCCAAAAGTCCCAGGCCTTCCCACTCTGAAGACAGACACTCTGTCTTCTTCGCACTTTTGTTTTTGGTCAGAGCTACTGCACTGACCCCTGTCTAAATCCAGACAGTCCAAGGGACCATTAACAAAAACTCCGATCACCACTCCCCACCCTCCCTGCTCACACCACAGGCTTTCCATGTAGCTCCAGGACCACAGCAGCAACCTCGATCCTACTGTCCTCCCTTCTTCAGAGAACACAACTTCTTGGCCACTCTAGCCGGGCCAAGAACCCCCACAGACTTCTGCAGACAGTGTCCGGTACATGAGCAGGCATACTAAGTCCATTCATGCACATCCAAATATAAAGGGGCTCCATGCCTTCTTCCCCCACCTCGGCCCTGCTGATATGGTGCCACCAAGTCCCTGTGTTTCTCTTCCTGCTCTACTTTTAGGGTTTAAAAAAAGCAACCCATCCCTGACTTGTAGCGATACCAGCCATGAGGAGTCACGAATGAAGATGGACCAGGGGTCCACTAGCCTTCGGTGAGACCCCGATCATTGGGAGCCATGGGCTGAGGATGACTACGAACATGGGGCCAGGAGAATGGGGAGATCCGGCTTAGCTCATCATTGAAAGACCTTAGCTTAGCGGCAGTTGTCTGAAAGTACAAAGAGGCCTTCTACAGGAGACTTAGGCTGCGACTCTGTAGGGGAAGGCCTTCCCCATGCTCACCACGGCGGTTCTCCATGAAAGAGTCAGTTCATGTTTATCCATATCGATTATTGATTGTATATCGTGGAAAATGGATGTTACCAACTCCTCAGAGTGGACCAGGGATTAAATACCTTTTCCAAGAAGGGAAGCTTACCGGCTAAACCTCAGGGACTCTACATAGCTCATTAGCATGGAGAACTCTAGTTTTGACTATATGACCACAGCCCACATTTCCTTATGTGGGAAGTGTGGCATTTGTTCCAGGCCAGGAATCTGGTGGGGAGATGACCGTCTCAGGTGAGTGCCTCGGTGCCAGGGACTCTGAACCCACTCAACCTACCAAGTTTCCTAGCAAGGTCCAGTGTCCCACCACCTGGGGTGAGGAACGCCAGCTTTGGTCTCAGCCTGCATCGTTTCTCACCCAGGCTGAGCTCCCCATCTTAGGCAGCATTTTCCCACCCTCTGAGCAGTCTATCAGTACTTGCCACAAGCCAAGCACCTGATGGTGAGTGTAGGGTAAACAGTCTAGTGTTCTGTGTTTCATCTGCTCAGTAGAGCTCCTACATCTCTGGTAAGATGAAAAGCAGAGCCACACAGTTGTAGTAGTGGCATACCTTGACGGTGGCCACCAACAACTCTCTCGTTGGACCTCAGACCTGTTCAACAAGTCAGAAATCATGCCTGGTATTGGAAACCTTGCTAATTGCTCAATGCTAGCAATGTCATTGTTATTGAAGGAGAATCTACAACCTCCAATGTACTAAACCAGCACAATTCTTCACAACAACCTATAAACATTTGTTCCTATACCCCAAAGCTAACCACAGAGATGAATGTTATCTTCACCTTTCATGAAATACACTTCTTTTTGCAACAAATGGCAATCACTACAGAATATCCACAGCCAATTGAAATGCAGAGTTATGGAGCTCAGCCCCAGTGGATGCATCTACAAAATGCTCCCATACCTAAGGCTCAAGAAATATAGTGGAAGAAGGAGCAGAGAATGGTGGAAGAGGCAAAGGATCAGCAAACTTGCTGTGAGATTGTGACTCAGGTAACTTCAGAAGATACACTCAGTCTCAGCAACATGACTACTCCAAGGTGAGCTAAGCAAGGATGACTCCAATGACATGCCAAACTGGACAGGGAAAATCCCACAGGCCCCAACCCTACACAACCGAGAAAAGCTGGGAGCAGGAGAGGTGGCTTTTCCCAAAGAAAAGCACACCAATTGTTTGTCTAGTGTCAAATGGTGAGCCCAGAAACCACATGCATGCGATAACAATTCGTAAAAACAGAGGTCATGAATCTGAAGGAGAGTGGGAAGATGTATATGACAGTGTTTGGAGGGAATAAAGTGAAGGGAGAGAGGCTGTAATTCTTTATATATAAAAGAGGATACAACTTTACCTTAAAATGGGTTAAGTGCAGGGGGTGACTGAAGTAAATCAGAAACTCTGTTGGACTGAGAGAACCAAAGCAAATCCCTAACTAAATCCATCACTCCTCCTAGATACACTAAAGACACGTGTAAGGCACAGTGGCATAGACAACAATGTCCAATTAAGCTTCGGTGTCTCTGCTGAGCTCTAAACCAGGTATCAGATTGCTACCTTAATTGATCTGTTTCTTTTTAAACCAAAAGCAGGACTCTAAACACCACACACCATTCAGTGGCTTCGATAAGCCAGAAAACACTGGCATGGAAAAAAAAAAAAAAAAAAACTCAGCTCAGACAAAGTCGGCATCACGTGGCTTTGTGTGCTTGTTTCAGATTTACACTAGTTAGTTCCGGCACTCACTTGCCTATGCTCTGTGCAGATGGTGCAGCTGAACTAAGCAAGTGGTAAAAGCAAGAAGAAAACCCAGGAGATGTCTACCTAGTGTCTGTGGTTGGACTGGTGTACTGAGTATGGTACAAGCTGTATCCTGCCCTGGTAGCTTAGTGGTCAAGGATGGGAGTGACGACATAGATAGCATGTTTTAAGAAAAAGAAATGAGCTCCTGATTAAATTCTGTTAGGTTGGGAAATTACCAAAGGTAGGAATAAGGTGTGACCAAAACCAAAGCTTGGTTTTCTATGGTTACAAATGTACTGTTTTCAGTTAAGAATCCTCTCTTCTATGAGAGATGCCTACATGGAAAGAAAAGAGAAGACTGAAGGCATGCAGGATTAGCTACCTAAGGATGTGTTGACTAGCTCTGAGGACTGCTTAAAGGGCTGTCCAATCTGAGCTCAAAGCAGGCATGAGCTAGGCAGGGGAGAGATTGAGAGAGGATAGGTAGACCAGAAGGCACCTTCCTTCTAAGGAGGAACCCATAATGTTAATGGATTTCTTTTTTATTCCTATGAATGCAAGATTTATTAATAATGTACCAGCGATAGACGTAAACCACAACAACCCCCTGCCCCAATAAGGAAGTTGAAAAAATATTAGCAAAAGAGTCTAATCTAGGGAGTCAGAAATCCTGTGACATGCCATCTCTATTTTGGTGCCCAGAAGAGAGTGTGAGAGTCTTCAAGGCTTCTGAAGCTTCAGAGAGTCCAGGGTAATTTTGGGAGGACTCTTCAGGGTTCTGCCTAGTGGTCCCTCTTAGTGTCGAGTGGTAACTGTACATTTCCCAATTCTTGTGGGCCTTAGACAACCGCTTGAGCTTCATCTCGGAGAACCAAAGCCTACTGTGCTCTTGGTCAGTTTGAGTTTGTCAGCCAAGGCTTCCAGAGTTTCCTCCTTAGGACAACAGTCTTTTCTCAAAGTGCTTTTTTAGCTCCTGGAATTGCTCATAGGTGATCCCAAAGTTTCCATGGCCATAGGACAAACTCAAGAGTTGTCTCCATTTCAGTTGCTTCCATCAGGGCTGTAACTCACTTGAGTTCCAGTCTTCAGTTTGACATGTTAATGGATTTCTAATTCAGGAAGTGAAGTCTCTTGTCCTTCATCCTCATGCTCCATCCCCTGCCCCTTCTCCTGCCCCCTACCCCATGCTCAACTGCACACTGCATCCCCAACCATGTTGACTACCTTCTGGATCTTAGATGTAAGACTATGACTTTATGGTTTGCACAAATGGCCACTACCTTCAGTGGAAGATTTTCCCACCTTCTTTCTTCTGGCCAGTGAAAACTCACCCATCAGGTCTCAGTTTATTGTCAACTTTTCAAGCTCTCTTTCCTGCATTTTTGTTCTAAATAGAATGTTCCCATTAGCTTTCCCACATCACATAGCATTGCGAATGTTCCATTAGCATTTCCCTATGACATTTATGACAGTCTGTAGCTACATCTCAATGGCTTTCCCTCATAGAATCTCATACACACTCTCTCCAACTGCACTTATCACAGTCTGTAGCTACATCTGTTAACAAAACAGTGCATGTCCACTGCCTCGTGTCTGCTAGGATGTCAAATGTATATGAAGACTACATAGATTTAAGTTTAACTCTAACATCAACTCTCTGTTTTCAAACACCTTTAGGATAGTAGGTCCTAAAACTGTGCAACAGAATATCTTAGGATGAAGTTTACTAAAACCTAGATTCCCGGGGCCCACCCCAAACCATGAATTGGGAATAAGAATTACAAAGAATCTGCTTTTAAAAAATCTCTCCAAATGTTTTTAGGTATTAGATTGACTTGAGAACTACTACTTTTGACATTGTTGCAAAAATAAAGACTTATTCTCCAATTTAAAAAAAAAAGGTCTTTCCCTATGACTCCTTTTTCTCAACAATTGTTCTATTTAAAGGTCTCAGGGAAACTCTGAAGACACGTTATGTGATAGAAAATTTTGGTTGGAGATTTACTAGTAAGCTTATCAATATTTAAAATTGATTCCTTAAATGTGTATGCTCATCAATTATCCCTGATAACCATGATTTCATCAAGTGATGACAAGAACTAACTCTACATGGGATGGGCCTCAGGTGCAGGCATGAAGTAGCAGGTGTAACTGGTCCCACCCTTGGTCCAGCCCTTACATGTTTCTGCACATCAAGTCTCACAATCTGAGAGGAGGCCTTGGGATTCTTTGGTTTCTGGGTGTTCTTTGGTCAACACTCAGTTGCTAAAGCCCATGTGAGGAGGTGGGGAGCCGGGTGGAGAGCTTTTCCTGAGGCTTATGCTCCATCTGGGAAGCCAGCCACACAGCACACTCAGATTGATAGCACACTTTAAAAAGAAATTATCTTTTGGCCTCATGTGTCTGACTGGTCTCGTTACAAAGGGCATTAATCCTCAGCCCACGCTAATCACGTGCTGGAGCTATGTATGAGCCAACCAGGAAAATAAAAGCCCTGTGTATCTGGATATAGCAAACAGTGTAAATGATAGTTATAGCTTGAACAGCCTTTCTTGGATGTGTTTTTCAATGTTGTTCAGCATCTGTGGACCCATTATCAGCTCAGGGAAGAGCGACCAACAGGCCTGGACCACTGGCTTGAAACTAATAGCTCTAGCCCAGGACTTAGCCACGCTTTATATGTAACCCCGATGAGTTTCTCATCCTGTTCCAGGCTTTAGCTCTCGTTGCTCCTTACCTAGTGGCTGACAGGTTACACACCATCATGCCAGCAGCAGTAACACTAAGATATTCCAGCTCCTTAAAGATATCACAACAGTACCTTGTGGTGATAAAACGCTAGGATATAGCAGTTTTGAGACCTTCCCATTGGTGGATGCATATTGGTGGATCCCATGGGTAGATCCCATGGGTGGATGCATATTGCATCACAACTTGACACTTGCTATCCAGGCCAGTGAATACTCACAGTGAGGAGATGCCTTACTGCAAAACAGAAAGGATTTTCTCTAACTTTTATTTGGGCCTTAGCTTATTTCTCAGTCCTTGATGTGCATATGAAGTATAGTGTAATTTTCTAACTGCTTCTACCATAGAACTCTAACACTCTTTCCATGTCCTTGCAACATTGCTATTGTTATATACAAGCCTCTTATAATCATGTGACTGAACAAACAAAACAGATAAAAACAAACAAACACACAAAACACCTTAGTCTTAAGTCAATGACTTTAGTGCTCTTAGAAGTAAACACCCAAAACGCTGGTCTTTCACATGCCATTGACCTCTTCAATTTTTTGATTTTCAGTGGACCAGAAGGGAATGGGTTTCTAGGAGATCTTGGAAGATACAAACGTAGCTGTAATTCATTGATCATCACACCCCACTGTGTTCTTTATGAGAGAGAGGCTCAGTCTTTTCTTTCCAACTCTAGGTTGGCCCTAAATATTTTCATCATCTTCTTAACCTATTTGAATGAGTATCAGTTCTTCCCAATCTCTAGGAACAATTACATCACTGACATAGGCCAGGATCATCATCAGTTCTCAACTTACCTTGAGACAAGTTCTGACAATTACACACCGCCAGGCATAAGTCACTTTGAACGCTTGCTTCTTCTCTGTATAACCCCTCTCATAACATTAAATTATGGGTCTACACAGCGTTCCTCTTCAGGCCCGAAATGGAGGATTTCGGCATGGTGGCACGTTTACCACTTAAGTTCATTTATTTCTAATCTAAATGTTCTACTCAGGAGAATAAGGGAGTCAAAAGGATAAAGATAATATACACAGCTAAGATTACAGAATGCCATTCTAACAGAGCAAATAAAACAGTGTAATAAACTCCCTGGCATTTAACACCAAGAGGGACCACCAGTAATCTTAAGGATTAAAACTGATTAGAAAGTTTCCTTAGAGACAGTCCCTATGTCATTCATCAAGAGGCTGTGGGCATGCACACTCCTTCACCTTTCTTTACAACATAGGATGACTTGCTTAGTGAGAAAATAAACCCTGTCTAGTCACTATTCACACTCAGTAAACTTGTGGAGGCCAAACCTGTGGACACTTGTGTCAATGCACAGGAAAGCTTTCTGATGGGAAGTTTCACTTTTCCCAAAGAAATGAAGGGGGGGGGGGGGCGGATGAGAAGAAAAGAAAAGCATGCTGTCCTTCTAGAGATAGCTCAGTCTGGGCAGGACCATCTTTTCCTTGGCTGTGTCTATTTCTTATTACTTGGCACTCCAGATTTGAGACACATTCAGGGACGTGTCCATCAACCTGGTTTCTGGCCAAAAGAAGTTTCCTCATATTTTTTAAGGAAACTTTAAGAAGCATCTGTTTTAAAATGCCCATTTCTCAGGGTGATTCACATACCTAGGCAATGTCTAGTTTAACTGCCCAAGGTCTTTGTGTGTCTCAGCAGAGGTTAGGGGAGCCACCCTGAAGAGTGTCAAAGGGATCTGGGTCATGGGACAAGATATGGTTCCTTTTGGTGTTAGGGAACTAAAACTCATGTCCAATGCTACTTCATACTGGCAGCCAGAGGAAGCAGTAGATGCCACAGAGCAAACTTCTTTTTCAGGCCCTCAGAGACCTAAGGTTATAAAACAATCTGATGGATTAAAGTCATGGTGCTCCAGAGAAAGAGAGCGGAGAACTCTTTCATGCCTGGCTGTCAGAGCAGAAGAGGTTTGACTCTCGGGGGAGAGAGAAGAAAGACTGACAGAATTAATCTCCATTTCCAAATATCCTACCAGCTAAATCCACCTTTTCAAAACAAACAAACAAACAAACAACCCTTTAGCCACTGACAATTCTTTATTGACATCTAAGAATAATGTCTAATGTTTACCATGGGCTATGCTAACATTTCTAGATTCTATACCCCTCAATTCTTGAATATGCTACTTCAGATCAACATTTTGTTTTGTTTTGCTTTATTTTGTTTTTTGTTTTGTTTTAGTTAACCTACAAATAAATGGATTTCTCTCTACCACTTTCACAGTAAACTCTTACAAATGACAAAAATAAAACTTGGATTGAAGTGAAATAATAGTTGCAATACAAACTAATCTACAGAACCTTCAGCCCAGACTACATTTCTTCTCCACAGCTATTCACAGGATAAAAGTCAGGATACAAGTACACTGTTTGCTTTTCCTGAATACTATGGTAGATTTTTTTCAAGGTTAAAGAAGTTATAGTGATAACATCGTGGCTTGGATGTTTATAGACTTTTAAAATATAGTCAATCTTCCTGTTTAGCCTCCCTAAATTACCCAGATAATTGTGATTGTTTGAGTTCTTAAAGGACTTGTGAAAGAAAATTCAAAGTCCGTGAAAACAAGCTGTTCTTTGAAAGGAATATTTTGGAGTCTGAACTCTTCATTGAAGACTCTCTCTCTCTCTCTCTCTCTCTCTCTCTCTCACACACACACACACACACACACACACACACACACACACAGTTTTTTTCTGAGTGGGTGTATTTAAGTTACCATGCATATTAATATAATTCTAAATGTTGGGGCTTGAGAGATGGCTCAGCAGTTAGCTATGCTTGGTGGTCTTTCAGAGGACCTGACCTTACCTCCCAACACTCAAGTCAGAGTCACCTCTAACTCCAGCTCCAAGGGTCTACTGCTGCCTTCTGGTCTCCAAGAGCACCCACACATGAGACATGTACACAGAGAGACACATAAATAAAATATTTTTTAATACAAAGGTTCACTCAATACTTGCTTTTACTAGGAATATTACAAACTTTTAAAGCAAGATTAATCTTCATTAGGAATTGTCTCTAATACTCCACTGATAATGACTTACTATTTAAATTTTAAACCCCAGGTCTGTTTAAATAAACTAAATTGAGGTAGTATCATTTGCCCTTCTCATTTGAACAAAAACAGTTGTTTTCTTTTAAAGGGGGAGACACATTTTCTAACACAGTTATAAAATATTCTAAATAGATTCTTTGATTCCAATGAATTTTCCAATAAGAAAATTCATATACCCAACCTTAAGTGAATGCTCAGAAGCAAATCATCCCAGACATTTCCCATGTGCATCAGGCAACAAGTTTGCTTTGATATTCTTAGAAATCCTATTTTTCTAATTTGTGACCAAGAAAATAATATTCTTGTGGGTTTCAACTCAAGTAGAATTTCCCTTGGTTTAATACATTTAATACAAATGAACTTTCATCCCTCAATCTAATAGAATGTTAAATCATACTTTGTAGGTCCTAAAACTGAAGAAACCATCCCATGTTCTGAAAAGTTCATAATATTATGCAATTTTTAAGGTGCTTAACTTCTCAAGGGAAAGTATGTTGTGACTGCCTGGGAACTATAGATTTCCACTTATTTCCAATACATTTCCCTTTCTTTGTTACAAAGCAAGGACTTGCATTTGAAAGGGAGCCACACATGCTTGCAAGCAAACAGCCAGAATGATGAGTTGATTGTAATAACGATAATGATACTTATTAAGCAGTCCCCAAGGACATTACAGTATCTGATTTAATAGTCACAACTGCTTTATTGGGAAGGTATCGTTGCTGCTATTAGTCTAATTTAATAGATGAGGAAACAGAAAAAGAAAAAAAAGAAGGAAGAAAGGACCAAAGTATCTTATTCAAACGCCACCCACTACACAGTGATGCACCATAGGTTAATCCGTGAGTCAGACTCCAGACCCATATTCTTTGCTCCATTGAAGCCTCGAGTCCCTGGAGCTCACCAAGTTGCAGAGAAACCCTGCAACTCCTTGTCAGAACTTATTAAACAAGATCTTTAGACAGCTGCCTCATGATGCTGTGGCACCAGGGAAATGAGGTGTGCGTTTGAGTAAGATGCATCAACTCTTTTGCTGTGTCAGTGTGCCAACAAGCAAGTGCTGGTAGTGACAGGGGAAGCGCTGAGCTAGTGCTGGCAGGTGTTCAGCCTTTGCTTCCTTGGCATCCTCATGGGTCAACCGTCTCACTCTAACTCTGGGCTCGAAGTCATACGGAGGTAATTCCCTACGCACATTCCTAATATCAAAATCCACACTCAGATCTTCACCATTAGAAAAGAAGCTTTGAATTTTAAAAATGCAAAGCCTCATATGTTGAGACATTTTATTCCTAATTAGATCCCCTGCCCTTTGCACATAACTTTTCTTTTAAACTTAGTTCTAACCCTAAATTTTGACATCAGAAAGTGTTTGCACTGTATAAACAATGTTAGCTGAAAGCATGTTTATATTTTTTAAAGAGCTTCTGCTCTTCTGCACATTTCCATATCTAGAGATGAAGAGTCCTGCATTTTAAGTCACACCCACAGGTGAAACACAGCCTGAAGTCAAGGCCTTGCTAGTAAGTGGAGCTTTGTACATAGTCATTAGGATTTTTTGGCTGCCCAGACATCAAGTAAACATAACACTAAAGAAACTGTCTGGAGATCCCATCCTGCTACTACTACTAATTTTTCTATACATCCTTTTCAAAAATTGAAAACTTTTTCAGATCATAAGGCAGAACTTAGTAATTTTGTGCTTCTGTAAATGTCTAGCATTTTAAACATAGATAACACTGTTTTGGACACTGGAATAATATGATTTATTTTCACCTATAAAAATGACTTTATTGTACTTGAACACCTTTGCATTTCTCCATTTGTGCCATTTACAAGTGGAAATAAATTTCATTATACCATGAAAAAAAAAGAAAAGAAGCTTTGAAACATGACTGTGTCCTTGAAAAATGAAAGTCTACCTTGACTAGGTATCATGCAATGTTCCTTGTTGGGTACTGGAGCAATGCATTCCAAGTTCTTCTGTTTTACATGATTTTGAAGCAGAACCTCATATATTAAATGGTTTCATTTGTAAATATTTCTGCATGCAATGTCAAGAAAGAGAAAGAACCAGAACCTAATTATTATTGCACTTTAAATTTAATAGTCATTTATTCAATCAAACACGAAATCAGCATTTAAATGATTGCCGCCTAATATTTTTGTTTGTTTGAACACCATATACTTCTTTATGATAATTATTAAGTCATCATTTTTTCCAAATATTTTCCCATGGGTAGTACAGGTATGCAGGTATTGCTGAGGGAGATTGTTTCAGATATGTATGTACCAGGAATGGGATAGCTGGATTCTGTGGTAATTTCATTTTCACTGTTTTGAGACACCCTCATTATAATTTCCATATCTATTGCACTAATCCATTTACCCACCAGCAGTGTATAAGAGGAGTGCCTCTTCCTCGACACACTTTGTTGTCTGTCATTAGAGATGATTTATTTTCCTGATGGCAATCATCCTGAGTGACCTGAGGTAGAATTTTCACTGTAGTTTTGATTTGCATCTCCATGGTGTCTAAAGACAGCAGACATGATTTCATATCCTTTTTGTCCATTTTTACTTTTCATTCTTTCTTATGTTGTTCAATGGGATAGACCGGGCTGGCCTTGAATTCTTTACATAGCATAATGGCCTTAAATTGCTGACCCTCATGCTTCCAACTTCTGAGTACCAAGGCTACTGGTGTGCACCTTCACACACAGCCTTTTCTTCTGAGGTGTCTGTTCAATTCACTTGCCGATTTATTGATTGGATTGTTCTGGGCATGCTTTTTCTTGGACTGGATCTTAAGAAATATTTTGACAGAGCAGTGGTTTAATTTTTGCTTCCCCTTGCATGAACTCCAGTGGGGTTGGCCCTGTCCTAGAAGATACACAGACATACATACATACATACACACACACACACACACAGAGAGAGAGAGAGAGAGAGAGAGAGAGAGAGAGAGAGAGAGTTATGGCTTTGTTTTTGATAATAATACTAAAGATTATACATGGAGCTTTCCACAGGCTAAAGAACTAACATGTACCCCTGAGCCTTAAAATCTCCTCCTCCTCCTCCTCCTCCTCCTCCTCCTCCTCCTCCTCCTCCTCCTCCTCCTTCCTCTTCCTCCTCCTCCTCCTCCTCTTCTTCTTCTTCTTCTTCTTCTTCTTCTTCTTCTTCTTCTTCTTCTTCTTCTTCTTCTTCTTCTTCTCCATCCAGCCAAGGGATATCAGGTATCCTCTAGCTCCTTCTCAGTGGGCCATCTATGAAATGTGCTTCAAACAACCAATCAATAAAACTTCCAACACCTTTTCCAACTGTGGGAGCTTCTGTATTAAATTTAGAATTTCCACTAAGTGGGCCCATATTGATAAATTTGGCAGATCATTTTTTATTCCTTCCTCATCCTCAAGATCCATTCCCACACATAATCCCCAGGCTCACTTTGAAGGAACTAGCAAACTCATCAAGCTCTGTAGTGGTGTAGCACGCCTCCTCGTGTACACTTTCTGCCTCCCCTCTAGGAAGCCGCTTAGCCTGAAGTCTGATTACAGAGCTAGAGGCCACTCCTAGTGGACTCACATTTGGAGGGAGAAAAATTTAGTATGTAATAGGCAGATACAGAGTTGGAATACAAGACTTGGCAGAGGCATGAAGTGCAGAAACCAACCTTGCTCTCACAATGCAGGGCCTCTGTCCAGACTTTTCTAGAAAAACCAAACTGTTCTCTTTTGGAGAAACAGCCCATTCTCCCAATGTAACAACTTTTGTGATACTGTTTTACTTTTTTCTTGTTTTATTAGATATTTTCTTTTTTTTACATTTTAAATGTTATCCCCTTTCCTGGTTTCCCCTCCGAAAACACCCTATCCCATTCCTTCCCTCCTCATGCTCACCAATCCACCCATTCCCACTACCCTGTCCTGGTATTCTCCTATACTAGGGCATCGAGCCTTATCAGGGACAAGGGCCTCTCCTCCCTTTGATGCCCAACAAGGACATCCTCTGCTAAATATGCAGCTGGAGCCATGGGTCCCTCCATGTGTACACTTTGGTTGGTAGTTTAGTCCCTGGGAGCTCTGTGGCTACTGGTTGGTTCCTGTTGTAGTTCCTCCTATGGGGTTGAAAGCTCCTTCAGGTTCTTTGTCTAGCTCTTCCATTGGGAACCTTGTGCTCAGTCCAATGGTTGGTGAGAGCACCCACCTCTATATTTGTCAGGTACTGGCAGAGCCTCTCAGGAGACAGCCATATCAGACTCCAGTCAACAAGTGCTGTTGGCATCCACATTAGTGTCTGGGTTTGGTGACAGTATACCAGTATATGATGGATCCCCAGGTGAGGCAGTCTCTGGATGGCCTTTCCTTCAATCTCTGCCCCACACTTTGTCTCTGTATCTCCTCCCATGGGTATTTTGTTCCCCCTTCTAAGAAGGACCAAAGTCTCCATACTTTGGTAATCCTTCTTCCTGAGGTGCATTTGGTCTGTGAATTGTATCTTGGATATTCCAAGCTTCTGGGCTAATATCCGCTTATCAGTGAGTACATACCATATGTGTTCTTTTGTGATTGGGTTACCTCACTCAGGATGACATTTTCTAGTTCCATCCATTTGCCTAAGAATTTCATGAATTCATTGTTTTTAATAGTTGAGTAGTAGTCCATTGTGTGTGTGTGTGTGTGTATTATCTGTATCCATTCCTCTGTTGAGGGACATCTGGGCTCTTTCCAGCTTCTGGCTGTTATAAATAAGGCTGCTCTGAACATAGTGGAGCATGTGTTCTTATTACATGTTGGAGAATCTTGTGGGTATATGCCTAGGAGTGGTATAACAGGGTACTCCAGTAGTACTATGTCCAGTTTTCTGAGGAACCACCAAACTGATTTCCAGAGTAGTTGTACCAGGTTGCAATGCCACCAGCAATAAAAGAGTATTCCTCTTTCTCCACATCCTCACCAGTACCCGCTGTCACCTGAGTTTTTGATCTTAACCATTCTGACTTGGTGAGGTGAAATCTCAAGGTTGTTTTGATTTGCAAGAAGGAATAAGCATTCCTGGTAGACCAGCTCTCTTGTGGTGGCATTTGTATATGTAGCTCTATGGCCCAGGATCAGGTCCGAGCACAGACAGAAATCAGAAGATTCCTGCCCCAGGCTGCCCCTGGGTTCATGTGTTCTCAGGGTTTCTGGCAGGTTCCTCTGAACAGCAGGCCTGTCTGCACTCTTGCGAAGTTAGCTATCTCCCTGTGCCAATTGAGTATAGAGATTGTTTTTCAAAACCTGATCAAATCTATTGTGTAAAGGAGGGATTTTTATTTTGTTGCTACTGTTGTTTTGTTTGTTTGTTTTTGTATCATAAGTAAATATGATATCTGAGAAGTATACATTGCTGTACCATAATCACTGGTTTGTAGGAGTACCAAGGTAAATGTTTGAAATTAGACATCTTCAGGGGGATTGAGATGCACGACCCTGATGAGAAATGGGATCTTAGACTTCCCTCAGGCCCACAATGACTTTTCAACACTTCCCAGGGTATGTGTTACAATTCTAGTATTTACTCTGCTGTCCTAAAACCAATACTACAGAGAAGAAATGACAAAGTCTGTATTTCAAAATAAAAATTGTGTTGTGACAGGAGAAAGTTCTTTTTCATCTCCTAGCAGTAGCAGTCAAGGGAAGAACGAGAGAAGGGAGGATGAAAACAATGCTCGGTTAATATTGCTTTTCCTTACTTCAGAAGTCTTTGATATTTCTCTAAGTCCCCAGAAAGCCACCTCCCACCAAGGCTGGTCTTTGAAGTGACCCATGAGTGATAGAATAGAGCTTTGCAAACCCTCTCCTTAGGGCCATAGTAAACCTTCAGCAGCCCAGGGGGAGGAGGGAGATATGTATTGTTTCAGGATTTTACTTCTCAGATTTGCTTCAGCTTGGGCAGAAACAGCAGTGAACTTGAGTGATGCTAATTGGGAGAGCGGCTGATTTCTATTTTCTTTTTCATCAACTGCTCAGGGAGCAAAGTTAGAAAAGTTTGTTTTGCTGGCAGGCATTGGGAACCCTACTGCAATTACCACCCTTTCATTTTCCAAGCTAGGGCTATAAAGAGTGAAGGATATCAGAGCGCCTTCCACTCCAGCAACACTTTTAGAATTAGTCATCAGCATGAATTTCTCTAGTGCCCTGGTTAACAACAGACACCTGTACGGCCCTGATGACTGGCTCTGGTACCAGGGCTACAGCCATACAACATAGGCCCTTGCCCTTGGAATGATCTCAAATTCATTTCCTGGGATGACATAGCTAAACTGTAAATCATGGAGCAAATAATCTCTTTCCTGTCCAACATTTTTGAAAATGAGAAAAAAAAATGTCAATAGTGAGAAAAGCTTTCAGAGTGTGCACTAAAACTCCTTTGATTCACTAATAGCTGCAGATATTCGCTTCAAGTACGTAAGAAGGGTAGGGGCAGACAGAGAGAGACAAGATAGACAGAGAGACAGGCAAAACCAAAGGTTACAACTCATTGCTGGGAAGAGACGCCATGACCACTGCATCTCTTATAAAGGACAACATTTAGTTGGAGCTAGCTTAGGCTTTCAGAGGTTTAGTCCATTATCGTCATGGCGGGAAGCATGACAGCATCTGGGCAGACATGGTCCTGGAGAAGATGGGGAGAGTTCTTTCATGTGGATCAACAGGTAGCAGGCATTAACTGTGAGGCACTAGACATGGTTTAAGCTTCTGAGATCTCAATGATGCACTTCCTCCAAGATGGTGAGATCCCTAAAGATGCACTTCCTCCAAGAAAGCCACACCCACTCCAACAAGGCCATAACTCCTAATAGTGTCAATCCCTATGGACATACGGGTGCCATTTTTAGTCAAACCATCTTAGCAAGTTATGTGTATAACACATAGGCCCCTAGCTTAACCATAATGCTAAAAATGAGAATAAGAGTTAAAAAATAAAAACTTTATCCCATCTAACTACAATTCAAATAGCATATCTAAGAAAACTATAATTTCCTAGTTCTATGTATATTCAAATACCTCAACTTGATCCAAAAGTTTCTTTTAGAATTATTTTGTTCTAACCAGAATCTAATTAAGATGTATACATCAGATTATTTGACATTTTTCAATCTGAAAGTCATGTCAAGCCCTTCTATGTCAGGATTCTACACACTGACTTTGTGAAAAGAACAGGCTAGGTCTATGCAGCCTGTCTCTGGACTTCCTGATTGCTTCTTCATCAAGTTCATTAACTGTTTTCCCTCCCAATGTTTTCTATAAACTGGAAATTAGGCCTCAATTCTCATTAATCAGATTAAACATGTTTGACAAGAAGACTCAATGCTTCATGCCATTGCAGGTGAGAAAGCATGGGTTTAGGAGGAAGGGTAGTAAAATATCCTAAAGTTGTCTTGTGATGGTACCTGTATAGCTTTGTGGCTGTAAAACGGCATCAAAATCATGTGCTTCAAATCAGGGAATTGCACTGTGTGTGAATTAAGATCCCACCTAGCTACAGAAAACACAGAAGGAAAATCCCCCAGAAATGAAGCAGTGCTTTGCCTTGTAACTCATTGTGAGACCTGTGAGTTTAGGTGGTTTATTGGTGAGTAAAGTTCCATTTGACTTCTTGGTAAAGCAACTAACCTAGGGTCTCTATAGTAGAAGAATGAGCTTTGCCTGCATGCTATAAGCATCTGGGGGGTGATGGATAGACAGTACGGGACAGCTGCTCTCCCAACAGCTGATGCTGGGCTGCAGTGTACATTAGCAAGTCTCCCTTGGATCAACACTTCCACCATGGATTATGGAATGGTCAACATTTCTTTCTACAAAATCAAAGCTCAGATGGTTTGATGGATTTTTCAGAGTCACCAGGCAAGCTGGAAGCCGAACCAACTGCTAGCCTGGGACTAGAACCCAGAGCTGCCATTTTTGGCCCATGCATCCCATTTCCTTGGGCTAAATCCTGCCTTGGAGATAGCTAAAAAGAGAACATCTACTGATTGTTAAGTAGGAAAATGTTCAGTGAGGCATATTCTCAGAATCTGGTGGCAAAATAATGGCCTCCCATCTTAAAGGCAGTCCTGGAAGATATCATTAAAGGAGTGGGTCCTGAAGCCTAAATAGGAATCCATAGATGGATTCTATGTGCAGCACAAGACTCCTGCTCTGCCCAAACAGCCTCATCTCCGAGAAAAAGCTTTGTTGGTAAAATCACAATCAGTTACAACCTGCTGCCAAAGGTTATGAGCTCCAGAGCTAAACTGCCAGGATTTCAGGGCCATGGCTAATATTTACTACCCATGCAACCTTGGTTGAGAGTTTCGGCTATCAAAGGAGAATGGTTGTAATAACAGCCTCGTAGGGTTTAGAGAATTAAATGAAGCTGAGATTAATTCCTAAAAATAGTAAGTCTACAAAAGTCTTGTCTCTGAGACTGAAGATGAGAGAGGCAAAGACAGGCGGGTTCTTAGGGCTCACTGTTCCGCCATTCTAGACTACTTGATAAGTTCCAGACCAATGAGAGAGCCCATCTAGAAAAAAAAAAGAAATTAATAGGTAGAATCTCATGTGTCCTTTGGCTTCCATGCACACACACATGCCACGTACACATAAATTATCTATCATTACATTCTCACATTCTGCAACTGTCTGAAGAACAGTTGGCAAGGAATGAAAATAAAGTGGAAACTTAAAGGTTCTTTGGAAAGTCTGTTGGATGATGTTTTGCTGGAGCAAACACATGAAGGTGTGTTGTCCTGAAGTGGACACAGGTGAAAGGCTAAATCCAAAGGAATGTTTCACTGAAGCAGACACAGGAGAGAGGATATTCTGTTAAAGCATGCACGTGAAAGGACACGTGATGAAGGATTCCTTGCTAAAGACATGCATGTATTGGTCTGCCTTACAGTGCATAGTTGATCTGTATTTCTCTTCCATAAAGAGAAAGACATGATATAACTTCTGGTGGTTTCTTGCCACTTCCATAGACTTGGGCTGATTGGCAGAATGATGCCAGCTGAGACAGGTGCATGTTCTGAGGCAAGACCTGTGAAGGACACATTATGTTTGGAAGAAGTATAAAAAAGACTCAATAGGCAGTGACGGAGACCAAGCTTGGCTTGCTTGCATAGCTAAACACTTGTTGGTCTCCAGTCTTTCTGATCTTGCTTCACGGAGAAAGACACAGTGGAGAACTTTTCCTGTTGTTCCTGTTAGCTCTGGTTCCTCCAAGGCTGAGGCCTGGCTGCCTCTGCTAGGTTGTGTCACCACTGCTGATTCATGTTCGCTATCCTGACTCTACCAAAATGGACTGCTGGTGTATCCATGAGATGTTTGCAAGTGGATCAAGCTGCCACTGCCTTCTACCTATGAACTGAACTGCTGATTTCCAAACAACACAGATGGGAGTTGCTCCAAAGAACCTTTCTAAACAGGTCTACTTCCCCGTATCCTTTCTTTTCCACTACTTTTGGATGGTGGTGGGCTACAAGGGAGATTAAAGCATTTAAGAACCATCATTAGAAATAGGATTTGAAAAAAATTAAAATTACATAAGAGTGCTGAAAAAGTTAATGACTGCCACTAGGCACCTGTCAGTAGGCTGGGGACAGTGACTACACGAAGAGATAAGGACTCCAGAGAAAGAAGTCAGAGCTGATTGGCCACCTCACTTCTGCCACCAACCAGTGGGAAATGCAGAATGAGTTTCTCCTCTTCCCTGAGCCTTGGTCTCTATGATGTAAAAATGAAAAGATTGTACTGGTTCATGATCAAGGCCCCTTCCATTTCTTACCATCTCTTCTCAGAAGTAGATGCTGAAGCCAGTGCTTTCCACTCAGAGCTGTGTGGCGTGCTATAGCGTCAGTTCTTAGAACCAATGCTTCCCTGATGTCAAAGTCAACACAAATCACCCACGGTTCCCCAAAGTTGTCTTCTTTTATCCATTAATCAAAGGGTAGCAAGTTTAAGAGTAGCCCCTGAATAAATCAATCCCACCGTGAGTACGTAGTTTACATCATGTCACTAATGATACCTACAAATCATATGTGGATTGCTGCTTTAACTTTCTTTGTTTTCTACTTTCTTTTATGGCCCATGCAATGTATCAACAAGCATCCTGGCCAGAAAACAAAATTTCCAAAGAAAATCATGTCAATCTTTAGTTGCATGAAGGTCTATTTGATACTCATAAAGTCACAGATGGGGATCCATAAGGCTAGGATGTCCTCAACTTGATAACTCATCAAGGATTGTTTGTTTCTTTCTTTCTTTGTTGGTTTCGCATGGTCTGGAATATTGAAGACAATCAACCAGTGCAAAGATTACGGTCTGCCTGGCTGATACTGTAGGTAGAAGGGGAAGCTGGGAAAATATCTCTAAGCCCAACTATAACACAGTTGTTATAACAATGTAATAGTTGTGACATTGTTCATAACACACGAAGAGTTACAGGTCATGACAGTTACTCTGCACTGTTTCATTCTCTCCCAAGCCTCTCTCACTGTGTGTGAAGAAAGCTGACATGCTGCGCATATCTCTGCCTGTGTAATGAGAAGCTGAGGTTTCAAGCCTAGAGCTACAATGATTGAGCCTTCTCAAGCAGACCCTCACAGCCAGTCCAGGCCCCACGCGGCCTCACCCCAGGCAGCTTCTTCTGCACAAACCTTAGACTCATCTGTTACATAACAGACAACCAATATGGATGCCAAAGTGAATAAACACAAAATGAGCTGCCCAAAGAATGTCAGTGTCTAGACATCTTTTTTTTTTTTAATTCTCTAATGTATTCTACTAATGTATTGTGTCAGGAACCATAAAAGTCTCTTTTGTGTCAGAACCATCTGATGTGGCAATGACAATATAAGATGTGGTGTGACCTGGTTAGGGCATGGGAGCTCTAGGTACAGATGGGAAAGGCCAGAAATGTATTCCAGACACACAGCACGCTTCCTGCCCTGTTTTTTCCCTGGCCTTGCTACCTGTCCTCTCTGCCTCTATAGGGAGCAAGCGTGTCTTTCCCCCAGACTTCCTTTTTTGCTAACGCACTAAAAGGCAAACTGGGTGTGCTGCAGCAGCCACAGGCTGAGGGGTAAGCCTTGTTATCTGGCAGAAACAGGAATGTTCCAACCAGGGCTGAAGTGATTTCTCTACGGATAAATAACCAAATATAGCTCAAATGGAATTTTCCAAGAGAGCAATGTATTTTGAATCTAGCTCCGCAGTCAGTTTACTGGCCAGGTGACAAAGAAGCCAGTCTTGTGGATTGTATCTGTCTCACTAGTTTGATTTGTTTGGGTGTAGTTTAAGTAAACCGAAAATTCTGAGTTTACCAAATTAGAGTTTTAGAAATAATGCCAGGTTATAACGCCCGAATAAAAACATACATGATGCTTTTTTTTCCTATCTTCAACATCATCATAGGTTTCCTTTTTCATGGTAGATATGTAAATTTCACTTTCTGGTCAGTGAAGTAGCAAGAACAATTTCTGAATCCCAAAAGAACCCAACACACGTTATTCCTTTGACACAATGGTTTCTTTACAGTTCCATTGACCACTCATGCGATGGGAACTAGACATGTCTAGTTATAATGATTAGTCATTGAATACATTTGTCACATTCACCCAGTTAGAAAAAGTCATATTTTAATTTGTTGGGGGGAAAGGTTTGTAACTTGGAATTTTTCCTTCTTTTCTTGTGTTTAAAACTGTATCAAATCATTCTGTAATGGTGCTGTTTCCTGTATGAACTTTATTGTTGTACATAAAATAAATTACAGATTTTTAAAATATAATTAAAAAATGATACTGACTCCCTCAGTAAACCATCCCCTCCCCCAATTTAGAATATTGGGTAAAAGCACTCGATACAAAAGTCTTGTCACCTGAGTTTGATCCCCAGATCTGAGTAAAGGGTGAAGGGGAGAGTCTACTCTGTAAAGTCATTTTCTGACCTCTAGACATGCACTGAGGCATATGTGCCCTTTCCCCTAACACACACCATGTGTGCACACACATACATCATAGAAGCTTATTACCCAAATACATCAGGCCCAAAATACACCTTGCAATCAGCAGGAGGGTGTTTCCCGAGCCCATCCCGTGGTCCCCCTATTGCATTAGATCTCTGTTATTGTAATAAATAAACTTTCAAAAAGGTTCATGTAGATTTGTAGTTTCAAAAGCTTCAGTCTGTGAGCAGTTGGTTTCATTGCCTTTGTCCCAGCGACAGGCAAAGCCACTTGTCTCAAAAGAGGAGGACACATTAAAAGAAAGGCAAGAGGCTGGGACCCACCCACTCCTTCCCAGCCATGACTCCAAGGATGTAATAACCTCCCATAAGGTCCTACCTCTTAAAGGTTTCCACCTTCTAATGAAGCTAAACTTAGGACCAAGCACCTAATACATAGGCCTTTAGAGAACATTCTAGACCCAAACCATACTGCCTTTAACTCATGGCTTATAATTGCTGTACTATCTGTAATACACATGAAAAACTGAATACTAAAAAAATCTACACACCAGGCCTTAAAGTATCATTTCTAAAGTATCATTTCTAACAGATTTTGTTGGCTTCAAGAGCTCCAGACCATAGAGAAAGGTAACTCTGTAGGAAGCCTATTCAAAGCTCCTGAATAACCAGCCAGTCTTTGCCACAGTAATGACACCTTCACCTCTGTATGACCATAACTCATCTCCAGAGTCACTTCCCTTTCTTGAACTACTTGCATGCTCACCTGTATCCTCAACCCAAGACAAATTTAACATCTTCCCTCCTGCTTCCAGAGAACCTCTTATATAGCAGTTTGCTGTTGTAACTGCTATCATTGCTTCCAGATCATTTATTTCATTGGTCCATTGGCATTGGGTGAGCACAGAGCTTGTCCTCATGTCTGTTTATGGCAGTGAGTGTGTGAAGGGTAGGGATCCAGTCTCAAGTTAAATAGAGAATGTTACATGACTGGGTGAACCGGTGTAACTGTGTGCTGGGACGCCTCATTAACAGAAAAGAAAAGGAAAGGCAAGAAGTAGCAGAGCCCAGCAATGCTCAAAGAGAGGGGCCCTGATGGCACCATCACCTCATGGTGGAGCATGTGTGTGCCAAGAGTCTTTGTCTTAATAACAGTCTGATAACAGACAATGTGACCTGTCATTTCAACACTCACGTTACAGACACACACACACACACACACACACACACATAAATATTTATAGCTGTATATGTTATATACTCTACTATATATAGCATAATATATAATATATTATATAATACAGAAATATATCATACTATATATAAATATACTATATAGTATATATCCATATATATACTATATAAAGGATATATATTATATCCATTATACCCAATGATATCTCTAAAACTGCAATTTGGTAAACTCACAGTTTTAGATTCACTAAAACTACACCCAAACAAATCAAACTAGTGAAGCTGGTTTGAAAAAGGTAAAACCCAATAATTCTGGCTTCTTAGTTATCTGGCCAACATACTGACTGGGGAGCTAGATTCAAAAAACATTGCTTTCTTGGAAAATTCCATTAGAAATATATTTGGCTCTTTATCTGTAGAGAAATCACTTCAGCTCTGATAGGAACATTCCTGTTTCTGCCAGATAACATGGCTTACTCCCTCAGCCTATGGCTGCTACAGCAATATATATATTTCCTTATATATTCCTAATATATAATATATTACATAAACAGTTACATATATATATATACATATATATATATGTAGATAAAACTTAGTAGATAAAAATCATATATATTAAACTGGGGACCATGTGTGAGAGAAAATCAGACTCTTAAAAAAATGACAGGATCTAAATTTTAAGCAAGTTCAGGCAAACTCAAGATGGAAAAATTACTGAAGTGGAAGTTGGATGCTCTGAAATGTTTATGTTCATCTTGTCCCTTAGTGGGGTGTCCTAGAATAAATCATGGAGTTGTTCTGTGCCTCACATTTCTGCCTGCAAGGTATGCACAATGAAGACATAAGGAAACCTATTATTTTATGCTAATTCAAACATTACACTGAATAGGAAAGCATTACTCTTTAAATATATACATATGTGCCCACTCTAGGCACCAATGATAAATGACACACAGTACAAGTAGCAGCAGTGACTAAGAAAGTAGGACAATAAAAACCGCACTCGGAAGAAACTCAGAAAGGCAACAGAGTGGCTTGTCTAAGAAGAGGCAGCCTTGATCTTGCCTTTCCAAGGGGTCCTGGGTGATAAGAAATAGTCTGAGGGTGGCAGCTCTGGAGGCTTCTTTGACAATGTGCCTTTAGGCAATGACTCTTTCAGCATTGCCTTCAGTACCTGCAAAGCAGAGACAGTGACAGGTGCCTTAGTGGGTACACTGCTCCGGAGGCCACTAGGGGCTGAAGTGGGCAGGTGACAATGGAGTGACTGGGTCACAATAAATACGTAATTCAGATATTTTCTTTGGGTATTTCATTCTATTTTATTTATTTTCAAATCTTTGGAATAGAACAAGAGTTTGACCCAAAATCATAAAGCAAAAAGAAAAGGTAAGCTAGCAAGAGTTGGTATGACAGCACAAGCCTGATCTCTAAAGCCAGGATTCTTCTGGACACAGTTAAGTTTGGTTTCACGGGCATCCTAGACTTAGTGGTCCTACCTGTGTCTAAATCCTGATGCTGGAAGGGGTTTCAGTAATGTCTTACTCCCCCCCAAAAAAACACACAACTGAGTTATTATATTTATAAGCTGTATGCCTAGATTGGGTAGATCTATCGCTATACGAATTTATTCCCCAGCTATGAGACTCCTTGCCACTTGGGACTTCTCCAGACCATGTGGTTCTGCTCCACTTTCCCTCCACCTCTTCTTCCTCCATTCTCTCTGAGACCTCCTGTCCTATCTTTTCCTCCTCCCATCCCAGCCATTGGCTCTAGCCTTTATTTGACCAGTCAGAATGGGGAGAAGGTTCAGTGAGATCACCTGAGTGTGTTATCTACCCCTCATGGGAGAGGCAGCCCCTCTTGAGGAAACAGAATTAAAATCAAAATGCAAACAGCACCAGGGCAACCCACAACAGGAAGGTCCTAGAGAGACATTCCTGGTCCTGTGTTTGCATTCAGCAAACAATACATGGCTCTCTAAAGATATTTGGGCCTGGGTATACAGCCTTTTCACCAGGACTGTTCCAGCACACTGCTCAAGAGAAAGCTCAAGGGGGAAGGGTTATAAATGTCACGTTGACAGAGGCATCACAGAACGTGGCGTTAGGCATTAGTTATGGGTATGAGCAGGACTCCAGAGACAGAAAGCCTGTTTCTTCAAATGCTAGTTAGATTTAGATGCTAGTTATTTCTTGGGGATGATGATAAATGATGCTCGATTCTCCCTCAAAAGAAAACAAAGAAAAAATGTTTTCTCCTCTTTGTATGCGGACAGTTATCTTTCCTAAGAGAAGGACTTCTCTTGTGGACCACAGCCTGTGTCTTCAGAGAACACAATTAAGTCAAGTTAAAGGCAGCAGATATTTCAAAGTTAAGGGCTGTTGTGACTTATTTAAGTGTCTTCCAAAGGTTCATGTGTCAAAGGACTGATCTTTAGGCTCTGGAGAACCTTTCAGAGGTGAGTCCCTGGGTGTTTCTGGATCACTGACAGTATAATGCCAAAGGAGGCAGAGTTCCTTTCTTTCTCTTTTGTCAGCAGCTTTGAGATAAGTAGTCTTGCTCCCTCCTGTGCTTCAGAGCTGTTGCTGGCCCAACAAACCTCAGCATCAAGGCTTCAAAACTGTGAGCCAAAATAAAACTTTCCTCTTTATAAGTTGATTGTCTCAGATAGTGTTACAATTGCAGAAAGCTAACCCACGGGCCCTTTCATTTATGAAGACTTAATAGAAAGACTCAAAGTTGCACCAACATAAACAATATCAACAAATGACTCAATTTTTCTCTGTTTTAAGGTTTGTTTTGTTTGATTGTGTGTGTGTGTACACATGTGAGTGCAGGTTCCTGCAGAAGCCAAAAAGAGACATCAGATACCCTAGAGACATAGTTAAAGATAGTCATGGGCATTCTGACCATGGTGCTTGGAACTGAACTTGAGTCCTCTTCAAGAGCACAACAGGCCCTTAAACCCTGAGACATTTCCCCAGGCCTACAACTCAACTCTCTAAAGACTTAGTCAAGATGACTATTTTTGCATGACATAACTAACTAAGCATCTTCATAGCTGATCCAATTTTTTGACATTGATCTATTTGCTTTAGATGCTGAGGGTATAAAACCCAAAATTTAACTCAGTCTGCAAGCAATACTTCTCAAGTAGAGAAGAGCTCTACAGTAATCCAACTTAATCGAGGGGACAGACAAATAATTGTGTGACATTTATAAAAGCTGCCTTGTAGCCTATCCATTTGAATCTTTGTTTTGTTTTGAGTTGGTTTTTACAAAATCTCCTAGACTCTACTAGTTGTAAGTAAAAGAAGTCCTGTGGTGGGGAAACAGATGTCTGTCCCTGATGGCTACATTAGATCAGGGCTAGAAGCAGGAAGTGAGCACAACAGGACCAACCAAGAGTGGCTAGGGGACTAGTTCACTGGGGGAAGTGCTTGCCATGCGAGCATCAGGACCTGAGTTCGATCCCAGTATTCACATAAAAAATAAAATAAAAAATAAAAATAAAATGGGTATAGCAGTGTGTGCCTATAACCCCTACCTTGAGGAAGGCAGAGAAAGAAGGGTCTCTGGGGCTTGCTGGTCTAGCCAATTGGTGAGTTCAGGTTTAGTGAGAGACTGACTTGGGAGGGGGGAGATGTACAGAATACCATCAGACAAAGACACCTGATGTTGACCTCTATTCTCTATATACCTGTGCACACATGTACACTGACACAAACATGTATACATGCATATATCACACACATACAAACCAACTTAAGTACTTTTGATGATGATACATGTCATGCACGGCATACAGCAAGGGGCCAGAGCTCTCTCCCTACATGGATGCCTTTCACCAGTTCGGACACCTCCACACCTTCATCTGGCAGCTGTCCTCTACTGGCTCTCTAGATGACTAAATCAAAAATCTGATGTGTCATTTTCTGTAAGGTTCTAAGATATTCCACAAAGTAGTAGTTAACAATTCATATTCTCCCACACCAGATGTGTCCCTATTGTTCATAACCAATGTTGATTCTCTGGCAAGAAGACCAGAGGCTGCTTTACGAGAGACCTGATTGATATTCTAAGCTTTGGTAGAATGAAAGATGTGACTTGGAAACAGAGCTGGGGCCCTGGACCTTGGATCTTAGTGGCACCAGATCGCACTTCCAGCGAGTTTCATGGGTCTATGGGAGAACAATCCCACTGCAAGAATGAGACAGGCTAATCTGAAGAACCCACCCCTCCCCAGCTGCCTGACTTATCTTAGACCCATGTTGAATGCACCTTCAATGGGACTAGAAACTCTTATTCCCAAGGATATGGTGGAAAGTTCCAGAATGCAAAGCAAAGAAGTATGTTACTATGTTCCAGGCTCCAGTGGTCTGCAGTGTTAAACCTCCTAACAGCAGAGAGTTCAGACTAGCCCTCTTGGGAGGCGGTTAGGGATGTAGAAATCCTGTGGTTGGTGACAATCTCCATTACGTGCTATTGTGGGGGCTGGAGGGTGCCCATATTGTGCTTTCTTAACTGACATTCTGCATTAATTCCTTGAAAGAATCCACATCTCAAGGACAGTTAGATCTCTGCCCTGGATATACAGAAAACATAAGCAAATTACAGAGTGAAGTACATGTCCTACTTCAGGGTAGTCATTGAGGTGCACGTCCTAGGCACTGAGGTGCATGCCCAGGTGTTGAGGTGCACGTGCTAGGTACTGAGGTGCATGCCCAGGTGTTGAGATGCATGCTCAGGGTGTTGAGGTGCATGTACAGGTGTTGAGGTGCATGCCCAGGGTGCTAAGGTACATGACCAGCATGCTAAAGTGCACGTCCTAGGCATTGAGGCGCATGCCCACCGTGCTGAGGTATACACGCATTCTGTGTGCGTTTGGAGTTGTCCCTTTACCAGGGTTTCAAAGCTCTGCTTTTCTCTCATTGCATGTGTCCTTAGTGAAACAGTCTCCACCCAGGAGGCATGTTATCTATGAAGATTTGTCTCATCTCAAAAGTGAGTAAGAGAAGGACACAGCCAGTCTATACCTTACACAGCAAGGTCACATACTGGGATCCCCTCACTGCCCCCATTCTGGGTTGTGGTCCAGACAACAAAGGCTGGTCCCTGACCCAGGCTGGTTCCCATCTTAGCCTCCCTGTTTCATTATCTCCAACTCCAGCAGGGGCTGTCAGCTTACCCCCAGCCCAGTGGGGAAAGCTTTTTCTTGCAGGAACAAAGCCCAGCCTCTTATCTCCAATTCACTCTCTGCTTGGGGCCCTGAGCCCAACTGGCAGCACAGCCTGTAGGAGGTGAATTAGCCCTGCTTTTAAGAGTTGGATTGAAATCCTCTCTGGCAGTGGCAAAGGCTTCAGTAAAAGAGGTTTTCATATGTCTGGTTCTTTCTCAGTTCAGTTGATCATCTGCCACTCCGGATTTCAAAAGAAATTTCCATTTTACTTTTGGGTGTGGGACTGGCTGACAGTGGGTGGTACTTAGGAACCAGGGCCGCTTGAGATGGGTGGCACATGACTACAAGTAAAACAGTCCGGGAAGCCCTGGGTTACACAGGAAAAGGTCTCCTCCCCCCCATCTTAGACATAGGAGCTGACACAGAAGATTGGATTGGAAGCCAGCAAGCACTGCCTGCATTAGTATCATTGTGGATTGATTTTTTTTTTTTTTTTTACTCATAAGTGAAAGGATATTGATGATTCAAGAGATGACAAGGCATGTATTAGAGTGTAAGTAGGAAGTAACAGTACCAAGAATCCCCACTAGTTGTAGAGGCAAAGAAGCTGACAACCTCTGGGCTTATGCCCAACCTCTTGGCTGTGAACTGATGATCTTCAATCTTTAGGGACAAAAGAGCCACATAGAAAATCTAACAACAGCAGAGACCTCTTTACACTCCCACAGACAGTATTCAGCCTTGAGTCTAGAGTAAGAACCAGGGATCTGATTTTTCAACCAGTATTTAGCAGTTTGGAGCAGATGATACAGGGGTTCACTTTTGGAGACACTATTCTATACTACTCATAGTTGATAGTAAAAGGATAGATTTTTTTTGTTGTTGTTTTTTAGTTCCAGGAGTGGGGTGTGGAAAGAGCCACATAGGAGAGCAGAATGTTGGGACAGAGCTCAGAGCAGGGCTTTTGGGATAACGCTGGAAGCAGAAGTTCAGAGACTGATTGAGATGCGCAGAGAGCCTGAGCTTACAAGCAGTCAGCTTAGAGTTAGAGCATCATACACAGCAGGGTAGGACTTCAGCCTGATCCTCAAAGTCCTGGTACCCCTTATGTGTTAATTGATGAATCACTGATAATTAACTGATATGAAAATAGGACTCAGTAATTAGAAATACCTGGAGTTCATTTTCAAATAAAAAAGGAATATAAAATCAATATATAAATGTGCATTTTCGCAAAATTTCATCACATGTGGTCAAACATTTTCAAAATTTTATGTAAATCCTTCTAAATGTCTTTGAAGAATAAACAGATTTGTTATTTTTATATTAAACTATTTATTATTAGTATCTTTTCATATTAAATATTTAAAGGCAATGGAATGTTAATGTTTAAATAATATTTCCAGTATCATTAAATAATCTCTATTGCTAAATATTTAATTAGTTCCAATTTTGTTCTCCTACAATTTTTGTATATAACCTTAGCTATATTCCTAAGGGACATTTCTAAAAATGGTTTCTCCTGTCCAAATGGCTTAGATGTTTTTAAACTCCTACTGTATATATTTGAATCTTCCATGAAGGTTGTAAAATGTCTCTGGTCTGCAGGAGCAACAGACTTTGCAAAGTACATAGGATCTAATATTTAATTCTGATAAAAAGGGGTTTTATCCCCACTTTCAATACTAATAATGCTCTGTCACACTATACAAGTTGCTTTTCTTATCACCGTGGGCAAACACCTGACAAAAACATCTTAAGGGGGAGGGGTTTGTTTTGGCCCGTGGCTTGAGAGAGTACAGTCCATTGTAGAATGCACAGCGTAGCAGGGTGGATTCTGTACATCTCTAAGGACCATGAACAGACTCACTTCCTTTATCTAGGTCCCATCACCGAAGGATCCAAAAACCTCAGCAAATAGGACCACCTGCTGGAAACCAAATGTTCAAGCTCAGGCTTCTGTAGGGGGACATTTTCCATGTAACCATAAAACCCACCAACTCCTCAATGTCTTTTCACACTGACAAGACAAACAATTGCTAGCACTTGACAGTTTGCAAAGGACCTTGGCACAGTTTTTAACTATCTAATCATGAGAGATAAGTTTTGTTATTATTGTATCCATTTACAAATAGGGCCCAGAAAAGTTGAGTTACCTAAAGCCTCATGACCAAGACACTGGGAATGAGATCAAAACCAAGGTCACTTATTTCCCAAGCCCATGCTCCTCCTACCAAAGTGGATTTTCCACACAGTCCATCCAGTTATCAGAGTTCTAATCTAATACTCTAGGTATGGATTTCTGTTCTGAGCCAACCATCTCACAGCTCTTAAAGAATCTGATGAAAATGATAGGTCCTCTTCTCAGAAAGGAGGACTCAGATCAGAGCCCAAGAAATTATAAATATAATTTAAGAAGTGAATTAAAATGGCCTACAGCTACCAAGTTCACTGGTGATAAATACACATAATAATCATGATTCAAAGATGCCTCTGATGTCTCTCATGCTTACACCAAACTCTTCTGACTGTGGATGGAACCATGAATGAATCCAAGGATGAAGTTATGGGCAAGCATATAGCAAAAGAGAGATGCCCTTGGTGTAGCCAGAATAACCTTCTCACCGTTTGGTTCTGGATCTAGAGGTCAGAGACTGGGAGAGTTAGAAGCACAACACATAAAGGAGATTCCATGAAGAAACCCTTCTGTAGGCTTCAAACATGGGTAGAACACTATGACAAGAACCCAGTTTAGTTTGGTGCTTCAACCCATGTGGCTGGGTCCTGAAGATTTGACTGTGAGGAATGGGAGATTAAGAAAAAGATGCATATAATATAAAGCTGGGAGCAAGTAGGCCATGCATGTGAATGGAGATGCATGCACCAGCAGTAAGTTTATTATACACATACCATGAATGTGGAAGTGGGCTAGATAATCTTGGAAGGAGGTTTTGGTGTTAGGTATCAGTAAGGAAGAAGTCTCAGGCAAGTATGGTCATGCAGTAATCTCTGACAAAGAAGATGCTTCTGTACTTTTTACATACACTCCTTTTAACTAAAGATCAAACAGTTATCAATATCTGTATTTGAACCAGAAGTCTTTGCCATTCACCTGAGCCTGACCTGAGGTTGGCTTTGACACATGAGTCTGAGGCATGGGTATCTTTGGTATGACCATGTTTATGTCATGAATACTCATCCATACAGGGAAACTCACTTGCTCCTCCCCACAGTTTAGGAGCTGAGTGTGTGCATGTAAGTATGCACACACACACACACACACACACACACACACACACACAGAGGCAGACAGATAAATAGATAGAAATATGTGCACCCCAACAGATGACAAGAATATGAGAATTGTATTCTTACAACTGAAGGAACTGAATCTCCCAAGGAAGTGAACTTGATGGGAGACATGGGGCTATAGTGACTTCTTCCTGATTTTCAGCCCTGTGAGATTCCAGCCAAGCAGTTCCCAAACTTCTGAACTATAAAAACTTCGGAAGAACAAAGCAGTGTTTGAATTCTCCATGGTTATGGTAGTTAGTTGTGCCCAGGAAGAAATAAGCAAGCATACATGCTGGAGGACTTTCTAGGATATCATCACACTTACTCTTAGGAAGAATGAACGCTTTGCACTTAATGTTCCCACATGTCTGTATGTTGATCTGTTTATCTATCTATCTATCTATCTATCTATCTATCTATCTATCTATCTATGAGTGTCAGGAGTGTAAATACAGACAGCTACACATAAACAAGACTGTGCTTGCTCTGTTTTGTCATTCCAAAGAGGCGACTTCAGTGGGACCAGAGGTTGTCAGAGGTCTGACAACTGACAAACAGAAGGTCAGTGAGCTGAGCTGTGGCAAGGCCTCAGTATCAACATCCACAGCATGGAGATTGAAGCTGTCTGGGGGAAACCAGTCAGAAGCAGGAATGATATCTCAGAGAATGTTCAGGCCATAGTGATGATAACAAAGTTGCTAAGACCAAGGTAACATCTTGATGAGAGATAATTTCAGAAAGGTAGAAGAAGCTGGTGGAGTTGGGTGAAGGATTGCATGTTCAGTCCAAGGTCTGGACATCATTCTTTCATTCTATGCCATAGAAAGCCAAAGAAGTGGTCTTTTCAGAAGCAGATCTGAGAAGTGCTGATCAAAGAATATGGGTATGCATATTTTCATAACTGCGGACTTCTGACCAGCATGTACATAGGGCTTTATTGAGTGTCAAAGGTATGCGTGCAGTCTCTGCCCTCCATACCCCACTATCCCTGATCTATTGTAGGTTTGTCTATATTACCTGAATTTCTGTGCCAGCCACATCTTGCACCAACAGCCCACAGGATACACTTCAACTCTGGCTGAGACTGAGAAGGACCCTCTTTTCTTCAGGACCCCTGGATAAGCATTAAGCCCTTTCTAAATCACTGTTAGTGTTAATGCTAAGGTTTACAAAGTTATACTATAAAAACTCCTGGTGTTCATTTTCTTGAACATAGGTAAAGATGGGTGAGAACAGAGCAAGCCAATCCCCTAATTAGTAGCTGTTGCACTCTCTGTGCTCCTCCAAGAAGCCTTGAGTAAAAAGACTCAAGTGGCTGGCCAGCCAATCTCTGTAGAAACACCACCGGATAGGGCTTCCCACAGGTCCAGTTTGAAAACTACATTATTGAAGCAGCCTGCCCCAGCTTCAGAAGGTGCAGTCTAAGCCAGGGCTACTCAAAACACTTTGCACCAGCCTTCTTGTAGTTACCACCAGCCTCCGAGCACTCTAGATGACCTTGGGACTCTTTCTATCTATGCCCCAGACAAGGAGCACTTCCCTTGGTGCCTAGCAGGGGGACTGCTGAGAAAAGCAGGGATTGGTCCAAATCTGTATGATGTTGGTGATCAAGAGGCAAGGCAGTAATTGGACCAAACAAACAGCTCTTGTCTGCCTGCAAGCAGGATACCCAGTGAGTCACCTGGGAGACACACTCCCGTGCTGCCTCTTTGGGTGTGGCAACACGAAGCCCCATCAGGTCTCTCCTTTTCTTTCAGTGCTGTGGGCTCAGTTAGTAACACAGAAAAGAAGCAACAGAGATAGCAGCGTAGAAGTGATGGCAGAGTCAAAGGAGCAGCAGTTGGCAGTGACAGATGAGCAGTTGGCAGGCCAAACTGTGAACGTGGCCAGATAGTCGGATGTTTCACAGTTGAAGAGGAAGTTAGCTTAACAGCTTGAGAACAGCCTTGGAGGGAGAAAGGTTCGGGGAAGTGGAGAGATGTTAAGAAAGGCCAAATAGCTGAGGCTGAGGAAGGCAAAGAGGCTGTAAGAGTTCTCGGGGAACATCAAGTGTTGAGGGCCACAGGTCTTAAGGACAAGAGCTATAATGTGACCAGTGTTCAAAGGCAGAACTCTCCTAGGCCAGACCAAGAGATAACATTGACTTCTGTCAATGGCTGGGGAACCACAGTACCTAGGCCACCCAGCCAAGGCTGGCTGAGGAATCTCCAATTCTGACATAGACACATGAGCTATGACACATGTAGGGATCTATGACACATGTAGGGATCTATGACCCATGTAGGGTTGTGGTCTTGTACCTGTGGTCTTGTACCTTGTAGTCTTGAGCCTACACAAGAATGCTACAAACAGGCACAAACCTCTGCTGTCCCCACCTGTCCATTGCGACATTCACTCACTGCTGTCAAACACCAAGGAACACAAACAAGGCCAAAGCCCACCACCTGAGGAGCTTCTCCCAGCCTACCTGGGAAAAGCCAAAAAGGCCCCAGACATTTACCTTGTGACCCAGCTAGCTCATGCCTGCCCCCCTCTCCTGCTCAGCCTTCGGGATCCCTGCCTGCTTGTTTGTTCATTTGTTTCTTTGAGTCGGGGTCTCATTCTATAGCTCTTGATCTCTGGCCCACTCACTTCTGCCTCTAAAGAACCACTGTGCCCAGTTAAAGCTGGTGAGCAGCTCGGGCTTGTTGGTGCAGTGCTAGCTGGGCAGGAGCTTAGCTGCCCCTCCAGCTCTGCCCCCTGCTCTGCTGATGAGGAGGCGTTTCCTAAGCACTTAATACATAAGAACGCCCACTTTTTCTCAGCAAGGACTTATGCCACCAAACATACATAGTAACTCTGAAATGGACTGGAGGCAGCAGCCCAGGTCTCAGTCGCTGCCTTTGGAATGAACCTGTGTGGAGGCGTTCAGCTGCCAGCAGCATGGCTGCCTCCAGCAGCTTTGTCTGTTACAAGCTAGAGAACTGGTACCAAAGGTCTTGGAAGAAGAGAACTGCAGATGTGTCTGAGACATCTTCCCAGCTATGATTGGAGGAAAATGCTGTTTGGTGGTGGCTTTGCAAGACAATAAATAGGAAGGCTATAATCTCCATATTGTTTTAGTGTCATGAAGGAGTTTTCTTTCCCGAGTCTGTTCGTTTGTGTGTGTGTGTGTGTGTGTGTGTGTGTGTGTGTGTCCCCTCCTCTTGGGAAGTAGACTCTCCTCAGAACAAAAACTCTGTCTACTGTTGTAACTCAGGAGCCTATGCACTGCCCTAAAGATGTATTTGAGAAATGAAAAAGGGGGAGAGAGGACAGGAGGGAGGGAAGGAGAACGGGGGGAGGGGGGGAGGGGGGAGTCACAGATTAGGGAGTTATTTAAAATGAAACAACTTGAGTTTTAATCTTTTTATAGTAATTACAGCTGTGAGAAAATATGGATGAAGGGCCAGGCATGGTGGCACACACCTCTAATCCTAACAGTATGGAGGCAGAAGCAGGCCTCTGTGAGTTCAAGGCCAGCTTGGTCTACAGAGTGAGTTCCTGGTCAGCCGAGGGTACATGATCATATCCTGGGTCTAAACAGACAAGGGATGAGTTACTTCTTTTCCTGAAATGTCTTCCTCACAGTATCAATGGCAGAGGTGACAAAGAGCAGTCACAGGTGGAAAGCTAGCAGTTCTTCTGAGCAACGGAAACATAGACCCTCATTAATCGCTTCCACAATTCTTACTATTGTTACTAAGTTATGTTCTAGATCTATAGACATGAGTATTGACCACCCATTGGCACATCCTAAGTGAGGATACTCCCAAGGTGCTGGAGCACTGTCCCCCTGGTCCCTATGCAGCGATAGCAACATTCTTCTTTGCCAAGTTCAGAATACATGATACACTTCTCCATCCTCTCATCAACCCTACTTTGGTTCTCTTACTAGAGTTCCAGTGTTTCTCACAGCACACATGACCTCATACCACTTGCATGGGGAACCTTCCTCTAGAACTCTCAGTGCCTGAGAATGACCCTCAAGCCAGCCTAGCCTGGTTCATCCTCCCTCACTTCTGATCATAACCCATCACTTCTTAGCATTTCCCCCTGGGGAGGGGGGCGGCTTTGGTTAAATTGTCAAAGCATAATTTTCAAAAGGCGACAACAATCCTCCTCCCAGGGTTGCGGAGATTTATTGACTTCATCGGAGAGCACCACAAGATGGGAATGCTATAGCAAGAACAATTTGGAGGGCAGAGATTTCACCAGTCCATCAGGAGCAGCTGAAAAAGTATGCTAATTTACAGACCGCATTGGTCAATGTGCTGGGAGGCAGCAGAATCTTTTTGCAAGGAGAAACCATTAGCATCTTTGCCAGACAAAAATTACCATGTAACCTCACAGAGTCTGGACCATAATCGATAGCAAATAGTAAGCCAGAGACTATTTCCCTAGAGAGTTAAGGGTCTCTGGGGCTGGCAGGCAACTCTCCAGAATGTTCTGGAATGACAATTGAAATGCATGCAGTTTGGGATTTCTATTTTTTTTTTTTTTTTTGGAAACATTCTCCTGTGGCCCCAGGTTGGCCTGAGACTTACTATCTAGCTGAGAATGAGCTTGAATCTCTGCCCCGCCTTACTCCCCACCTCCTGAGTGCAGGGACCTTAGGCATGTACCACCATGTCTGTTTTAAGCAGAGCTGGGCAGGAAACCTAGTGTTGTGTATATGTTGGGTAAGCACCCTACCTACTGAGCTACGTCCCCAGGCCCAAACGCTGAACTGTCATCTAGCCTTACTTTCCATAATAGAGCTGATTCCCCGCAGCCCAGTGGATGTTGCTACATCATGTGTAAGTACTGTTGTAGAGGACGGACATGTCGTGCTAGTTCTCCATTGTCTATAGAAACTGTTCAGATTGTTCTGGGCTTTATCCCTGGCCCACTCAGCCATATCCAGGCATGTTTACCAAGCATGTAGGGCTGCTCCCTCTCTGCAGCTTCTATGTTAGAGTAGTGTCATTGTATCAAAACACCTGAGATGATTAACTCATAAAGCAGAAAGGTTGCATTTTCCTTGTAACTTTGGAGGTTTCTGTTGGCCTTGCTGCTTTAGGCTGGGGTTGAGCCTGCACATCATGGTTTGGTACTTAGTGTACCAAAGCTACTCACTTTATGACTGAGACACAAAAGGGAAAACAAGAAGAGTCTAGGGACCCTTTATTTCCACTCAATGTCATGGTCCCAGTGACCTAAAGGCCTTCCTCTAGGTCCCACTCTGGAAGGTTCCATCATTTCATGTCTTGGAGAACATTCAGCTTCCCAACTATAATGTCATTCTACAAGAAGGGGAATAGCCTGGGATGCTGGGATGTGAAAGAGCCTTCAAGGGGAACTAAGAGCACCTGAATCAGGACCTCTTCTTTTCCAGTTTTGTTCCAGTAGAGGGCAGCATGCACTGAGTGGCAGAAATCCCAGGGCAGCCTCCTACTTCACAGCCACAGGAGCAGATTGGAATCCATCCAGTCCTCATGTAGAAATGAACCCATGTAGAAGAGAATCACCTTGCAGCAACCTCCACAATCTAGTGTAGACCTTGTGCCAAAACCACCATTTAGGGGGTTGCAATAAATGACATTTTCAGGAGAAGAGGCCAGTGTACAGGGCTCTCTATTTCCACTTGGCTATCTCCCCACTGGGCTCTGATGACAGGTGCCTTATCTGTAACTTTTTTTTTTTATCTTAGCCTTACCACTGGCTCTATTCAGAGCAAGAATGTATAAATCTCTTTGTGACTTGAGGAGGAGATGAGAAGTGCAAAGTGTAATTATAGAATTAGTTTTGTCACCAGTGTCCCCAACAAGCACCTCCTACTCAGTGACAGTTTCTAACAGCTTTCTATGGGGAAGGGGGAGTCTCTAATGCAAACAGAGCCCTCAGCCCTATGCCTACATTCCACAAGGTTTAGAATACACAACATAACCTCACCTGAGCCCGTGGTTCCTGGAGAGGGCAGGAAGCAATATTTTCATCTTTTATTAAATTTGACTTTTGTTATGTTGTATGTGTGGAGGTCAGAGGACAACTTGGAGGACCTGGTTCTCTCCTTTCCATCTTGTGGGTCCCAGTGCTCAAATTCAGGTGGTCAGAGCTGCCAACAGGAACCTTTATTCGCTAAACCATCTTGCCAGCCCTAATTTTATCCTCTAAATAGGAAAAACTGAGAATGTTATGGCATGAGGTTGAGGCAGTGACTCTTGAGACAACCATCAATGGAATGTCAGAAGAGAGCAATACCAGCTTGGGAGTTCTGCTGCCAGCAGGCAAAGTACATGGAGCCACCAAAACACACACACACACACACACACACCAATATAACAACAACAACAGCAAAACCCTCAGACCAAAGAGGAGGGAGTGCCATTTTTGTAAGAAAGGAAGTCTGTTCTTTTTTTTCTGATATATTCTTTATTTATATTTCAAATGATTTCCCCTTTCCTGGATTTCCCCCTCCCCAAAAGTCCCATAAGCCGTCTTTCCTCCCCCTGTTCCCCAATCCACCCCTTCCCATTTCTCTGTCCTGGTATTCCCCTACACTGCTGCACTGAGCCTTTCCAGGACCAGGGGCCACTCCTTCCTTCTTCTTGGGCATCATTTGATATGTGAATTGTGTCTTGGGTATTCCAAGCTTCTAGGCTAATATCTGCTTATCAGTGAGTGCATACCATGAGTGTTCTTTTGAGACTTGGTTACCTCACTTAGGATGATATTCTCCAGTTCCAACTATTTGTCTAAGAATTTCATGAATTCCTTGTTTTTAATGGCTGAGTAGTATTCCATTGTGTATATATACCACATTTTCTATATCTATTCCTCTGTTGAGGGACATCTGAGTTCTTTCCAGCTTCTGACTATTATAAATACGGCTGCTATGAACATATTGGAGCTAAGATCAGGAATTGACATGCTGTATGGGCTGCCTCCTTTTTACTGCCGAGATGTTGCTGAAATGTATGATAATATCCTTCATAAGTCCCTAAACTTGAGACCAGTAGTGAACCTCACCTCCTGCCCATTCCAGAAGAACTCCTAGAAAAAAAAAAAAAAAAAAGACAAAATCGACTTGGTGCCAAAGAAGACTTTCTTGAAATACAGAATCATCCTTTTTTGAGTCACTCAGCTGGACTGACCTCATACAAAAAAAGATCCCACCTCTATTCAACCCTAATGTGGCTGGACCAGATGATATCAGTAACTTTGACGCCGTCTTCACTGAAGAAACGGTTCCCTATTCTGTGTGCGTGTCTTCTGACTATTCTATAGTGAATGCTAGTGTCCTCGAGGCAGATGATGCATTTGTTGGTTTCTCTTATGCCCCTCCTTCAGAAGACTTATTTTTGTAAACACTTTGACATTCAGAAACCAATGAACAACCTCTAGCCTGCAGAAGAGATGGAAACACCTATTTGTGTGAATATATTCAACTCTGTATAACAGTGCCTCATTTTTATATGTAATGTGAAAACTATGAAATATGTATTTTCTGCTGTATGCAAGACTTAGTGCATGTCAAAGAGCTAAGTTTTGAACTGAAATTTGTATTCTTGTTTATTAAGCTTATTTTTAAACAAAAATGTGAAGCTATTATTCTTAGCATTAACCTATTTTTAAAGATAACTTTTTGCTATTGACTGTTTTTTCCTGTTAAGTTTATACTAACACATCCAATATAGACTGTTTTTTTAATAGTCTGTTACAGATAAGATGTATCAATATCTTTATAATTCTGACTTTTTTATCATAACAGAACCATGCAAATGGTACAGGATGGTTTATGCTGAAACCCTATCTGCCCATGATAATTCACTATTTGTTTCTTAGTAGGATTCAAATGCAAAGGCAGACGACACATGCTGGCTGCCAGTGGGCATTAGCAGCTACTCACTTGCAGCCCCATAAGAAAATGCAAAAAAGCAGTCGTTTGCCTTTGAAATGTTTAGTTCCCTTCCATCTACCATTTTTCCTCTAGAGAAAAAGAAAATATTTAATGGCCAGAAGTTTTTAGAGTTCCCAACGAACTGAGAAGTAATAAAATGCTACCAGATGTTTTTTAAGGTGGTGCCAACAGAAAAAAAAAAAAAAAGAATTGACAAATGTGACCTCATAAAATTACTAAGTTTCTGTAAGGCAAAGCACATTGTCAAAAGGACAAAACAGCAACCAACAAATTGCGAAAAGATCTTTACCAACACTACATCTGACAGAGGACTTATATTCAAGATATACAAAGAACTAAAGAAGGTAGACTCCAGAGAGCCAAATAACCCCATTAAAAATGAAGTACAGAGCTAAGCAAAGAATTTCACCTGAGGAATATCGAATGGCCAAGAAGCACCTAAAGAAATGTTCAGCATCCTTAGTCATCAGGGAAATGCAAATCAAAACGACCCTGAGATTTCACCTCACACCAGTCAGAATGGCTAAAATTAAAAACTCAGGAGAAAACAGGTGCTGGTGAGGATGTGGAGAAAGAGGAATACTCCTCCACTGCTGGTGGGGTTGCAAGCTGGTCCAACCACTCTGGAAATCAGTCTGGCGGTTCCTCAGAAAACTGGGACCTCAAGCAATACTATAGAGCAATAGTGTTAAAAACTGCATGGTATTGGTACAGTGACAGGCAGGCAGATCAATGGAACAGGATTGAAGATCCAGAAATGAACCCACACACCTATGGCCACTTGATCCTCGACAAAGGGGCTGAAAACATCCAATGGAAAAAAAGATAGCCTTTTCAACAAATGGTGCTGGTTCAACTGGAGGTCAGCATGCAGAAGAATGCAAATTGATCCATCCTTGTCTCCTTGTACTAAGCTCAAATCCAAATGGATCAAGGACCTCCACATAAAGCCAGACACTCTGAAGCTAATAGAAAAGAAACTGGGGAAGACCCTTGAGGACATCGGTACAGGGAGAAAGTTTCTGAACAGAACACCAATAGCATATGCTCCAAGATCAAGAATTGACAAATGGGACCTCATAAAATTACAAAGATTCTGTAAGGCAAAGGACATCATCAAAAGGACAAATTGGCAACCAACAAACTGGGAAAAGATCTTCACTAACCCTACATCAGATAGAGGGCTAATATCCAATATATATATAAATAACTCAAGAAGTTAGACTCCAGAAAACCAAACAACCCTATTAAAAATGGGGTACAGAGTTAAACAAAGAATTCTCACCTGAAGAACTTCTGATGGCGGAGAAACATCTTTAAAAAATGCTCAACTTCATTAGTCATTAGGGAAATGCAAATCAAAACAACCCTGAGATTTCACCTTACACCAGTCAGAATGGCTAAGATTAAAAATTCAGGAGACAGCAGGTGTTGGAGAGGGTGTGGAGAAAGAAGAACACTCTTCCACTGCTGGTGGGGTTGCAAATTGGTACAACCACTCTGGAAATCAGTCTGGAGGTTCCTCCGAAAACTGGGCACCTCACTTCCAGAAGATCCTGCTATACCACTCCTGGGCATATACCCAGAAGATTCCCCACCATGTAATAAGGATACATGCTCTACTATGTTCATAGCAGCCCTATTTATAATTGCCAGAAGTTGGAAAGAACCCAGGTATCCCTCAACAGAAGAGTGGATGCAAAAAATGTGGTATATATACACAATGGAGTACTATTCAGCCATTAGAAACAATGAATTCATGAAATTCTTAGGCAAATGGATGGAGCTGGAGAACATTATACTAAGTGAGGTAACCCAGACTCAAAAGATGAATAATGGTATGCATTCACTAATAAGTGGATATTAACCTAGAAAACTGGAATACCCAAAACATAATCCCCACACCAAATGAGGTACAAGAAGAACAGAGGAGTGGCCCCTTGTTCTGGAAAGACTCAGTGAAGCAGTATAGAGCAAAATCAGAACAGGGAAGTGGGAAGGGTTGGGTGGGAAAACAGGGGGAGGGAAGGGGACTGATGGGACTTTCGGGGAGTGGGGGTCCAGAAAAGGGGAAGTCATTTGAAATGTAAATAAATATATCAATAAATTAAAAAAGAGAGAGAGAGAGTTGTGAAGGAACAATATCAATTATTTTATACATGATTATTCCTTGAATATAACTAGACTATGAAATGCTTTGTTATTTGTGCCAATAAATTTGGATTGATAAAACAATGCTAATAAAACAAAGAAAGAAAAAGAAAGAAAACTGGGAATGATACTTCCAGAGGACCCCGATATACCACTCCTGGGCATATACCCAGAGGATTCCCCGGCATGTAAGGAAATCCTTTCAAGAGTCAGGTGGGCACTCTTTAATCTGGGAATCTTGTTTGTCAAAGGCTCTGGCCAGTTCTGACTGCCAAGCACATGAAATAGGCTGCTTCTCCCACTCCCACTTCCCCTCAGCTATCAGCTTACAGGACATCAGCATGGAGGGAAGTCAAATGGGGAAAGACTGGAGATAAGGGAGCAGACAAACTCCTAGATTTTGCCATGGACTAGCTGTAAGGGAAAGCCCTCTTCTGTGTTGAGTCCAATTTTCCTTCTTTGTCAAGTAACAGTAACAATTTGATTAAAACTATATCTCTGTGGACGAATTACCCAAGGACACAAAGAGACGAAACAATGGTGTCTGAGCCGTGGAGCACGAGCTTGGTGGGGAAGCCGCCAGGGCAGCATTGTAGTCCATCCAGAGGAGAGCAACCATCCATTCCTGAGGAGAATGTCACAGAAAGGGCTACTTCCAGGCAACGTTTGTCTCAGAGTTCATGGTTTGAGGAAAAGATGTTAGGTAGACACGGAATGCAATATTCTTGTATTTGCCATGTCTAGAGCCTGGAGATATATGAGGCATCAGTGTGTGCTTGTGTGGAAACTGAGAGCCCCTAGCAGACAGAGAGGGTGTCTCATTCATCTTCTGTTCCCAGTAGTGGGTAATAATTAGGAAAGAGTTCCACCCTGCCACAGACTCTGTAATGGCGAGAGTCCCATGTTCCTGCTCGGCACCCAAATACCTGGAAAAGCATGATTCTTAAATAGTTAAACAAATATCTTTATGTATATAAAATTCCCAATTACATAATGCCAATTTACAATGATAAAGTCTTATCCCAATATTTCTAACCTTTCCAAAACACCAGAAATATGTCTAAAGCCATCGGAATATCCGCGGCTCCTTTCTGCCCCTCACTTCCCTTAGCTTCTCCACCTCTCTCCCCTCCAATCACTGGCTTCTCACTGCCTCAAAGCTAATGGATAGTATCTTGCAACATCCCAGCTTCTGTCTTGGTACCCTGAAGAGTCCATGTCTGAGGCAGGAGGCTAGCCAGGTAAGATAAACACACACAGAAGAAACCTTGACCTTTGGGCTAGGTCCCTTCATCAGCTCTGAGATTTGGCCTAGCAGGGAAAACTGACCCCCATCCAGAGTTGGGTTTCTCTACAGTTCAGAGGGCATTCCCTACACTCCAGACCCCATATGGGGCAGTTCTGCCTCTGAGCAGAACTCTGAGTGACAAACCTCAGTGTTAGTCCTCTCCTGACATCAATCCCAACAATCAGTTCTTATCATGAAATTCCACCTGTTGCTGAGGAAAGAGCTGACAGAGCCATGATTCTCTGATACTTTGTAAAAGTGAGAAAGCAGAACAGGCTGGTCATACTCACCCATCCCTGCTTTCTGTGTTTCCTCCCACCTTCCCTGTCTCCCTTTCTGGGGCCTCACAGTATCTACCTCACAGCTTACAAATTTCAGTCTTTCTGGCTTTGATTTCACTAAGAAAAGAGTAATAATATTTTTTTTAATTTTATTTGTGTATGTGTATGCACACGTGTCTGTGCGTTTGCATGTCTCTGTGTATATGGATGTGTATGTCTGACTCAAAGTAAAACATATGACGTCGTGGCTGAAATCCCACTGTAATCACCAGTTAGCTGGTGAGGATGGAGCACACGTTGCTTTCCTCAAGCTTACTGGGTTGTCTGGTATTCTCTGATGATTTTGGGGTGCTGGGATCAAGCCCAGGGCCTCAAGCATGCTTATCTTATGCTCCACAACCAAGTACACCCCAGTCCTCTTTGGCGTGCGCGCGCGCATGCACGCGCGTGTGTGTGTGTGTGTGTGTGTGTGTGTGTGTGCGTGTGTGTGTGTGTGTGTGTGTGTGTGTGTACATGTGTTATGTGAGTGTGCATGTGTGTGTGTGTATGCGTACAAGCATGCACAAGTGCATGAATGCTCCTGAGGGTACATACACAGATGTGTGCACAGATGTGTAGACCAGAAATCACTCTCTGGCATGACTCTCAGGAGCTATCTATCCACCTTGTTTTGCCTCACTGGCCTGGAGTTCACCAATTAGGCTAGGCTGACTGGCCAGAGAACCCAAGAGATCCACTTGTTTCTGCCTCCCTTCCCAGTACTGGGGGTATAAGAGCCAGCCACCACCATACCTAGCTTTTTGCTGCTTTGGTGATGGTGATGGTGGTGGTGGTTTAGAGCCAGAACACTCTGTGTTCCTATTTCTGGCTGGCCTGCAACTTGCAATATAGACCAGACTAGCTTGAAATCCACCTGTCTCTGCCCTCTGCCCCCACCTCCCCGCCCCCAGCTAAACCCCTAGGTAGCAGACCAAAGGTGAATGCCACCATGTTCAGCCACACCCATCCCACATCTCACTTTATTGTGGGGCTCAAACTTCATGCCTGCTCAGCAGCACTTTAAAACTGAACTAATAATTCTCACACACATCCAACATTTAACATCATACGTTGGATGTGTCAGGACTGCGTGTCCTTGTTCAAAGCAGTATTTCTCAAAGTACTTTCTATAGACCCTAAGTTCACCCAGCAGCTGCAGGGACCAATAAAATACTGTAAGACACTAGGCCCTTCAACAGTCCATCATGAACAGGGGAGTGGAGGGGGGAGCTCAGAAGTTTCAACCCATTTCTGAAGTGCTACTGGTAGTTAATAGTTGCTGGGGTAGGTAGGGAGTACTGTTTTCTTCAGTGCTGTAACCATTGGTAAGTGGCCCATGCCCTGGTAAACAACACTTCACCCTTGCTGATGCTAGCAAAGTTTATTGAACTCAGTGGGCTAAAAGAAAAGATATGAACTGAACATAGGAAAGCATGGAACAAGTCAACAGGAGTGAGAGGAGGGTACATGGGTAATGGGTATCAATTTGATCACACCCCATAGCATCTGTGTATGAAACTATCAAAAAGATGTTAATTTCAAAAATAATAAGAAGGAAAAATAAATTAAAAGTTTTGTAATACAAAAAGAACGTATGCTCTACCAAACAGACAGGTGAAAGAAAATTCTGCAAATAAACAAATTTGAAAAAATACTATTAAAGTCCTTCCTCCAATATTTCTATTTGCCACTTGGTTTATTACAGACTGCATAGAAATAAATATTGTATGGAAAAACACTCACTGGGAAATTGTGTAGCATAGAGCATTCTCTACAATTATGCAGCATAGAGCATTGCACACACAAAAATCAAACCAAAACAGTCCAAGAAATATGCTGAAATGTACAAGGTGAGAGTAGGGGAGTATATTGCATCATTGAATCCTGGGAGCTAAGGTAAGTATAATTCTTTTCATTAAAGAGGCACAGGGGTAAGGTAGTTTGAAAGAAAATGGCACCCATAGGCTCATGGTTGGTAGAACTATTTGGAATTAGGATTAGGGAGCATGTCCTAGTTCGGGGAGGCATGGCCTTGTTGTGGGAAATATATCACTGGCTTTGAGGTTTCAAAAGTCAACATTGTGCCCAGTGCCCAATCCCTCTCTGCTTTGTGTCTTGATATGAGCAATTTCCCAGCATCATGCCTGCAAGCTATCTGTCACGCTTCCTACCATGATGATCACAAACTCAAACCCTCTGAAACTGTAAGCCCCAAATTGCCTTTTCCTTTTCTAAGTTGCCTTGGTCCTCAGACCTTTCCCCAGAACAACTTTCAGAGCACAAGTCAGACTTGGTGCCCTGTGCTTAGGCAGACCCAAGCCTTGGTGATACACCATCTTCTCACTGCCTTCCCTTCCTGACCAAGCCAGAGACAAGACCCAAGCTCTGCTCCTTCTCAAGTGAAAAACCAAGTGAGGTTTAGGGTGGTGAGCAAGTCACCAAAATCAGAAACTAATGTGGCTGGGCTCCAACTGGTGCTAGAGCTTGATGATCCTGAGCCATTCAGCTCATGTTGAACTTAGAGCTACCGAACTGAATTTTCTTTTTATTCTGCAACTTGGCTAAAGAGTCTTCACTCCAGTTCTCCTGACCCCAGGGGGAGACTAAGTCCCAATCCCCAAAGAGTATTTGCCATCGTTCATATCTTAAATAGTTCCCAAAGGCCTGTGTGTCTAAGGTTTGTAACCCAGGATAGTGCTACGAGAGGAAGTAGAACCTTTGAAGGGTGGGGCCTTAGTGGGACATCTTCAGGTCATAGGGAATCTAGAGGACTTCAGCCATGATGTGAGCAGTTTTGCTCTGTCATGGATCACCCACTATTGTCATTCAGATGAAGGTACATTGTACCATGGTCTGGAATCCCAAGAACTGGGGCCCTAAATAAACCCTTACTTTTTATAAATTGATGAACTCGGGTGCTTTGTTACAGTGGTGGGAAGCTGAGCACTGAGCCCTACAATGAGCTCCTATGTCATGATAGGAATCTCTGTAGGTCCAGCAAGTGCATACAACCAGTGAGGTCCCTGCCCTCTCATGACTTAGTTAGAGAAGAATTAATAGGAAACTACTGAGTACTTACTCAACATTACTGGGTATTCATAAATACTTTGAAAGAAAACACTAAGTGGGTAGATGTTCCATTCTTTGGAAGAAGATCATTTGTTCTGGCATAGAACCTGAATAAGATAAAATAAAAAACAAACAAAAGTCATTTGAGGGTAAACTAGAACTCTGAACTCCACGCTTGCAGCCAGTCAAGGGCCTGGCTCACCAGTGCCATCCAGAGCTACTTGGAGTAGCCAGCCAAGATGGAGTTGAGGCTAGAACCAGGAAAGTGCTGTGAGGAGAGCTGCTAAAGGCCTCTGATCATGGGTTTAGGGTGAGGCAGAAGGACAGCCAGCATCTCCAGAGGAAGTCACGGCTCAGACAGCATCCTGTTTGACCTTCTGATTCCTGTGTGGTGTTGGTATGCACTTTTTTGGGTTCCCTAGCTACTGTAAGAAGAGGTGGCAGCTGGGTGTGGCAATACATATCTAAAATTCAAGCACTGGGGAGGAAAAGGCTAGAGGATCAGGAGTTCAAGGTCACCCTTGGCTACAAAACTAAGTCAAGGCCAGCCTTGGCTTTGGGAGATTCTATCTTATAAACAAACAGCATAGCACACAGTAAGAAAATCTAGTGTGCAGGATTGCTTTCAGTGTTAAATAAGCTAATACAAAATATTATAAGTCATACCTGAAATATAAAAGACACAGATGTGATCTTTATTAGTACCCTATGTGTCTTGCTGTGTGTGTGTGTGTGTGTGTGTGTGTGTGTTTGTGTGTCCATATTAGTTAGCATCTATCATTGTGACAAAACACTTGTCACAGTCAACTTAATTATAGATTTAGTGCATGGCTTGGCCCTCTGGATTCAAGTCTGAGGCAGCAGTCCATCACAGTAGGAATACTCGGTGGGACACAGCCACCTATTGTGGCTACTCTGAAGTAATACAACAGAGAAGGCACGGGGACTCTTAGCCCATTCAAGGACATGCCTCCAGTTACCTCAAATGTCTTCCTAAACTTTTTCTTCTAAAAGGAATCTTTCGCAAGTAGCCCCACCTCAGGGATGAAGCCTTTACCACACTGACCTTTGGCTGACATTTAATACCCAGGTTGTGGGAATGTATGCCTATGCACATGTATGACACAGAGAGGAAGACGTAGATAGACGATCAATAAAGCCTCTTCCAGCACTGAAATAATTTTTTTTCATCATGCTTTGTCTGACACTTCCCGTGCCTAGCTTTCCCAGAAGTCATCAATACTTATTATGCGGTTTTGTGCCCTTTGCCCCATTTGATCGTATAAGAGCAAACACTGAGGCAGTGGGTGGACATCTCAGGAAATTAACAATATGTTGGTAATCACTGTGTTTATCAGAATGGCTGCATCACTAGGACAAATTAGAAATCACCTGAAATAAAGAAGCACGATTCCCCACGGGTAGAAAGAGACTCTCTTTATTTGCTTCTGCTAATTAAAAAAAATCAGAATTAAAGATACTTAAATGCGACAATTAAAATGGCATGGCTTGATACTGGCTTAATGAATCCTCTTACCAAATCAACTCTGAAATGCTCCCCATCGTAAATTATGAACTGCAATCTTCCTTGTTCTCAATTGAACTTTAGGATTAATTTTTAAGATCAGTAGTACACTCTGTTCTATAGCTTCTGCAATAATCTTTGCCCAGAAAAAAAAAAACAGAACACTGGCTTTCTGACTTTGGATATATTGCCTATAACTGAAATGAAAATATATTCTAGTTATAATCGACAATGTTCATCCACCATCTTAACATATAACCACTCCTGCCCTCTTTAGATGTGGTCTTCTCTATGGATCTGCCCCTCAGCATTCTCCATCCAAATTCACTCACCAACCTTCTTTTAAGAACCAGAATTTGACAGCTAGAGGGATTGTCTGTGCAAGCGTGAAGACCTCAGTTCGAATCCCAGTACCCATGAGAAAAGCTAACCATATCCACCTGGCACAAAGAAGCCAGGTGGAGAGGGGCGGAGCTAAAAGTATTGATAAGAGCATGCTTCTCCAGGTGGGAGATAAGTAGTATCCAGAAACTGAGATGAAGAGGCAAGTTGGAATTGAACAACTATGTGTGTCTGTGGTTTTTATCTGTGGATTCAAGGGAAGCTGGGTGGGGTCTGTATCGCTCAGCCTGTTCCTGGAGCTTAGGCAGGGGACACAACAACCACAGGTACCTGTAACTCCAAGGTCTAAGGACAAGAGGATTACTGGGGTTTGCTTGGCACCAGCTGATTTCCATTTTCAGTGAAAGACTGTCTCATAGGCTCAAGGCACAGAATGGTAGAATAGGACACTCAACATTTTCCTCTGACCTACACATAGACACAGGCTCAGACACACACAGAATACACAGAACACAGAGACACACACACACACACATCACATGACACCCATATGTTATCCACCTGTGTTGTATGGAAGGTGAGTTTCATAGCGTCACCTATCAACTTGACACAAATCATCTGGAAAGAGGAAACCTCACCTGAAGAATTGCCTTGATCAGAGTAGTCTGTAGCCATGACTAGGAGACATTTTCTTAATTGCTGATTGGTGTAGAAGGGTAATGCTGATTGATATAGCCCACTGTGAGTGATGCCATCCCTAGGCAGGCAGGCATGGGTTGTATAGTAAAGGAATCTGAGCAAGACAGTAAAAAACGTTCTTCCATGGTTTCTGCTTCAAGCTCCTGCTGTGGCTTTCCTCGGTGATAGACTGTAGAACCTATAAAATGAATGAGCTCATGCCTTTCCAGGGTGCTTTTGGTCATGGTGTTTATCACAGCCACAGAGAGTAAAGAAGAACAGTAAGCTCTGTGCACATGACGGGCTTTTGGCTGGAAGTCCTGTGTGATGGTTTATAGCTGCTTGGGCCAGGAAGTGGCACTATTAGGACATATGGCCTTGTTGGAGTAGGTAGGTGACTATGGGTGTGGGCTTTAAGACCCTCTTCCTAGCTGCCTGGAAGTCAGTCTTCCACTAACAGCCTTCAGATGAAGACGTAGAACTCAGCTCCTTCTGCACCATGCCTGCCTGGATGCAGCCATGTTCCCACCTTGATAATAATGGACTGAACCTCTGAACCTGTAATCCAGCCCCAATTAAATATTGTCCTTATAAGAGTTGCCTTGGTCATGGTGTCTGTTCACAGCAGTAAAACCCTAAACTAAGATACCCCAGTTCTCTCCACCAACCTCTCGTCATCCAGCAGGTTAGCTATACAGACTTCTCAGGCTGAATTTGGAGACAGTAGAAGCAGACACTCCAAGGCTTCCTTTGGTTCAGTCTTGAAAATTCCCTAATATTGCTTCCCTCAAGTCTGTGTGTCTGTGGATGCACACTTGTTAATTTCAAGCCCCAGCTAGATTCCAGGATAGATAAGTTTCTTTTCTCAAGGGAAAAGAGGCAAAATTGTATATGCCTGCCCCTGAGGTCATGTGCCTGTATTTAGCAACTTGTAATGTGAACATAAAGTAGATGCTTTCCAAAGAGGTTGCAAGTAAAAAGAACCCTGACCACTCATTTGTCTATAATACAAATCTAAAAAGCCTAAGAATATGGCTAGCTTGAGGGACTAAGAGAACCTGGATGTTCTATTTTAAAAGAAAGCATCTTGGCTTTTGTAATTAATTAATTCTCATTGTAATTAATTGTTAACTAATTTGTGTTTGTTCTGTGTGCATGCACATGAGTGTGCAGGTATATGTCCACACAGAAGCCAGAAGATGTCTTGAGGGTCTTCCTCTATGCTTCTCTGCCTTAGCATCTTGAGATAAGGTCTCTTAGTGGGCCAGGAGCTTGCTGAATCAGCTGGGCTTGTTGGCTATGAGCTCTCATGGGTAACCTACCTCTAACTCCCATCACTGGGTGCTGCAGGCAAATACACATGCAGGCCATGTGTAGCCTTTTACAAGGGTGGTAAGGATTTGAAGTTAGGTCTTTGTTCTCCCACCATACATGGTGTTATCCACAGAGCCACATCCCCAGCCCTCATGACTGTATCATCTCCATTTTCAAAGTGTAATGGGCCTAGGCGGCTACCAGGAAGTAATCAGAATATTCATCCAGTCTCCGAGTCTCTTGATTTAATCACATGGAATACATGACTTAAACATTCTTAGAATGAATTAAAAAGTAAGAATGCTTATCAGAATGAATGCTATCCACTTTGCTTGGGGAGTCAGGCCTAGATTTCCATCAATCAGAAGTATCACAAAAGCAGCATGAGACAACAATTTCTGAACTGCATCACATGTTTTATTGATACATGTCTATTGCAGAAAGTACAAAAGAATCTAGAGAAAGAAAAAAAAAATGTTTCTAACAAACCCCATAGCCTGGAGCTACCTATTAGAGACACATTCATCAGAAGCTTCAGCCTCCAAAACTCCCTACATGGAACATCTGCATCTCCAGTCCCCCCAAGCTGCAGAGGGCTTTTGCCTCTATTATCTGCTTTAAATCAAGCTAGAGCTTGGGATAAGCCATCAAGCTGTCCAAGTCCCACTGGACACATCCAAGGATGGTCAAGGACAATATGCCAATGGCCTCAAGAAATGCACTGCACACTTGTCACCAGCTCTGTTATGTCCCTCAGAAGGAGCATAGGGAGACCACCCAGCCAGAGGTGGGTCTCCTCTGTCACAGCTGGAAAGCTACTGCTGCCTGATGCGTGGGTGCGAGGTGTTTGGGGGGGAGGGGGGAATTGATTGCTGCATCTCTCAGCTACATCAGGGGCCCACTCTATCGTGGATATGGGGCAAATAGCTTCACGGAGATTTCAGCATCACGACAGGACAGTTTCACAGATACCATGATTTATAGACTCTGGGAAAATGTAAATAGCTGATAAGGAGATGAATGTTGACCTTAACATAATATGGATATCATTGAGCTAGGCCTGGTGGTGCAGGCTATAAGCCCAGCAATTCCAGAGGCTGAAGCATTCAAGTCTATCCTGGGCTAAGACAAGTATAGAGGAGTGAGTACAGCTCTGTTCAGGGGTAGAGCTCTACCCTAGCATGCAAGAGGTCCAGGTTCCCTTCCTAGTGTCAAGACAATGACAATGACGTGGGGGAAGGAGGTAGTGGGGTCAATCAAAGGACTGAAAATTGGAATTCCTTTGGGGTAATGTAGTCATAGTGATGAAGCCATGGGAGAAGAGAAATTAAAATAAAATAATTTAAAAGAAGAAAACATGGAAGGAGGCAGTTCATGCAGGAGCTCTCCACTCCACACTGAGGCCATCTAGACATGAAGCAGCAGTGAACCTACATACATGGAAGCAAACGATTACACAGGTAAAATAAAAAAAAAGAGGTGAACCCCGAATTACAGATGGGAGGATGAAACAAACTCATATGTTCTTGCTCTGTTTTGTTTCATTGTGTTAACGTTATTACAGTGGGTATGGTTGGGGGGGAGGGTGAGTGGGTGGAAATTGGTTGTGTTTTCCTTGTCATTTAGTTTCTCTAATGAGAAAACTGTTACGTAGACTAATCCCCACAGAAGCAAACCTTCTTACAAGTAAAATTAAAGTGGTATAAATTGTGTTCTGTGTGCATGTGAGAGAGAGAGAAAGACAGAGAGACAGAGACAGAGAGACAGAGACAGAGAGACAGAGATGGGGAAGAGGGAGAGGGGGGTGCAGGGGAGGATAAAGACTTGAGATATAGAAAGGTAAGAATGCACTCCCCAGGGCCATCCACCAAACACAAGCTCTATAAAACACCAGTGACATTTTTGTAAAGTTAATTGGGCTTTTTTTCTTAACTTTGTGCCTCTTGCCATGTTATGCTCTGTGCCACCTCAGAACATTGCAGAATCCCCACCAGCAAGAAGACCCTCACCCAAAGGCACTCCTGAAAATAAACCTATCCTGTCTCAGACACAGCAACAGAAGTAGGGCTAAGACACGCTGCTGAATCACTGGATACTGTACTGATGGAGGTATTTTTTGACACAACTAATGAACCCATGAATGAATGAACCCATTTGTGAGGGGCAGAGCTCTGTGAGATCTCTGTCTCTGTCTGTCTCTGTGTCTGTATGTTTTATGTATGTATGTATGTATGTATGTATGTATGTATGTATGAGTGACTGTTTGTCTGAGTGTCTGTGTCTGTGTAGAGGTAGTCCTCGGGATTCTAGATAGGAAATCAGACCAGTTCTGTTCTCCGGGGCTTCCAGTCTCCTACCCTCCTGTTCTAATGTAACTAAGGCAAACCCCGTGCTTTTGAAGCCAGGGATTTCCCTCAGAACTCTGTGTGCCAGCTAGCTTCTAACAGAGACCTCACTCTCCTCCTGCTATTGCCGCTGACTCATTTCATGGTTTTGAAAAGATCATCTTTACACAGAGACCTCACAGAGAACATCAACAGTCACTTTCTGCAGGCTATATGAATCCCTGAATTCCCACAACTAGTGTCAGGAGACCAAGAACTGCAAAGAAGGAAAACACAATAAATATTAGGAAATGGCAGACTAGGTGTCCAGTGAAGGGCTTTGTAAATGTGATCTTTGTTTGTCTTCATTCCTACACACTCTCTCTCTCTCTCTCTCTCTCTCTCTCTCTCTCTCTCTCTCTGTGTGTGTGTGTGTGTGTGTGTGTGTGTGTGTGTGTGTGTAATAGCACTGACTAACTACTGGGACCATTTGACTTCATAGAGAAACAGTCTTCACAAAAAAATGAGGATAGCTTTTTGGGGGCAATGAATATGTAAGGAATTACCTTAAGGAAAGCAGAGCTGCCTTCATCGTGATCAGATAGAAGAAAAGTACTTATATGCCTTTCTGGCAGCCACTGTCCGGAGTTTTGGTGGCCTTCCAATTATTTCAGAGCGATCCTTGGATGCCCTCTGTCATTTTGCTCAAGGCTTAGTCTGTGCTAAATCTGGATGATAAGAACAAATACTCAACCGAGAAAGAGGATAACATTCGAAATGTAAATAAAGAAAGTATCCAATTCAAAAAAAAAAAAAGAAAGAACAAATAACTGGGCTGTTACTAGTTGAGAAGACAGATAATCATACTCGTATATTAATTGTTTTGTTCGCTCTTCTTTAGTCAAGCACAAATATTTGTTAAAAGATACTTTCCTTTAGCCAAAAGTTTTCTCCCAGGATTTAAGCAAAGGTTTGAATACCTCCTTTGCTGCTTGAATGTGCCAGCCTTCCATCCCACCAGGCACTCAGGAGTTGTTATACTTAGGACAGTGTGAGTCAGCTAGCCAGTCAGTGGGAATGTGGGAACTGGGAGATGGGGATTTGGTTGAAGCATCGCAGGGCTCTCTGGCCCTTCTGTCAGGCTTTTATGACAAGAACAGCATGACATTAGAGTGCTCATGGTGGAGCTCACGGGAAGAAGGCTATGTAGCAACTAGTGGAGCAAAGCTGTGACATTTTAAGTTCTAATTCTCAACCTTACAGATGTAACTGACACCGGAAAGGGATGGTGTCTCTGGAGGGGGACTCATCATCACACTAGTTGTGTAGAAGCAGGGTAATGCATTGTCCTGGAACTTTCTGTAGTCACCCGAAGTGAACTGTTATTATTGGTATTATACACTGAACACTCCTTTAACACAGATGCATTTATGTGGGACGCTGATTTATAATCAGAATCATGTTTGACGAATGATGAACCAGGAGAAAATTTGATTGGATAAATCTGAGGCTTGTTTGGAAGCTCTAGCAGGGAAGCACAGCTATATATGCTCTTGACCAAAGACCAGTCCTCCTATTAGGGAAGGAAGGCCATCCTCTTCTTCATGTATAGCTTCAAGAGGGCTATACATGAAGAGCAAAGGGACACCTGTCTAACCAACTAGAAAAACCGAACCAACGCCAGGATCAACGTGTTAATAGGGTTGCATCCAGATTGCCCTCACATCCTAACTGGATACATTTATAAAAGTGCACCTCAGCCAAAATAGCATGAGGTACGCCTTGTCATAAGGTTTTCTTACCCAGCAGGACACTGATGCTAAAGACACACAATAAACACTCTGCTTTGGACAGTTCCTGGTTTTGTGTCTTCGTTATGTTCTCTTTGCTGGGGTAAGATACTCTGACAAAAGCAACCTAGCAGATAAAGGATTTACTTTAGTTGAAGGTTCCAGAGGGAGACCGTCAGAGAAGACAAGGTGGTGGGTGGGCAAGGACAGTCTGATGGAAGGAAACGTGGCTGGCCAGTAACAGTGTGTCCACTCTCAGGAAGCAGAGAGGGGATAGCAGGTGTGGCCAGGGTGTGTAAGCTCAAGGCCCACTTCCAATAACTTACTTTGTCCAACAAGATTCCATAGCCTTCCCTAAGAGAACCATCAACTGGAGACCAAGTCATCAAACAGGTCAGCCTATGTAGGACAGTTCACATTCAAGCCACAACATCTCTGAAGGTCTATTAACTTTTGATTAAATCTCACACAAAAAACAGAAGCCAATTCTCCTTTTTGCAGGTGATTCTCCATTGCGCTATTCTAACCTGGAACCTTTGCCAAGAAGGGTAAGTTGGGCGGCATGGGGAGCTGTCCGTGGTGCTGAGTCGCCATTCTCACCCTTGAGAGCCTCTGTATTCCTAGTCAAACGATATTTTAAAACTCATGTTTAACACCAGGACAGACCAGGTTCAAGGAAGAGATGAGAAACTCTTTACAAAAGGTAAAAAAAAACTGATGTACAAACAAGATGTCCACAGTTATTTATAAAACATTTCACAAGGGCGACACACTGAAATGCAAGGAGCTAAAAATGAAGAAAAAATGTAATAAAAGAAGACTTTAATTTGCCCTCTAATTTTGTGGCTTAGCAACAAGGTAACCAAACTCGATGTAAAGCCCTTATGTAACATTACCTACAACCAGAAAATGAAAACACTGAATTGTTTAGCAAATCCAAACACATGCTTCTTCTATCTATGTGCAGTAGTATATTCTTGCAAGGCAGATAGTTTGGAGTTTGAAGCAATCCTATGCAAAACAGAGCACCCCAGGCCTCCTGGACTCCATATCAAACTTAAACAAAGGTTTTGTACCTATGGTATTCTCTCATTGCAGTTAGAAATGATAACATGGACATTTTAGAATTTCTTCCTAAATAATTATTGTGTTGAAAAGAAGTCTAAACAAAAATTTCAGGCTATCTAAAGAATGCAGACAATAAAGACTCCTTCTGAAAAACAACTACAGCAGAAGCAAGACAAATTATTAAGGTTTGAACAAAACCAACTAATAAAGCATCAACTGTCATGAGGAAAGTGGTGCTAGTATTGTAATAAATATGGAAGCAGGAACTAATGAATTAAGAAACAAATAGGACTAATCCATACAACAAAACTATACCTTGGCAAAGAGGTGGGGAATTCTGAAAATTTCTCTCTCTGCCTCTCTCTGTCTCTGTCTGTTTCTCTGTCTCTCTGTCTCTCTGTCTCTCTCTCTGTCTCTCTCTCTGTCTCTCTCTCTCTGTCTCTCTCTGTCTCTGTCTCTGTCTCTGTCTCTCTCTCTCTCTCTCTCTCTCTGTGTGTGTGTGTGTGTGTGTGTGTGTGTTGGGAGTAGAAAAGAGAAGACAGAAAGTGCTCAATGAACAAACTCATCAGGAGAGACAAAGATTCAAGGAGACAATCAGGATTACAAAGAAAGGTCCCACTCATATCTTTTCAAATGCTTACCATCCCCACTAAGATTATTCTGCCCTTTCTGGGACTGAGGGAACATTCTCCTGCCTACTCTCTGCTCACTCCATACCATTCGTAGGTGGTCTGTGCTTCTTCCATTGTCAGATCGTATAGTTCATCTGGGATCCTTATTCCCATCAGATCGTTTTGAAATAGTTATTCCCCTTCTATCTTTCTATGTATGAAAGCACCATTCGCTGAATCCCTACTATGGGTCAAACAGAGCATAAGAGATTGGCAGACATATTTTGCTAAACTCACAAACATGTCTTTCAGACATTCTTTTTATCTATAAAGATTTTTTTTTTTGGTCTATGAACAATCTCTGTCTCTCTGTATATAAAGAAGTTGAGGTTCATAGAGTTCAGGTTTCTCTTTCAGTGTTGCAAGGCTTCTGCTTCAAACTTCATTCTCTGCTCCAAAACTCAGCTTTCCTCGTGGTGCTATACTGCCTCTCCATGGATAGAGATGGAGACCGCACTTTCACGAAACCTGCACACTGTTGGCTAGTTGGTGAGAAGGAAGGCTAATTATAAAAACCAACAGTCACAAGTCCTCAACACCAACTGGGAATACCTCCCTGGGGCCAAGTTCAAAATCATGGATCTAGGAGCTTAAGTCAACTAGGTTTGCACGTGCAGACTCAGGAGGCCTGCACTTGCACAGCTCAAATGCTTCAGTGTGTTTGTGTTATTTGTGCTTCCTGTGTGCCCACCGCAGTGTCAGAGAAAGAGGTTGCGCTCTCCAAGGGTTAACTAGGAGGACTTGAATAAAGGTCTATTACAGGGCTAGGGAATTAACAAGAACCAGGTACTAGGGGCTGGCTCTGTGGGATATCTCCTTGGCTAGTTTATTTTCTCTCTCTCTCTCTCTCTCTCTCTCTCTCTCTCTCTCTCTCTCTCTCTCTCTCTCTCTCGTGTGTGTGTGTGTGTGTGTGTGTGTGTGTGTGTGTGTGTGTCTGACTGTCTGTCTGCCTCTGCCTCTCTTTTTCTGTTATCTTTCCCTCCCTTCCTGTCTTGCTCCCTCCCTCCTCCCCACAACCCCTTCTCAAAGCTTCTATAGAGGTCTCCCATTAACCCATATCAACCAGGATAAAAAAGCAAGGGCACCTGAGTGAGGTATTAAATCACAATTAGCCTCCTGAGGTGTCCTGCAGGGAGGAAAAAGGTAGAAAGAATTCATTAGATGGAAAAGCACCCCAATAGGAAAGCAAATGCTAAATCTGCCTCAGTATCTATTTATGTGCTGTTCTTTTATACCCCCTGCTTGGAATAGAACCCAGGGCCTTGAGAATGTTGGGTCAGTGTTCTTCCACTGAGCAGCATTTCCAGTCCTATGTTCTGCAGCAGTTTGTCAGGAGTTACAATTCTGTGAGGCTCCTCCACAAAGCAAGACACTATTACCTGATGGAAAGAGCCAGCTGGTCCACCAAGCACTGCAAAAGCTAATGAGTTTAATGTCAGGGTGAACAGACAGCTTAATATCTCAGATAAAACAAGAATAAAGACTAAATTGAAGAGGTCCAGAAAGCAGACACGGAACATGCAAGAGAATTTCTGGGAGAAGAATTCACTTCAACATAATTAGTAAAAACCTGATTTCTAGAACTATCTATCAGTGACAGAATGAGGTGGAAAAAGTGATCTCCTGTCACCGAGAGAATTCAGTCATGGGCAAGACTGCCACCTGCTGCCAGGGCTGCTGCAGTAGAAATGCCTGAATTGGGCAGAATCTTAGGCTAGAGAGCAGAGGACTCTAAAACTCCGGCCCTGCATATCCGTGGCAGAGCCAAACCAAGACCCGCATAGGCAATCAACCATCTTTCAGCCTATGAAAGTATGACCCCAAAGTCTATATTTCCTAATTTGTTTTCACTGTTATGGCCACATGAGCATTAAACCATTAACCTTCCCAAGCTGTTGTTTGGATATTAAATATCCCTTAAAGGCTCAAGTGTTCAAGATGCAGTACCTATTCTGTGGATGCCTTTGAGAAGAGGAACCCAGGCAGAGGAAGGGACATATTTGGAGGGTGGGCACCTGAATTGACATTCCAGACCCTTGCCCACTCTTCTCTTCATAGGCACCGTGAGATGAACATCCTCTGCCCCGGTGCTGCCATAGGCCCAAAGCACCAGGAATAAGTAACTATGGCCGAAAAGTCTTAGATTGTGACTTAAAAACAATTCTTTTGGATTAGCCAGATGGTGCAGTGGATTGATGTGCTTGCCACAGAATCTGCTAGAGCACCTGAGGTGAAAGAAGAGCACCTGTAATGAGACTTCTGGTCTCTAAAAACCCAGTTATGTTAAGGGAACATTTTTTTTTTTTTGGTTTAATCCCACCTGTGGGACATGGGGCGCCAGCTGCCTCAGATTATCCACAGCAGCTGACTATTTGTCTCATGGGTGCCCTGGCAGGAGTGTGATTCTGCCAGCTGCACAGTTTAATTCTAAAGACTCTGGAGATCTAGAGAGGGTATAAATGCCAAAGCCTAGAGACAGACTTGAGGGGGAGGACTCTGAAGAAGGAGGAGGAGGAGGAAGAAGAAGAAGAGAAAGAGGAGGAGGGGGCTGCTCCTGGTTGCTGCTGTTGTAATCTGACAAGAAGTTGGAGATGTCCTGACTATATAGACTTGCCCCAAGAACCCAGCAACCCTAATCAGCAGTATGTAGTCTAAAGAGACCTACACCCTCTTTCCCTTCTACCCTTCTTTCTTCCTACCCAGTGTAGGGGGGTTGGAAGAGATTAGAGTAGAATAAGGGTTAGAAGGAAGGTAGAAATAAAAAGAACCCAAATAAAGTAGATTAAAAAAATATACCATCAAGAGCCAACACCTGAATATTGTTCTTTGACTTCCACACACATACCCTGGCACACGTGCAAGCACACACACAACCACCATCACATATAATAATAATAATAATAATAATAAGAAGAAGAAGAAGAAGAAGAAGAAGAAGAAGAAAGAATATTCTTACTTAGGATTTGATTATTTCAGGTGTTTTGTCATCATAAGTTAACAACCAATTACCAACCTTTGTAAGGATATTGCCAATTCACAGATAGGTAAATTTGTCTTGATCAAATATACCAAAGTTCATAATGCTTCAAAATCTTCTCAAAACAACATAACATTACTCTAAGTGAAGAAGCTCTACATCCAACATTAGGTGTCATGTTGAACCTTATTTCTCAGCAATAGTTTGGGAGTTATTCATTCTTTCTACATTCAACACAAAGACCTATGTCTCCACATTGAAATGCTGCTTGTGCATATTGTAGGCCTTTGTTTCAGTGTGTATGTGTGTGTGCATGTGCATGTGGAGGTCAGAGGTCAAGGTCAGATGTTTTCCTAGGTCACTTTCCATTTTACTTTTGAGACAGGGACTCTCACTTCCTTATTTCATCTAAGCTGGCTGACCAAAGACTTCCAGGGATCTACTTGTCTCCACACATTTCCTCCCTGCAAGGGCCTGGTTACAGATGTGCATGCTGCTGCACCAAGCTTTTTACATGGGTGCTGGGAATTTGAACTCTGGTCCTCATGCTGATGATGTATGTACTTTACCAACTGGAGCCATTCACCCACTCTTTATGTGATTTCAAATTTTCTTTAAGAGAGGGAAATAAATATACTTAATTTTTAAAGGTGATTTGTCATTTATCAATGGTTAGTTATCCAAATCCCTTGTTTTAGATTTCTGATTTGTTCATTAATTGATTTATTTATTTACTCATTTTACATCCATGTCGCAATCCCTCCCTCCTTTCCTCCCAGTTCCACCCTCACAACCCCATCTCCCCTTATCCCACTTCTCTTATCCTCAGACAAGGGGAAGCCCCTCCCCCATGGATACTATCCAGCCCTGGCAAATTGAGTCACAGCAGGACTAGGATTCCCAGACAGACAACAGAGTCACCCACCCACTCAACCTTCAACCCAAAATGTTTCCTGCCTACAAGAAGCACAGGGACAAAAATGGAGCAGAGAGTTGGGGAATAGCCAACCAAGGATTGGCCCAACTTGAGACTCATCCCATGGGCAAGAACCAATTCTTGCCACTATTAATGATTCTGTTATGCTTACAGACAGGAGCCTGAGAGGCTTCATCCAGCAGCTGATGGAAACAGATGCAGAGACATACAGCCAAACATTAGGCAGAGCTCAAGGAGTCTTGTAGAAAAGTTGAGAGAAGGACTGAGGGAGCCAGATGGGTCAAGGACCCCACAGAGGGAACCAACCTGGGTTGATGGGGGGCTTACAGGGGTTGAGGCACCAAAGAGCATGCCTGGGCTAGACATAGGCCTTCTGCACATTTATAACAGATGTGCAGCTTGGTCTTCATGTGGGTCCCCTGGCAACTGGATCAGAGGCTGTCTCTGACGTCCACTTAATTTTGTAGTTAGAAAGGTTTTGAGAAAATTTAAAGCACTTTGCAAAATAGAGATGAAATATCCTGATTTTCTCCATAGTTTGGATTATGACCTAGAGGAGAATTAAAATGTTAAACCCAACTATGGTTTAGGGGTACTGATGTCATTCTGGACCCTTTCCATGGATCACAAACTTCAGAAACACAAGCACTGAAAGCAGGCAGCAAAGCACTCCGAGTCTGACAGGCAGCAAGAACAGAGTAAGTCGGGAACACTGGTGGCCTTTGAAAACACTCCTTTAATACCTTAGAATGAGGCTGTACTCTGCTCCCCAAATTCCCTCATGAAACTATAAGCTTAAAATGTTTGTTTCATACAACACAAGGGCTATGCCAAAAGCAACATATAGGGCACAGCTCCCAAGGATGCAACAAGATTTCACCGGTAGGGAAATTTTTTAAAGTCAGTAACCCCGGGACAGTGGTAGAACACATACTTAGCGTGAGAAAGACCCAGTGTTCTGAAAGCCTTTGGGTTTGGGTTTCAAGGAAGACTTTGACCTAGACTGTCTTTTTAGGTAATAGATTTGTTCAAGGTTACTAATACCACAGACAGCAGCATGGGGAAGACTGGGGCCATTTTTCCTACAGGTTTTAGAAGAAGGGCTTAGGAAAGAGGTAAAAAGTTTTCTCCTTTTGTTCTGCCATTGCTGGGGGCAACCACTAAGAGTCAGTTAAAAAGAATGTAAGGTCAGTGCCAGTTTGATTTCTCCATGTTCCAGGACTCAAGTATGTAGTGACTTCAGCAAATAGAGTCTTACTGTCAGGCTCTTGAGGGCAACCGAGAGCAATGATTACAGCCTTGATGGAGGCAACACATAGAGGGTTGTCTCTGGGATCTCACTTGCCAACAACTGGAAAAAGTAATCAGTAAAAGTAAAAGTAAAAGCTGCTTGTTTGTTAGCATCTGGTGTCTAGTAGGGACACTGTTGACTGTTATAAGGCAAATCCATTTTAATTCTTTTTATATATGTATACTAGTTTAGGAAACTTCAGCAATCATAATTTCCATATGGCTTTTTTTTTTTGTGACAAGACTAGTATTACTAAATCCTCCCAGTTTCCATCCTCTACTGTCTCCTCCTTTACCCTAATTTATCTTTTTCTGTCCCATAATTCCTATCTAACTATACCAGTATATCCTATCTCTCCTCCCTTGAATGCCCCTTATAATGTCCTGGCCTCGATGGGTGTTACAGATGAAACATATCTAAATATTCAAAGCTAACATTTCTACTGGCTAGCTTTCAGAGTACTGGAAGGTGCTATGCATGTTACTGAGTGAGAAATGCAATCATCAGTTTTACCCAGCTGGGAACCTTGCAAGCTACAAGAATCTCCAACTGGGGAAGACATTGATGGCTGGTGCAATAGTGACATGAAAGGCTTGGGAGTCACCAACCACTTTTTGCTTGAATTTAAAATGTTCTTCACAAGATAAAACCAATGTCTGTCACTACTATAAGGATAAGAACCATCTATTAGGATAGATGAAAGAGTCTAGGATAGAACTTACTGCTAGTATTCTCCTAAATAGACCTGAAAGTAAACAATCTCCTAACATATCATTATACCCATAGATTAAGGCATCTTTCAACCCCCATCAGAGAAACTCGGCTTAAAGTAGATACATGATGATCAACACAGAAATCCAAGACTGGCCAAGGAGAAGAGAATAAGAGAATGAAGAATGTTCCGTCCTAAATGTTACATATATACCACAGCCCTGCCCCCAAGGATTTAGGGGTTACTGAGGAAGAAAGGACAGAAGTATAAAAGCTGGAGGCAGGGGATAACTCCAAGGGAACAGTGTCTTTAGGACACAGGAGGGCAGCTGAACATATGAACTCACAGTATGACAAGATCTTTGAAAGCTCAATGAAGAATGAGCCCAAGCGTAGGGAGGGACTTGGGAATGAAGTTTCATCCTGAGATGAAGAGCTACTGGCAATCCTTAGGTGCTAGAAGAGGAACACTCACTTTTCTCTAAGAATATATAATATAGGGTAACCAGTTAACATTTCTTTTTCTGGTTGGCCATTTACTAGGGGACAATGGAGCATAGAAGAATCTGGAAAAATGAATCACTTTAGTTCCGGGAATCAAATCATTATAATTACAGTTAACTGTTAGTGATTAAAGTTAGAAGAGAGTTACAAGATGGTGTGGCCCTGGCTGGGCAGTTCCAACCTCGGCATTACAGAACTGGAAATAACACACCTAAGAAGCAGTACATCTGCTGTTCACAAATCACTATGTATCAGCAGAGACACCTGCCCTTGCTACTCAGCTCAAGACCCATAAACACTCTCGTGGGGTAGGAAGAGGACAAAGTTCTTCAGTCTCGGAGAAAATAAACATTAGTGGTTCCTTTCTTTCTTTGCATTTGCCTCCTCTTAACAGTCTCCTCCTCTTCCTACATATGTCTGTTTGTTTACTGGGGGCAGACTCTATATTGCATTCACTAAAGAGAATCAATGGATCACCTGTGGCCCAAGACCCTGGCAAGAATCAGATCTTGAAAGACAATGTCTGCATGTTCTTTCATTTGTATATTTCAACTCAATTGGATGTTAGACTCATTTTGCTTTTTCCTCATTCAGAAGTCCCCTAAATTTCCTACTCTTTGAAAAAATTAAGTTTTCTTCCTCCCTGACTTCTTCATTAGCATAGTTTTCCAAGTGTTCAGAATTGATTACCCAAGGACCAACACTTCAGACAAATTTCATCTTGCATGAACTATGTATTATTTTACCCACATCAAAGCAGTTTTGTGCTGTCACGCTACTTAGATTTGTATAGCTTTGACACCGCAAAGCTAAGCACTTTTGCTATTACATCTCTGAGTGTGAGAGGTTAATATAGACAAAGAATACTAGAGCTTGAAGCCTGCTCACGGATGCTTGCTCTCCATTTTCATTCAAGTGGTATTTTTAATTGTGAAGTTCTTTTCTGATACAGTTGGATCCTAAGTGCTTAAGTGCAGGAGTAATACCCTGGAACAGCTCTCTTGTTGTGTTTCTTCTCTTCTACCTCAACAGGCTTGGTCTCATTTTAAGTGCATTAGCTTAAAGTTAGAAAGGGGTGCTTTTAGTAGACATTACATGTTGTATATAACTCTTTTTTTTTCTGAGACAGGGTTTCTCTGTGTAGCCCTGGCTGTCCTGGAACTCACTCTGTAGACCAGGCTGGCCTCGAACTCAGAAATCCGCCTGCCTCTGCCTCCCAAGTGCTGGGATTAAAGGTGTGCACCACCATCGCCCGGCCTATAACTCTTAAAATATATTGTTTAACTCCTAAAATTATTCTGGGTTGTAATAATTTTACAGCCATTTCTGGAGTGAGGCAAATGAAGCATCTTGGGCATTCATGGAAACATTCCTCAGAACAAAGCTCAGTGTTCTCTTTACCTAAAAAAAAAAATCTAATAAGAAAATTTATTTTGAATAATTTAACAAGTTACTCATTGTTATACAGCACTTAGAAACACAAAAAAAAAATGGTGTAAGATAGGAGTGGTGTGGCTCGGTGGTAGAGCATTTGCCTAGTATGTGTGAGGCCCTAGACTCCACCCAGTGTTCCAAAACAACCCCCCAAATGGTATTTTCTATGCTAGACACTGGTTCCAATATTGATAATTGATCTGATTCTTACCAATTAAGAGAGTACCTTAAATCTAGCTGTCTGAGGGTGTTTGAGACATGTTCTTTCTTACACTGCAGCCCAGGCTGGCCTCAAATTCAACAGGCTTGCCTCAGTGTCCAGAGTGTTCATACTCACCTTGGGTGTATCTTTAAAGAAAGTAAATGAACATTTACATAACAGGAGCCTTGAGTAAGTGCAGAGGTTGCTAAGAGAACTTCCCTCTAGGGCTAAAGGTCCTTTCTCGGTGACTACATCACATCATTGCCTCCTAATCACCAGTCTCCCCTGTTTCTTACTAACACATCAATCCTGGTTGTAGCTGAGCATTTTGACAATAAAATAAATGGACTCATTTTCCCTATTTTCAGATGAAGTTATATAAACTAGCCCTAACTAAACCTAGCAAGAAGTTGTGTGAGAGGTTTCCAGAAGACTTCTTTACCATACAGGCACTGGCAGGATACCAACCTGGCACCTCCTCTGCCTTCTGGCTCACCTGAAAGAATTTTGTTTTCTCCTTTGGCCTTCTCTTTTCCTTTCAGGCTTGAGTCCCAAGAACCATCACAAGGGCTGCAATGGCTCAGTCGCTTTATTTGGGTTATTGCCTCTACTATAAGGCAGATGGTAGTTTCTGATTGGTTAGCCTGGAGCTTCATTTTTCCACTAGGAGAGGCATATATAAGAAATATATAAGAAATTTCTCAAGTCCTAGCAGGACTGTCGATGATAATGTTGCACTGTATACTGAATATATGATGAGAAAAGAGATTTCAGATGTGCATGCATGCATGCATGTGGATCATTGAGTATGTACACACACACACACACACACACACACACACACAAGAAGGGAGATGGATATGTTAATTTCTAATTTCTCCACACTGAAATAGATTGCTGTATACCTTAAATATGTACAATAAGCATTTAAAATGTACATAAATAGTTAATGAACAATAGAGTGTGTTCTGGCTAGTTTTATGTCAACTTAGTGAAAGCTAGGGTCATCTGAAAGGGGGGAGCCTCAGGTGAGAAAATGCCTCTATGTGACCAGACTGTAGGAAGGCAAGCCTGTAGGCCATTTTCTTAATTAGTGATTGGTGGGGGTGGGCTCAGCCCATTGTGGGTGGTGCCCTGGACTAGTGGTCCTAGGTTGTGAGTGCTGCAGCCCCAGGTGGGGCCCAGTGAACAGTGAGGGAGGCTTCAGCACAGCTCTAAGAATATGAGTGCCCATGTCCACTGGCATACAGCATGACACAAAATAGAGGATTTTTTTTTTTAAATAGAGGATTCTTAAAACTACTGGAACTTCAGAATGGGCCCCAAATAGGGTGGAGGCTGCTTCCCCATCTTTAAAGAAGTCTCCTCAGATGCTGGCAGCCTGGCACCTCTCATAGTGCCAATGGGATGGTCGTCTACTCCAGAGCTTATATCTATTCCCCATTAGTCTTAAGGCTATATAAAAATATTTGCTTGTTGCACAGTATGGTAGATCTGCACCTCGATGCTAGTCTAGGGAATTTGTTTCCCAGGTCCTGACTCTGTCTCCCACACCCCCTAAATGGGCAGAGCAAGCTGTGAGGAACATAGCCAGTAAGGAATCCTCCTTCTTTTATGAAATGGCCCACTTTGTGAAACAGGGTAATATTTATTTCACTAAGTCATTAATAGACTTAAAGTATATTATATAACCCATGCTTATCACTTTATGGGAAGTGTGGCCTAGAGCAATTACTAAATAAATAATAGTATTGTTATAACCACACAGTCATAATTAAAACTCCAACACTTGGTGAACACTGGAGGCTTATGAGCTGTACTCCTCTTTTCCCTTCCCTTCATTCGCCTCCATTTTATACATTTTTCTATTAGAGCTATGAAGGAGAGGATAAAAGCCCATCAACTCAGATCCTAAGAAAAAATATTTCTTAGACTAGCTGTCAATATAATTGATGGGCAGGAAGTAGCATAAGAATGTGACAGAACATCAGGACACTGAGCTCAAGGGTAGGCTCCAATGGGCTCGCCACAGTGTGACTCTGGGGACAGAACAGTAACCTCAACAGGTGTGGGGCTCCCAGATTGACAGAAACATCCACAAATTGCATGGCTTCATCTTTCAAAGGGAATGTAAGTTTTCTCAATAATTGGTAAGTGAGAAATGGTCAGAGCATCTTCAACAGACCAGGAGGCAGGGAGAGTGGGAGGGGAATTGGATTAACCCAAGTAGGCTGGGAAGGCTGGTCTGTCTCAGAACATTAATTTGGGAAGATATTAGGTTAAGCTTTGCAGAGAGGTAATGCTAGTCCATAATAAATGTCTGCCCCCTCTCCGTTGGCCTCAGAATTTCCTGAGAGATGACAATTTATTTCAATTAAATCCACTGCTCCTTTGACAGTTCTGTTTCCATGAAAGAGTAGGCAATTGCTTGGGAAGATCATTTTAGCTCAAAAAAATACTAGAACCAGCAAATAAAACTAATTAAAATATGTTGAATGTTTCTAGAGGCTTGTGTATATATATTTTGTAGGGGATACATGTATTTGTGTGTGTATGTTTACATGTAACCATACATGTGTGGAAGTCAGAAGACAATTTGTAGGAATCCTTTCTCTGCCTTTACCACATCCCAGGGTTAGAAGTCATCAGGTTTGGTGGTAAGTACTGAGTCATCTCACCAGCCTGATAGACATCTTTAAAATACGGGTTCTACTTAATATCAAAATATGGGCACTTTCTGATGCAAATAATAGGCACAAAGAATTTATTAGGAGAATATTTAGTATCTCATGGGATTGATGGGAAGTCTGGAGAGCTACACTTGGAAAGTAAGAGTCCAAGAATAAGGAAGGTGCCCCCAGAAGATCACGACACATGAGCAACCAGCGTGGGGAATGACCATCACCAGTGGGCCTGTACCAAGCTGCTCCTTGCATTTCAGATTCTCCAGCTGGATCCAGCCTCAGATCTGAACCCATGCCTTTCCCCTGTTCCAGGCTTCTTTGTGCCCTTTATGAGTAACCTAGACAATTTGGAGAGCAAAGCCTGAGATTCTTATAAAATGAGAAGATTGACCTTATTCTTCTAAATTTCTAATCTCTTTGTGCTTCTGGCCTTGGGTAGAAATATATCAGTCAATGGCTCCTAGGAATAGAAAACCAGATTATTTTACAGTTCATAGGCAAGAAATTTGGGTCAGAATCAAGGTAAGCCAAACACACAACTTTCTTCTGAACTGTAGTCCAATGAACTTTGTGGGTCAACCACTTTATTCTAGGGAGGTTTTGGGAATATTATATTATTGCTCCACTCTGTTGGCTACTTCAAAGTTCTAACCACCATACCTCAGGGAAAGCTCACAGTTTGAGGGCACAGCCTACTTTGGGGTGGGGAAGTCAGAGGAATAGGAGCATGAGGTGGCTGGTCACATCAGATCTGCAGTAAGAAGCAGAAAGCATTGAGTATGAGCACTCATCCAGTTCCCTTTCTCCTTTTGATTCAGTCTGGGCCCCCAGTCCAGGCAATGGTGCCACCCACATTCAGAGTAACATCCATTTGTCTACTCAGTATGCTCCTCAAGGGCATGCAAAGCAACTTGTCTCTGGTGATTCATGGCAAGTTGACAACAGTAATGACCATTCTACCTAATCCCTTCAATCACCTATGTTAGATTTATAAATTCAGTAAGGCTCACAAATCACACAACTTTCCACAAACCACATGGATGGCACAAGAAGGGCTAAAGCTCAAGCCCAAAGATACTTGATTCTAAAATTCATGATATTTTTACAACTTCAGTACAAAAGCCTTACTGGGAAAAAAAATTAATCATGCATCTTTAAAGTCATGATACAGGGAAATTAGAGGTCCCTTGTTGAGGGTTTCTTAGTCTCATTAATAAAAGATTTTAAGAGTGGACCCAAGTGAAAGCTCAAAAATAATGTTATTAAAAAAATTTAATTGAAAAAAATTGCTTTCCTACAGTATATTCTGATCACACTTCTTCCTTTCCCAGCTCCTCCCAGAGCCTTGGTACCCCCACACACACCCAACTCTAACCTTTTTTTTTCTCTCTACAAAACAAGAAACACACACACACACACACACACACACACACAACTACAAAATCAGAAACAAAAATGTGTGAGGAAAAGAGCAATAAGACACAAAATGTCCAAACAAAGTTATAGAAAACAAACAAAAAAATCTACAAAAATGCCATTGAGCTCATCTTGTGTTGGCCATCTACTCTTGGACATGAGATATACTCTTGAGAAGGCTAGGCTGACTCCATGACAGGCTTTGAATTGGCAGTTAAAGGGACTAGGCCAAAATTTCTGTTCCCAAGATGTCCTGGCCTGAGGTAAGGACAATGAGTCAACAACAGTTTCCAGACCTCTGAAGCAAGTTTCCAGCCCCTATAAATCTATCGAATGTCCATAGAGATCGACCCAACAGATTAGCATAGAGGTTAACTACACCAGAATTCCCTGCCTAAATCAAGTCTGCAAGTTCATTGGGTTGTCTCTCTATTCTGGTAATGGAAGACTCCAGCATGCTGGACTACTGCAGAATAAAACACTCTTTGCGTTTACATATTATTTGAGTCTGGAGTATCATTCTTTGGTGACTTATGGACCCTTACACTCGGAAGTGTGGTTAATATAGCCAGTGAACCTCATTGGAGAAGACAAATTTTTCCTGTACAAGTAGGTATCCATTGCAGATAGCTTCTTGATTAGGAATGGGGATTTGTGTCCACTTCCCCTCTCTCAGAGCTGGGAACTGTCTGCCTTGAATCTGTGCAGTCTCTGTGCGTGCTGCCATATCTCTGTGAGTTGTTATGTGCGTCAGTCCTGCTGCATCTGGAGGTCATCCATCACCTCTGCAATCTTCTGTCTCCTCATCGCTGATCCCTGAGAGAAAGGTTTGCTGAAGACATCCTATTCAGGAGTGAGCACTCCAATGTCTCTCACTCTCTGCATATCATCCAGCTGGGGATCTCTGTGTTATTTCCCATCTAATGAAGATGAAGTGAGCAAAACACAGATGTGAGTCTGAAATCCCTTTCTTCGATTAGATTTTCAAAGAATAACTCCAGGACCATCAGACTAAACTTCAGCTGAGGCTTTTGGAGGGAAAGGGAAAGCCATGCTGTTTTAGCAGCCATTAAGGTCAGACACCATGGCCAACCAGAAACCACACCCACACTGTGGGGGGCAGAGTTGGAGAAAGAGTGAGGAAGCCCTGCATGTTGGGGGAGGGGAAGCCAACGTGTTAAGGAGAGCATACTGAGAAGAAAATAGGGAGAAGAGGAGAAGTTACAGAAAAATAGGCAAAGTAAATGCCCAGCATTAGGATAAAAGTGGTCACTTGGCTAAAATTGAAATGGAAGCAGACATCCTGTGTTGTTATTCACTCTGGCTAACATCCCACAGAGACTCTTCTCTGGCTTTGCCATAAAGCCCTGTCCTGTTCCCTCCCTCTGTAGCCTCCCAGCACTGTCCTGGAGAGGGACTACTACTGAGAAATACAGAGTCATCATAAAGGGAGGAGATTTCTGTTACTGTATCAAGCTTAGGGTTATTGTTCCCACATAGACCTGCAATTGGGGCTCCTGTTCATTATAAAGAAGTGTGGAACTGTGTCCCCCTTTGTACATTCCAAACATACATTTGAAAATACGTGTGTGGGACCGATGTGTGGTGTGGGGAACCGATGTGTGGTGTGTGCACGTGAATGTGCCAGTGAGTGTGCTCACATTCAGTCACACAGAGGGCAGAGGTATTTTCTGTCACTCTCACCTTATTCCTCTTAAGATAAAATCTCTCACAGAACTTGAGGCTCACCACTTGTCTCCACTCCCAATATCTAGAATTATATCACACACATAACACTATGCCTACTGTTTTATGTGGATGCTGGGAATTTAAACTCAAGTCATATGCAAAAATAAGAACTACTACCTACTAAGCCATCTCTTCAGTCCTTAGTGTGACCTGGTGTTCTGCTACACAGGCTGAAAGGAGTGATGTAGAAGCAGCCCCATAGGAGGAACAACAATATGAACCAACCAGTACCCCCAGAGCTCCCAGGGACTAAACCACCAACCAAAGAGTACACATGCAGGGACCCATGGCTCCAGATGCATTTGTAGCAGAGGATGGCCTTGTTGGACATCAAAGGGAGGAGAGGCCCTTGGTCCTGAGGAGGCTCGATGCCCCAGTATAGGGGAATGCCAGGACAGGGAAGCGGGAGCGGTTGGGTTGGTGAGCAGGGGTTGGGGGAATGGCACAGGGTGTTTTTAGAGAGGATACCAGAAAAGGGGATAACATTTGAAATGTAAATGTAAATAAAGAAAATATTTAATAAAAAGACAAATAAATAAATAATACAACAGAGACAGGAGAAAGCTTATTCCCTCTTGAGAGATCTCTGGGTTCCTGCTGCACCTGGGATAGGAACACTCTTCACAGGCCCTGTATAAATCTCTTTGGCTCCATCACTTCCTAACATGAAATGGTGAGACTTCAGGCTGCAGCTAGTAGCACATGCAGATAACCACAAGGGACTTGAGCAAATTCCTGATGGACAAATCAGTTAAACCAAACAACTCAAGTGTCCCTTAAGTGAAAAAACCCGCGGGCTTCCCTGCAGGAAGGCATTCTCTTTTCTATGTCACAAAGCTTTTATGATGACTAATTAATGTTTTTAGTGATGACTGGGAACTCTGGAAAGCTATTGTATGTTTTAGAAATAATGAAGACTTGCATTATTGTGATATTTAGTATGGGCTCCATAAAGCAAAAATACAAACTAGAAGACTCTCACAAAGCACTTAGAATCTGGCTTGTGGAACTGAAGCTTATATTGATTGAAATGTCATAGCTGAACAGGACTAGTGACTACATTTTATGTAGCATAGCATTAAAATATCATCAAATAGAAATAAGTAATAGACAAAGAATCCAGACTATGGCATGATCCTAACAAGAACAAGAGTCATGACATCATACTGTAATTATAAATATTTTAATACCTGGAGCAGAGCTTGCCAAACAACACACTTGCTTTCCTACAGTATATTCTTTTTTTTTTTTTAAGTTTTTTTTAGTTGGATATTTTCTTTATTTACATTTCAAATGTTATTCCCTTTCCCAGTCCCGCCCCCCTCCCAGAAACCTCCTATCCCATCCTCCCTTTTACATTCTTTGTTTTTTTTATTAGATATATTCTTCATTTACATTTCAAATGTTATCCCCTTTTCTGGTTTCCCCTCCCCAACCCCCCCAACCCATCCCCCTCACCCTGCTTATCAATTCACCCACTCCCGCTTCCCTGTCCTGGCTTTCCCCTATACTGAGGCACCGAGCCTTCTCAGGACCAAGGGCCTCTCCTCCCCTTGCTGTCCAACAAGGCCATCCTCTGCTACATATGCATCTGGAGCTATGGGTACCTCCTTGTGTACTCTTTGGTTGGTGGTTTAGTCCCTGGGAGCTCTGGGGGTACTGGTTGGTTCATATTGTTGTTCCTTCTATGGGGCTTCAAGCTCCTTCAGCTCCCTGGGTCCTTTCTCTAGCTCCTCCATTGGGGATCCTGTACTCAGTTCAATGGTTGGCTGAGAGTATCCCCCTCTGTATTTGTCATGCACTGGCAGAGCCTCCCACATGACAGCCATATCAGGCTCCTTCAGCAAGCACTTGTTGGCATCCACAATAGTGTCTGGGTTTGGTAATTGTATATGGGATGGATCCCCAGGTGGGGTAGTCTCTGGATGGTCTTTCCTTCAGGCTTTGCTCAACACTTTGTCTCTGTATCTTCTCCTGTGGGTATTTTGTTCCCCCTTCTAAGAAGGACCAGAGCAAAATTGGGCATAATACTCCTGGAGGACCCTGCCATACCACTCCTGGGCATATACCCACAAGATTCTCCAACATGTAATAAGGACACATGCTCCACTATGTTCATAGCAGTCTTATTTATAATATCCAGAAGCTGGAAAGAACCTAGATGTCCCACAACAGAGGAATGGATACAGAAAATGTGGTATATTTACACTATGGAATACTACTCAGCTATTAAAAACAATGAATTCATGAAATTCTTAGGCAAATGGGTGGAACTGGAGAATGTCATCCTTAGTGAGGTGACCCAATCACAGAAGAACACACATGGTATGCACTCACTGATAAGCGGATATTAGCCCAGAAGCTTGGAATACCCAAGATACAATTCACAGACCAAATGAAGCTCAAGAAGAAGGAAGAATCCTACAGTATATTCTGATAGCACTTCCTCCTTTACCCAGCTCCTCCCAGATCCTTCCAGTACCACCCCCCCACTCCATACCTTTTTTTCTCAAATCACACATTTCTCCTAAGACAAGACATGTGGAATTTAATAAAGTATTAGTTTAAACAAACTAAAGCAGTGTCTGTCACATATTTAACATGACTGTGCATTATACATATCTGAAAAGAGGACATCAATGTATACCTCTACAAACTTATTTATTCCTGTAGGTTTATTTATCCACAGAGTCTACATTAGTATTTCTTGAAAATGTATCAGGAGATATCATGAAACATAGTTTGGGAAATGTCAGTGCAGGATAAAAAGACACAATGGAATTTAAATAGTGAACCTATACAGTACTACTCTTTTTAAAATATTTATTTTTATTTTTTTATTCAATATATTTTTATTCGATATATTTTTTATTTACATTTCAAATTATTTCCCCTTTCCTAACTCCTCACTCCCCAAAAGTCCCATAAGCCCTCTTCCCTCCCCCTGTTCCTCCATCCACCCCTTCCCACTTCCCTGTTCTGGTATTGCCCTATACTGCTGCACTGAGCCTTTCCAGAACCAGGGTCCACTCCTCCATTATTCTTGGACATCATTTGATATGTGGATGGAGCTGGAGAACATCATACTAAGTGAGGTTATTTTTATGCGTGTGTATGTATACGCATTTGAGTGCAGTGTCTTCAGAGTCCAGAAGAGGACAGAAGACACTGTCACCTCTGAAGCTAGAGCTCCAGATGTTCATGAATTGCCTCAGGTACTGGGAACCTGTCAGGTACAGGTCCTCTGTCAGAGCAGCAAGTGAGTTTAACCACTAAGCCACTCATCCCCACACAACTACTTTTTAAATGAGTCTATACTAATGGCTTGTGTACCTGAAGAATTAGGCTTTATTTTATTTTATTTTATTTTATTTTATCTTATCTTATTTTATTTTATTTTTACTCCTTGAAATGTAAGCACTACACAGGGCTAGAACTTAAGGCATTTGTTACTTTGAAGTTAGTGTCTTCTTTGATCACAAGTCATACTTCTTAGCCCTCAACCACTCAGCCTTTGTGGCTGCCCCTAAGAGACAGTTTTTATTTAAAACATAAAACAGTTACTTTAAAATTTTCTTTAAACATCATAACATGGGTTTTTTTTGTTTGTTTTGTTTTGTTGGTTTGTTTAGTCAGTCATTTTGTTTTGGTTTTCTGAGAAAGGGTTTCTCTGTGTAGCTCTTGCTGTCGTTGGACTCTCTCTGTAGACCAGTCTGGCCTCAAACTCATAGAAATCCTTTGTCCCTGTCTCTCAAGTTCTGAAATTAAAGGTATGTACCACCACTGCCCAAACAGAGCATATTTTTCAAGGGATTCTTATAGAAAAAAATATAACACTCTTCAGATATAATGATTCAAAACAAGATCTTGTCATTACGTGTTTTTAGACATTTATACTCACAGTAATTAATGAAAATAACAAAAAAACCCACAAACTTTACAGATAGGAGATACAATCTGAATGTTTGTGTTTTATTTTAGTTGTGAAAGTATCAAAAAATTGTAGCTTATATGTATAAATGATTTTATTTGGCATCATAGCTTTGGGTATATTTGTGTGTGTGTGTGTGTGTGTGTGTGTGTGTGTGTGTGTGTGTGTGTTTTAGTGGTTGACTTGTAATTAAAAATACTTTCAGATTAAGCATATTTACCATGAAATCCTTTATCCCTGAAGTAATTTACCTATGATTTCTATTTCTACCAAGATGTAGTAACATGGGCCAGATTTATCCTTCCCAAACAACTGGAAGAGCAGCAGACACAGCATATGAAGCAGTAAGTTTCATATATACATAAACATCACAGGCGCGTGATTGAGAGACTCATGCAACTATGTCCTAAACTTGTCCCCATTTGGTTCCCAGAGGGAGTTTCTGGGCTTTGGCCCAGAAAGGTTTCCTTTAAGGCCTAGCAAGATCAGAACTTGGTATGGAGGCAGCTAATGTTTACAAAATATACAGGGATTAGAGAGCTCAACAGAGAGGGTGAGTGTGTGTGTGTGTGTGTGTGTGTGTGTGTGTGTGTGTGTGTGTGTATGTGTGTGTGTGTGTGTGAAGATGCCTGAAGAGCCTTTCTCTGAGCCCTGAGAATGCATTTCTGAGGAAAGGATCCTAGGATCTCATTGTTTAGGAATACTTTGGGTTTTTTGTTTTTGTTTTTGTTTTTGTTTTGTTCCACTGGTATTAATCAGTTTTCTGTTACTATGACAAAATGTCTGATATAATCTATTGAAAATAAATAATTTTCATCTCTTGGTTTCCAGGGTTTAAATACATGGCTGATTGGCTTTCCTGTTTCAGTGCCTGAAACAGGGTAGGCACCATGGGGGAGAATGCATCATGAAACAAGCTTGTGCAACCTGTAGTAGGCCAAACCAGGGTCTAAATAGCTTCAAGGACACAATCCCAGTGACCTAACTTCCTTCTACTAAGGCCTACCTTCCATTGGTTACAACACGTCCCCATAGTATCACAGTGCATACACCATGGGCCTTTGAATACATTCAAAATATAAAATATAAAACTTCCAGCTAGGTTAGAAAAACATCATATCAATAAAAGGGTTTTGCCCGAACAATCCTATTAAAAAATGGGGTACAGAGTTAAACAAGGAATTCTCACCTGAAGAAATTCAGATGGCGGAGAAGCATCTTAAAAAATGCTCAACTTCATTAATCATTAGGGAAATGCAAATCAAAACAATCCTAAGATTTCATCTTACACCAGTCAGAATGGCTAAGATTAAAAATTCAGGAGACAGCAGGTGTTGGAGAGGGTGTGGAGAAAGAGGAACACTCCTCCACTGCTGGTGGGGTTGCAAATTGGTACAACCACTCTGGAAATCAGTCTAGCGGTTCCTCCGAAAACTGGGCACCTCACTTCCAGAAGATCCTGCTATACCACTCCTGGGCATATACCCAGAAGACTCCCCACCATGTAATAAGGATACATGCTCTACTATGTTCATAGCAGCCCTATTTATAATGCCAGATGCTGGAAAGAACCCAGGTATCCCTCAACAGAAGAGTGGATGCAAAAAATGTGGTATATCTACACAATGGAGTACTATTCAGCCATTAGAAACAATGAATTCATGAAATTCTTAGGCAAATGGATGGAGCTAGAGAACATCATACTAAGTGAGGTAACCCAGACTCAAAAGGTGAATCATGGTATGCACTCACTAATAAGTGGTTGTTAACCTAGAAAACTCGAATACCCAAAACATAATCCACACATCAAATGAGGTACAAGAAGAAAGGAGGAGTAGCCCCTGGTTCTGGAAAGACTCAGTGAAGCAGTATTCGGCAAAACCAGAACGGGGAAGTGGGAAGGGGTGGGTGGGAGGACAGGGGAAGAGAAGGGGGCTTACGGGATTTTCGAGGAGTGGGGGGCTAGAAAAGGGGAAACCATTTGAAATGTAAATAAATTATATCGAATAAAAAAATAACAAAAAAAGGAAAAAAAACAAACAAAAAAAGAACTTTCGTCCCCCCCCCCCAAAAAAAGGGTTTTGCATCAATGTAGAGACAAAAATGAACTTAAGACTAAAGACTTTGCTGATCCCATGTAATGAAGATTAGCCTAAAAAGAATCTTAAAAGAATAAAGCTCGAGAATGTTTTAGAAATACAAAGTTATCCATCACTCAAGAAGAGAGGTGTTTTGCATCAAGCCAAATTTATTAGGCTTTCCAAGAAGCAACAAAAGTGTGACCCAGAGTGAGAAGAAAAACAAATTAATAGAAATAGACCTTGAAATAGCAAAGGCAGTAGAACTGGAGATGATGAACATCAGACTGGTTATAAATACTATGGCCCATTTATACAAGAAAGTAAAGAAGAGATGAAGCACATTAAGTAGTTGTGAAAAATAGTAGAAGTTTTTCCATATGTATTTATAAGGGGCACATGCCTGCTGTGGGTACGTATGGTAGCTAGTGGTGTTTGATTCTTTCCCATCCTGTGAGTCACAAGGATCAAACTTGGGTTGCCAAGTTTAGGGCAGATGCCCTTACCCACTGAGCAATCTCACCAACCCATAAAAAGATTTTTTTAAAAAAGACATTGATCAAACTACTGAAGATCAAAACTATAAAATCTAAGATGAAAAAGATATTAGAGAGATTAATAGTGGATGGGTACCTCAGAAGAAAAGATTAATCAACCTAAAGGCTACAACAGAAGCTAGCTTAAAAGAGAAGTACAAGGGGGAAACACTTAAAAAATGAATGTGGCCTCAGAGCAAAGTTAGCGAGGCTAAGTCCATCTATTTGTACCCTTGGGATGAGAGGTGAGTAGGAATAATGGGGAAAATATTTGAAGAAGTCATAGTCAAAACCTTTCCAAAGTTGGTCCAAATGATCAGCTTATAGACACAAGCTCTAAATCCCCCAACACCAGAAATAAGAAGAAAACCGCATCAAGGTACAGCATAACCAAACTGCTGTGCATCAGATCCTTGAAGGGATCAAGTCTAACAGTAGATGGTGGTGATGTGCTAGGGTGGAAGGATACCCAGGGGGCCCCCATCTTCTCACAGGAGAAGGGAAGGGGAATGAATGGAGGGGAGACTGAGAAGAAGTGCTTGATGTAAATAAATAAACTAAAATGAAACTAGTCTGTGAGTTGGGAAATAAAACAACGTCCTTCCAGAACTCAGAAAATGCAGTCAGCCTTTCTCTACCTACCATGCCTCTCACTGTTACCCAAGGGCTCCAGAGTGTGCCCCTGGCTTCTCCTCCTTAGTAATACTTTTCTTCCCAAGTGCTGCCTTTCCACTGGGAAGCATTTGACCACAACAACTACAGTAGTCAAGGATTTCCAGAGGACCAGAAGCACTGGAAGATTTTTATAGAAGACAGAAATACAGATATAGATGCTAGAGAAATTCAGACAGAGATAAGTTTAGAAATGGAGACAGGTATGATAGGGGCAGAGATGGAGATCTTAGAGAGGGGGACAGAGACTGAAGGAGTGAAGATAGAGACAGAGATGATAGAAATACAGAAGACAGTGAAAGAACTAGGGATGGTAGTGATGGATGTGGGCACGCAGACACAAAGACACAGGAACCAGACAGATAATGATGGCAGATGTAGAAAAGAGACACAAGGGATTTTAACACAGAGATTTAACCTTACACAGTTGTGGGCTAATTACTGGTTATGTTATCTCTGAAAGGCTGTTATTTTTATGTCTGATGCTGGAGACTCCAGTCCATAGAGCTCAGAGTTGGGAGGAAAGATGGATGTACAATGGAGACAATGAAGACCTGAAATATACAAGCTTGAGTCCACAAAACGGTCCACACCCTTTGCTGAAATGACCTTGATGGTGTAGGTATGAAGTGAAAATTTCTTTGGGAACTCAATTGTGTCATGTGATATTTTCTGGAAACCGTCTTGTGAGAGGATGTTTTGCTGAAGCAGACACATGAGAGGGCATGTGATGTTTTCCTGGAGTAGGCCTGTGTTGGTTGGAAAGAGAACCCCACAGACAGTGAAAGGGTATCCTTGCCCTGTGCCATTGTACAACACTTTGCTGGTCTTTGCTGGTCTTCACTGGCCACACAATGTTTTGCGGGTCTTCACTTTATAGAAAGAAGCACATCAAAGACCTTGTGTTTCAATTTCTTGTGTTAATCAAATAGAGAAATAAATCAAATTTCTTGTGTTATTCTGAATGATTCTTGCTGCTTCTGCTTGAGCCACTGCTACTGATTCGTGTTTGGTGTTTGTTATTGGATGGGACTGCTACTACTGATTCCTGTTTGCTGTGTACTATTGACATAGACTGCTGGTATCCTGACATTAAAGAGTCAAATTTTTCCCAAAGAACTGTTTCTAAACAGATCCACAACTCTGGTTGGTGGGCTAGAAAGGAGGTTGAAGCATTCAGGAACCCTACATAAAGTAGGCTTTGAAAACTCTAAGCCTACAAAGTTATGCTGCAAAGTCAATGATATCATGGAGCTAAACATACATGCAGGAACAAAAGCTGAATGAGGGTCCATAAGAAGGGCCCTGTCTGGTTTCTAACGAAGTGAGTCAGCAGGTAAGTGAAAGGAAGTGTCTTAGAAACTGAGTACTATACAGCGGGCTTCCTCACTAAGCCCCCATAGAATTGTATGCTGTGGCCCATCCTTATCAGATATGCAGCCAACAAGAAAAGGAATTTAACTAAATGTAATTCAAACTAAATTTGGCCAAGCTGAACTGACTCGTTAACAACAACAACAACAACAACAACAACAAAACCACGGCAACTATAATAGCGTTTGTGGGGATAACTGAGAATTTCAATTACCCATTCATTTTCTGGTTCCAATTAGCATTAACAATCAGACATGTGTCTGTAGGAAGTCTATCGAAGCTTGTCAAATAATGGATTGTTTAGTAATCACCTTTCCCTGTATTTAAAAATTCTACCTGAACACTGATGAATTTGCCATGCACAAGTGGCCCATGCTACTTTTCACTTATGAGACAACTGATGGAATTAAAAAAAAAAAAAAAAAAAAAGCTAGTTCTGTAAACCTGGCCAAAAGGTTCTGAGACCTTTGTGTCTCAGAATGTCATGGGCCATGGTGTGACCCTGCTGCTACTGTTGGTTTCCCAATGGACATGCTGCCAAACTGCCTTCCAAATATTATGCTTATACACACAGACAACTCCTTTTCTCAACCTAAAGAAGGTTGTCTAAAGGAGAGCATCTAAAGAAGTCCATTTCTGGGTGGGCAGCCATTAACGGAGAGAATCATAACCAGTCAAAGTGATCAGCCCTAAATGAGATATCTGTATCAACTTCCCACCATGCAAGGACTAGGGAACATCTAAGAAGCAGAGACAAAGAATGTAAGAGCCAGAATAGGGAGAAGTGCTATGACATTTTTGGACAGAACATGTACATAGATGAGGGACTGTGAACTCTCTGCAGCTGTGGTTATCGGTACAAGATCAAGCTAAGGAGATCAGTGGACACTGCAGCAAGCAGCACTAATGGGACTTGCTAACAAAGAAAATCCTTTTTTTTTTTAAATTAAAGGATATATGTATGTGGGAATGTTGAGGGTTGTTTGAGAAATTGAAAGAGGCAGTTGGAGTTAGATATGATCAAGATACATTGCATACTTGTATGAAATTGTCAACTAATAAATACATCCCTTTCTGAAAATAATGCCAAGAAAACACAAGCCTACTGAATATCCACATGTAGAGTACTACCTTGCTATACAAGGCTATGGGCCATCCATTGTCAGGCAAACTACAGAATGAGCAAGAACAGAATGAAGTAGTCACAGGAACCTGAATGGCCAGTGCCTCAAAAGCATTATTTATAAGGAGGAACTCTGGAGATTAATATAGCTTGATGTAGAACAGTTTACTGGTGATAAAATACGAATTACCAAAACCTTCCCTGGTATATGTAGTTCAAAGATCATTTTCCCAGGGAGATTTGGAACCCCAGTGACTTGAGACCTTAGAGTGTTTCTGTGGTGTTAACACTGATGAGAGTAGTGGTGACCAGAGACTTTATGGCAAAGCACTGGTGTGGGAGAGGCCCAGCGAGGGCAACTTTGAAGCCATTCTTAATCAAGGTGTGCCTGAAGGACATGGTGAGACCAGCTGGGAGCAGAGCAAAGGTCTGGGGTTGACTGGAAGACATATTTCCACATATAGTTCCACATATACATTCTTAATTCTGAAGAGTCTCAGAAACTCATATTTCTGTGTCAGGTTCCTTATACACATAAAAATCACAGACATATCTTCTCGATCCTTGAAGCACTCTAGTAAACAGAGAATGGCATTCTGGGAAGGATCAACCTGATAGAAAGCAACCCAAAGATGGGGACATGCTGAGGACCGACACATGGCAGAATAGGCCCAGGTCACCAACTAAGATCAATGAACAACATAGGCAGCCTGCCAAAAATAATTATGCACTGAAGAGTTGCACTCAGGAGTTACAGGAAGATTTCAGCCTGGTGACATAACTGCTTTTGCCCAGCCAATGACTAATGGCTTCTCATTCTCCAGGATGAGATGTGAGGTGCCTGTTTGTGGCTGACTGAAGACTGATGAGGTTTTACTGCTACTCGGAAAGGGTTAAATAACAAATGAGGAACATATAGGTGCAAACATCATTGGTGCTTGCACTTGGGCTGGAGGGAAATGTGTGTTGAGGGACAGCCAAAGCCTTTTCTTTTCTAAGACAAGTACCATAAAGGATGAAGAGTTTGCTTTGGAAGCTGGGGAAATGCATCAAGTAGGAAAGTGTTTTCCATGCAAGCATGGGGACCTGACTTCAAATCTCAGGATCCACTTAAAAAGCTGGGCCTGTTTGTTTGTGATTATTATCCCAGCAAGGAAAGGAGAGACAGGAGGATCCCTGGGGCTTGCGGGCCAGCCAGCCTACCCAAACAGTTGAGCCTCAGGTCCTTGAGATAGACCTCAAAACTCAGGTGGATAGCTCCTGAAGAAGGACACTCAAGGCTGGCCTTTGGCCTCCATTCACATATTCATACACATGTGCTTGAATCTGCACATGCATGCCTATGGAGAAATTTTTAAAATATAGAAAAATATTTTTTCTCTCCCTATTCCCCCTGCTTAAAATTATTATTGGCCTTGGGTAATCTCATCTGGCTTGTTGAAGAATGTCAAATGCTCTGGGTTATCAGTATCAGTCTTGGAGAGCACAAATAGTCTACATTGGGTGCCTACTGAATCTGTGAGGCAAATACTTCCCTGCCACATCGGAAACGTCTAACTTCCCTGTCCCATCAATTCTGCACCCAAGCGAATACAAACATGTGCTTTTTTTCTTTTTAGAGATTGGTGATAGGTTATTGGCCATAAGTCTTCCTCCAGGCTACCCATTTTTGACTATAAATATCCACTTCTTCCCTCAGTATACTTGTGAACTTCCCTCATTCTTAACTTTGGACTTGGCCATGCATGGAACTGCCTGTGTTGATTGAATAGGGGTAAAGATGAGAGTTTTGGGAGTTCTGCACAGGAACTTTATTTAAGAAGGTCCATGTGTCTCCCCTTTCCATTTGGGTTTCTGCCATTGTTGGAGTAGAACATGACTCAGCTGGTCCTCTACTGCAAGGAAGACAAAAGGCTTACAGCTGGACTGACTGCCTCGAGTTCCCAGCCTTGCAATGTTGAGCTGGGATCAGCCCACTCTGAGCTAACCCCAGCTCCCAAGCTTGTTTAAGCTGTCTGCTAGGCAGCCAAACAAAGCCAACAGCTCAGTCATTTTCCAAGTCTGTGATATTCCAGACATGGATTAGTAGCAGGACCTACCTAGATATGCAAAGTAGACTCTTATCTACTGATGATCTTATCTCACCCAAATGAGCCTTCCATTCTGTCTCCTCACAGAACAGATTCCCAGGCTCCTGCTCCAATATCATCATCTTAGGTCATAATTTCCACAGCATTCTTCTAATTGGTGGCTTTCACAATGCCAATCAAGAAAGCTAAAAAAACACATTATGGAAATTCTCATTAAAGTTTGGCAGCCAGATTTTCAAAGAATGCTTACTTTTCTCCTAAAATCAAAGGCATTAAAAGATCACTTTATACATGAGGTTCTGGAAGATCTGCATATGAATCTCCATGCAACTCCAAGTGTTTTATTTTCTTTGTCTAGGATGCTGAATATATTTGAATTGTTCATGTCCAATCTCTTCCATTTGTGACTCACAAAATTCTGACATTCTGACATCTACAGATCAGTAAGTAATTGATAAGCCCTGCCAAAACAGCAAATGTTCTATGCGTGTTAGGGCAGGTCTAAAGTTTTAGCAACTTGGAGGTTGAAGCCAAACAATCACTTGAGCCCATGAATTAAAAATGAGTCTGAGCTGCATAATGAGATTCTATCTCAAAAGAAAAATGGTCAAGCTTTCCTTAGCATCCTTTAAAAAATTAATTTGGTGTAAATGTATATGAATCTCATCCTTGGAGTCTTATAGGAAGAACTGTTTAACTGGGTCTTAAGGCCACCTTGTTTCATTTCTCGACCTCTTGTCTAGACCACCCTGAATATCTAGATATTTTTCTGTACTTCATAGGTCGTCAGTGAGTGGACTTTGAAGGAACTTATCCATTTACCACTGCCTAGATCCTGACCCTACCTGCTTTTCCTGGTCCACTGACTCCCTTAAACCCCAGGGTCCTCAGTGTTATGCAAGTCATTTGCCTTTATATCTGGACTTAGAATTCTTCTCTTCACAAACTCACCTCACTTGACTCTCCAATTCACTAACCATTCATTGAAATGTACAGCCAATGGGAGATCAGATCCCAGACCACTTTCTTTTCTATCATTTTGATAGAGCAAACCTTCATTTTGGTTGATGTTTTAACCCTTCTTAAGGAGGAAGGGAGGAAGGAGAGGAGGAGGAGGAAGAAAAAGAGGGAGAAGAGGAGGAAGAGGAAGAGGAGGAGGAGGAATAGGAGGAGGAAGAAAAGAAGGAGGAAGAGGAAGAGAAGAAGGAGGAGGAGGAGGAGGAGAGAAAACTGAGACCCATCTTCCATCTGTCAATAATAAATGACTTGCTGCCTTGGAACAGATCTGGGTAAAGCAGAATCAAATGCCATCCCAGAAATGTCAGCGGTCACAGCAGTGGCAGTGCAATAGGCAGGTTTACAAAGCATGCCAAAACCGATTAGAATTATCGAAGTGCATTCCAGAATACAGGGCTGCTGACTGGTGTGAAGATCAATACATAATTCTGGCACATGGTGAATTTAAACTGCATTGCCATTTGGAACTTGGTGTTCACATGCTGATCGGATACCAGCTGCTTGATGCAATTATAGTTTTTCCTTGCCTGTCCTAAAAGGGTTATACAGTATCCCAGGAGCAGCAAAGAATGTTCTGAAAAGACTTAAGAGAGAATGAGGTTCAAGTCTGACCTGCAGGCTTAGAAACCACTTTCAGATGTGGAATAGATGTGGAATAGAATATCTTTGTGAAGTAAACTCTCTTTTGTCATTGCCTCTTCTGGGAATTTGTCGTACCTAGAGGGCAGTTAACATTAAGTGATAGTTAATTAGAGGACAAATAGCAGGGCCTATAGTGTTTTTATTCCAAGTAAACTGAATCCCAAAGAATTAGCCTATTGTTTGGATTTTAATCTTCCCAATGGCTCAAGGTTGGTTTCCAGAGTGGCACTGTTGGAAGATTGTGGCAGATCCTAGTGGGAAGATCACTGGGAATGTGCCCTCAAAGGCTGTGGGAGTCTCTCTCTTTTGCTTCCTGGACATGAAGGAACTGGTCCTGCTCTCATCTTTCTGTCCTGGTTTGTGACCAACCTACCGCAAGAGCAAAAGCTACAGGATCAACCAGATCTGGGTTAGAATTTCAAAGCTGTGCACCTCAATAAACCTTTCCTCTATTTGAGTCTATTAATGTCTTGAGTACTTTGTTTTGGTGACAGAAAGTTAACTAGAACAAGTTTCATTTTCAAAAAAAGCCAAGTATGGTAGATCAAATGATAGTTTTAATTTAATTGGGAAGGTTATCATTTAGAGGATTTTTACTTTTGTAAAGCTGACAATTCTCCCATAGTATGTGTGATGCAGAAGTACTTTGGATTTGCTCCAAAGCTTGTAGATAGCACAATCATATCTCTGGATAGTCAGTCACTATATTCTTCCAGTGCAGGCAACTGACAACTAAATTGCTCAGCACCTGCTTCATACCCTGAGGCTACCTAGAACTTTTTGCTTGCTAAAGGGATGAATGTTTTAAGGGTGCATTTAACAATATAAAAACAATGTATATTGTTTACTACATAAGCCAGGGGACATATGCCTTTCTTTGGTACCAAGAGGCAATGCTAAATGAAAATATGCATCAGCCTTTGAAAAGGTTTAACTGTGTTTGAGAATGACAGGTCTTCTGATGGTATTGTCTAAGTGACATTATCCTGAATTTTGTAGGGCAGCTAACATTTATCCCGTACGCTGTCAGAGAAAGAGCAGCATATTGTGTAGAACAGAGGGAGAAGAGAGGAGATCAAACATAAGCAATGGCCAGCCTACTCAGGGACTGGCAACAGCATTCGTCAAGAGCTCATTATTGTGAAACCTGCCAGAGAAAACAGAAACAAGAGAATTAGGATCAGAAACAGAAACAAGAGTGCGATCCACGACTTTGGGATAAATTTGGAGCACCTGTGATAGGCCAGCCCATAAATCATTCACAATCTATGTGCTGGTGAGGCTCAAGTTCCAGTCAAAAAAGAAGCAAATGCATAGCTGATCAACTGGAAGCCTCCAGAGATGATTTACATAACAGTGCCAGGACCTTGGGAGGGAAAGTGTAGTCTACCCCACAGAGCAGAACTGGAGAAGCGAGGAAGCTGTAATTGTGTAGACCTTGGTGTAGTGACACTGTGGTTGTTGTCCCTAGTATCCCTAGGGTCCCTGTATCATTTTTGTAACCCATTCTTGCTCGCACATTTCTACTTCTTGTGTTCCGTGTATCTGGCTCTTTGGAACACCATCCTCTGGTGGCAGGAGCTGCGTGCTTGGCTTGGCCAGCAAACGTCACAAGGTGAGGACCTGGAAGCTTATTGCCCCACCCTCACCACAGGGCAGCTCTTCAGCTACTACTAACAGGGAGGAAGAGCTTGAAGTCCAGATGCTTGCCCCAGGCTGGGGACAACCCCAGAGTCTCCTGCTGCATGAGGCCGACTCAGCCTCTGAGCCACCTCTTGCAGCGTCCCTTTCCTTTCCCTCTCCCAGTTCTACCCGAAAGGGCAACATAAACCCCATTTATCTCCAAGTAAGGACCAGGCCTGATTTCAAAAAGATCTGTAAGGTAACAGCTTCAGGAATAAGCCATAAATCCCAGCAACTAAGTCATAAGACACCAGGGACAGACCATAAAATCCAGAACAAGATCATAAAAACCCCCGCCCAAAGAACAGCCTTTGGATAACCACAAAAATGAGGAAATATCTTATCTCAAAAAGAGCCATCTGAGCTGGGAAGTCCTAGTTCATTACAAGGTTAAAAATTCCAGACAGAGGAATGCAGACCACACCCGTGACTCCCTAGCATCCATCAATAAAATTTCAGATTACCTAATCCCTCTAGACAGTTCCACCAGTTCCCTAAGGCCTTTGTGCCTTTGTCTGGGGTCGCCATTTTGGAGAATGGTTGACTCACCAGGTGGGTGTTTCTGCAGAATAAATGCTCCTTGTCTTTGCATACCATCTGAATCCGGGATCTTCCCTCAGCAATTTTCAGACCCTTACAATCCCCTGTTCATTGGTTTCTCACAAGCACATTTCCTACAAGTATGCTTCTGGGCCACTGGGCTGAGATGCCTGGATGCATTTTTCTTGTCCCCTCCCCCATAGGAGAAGATGGTGTTCCAGTAATAATAAAGAATAGGAATGAAGGTTCAATACAGATGGCCTGTGGCCTGGAGCTGGGGACTTAGATAGGACAAGAAAGATAAGCAGCGCACTGGAGATACAGTTTTGACGGTCAACTGCTTTCTTAGCAAGGTCAGGTTCGGTCCCAGGTATTGTTAAACTGGTCATGACTGCACACACCTGTGATGCCAGTACTGGAAGAAGCAAGGTTAGGAAGCATGCCTGTGAGAAACCAGTGAGCAAAGGGATAGGAAAGGGAGAGGAAAGGGGCCCAACAAAAGGGTCATGAATTCAAGGTTGTCTCTCCAGCTATCCCATGTGAATCCAGGTACAGTGAAACCAGCAGACTAGACCACCCCATGGGAAGAAGGAAAAGTTTATGGAGAACCAAACTGCCAGGCTGTCTCTTAAGGACAGAGAGACCAGCAAATGACCTGAAAAATTTTGCCAATTTTAAGGGGACAGGTAGCAGTGTGTGGGGGTGGAGGAATATGTGAGTCAAAACAGCCTGAATGGGGGAGGGAGGTCTTTGATTTGTTGTGGGCTTGTTTCATTAATCAGGGACTAATGACCTCTGGAAGTAGTTGGCTATAGTGGGGGGGGGGGGGGAGATAAGGCAAGTAATGGCCTTTTCTGACAAACAGAACTACTCACAAGCCTTCTCAGAGTTTAGGATTTTTGTTTACCCCCTAGCAATCTTTCTGTTTATCCAGTGAGAGTCCAGGCTGAGCTGAGCCCAGATTGTCATTTAGGACTTTGTCAGCGGCACTACCATTTTGGAGCTTACTTTTGACCTAACACACAATATCAGACTGGGCTACAAGAGACCTTCTCTGACAGAGAGAAGAAAACATAGATAGATGATAGATAGATAGATAGATAGATAGATAGATAGATAGATAGATGATAGATAGATAGATAGACAGACAGACAGACAGGAAAAATGGATCAAGATCACCACTTTTCATATATCTTTTTAAGTATACACATGTGTGTGTGTCTGTATAATCTATGTGTTTATGTTTTGGCTGTCTGTATTTTCCTGTATCTATGTATCTATATATATGTATCTATCTATATGTCTATTTATGTATGTATGTATGTATGTATGTATGTATCTATCTATCTATCTATCTATCGATAAATGTTTTATAGAAAAACTGAGGAAAAAAATGAAGGACCCTGAAGACAGACTTGGGTACTGAAAGGATAATTTGCCCATTAAGGATAATAAGCTAACCAAACATGACTCAGGAACCTATTGCAGCAAAGTTCATTCGAAAGTACATTTGACACCCCATCCTAATTTTTAATCCGCCCCCATAGTTAGTTTTAAACCTTAATATATAGACCATAAAAAGTAAATGCCAGAATCATTAGTTATTAAGGAAAGGTAAAGGCAAGCCAAGGGAACTTTAGAAAAAAAAATAAAGGGAGTCCAGCAGGCCCTGGCGGGAGCCTTCAGATGCCTGCTTCAGGATCTGAACAGCCTGGGCCACAGCATTCAGTCTCCAGGAAGTACAAGAGGCCTGGTGTGCACCCGGAGGCAGACTGGGAGGACACAGCTTGCTCCGGTGGGTCCAGGCAGTGCAGGAGGTCAGCTGTGCACTAGAGGCCAGCTGGGAAGAGGCAGCTTGCACTGGTGAGTCCAGCATTGACAAGACCAACTAACACCAGTGAGAACTAGATGGCAAAAGGCAAACGCAGGAATGTCACTAACAGAAATCAAGGGAATATGGCAGCATCTGAACCCAATTCTCCTTTAACAGCATGTCCTGGATACCCCATCACACCAGTAAAACAAGATTTGGATTTAAAATCACTGGTCATGATGCTGGTACAGGAACACATGAAGGACATACTTAAAGAAATTCAGGAGAAAATGGATCAAAAGTTAGAAGCCCTTACAAGGGAAACACAAAAATCATTGAAAGAAATTCAGGAGAATACAAAAGCCAATAAGGAGGAAATGCAAAAATCACTTAAAGAAATACAGGAGAACTTTGGTCAACAGGCTGAGGTCATGAAAGAGGAAACACAAAAATCTCTTAAAGAATTACAGGAAAACACAAACAAGCAAGTGAAGGAGCTAAGCAAAACCATCCAGGATCTAAAATCAGAAGCAGAAACAACTAAAAAAACTCAAAGGGAGACAACATTGGAGATAGAAAACCTTGGGAAGAAATCAGGGGACATAGATGCAAATATCAACAACAGAATACAAGAGATAGAAGAAAGAATCTCAGATGCTGAAGATACCATAGAAACCATTGACTCAACAGTTAAAGAAAATGCAAAATGCAAAAAACTTGTAACCCAAAACATCCAGGAAATCCAGGACACAATGAGAAGACCAAACCTAAGGATTATAGGCATAGATGAGAGTGAAGATTTACAACTTAAAGGGCCAGCAAATATCTTCAATAAAATTATGGAAGAAAACTTCCCTAACCTAAAGAGAGAGATGCCCATGAATATACAAGAAGCCTACAGAACTCCAAACAGACTGGACTAGAACAGAAATACTTCCTGTCACATAATAATCAAAACCCCAAATGTACTAAACAAAGAAAGAATATTAAAGGCAGTAAGAGAAAAAGGCCAAGTAACATATAAAGGAAGACCTATCAGAATCACACCAGACTTCTCACCTGAGACTATGAAAGCTAGAAGATCCTGGGCAGATCTCATGCAGACTCTAAGAGAATACAAATGCCAGCCAAAACTACTATGCCCAGAAAACTCTCAATCACCATAGATGGAGAAACTAAGATATTCCATGACAAAACCAAGTTTACCCAATATCTATCCACAAACCCAGCCCTACAAAGGATAATAGGAGGAAAACACCAATACAAGGAGGGAAACTTCACCCTGGAAATGCAAATCAAAACAACCTTGAGATTTCACCTTACACCAGTCAGAATGGCTAAGGTCAAAAACTCAGGAGACAGCAGGTGTTGGGGAGGATGTGGAGAAAGAGGAACACTCCTCCACTGCTGGTGGGGCTGTAAGATGGTACAACCACTTTGGAAATCAGTCTGGCGGTTCCTCAGAAAACTGGACATGACACTTCCGGAGGACCCTGCTATACCTCACCTGGGCATATACCCAAAGGATTCCCCGGCATGCAATAAAGACACATGCTCCATTATGTTCATAGCAGCCTTATTTATAATAGCCAGAAGGTGGAAAGAACCCAGATGTCCCTCAAAGGAGGAATGGATACAGAAAATGTGGTATATTTACACAATGGAATACTACTCAGCAATTAGAAACAATGAATTCATAAAATTTTTAGGCAAATGGTTTGATCTGGAAAATATCATCCTAAGTGAGGTAACCCAATCACAAAAGAATACACATGGAATGCAATCTCTGATAAGTGGATATTAATTAGCCCAGAAGCTGTGAATACCCAAGGCACAAATCGCATAACAAATGACTCCCATGAAGAAGTATGGAGAGGGTCCTGATCCTGGAAAGGATTGATCTAGCATTGGAGGGGATTATTAGGACAAAGAAAAAGGAGGGAGGTGATTGGAGAATGGATGGAGAGAAGAAGGTTTATGGGACATATGGGGAGGGGGGGATCTGGGAAAGGGGAAATCATTTGGAATGTAAACAAAGAATATAGAAAATAAAAATATTAAAAAAAAAAGAAAAAGAAAAAAATAAAGTCTACAACAACATATATCTTTCTTTCTTAAATTTCATTTTTATGGCTGTGATAAACTACCCTGAGGACAGATAACTTAGAGAAGGGTTTAGGACAGTTAGCAGTCAAGATAATTCTTCACAGGCATGTCCACTGGTCCATCTGAAAAAGACATTACTCAACCAAGACACTAGCTGGTTCTACGTTGACACACTTGACATCTAAAAGTAACCATCACAGTCTTCAAAGCCGCTAGAATCCCTAAAGCTAAAAGGCCTGGCAAAAACTTGTAAAGGTATGGAGGGATAGGAAGGTATAAGAAACATATTTTCAACAAATGGTGCTAGAATAGTTACAGTTGTACAGGAGCTTTATTAGCAAAAGCTAAGTCAAAATAGACAGTAGTAGTAGTAGTAGTAAAAAGTAAATAGATGAGCTAAAGTTAAAGGATTCATAGAAGAAAATATAAGGAAAAGCTGTCATGATACTGCATTCACATGACAATCTGGGACATGAGTACAATGCAAAACTACTAAGATCAGACACATGAGAGAACCTGGAGGACATTGTGCTGAGTGAAATAAGCCTGGACAGCTCTTGACCTCACCTAATTGTGGAATCTGATAAGGTCAAAGCAACAGAAACAGGAAGCCAGGACTGAAGGTGTGAGGAAAGAGATGGGGTTGGTCAAATAGTACAAATTCTCAGAGATCAGATGACTATAGTCTGGGATTCTAATATATAGCACAGAGGGCAATAAATTATTATATATTTAAACCATAGTGGGGAATAATTTATTATATATTTAAACATTGCTAAGACTAGATCTTTAATACACTCACAAAGGTAACTACGGAAATTCTTGACAGTCTTAGATATTTTTCTCATTTGTATGATAAACTATCCCCCAGAAAAGCAGCTTGAAGGAGAAAGCATTTGCTGTGGTTCATATCTAGCCCATCATGGACGAGGGGCTTGTTACACTGTATCATTAGCTTCAGGTAGCCACAGGCATGCTGCTGCTCAGGCCGTTCTCCTCTTTCAGTCTTCTATCCACCTCATAAAGTTGCTGCCCAACATGTATGGTGGCTACTCCTACTTCCAGTAACCTAAACAAGAACATCCTGTACAGGTATGCCGAGAGGCTGACCTAATATAGACAATCTTGCACAGGGATGCCCAGAGGCTCCTTTCCCAGGTGATCCATGTGGACAATATAAGCCACCACAATAAGTATATTAATTAATTTGATTATATTGATAATTTCCCAATACATGGATATGTTAGCTCTTCACATTTTATATCTTAGAAAGGAATTCAGTTTTGTCAAGGTACATTTCTAAACCTGGGAAAGAAAACCAGAAGGAAGGATAGAAGGAAAGAAGGGAGTTGCCTTGCCCTGGATGGGGGAGGCTGTGGGTAGGTTTGGTGTACGGTGTATGTGTGATCCGAATTATTTTGAAAACGTGTGTGACAATCTCAGTTCTCTGGCACCACAGATCAATGTGGCAATGGGGTCCTTACCACTGAGAAACTCTTGGAGTGGTCTATAGTAGGCTCATTACACTGCACAGTGCAAATGCTAATAAGGAAGGAAGGGCCCTTTCTGCCACTGCTGTAGTCTCTAGGATTACCCTCAGAGGGCAGACCGGCTGGGTAGGACAGCTCACACCCCACAGTGCTAGCACTGGAGGCAGAGGCAGGATTGTTTTGAGTTCCAGTTCAGCTTGGTCCACCAAGTAAGACTGTCACAAAACCAAACAGAACAAGAAGCCCGAGGGCTGCCTTGGGACAACGTTCACTATGGGATGGATGACAACACACACCTGGGTCCCAAGATTCCAGGTATTTTGGAAGAGTATGGCTGTTGAACAGCCTGAATTCCTTCATCAAACAACTTAGCAGGTCCTATTCCCAGTCCATATATTGTCTTGGGGGAAACTGAAGCTACCCTAAAGCCTCCTGAGAAACAAGCGGCAGTTCTGCCAGTTAGTTCTGTTTGAAGACTAAGGCCACCATTGGGTGGCTGGGTAGAGGGTGGGGAATTTCTCTTTGGCCTGGTAATCTGGGAAAGTGAGCTGCCTGGAATTTCTTCTCATTCTTTCTGGTATGCAGCTCATCACTATAACAAATGGGCAAGTGTCGACACAGCCTGTGAATGAAGGTTTAGGTGGGTTATCTCTGCCATTTATAAGACAAATTTAATTATGTCAACATTATAATCTTAGCTTCTAAGAGGAAAAGCATTTTTTATGTTTTGCACTCTTTAAATCCAACTAGAGTGAATCTTGGCTATCTCTGTATTTGGGATGTGACTAATACTAGATGTTGGGTCCTCAGGGCAGGGCTACTAGAAGGTGGTGGGGACTTTGGGAGGAAAGGCCAAGTGGGAGGTGCCTATAATCCTAAGAAGGTGTCTTTAAGGGAGACCATGGGGATCTTCTTTTTCCTTTGCTTCCAGGCCTAAAAGAGAGTACTTTTACTCCACCACACACTTATGACAGGAGGTACCATCTCAGGCCCCTAGCAAAATCAATCGATTCTGGGTAACGGAGAGTCTTCTCAAACTGTGAACCAAACATAAACCGGTCTGTTTCAGATGTTTCTGATAGAAACAGAAGGGAGGATGTGTAACACAGCTACTTAGTTAAAAGTTGAAAACCAATGTAAATAAGGCAGCATGAACAAGGTATCACCCGACGAGTGCCCAGGCACCAGTGCTTTTAAATCTTCCTGTCATTTGAAAGCACACGAGTCTCCTGCTGCTTACTGCAAGAAGCGTGTCTAATGGCTCACAGGGAAGCATGCCCTGCTGACACACTGAGGAGTCAGAGGCAATCTTTAGTTACCATGTCTATTTCATACAACATTTTCACGTAGGAATGAAAAATAGCACCCAGAACTAGAAGTCTACAACGTGTTCCCCAAATGATGACAGATACAGGACATACGGCTGTCCAGTGTCGTCTCTTGTTTGAGGAAGGGGCAGGTAGACTCCATGTGGTATGCGCACCTGTAATCTTAGCACTTGGGAGTGAAGGAAGGAGGACCAGGAGTTCAAGGCCAGCCTCTGCTGCACAGTGAATGGGAGGCCAGCCTGAACTACATAATACCCTGTCTCAGGAACAAAAAAAAAAAAGTTAAGTGGATTTTAAAAAATACAATCTAGGAAGCTGACATTTTTGTCCTAATCTAAAAGACAAAACATTTGCTTTGCTTCATACCCCTTTGTTCTCTTGCCCCTAGCTATCCTTACAGCTAGCTTTAAAAAGACACAACCCAGTTGCATCCTTTCTCTGCTGTGCTCTGCTCTCTTGCTTTTTGACACCACAGTAATAATAAACATTAGCCTGCCTCTACCTGCTCTTCCATTACTAACTCTTTCTCTTGCTGTCATTGACATTCTTCAGGAAGGAAGGCCTCTCCTTCAAATTAGACTATCCTAGCAGACTACTTAACTCCTAGGAAATTAGTGGTTATTTAAGAAAATTGATACTTTGAGAGAGAAGTCTAAGGAAAGGGCACCTGGCTTGGACAAGAGTCTCTGTCAAAGCAGCATCTCTATCAAGTCTCCGTCAATGGAGGAGCATCCTGTCTCTCCCTAATAAACTAAGTGCATAAGCTTAGTGGCATCTCAGCAGATTCCAGATGTTTGTTCCGCTTTTCATCCATCCATCCAACAAACATCCATTTAATGTGAAATTTAATGTGAATTTGGTTGGTCTTTAAGCCTAGTGCTAGGAAGAGGAAAGCAATTAGGAACCAAAACTGATTTTGTTTTTTGTTTTTTTGCTTTTGTTTTTTTCAAATCATATTGGAAATAATTTATCTGCCTCCTTTGGACTTCTACCTTCTTCAGGGAAGAATGATCTTCTCTCTGGTGATTAAATACTTGAAGGAAATCTGACAGGATGTAAGCCAGCAGAGTGACCACTGCTTGTGGTGGGCCGAATGGGGAAGCTCACTGGAAATTGGGCATCTCTCTCTCCATCCAGAATCCGGAAGCGAAGGCAGGTATAGATTACTCAACATTTTATTATACCCTCGGGAGCCAAAGGCAAAGCAATTCAGTTCCATGGAACTACTGCCATGACCATTGCTTGTAGCTTTAAAAATTGAGTTCTCTGAAAATTGGGGTTAGAAGGCTGGTTTGGTTCCTGGATTGGTTCCAATGTGGGAGACAGCTGATTTGGAGAAACGATAATGATTCTTCCCCATTTAAAAGGCTTGTTAGAGAGTCAAGAATCAGTGTAGAGAAGCAGGAAAATGAAGATACCTACCCTCAAGGATTTTGATGAATCCTGCATATTGAAGTTAAAAGACATCTATGCCCTTTGAATATTTTTTAAGAAATAATTTACATGTTGAGTACCCCTTATGTGGGCTTCTGATGAATCTCATCAAATGTACCTACCCTCCTGCATATTGCTACCCTTTTCAGTCACTTCCTCTTTTCCATTTTTCCAGTCTCCCATCTGTGCTCAGTGGCTGCTGGGTTCGTGTTCCCTAGAATTATGTGAACTGGGTCCTAGGGTATGAACTCAGCTGTGTCAGCTTCTTTCCACATGTTCTTAAACTGGTATTACCACATACATCTGTAGCTGGCTTATTCCTTCCCATTGCTGAATACAAAGTTATCCTATGAATGTGTAACTGCTTATTTGTTGGTGAACACTGATTACATTTCTAGGTTCTGGCTATTATAAATGCTATTCCTATAAGCATCATGTATGCCTTTTCATGGATGTGAGATTTCTCTTGCAAAGTAAATGATTACATTGCAGGACAAACTACAATTTAAAATGGAACTTATACACTATTTTCTGATACCATGGAACTATTTTTATGTCTTTAAAAAACCCCTCCTGTTATACATTATGAAGGTCTTGTTGCTGTCGTTGTTTGAAAAAGGTTTTCTGTGTAGCCCTGGTTGTCTGAAACTCACTTTGTAGACCAGGCTGATCTCAAACTCACAGAGATTCTCCTGCTTTTACCTCTCAAGTATTTAAATTAAAGGTGTGTGGCACGACTACCGGGCACATTATGAAGTTTTGTAGGGTTGGTTGGTGTTTTACTTCAGAGACTCAGGATACAATCATGGGCTGGCAATGGAGAACAGATGTGGCAGTTCACTCATGTCTCCTGTGCCCATGTCAAGTCTGAGAAACTGGACTGAGTGCAATGAGACTTCTTTTGGTTACTGAGGAGGCTCTACTCAAGGAGGAAGTAGGCAGAGTCAAAACTCTGGAGACTTGAGGGTAGGGCACAGGAGCTGTAAATAAAATGATGTTTGTATTAATCTCATTCAAAATTTTTTTCAATGAAACTCTATTGCCACTACTACCCTGAGTATTGCAAAGTGACATTGGAACCCCTATGTTATTTATATCTACAAGTGGCGCTGGCATTAATTCCTCCTCCTACCCCCAAGTAGTTTTAGCACAACAGTAGAGAGCAAGACAGTTCCTCTTATTTTAGTTCACCTTGCCCGGAGATAGGTGGGAAATGCTGGAAGTACATTTCTGGTGACAGCCTCGATGCAGGGCTACCAGTTTTCTATTCTAGCTCTGGCTTTCACTTTTAAAACAAGAGGTAGTTTCCATGGTCAGAGTTCTCATTGACTCAACATCCAGCTCTGTAGGAGCTGGTTCACTCATTTGTTTACCAGAAACAGCAGGATTTCCATCTTCTATTGCAAAGTAGGACTTGTTCTGGGGCTGTGGCCATTGATGTAAAGGGTGGTTCAGTATAGGGTCACTGGCTTGGTCAAGTTTAGCAGCTGTTTAAGTTGAAAACTACTGATGAGTGACCATGAATAATCTGAACACCTAAGTCAAGGAGATCTTGATTCAAATCCCAATTGGACTACTGGGGAAACTTATTCTCCAATTGCAGGTTCCTTAATCTCTAACAGATAAACTCAAGAGTCATGGGAGATAATGCAGCTAACACACTTGGTACACCATCCAACAAGGCCATACTCTTTTCTATGTGTGCCTCAATTACCTCAAATATGAAGTAGTTGAATTATGTAATATTTGCCAATTCTAGATCTAATACTGCATGCCTTAAAACTACAAACTTCCACCCACTTCAGAATAGGATTTTGGAATAGCTTGAACAGTGTGGTGAAACTGAGGGAAAGATTTCGGTGAACAAAATGTATACAAGACCAATGCAGAACAGTGAACATTCCAATAAACAATGGCTCCAGGTGGTGACATCAGCCAGATAGAGGAGTCAGCAAGGGGGTGGCTTTATGGTTCAGGAAACTGCATTTGGAAGGAATGTGGTGAAGAGATTTAGCTAGGCTCAGGGAGCTTAAACAAAGCTTTGAATATATAGCTACAAGGCTCAGATATTCCTGCTAGATTCCTATGTACTGACCACTCCCACATTCAAGTAACATAAAAGCTTCCCAAACCTAGACAGGCTGTGGATTATTTCTTGGAGATTTGTAATGTGCATGCAACTGTAGGCCAAACTGTATCTCAGAGATGGGTGGCAACCCAGCTCTGGGGAGCCTCTGATTCTGTTTAAGACCTAACTGGACTGTGGCATAGCAGGTTGTCCCTTCCCCCACAGCATTGAGCTGGACTTCTCAGCCCATTCAATCAAGTCTGCGACATTCCTGGCCGCCACCCCCAGCCTTCCGCTTGTGTTATCCCTGGCCTCTGTTCTTCTGAGAACAATACAGCTGCTTTCTCCTGGAAATCAAGGCTGCCTCAGGGCAGTCTCACCTGGAAACATCCTGGGACTTGTGAGACGTGAAGTCCTTTAATCTCAGCAGGCAACCTGCTGAGAAGAGGAGCCAATGAGTTCTCAGATGTCTCTTTAAAGTAGGGGTGGGGGTGGGGGGGCAGGGTTTTACTTTAAAGGCTATATATTGTTTAGAATAATAGTAAAGTTTGGTCTTGATCGGCAAATGTGTCGTCCTGACTCATTTCTCTTTCGTCACCTCCCCATTTATCCCCAGAATTCTCTTCTAGGTCTCCAGTTCACCTGTGGTTGTGGGCAGCCACAGACTGGCGCCTTGAACACGGACTGACCTGATACAGGAGAATTTCCTGAGGTGACCCTATCTCACGAACCTTCGCAGAAAAACGGAAAGAAGATGGTATCCTGCAAGGTAAACAACTATAGGAGTTAAATGCTAGCACTAGTGTAAGATTTTATCCTTTGAAACTATTGTTGTGGGTGCGGAAGGATACAGCTAAGCAAGCAGAACAGTGTTGACCCAGCACAGTATCTGCTTGGGATAGATAGTGGAAGATGGGGCAGGAACGTTCTCGGCAGAGTTGTGCCCACAGCATTCAGGAGCTGCTTCAGGAGAAAGGGATAGGGTTTGAAGAAGAAAGGTTACAAGATTTCTTAGATCAGATAGATTCTTGCTGCCCATGGTTCCAAGAAAAACGAACGGTAAACAAGAGAACTTGGGAAAGAATTGGTAATTCGCTAAAGGCAGCCAAGGCAGATAATATTACCCTCTGCCTCTGGACACTTATAAAGGATGTTATAGATGAAGGAGCCCTGGAGGAATTAGAGATTATGCAGGAAGAACTTGAGGAATCTCAAGAAGAAAGCCTGCCGGAGAAGACCTCCTCAAAAAAGGACCCTCTCCACTCTAAGTTACAAAAACGTGGAGATAGTGCTGATGAGCTAATTATAGAAAAGGTAGCTCATCCCAAAAAGAGAACAGCTGAATTTCATGGGGAAAAATGGGCCCTCTGCTCCACCTATGACTTTGGTTATGGGAGATGAGATCCAGAGAGTTGAAGTTCAAGATTAAGTTACTGAAATTGACTAATGAATTACAGGAGCTAAAAAGGGTATCAAATACTAGAGAGAACAATGATCTTGAGACGCGCCAATCGCCTCTAGAAAGAGCTGTAAGTCAGGCTCGTGGAGAAGGGCAGGATACGTCAGAACTGTTAGCTTTTCCTGTTCTTGAGATCGAAGACCAGGAGAATAGGATTAGACAATATCAGACATTGGAATTCAAAGTGATAAAAGAACTAAAGGCAGCTGTGGCTAAGTACGGCCTTACAGCTCCTTTTACACAGGCTTTATTGGATACTGTGATAGAGTCGAATTTAACTCCACAGGATTGGAGAACTCTGTGTAAGGCTACTTTGTCAGGAGGAGATTTTTTGCTTTGGAGTTCTGAGTGGTGTGAGGCTAGTAAAAGAACTGCCACTATAAATACTCAGGCAGGCCATCCAGAATGGAATGCTGATATGTTACTGGGAGAAAGTGTATATGAAGGGAATACTAATCAGATTGGGTTTCCTATCGCAGTGTATGCGCAGATTGCGATGGCTGCCCACCGTGCTTGGAATCTTTTACCATCGAAGGGAGATCTCAGTGGAAGCTTAACAGGTGTCAGACAGGCTCCTGATGAACTTTTTCAGGATTTTGTGAACAGATTATTGAAAACAGCTAATAGAATTTTTGGAAATTCTCAGGCAGAAAATCCATTGGTCACTCAGTTAGCTTATGAGAATGCTAATGCAGCCTGCCGTGAGGCCATCAGACCTCACAGGGGACGACAGAGTTGGCTGGTTATATTCGTCTCTGTTCTGAAATTGGCCCCTCATATAATCAGGGTCTAGCAATGGCCGCAGCTTTGCAGGGAACCACCATCCAGGGAATACTTTCGCAGAGACGAGGAAATAAAAAGTGTTTTAAATGTGGAAGTCTGGGTCATTTTAAAAGTGATTGCCCTAACAACAGGGGTGCTATAAGCAGGCAATCAATTTGCACCCCAAGAATCTGTCCTAAGTGTAGGAAAGGAAACCATTGGGTTAGAGAATGCAAATGAATATCTAACACTGATATTCAAGGCTGACCGGTGTCAGGAAACAGGAGAAGGGGCCAACCCCAGGCCCTGATTCAACCAGGACAGTTTATGGAGTCATGCAGCTCCTGCCAAGCCAGGAAAATCTATCTTTGAGCTTATCAGAGCAACACCAGGAAGCGCGGGACTGGACATCTGCAGTACCTTCTAGTCGTATTAACCCCAGAAATGGGTGTCCAGATTCTGCCTACAGGAGTCTTTGGACCTTTACCTGCAGGAACTTGGGGATTACTTCTAGGACGAAGCAGTTCTACTGTAAAGGGGCTGCAGATTTATCCAGGTGTTATAGACAGTGACTAACTATGAGGGAGAAATAGAAATTATGGCTGCTTCCCCTCATGGTGTCATAACTATACCTGCTAACCAAAGAATTGCTCAACTTGTTTTGGTTCCTTTACATCCACTGCCTTTCAAATTTGTTAAGGATAAAAGAGGACAGGAGGGCTTTGGCTCCTCCGGAGTGTATTGGGTTCAATCTATTACTAAGAAGAGACCTAACCTTAAATTAACAATTGAAGGAAAGGGTTTTGAAGGATTAATAGATACAGGAGCTGATGTAACAATTATTAAAGGACAAGACTGGCCATCTAGCTGGCCTTTGACGGAGACACTTATGCATCTCCAAGGCATCGGATATGCTAATAGTCCAAAACAGAGTGCGAGACTTCTAACTTGGAAAGATAAAGAGGGAAATTCAGGACAAATCCAGCCTTATGTTATGCAAAACTTGCCTACTACCCTTTCGGGGAGAGACCTTTTATTACAAATGAATCTGATTGTGTGTAGTCCTAACGAAACTGTCCCTAGGCAAAAGTTAGAGCAAGGATCTTTGCCCGCTCAGGGGCTTGGGAAAGAAGGGCAAGGCATTAAAAGGTTTGAAAGCCCCCAGCCTAACTAACACTAGAGGTCTGGGGCATTTTCAGTAATGACCACTGTCTTGCCTGCATCCCACGCCGATAAAATTCAATGGCTTAATGATAATCCTGTGTGGGTTGATCAGTGGTTTTTATCTAAAGAAAAAACAGAAGCTGCCTCTTCGCTAGTGCAGGAGCAGCTAGAGGCAGGACATTTCAGAGAAGCTCAATCTCCATGGAATACCCCAATATTTGTTATCAAGAAAAAATCTGGTAAATGGAGATTGCTACAAGATCTAAGAAAGGTTAATGAAACTATGTCGCCCATGGGAGCTTTACAAACTGGTCTTCCATCTCCCATGGCTATTCCTAGAGGATTTTATAAAATAGTTATAGATTTAAAAGATTGTTTCTTTACTATTCAATTGCATCCTGAGGATTGTGAAAGATTTGCTTTCAGTGTTTCTTCTATTAACTTCATGGAACCTGTGAAAAGATATCAATGGATAGTTCTTCCTCAGGGCATGGCTAACAGTCCTGCCTTATGTCAGAAGTTTGTGGCACAGGCCATTCAGCCTGTAAGACAACAGTGGCTGGATATTTACCTTGTCCACTACACAGATAATATTTTGGTTGCAGGAAAAAAAATACTCAGACTTTGCTTTTATGTTTTAAAGATTTGCAGCAAGCTTTAGCCCCTAAAGGATTGCAAATAGCTCCAGAGAAGGTACAAACCCAGGATCCATATAATTATCTGAGTTTCAAACTTACAGATCAAGCTGTTTTTTCCCCAAAGATAATTACTCGCAGGGACAATTTAAAAACTTTAAATGATTTTCAAAAGTTACTGGGTGACATTAACTGGCTTCGCCCATATTTAAAGCTTACTACAGGAGAATTACGACCTTTATTTGATATTCTAAAGGGGAATGCTGATTCTACATCCCCTAGATTATTAACTCCAGAAGGACTTTTGGCTTTACAGCTAGTGGAGAAAGCTATTGAAAATCAATTTGTTACCTATATAGATTACTCTTTACCTTTGCATCTGCTAATTTTTAATACAACTCATTAGCCTACAGGTTTGTTCTGGCAAAAGGCTCCTCTGATGTGGATTCATTTGAGGGTGTCTTCAAGGCGTAATATCTTGCCATATTATGAGGCAGTAGCCCAAGTAATTGTGCTGGAAGAAAGCAGACACTAACTTATTTTGGCAAAGAACCAGATATTATTATTCAGCCTCATAACGTAGATCAAGATGCTTGGTTAAAACAACATAGCACAGATTGGGTGCTTGCTCAAATAGGCTTTGAAGGGACTATAGATAACCATTATCCTCAAGATAAATAAGTTTTTAAATATGTATGAGGTTGTATTTCCTGAAATGACATCTTTACAGCCGTTGCATAGTGCTCTTTTAATTTTCACAGACGGCTCTTCCAAAGGAAGAGCTGGATATCTTATTAATAATCAACAGGTGGTTATAGAGACCCCTGGGCTTTCTGCTCAGTTATCAGAACTGACAGTGGTATTATGTGTCTTTCAATCTGTAAGTAGTAACTTTAATCTCTTTACTGACAGTGCTTACGTTGCATTTTCTGTACCACAATTAGAGACCTGCGGCACATTTAATTTTAATACGCCAGCAGGATCCTTGTTTTCACAATTGCAACGTATCATTCTTGCTAGGAAAAATTCCTTTTACATTGGCCATATAAGAGCTCACTCCGGTCTTCCTGGAGTTTTAGCTGAAGGCAATCAGTGCATTGACAGAGCTCTAATAGGAGAGGTTTTAGTTTTAGAACCCGTGGAAATGGCTAGACGTGATCATGATAAATTTCATCTTTCTAGCCATTCATTAAGACTCCATCATAAGATCACAAAGGAGCAAGCAAGAATGATTTTAAAACAATGCCCTAATTGCCTTACATTAGCACCAGTTCCTCACTTAGGGGTTAATCCAAGAATGATTGTAAAACAATGCCCTAATTGCCTTATATTAGCACCAGTTCCTCACTTAGGGGTTAATCCATGAGGCTTTATACCTAATCAAATTTGGCAAATGGATGTAACTCACTATGCAGACGTTAGAAAATTAAAATTTATACATGTTTGCATTGATACTTGTTCAGGATTTCTTTTTGCTTCTCTACATTCGGGAGAAGCCTCTAAAAATGTAATCAATCATTGTTTACAAGCCTTTACTACCATGGGATTACCCAAGGTCATTAAGACAGACAATGGACCAGCCTACTCTGGTAAGAACTTTATCTCGTTTTGTAAAGAATTTGGTATTAAACATAAAACTGGAATTCCTTATAATCCAACGGGTCAAGGAATTGTCGAGTGTGCTCATCGCACCCTTAAAGACTGGCTTTTTAAAACAAAGAAGGGGAATCTATTACCCCCCCCCCCCCAGGTCACCCAAAGCACACATTGCTTTTGTTTTATTCATTTTAAATTTCCTGTAGACTGATTCTAATGGTCAATCTGCAGCAGATAGGCACTGGCACCCTACCAGTTCCGATTCCTATGCCATGGTTAAATGGCGCTACCCTCTGACTAATACATGGACCGGCCCAGATCCTGTTTTAATCTGGGGCAGAGGGTCGGTTTGTATCTTTTCTCAAAAAGAAGATGGAGTATGATGGCTGCCAGAGAGGTTGTTAAGACAGATAAACACACCCTAAAGCTGCTGGTAAGTATAATTAATTCACAAAGGCATTCCCTAAGCCGCTTCTCACTTACTTGGGAAGAAAGGTTCCTTTGTGCTCTTGCAGTTAATTTGCAAGCCAGGCCTCTTGCCTGAGTCACAAATTTGCAATCAAATTGAACGCCTTGGGCCTTCCGGATACTGTCCAAGCAGTTTTTTTTTTTCCCCTCTTAATCTCTTTTTGTGTTTCAAGCAGGAATCTCTCAGATACAACACTAGAAGATGGGCTGTTACAGCAATGGCTGCCAGGACTTGAGGATGGGCGGCTATGAAAGCTAGCCAGCTCATATTCACAGAGCATTTACTTTACCAGCGGATCCTCAAAAAGGAGGCTTCATAGAAATCGGATCTATGCATGTTTGTTAATTTAACAAACATGGGCATCAGTTTGAGGTGCAAGGCGAGGCACTGCAAGGGAAAAGGAAATGTCCTGCTTCCGAGTTTCCCTGAAAAGCACGCCCGGCTGCATAGGGGTTGACATTGAAAGACTGTCCTTAAATTATTAAGGCAGTCTATTTCCCCTCCCCTGAAAAAGATGTCAATTAATGTTTAAGGGGGCCGAGGCCTCTGCTTTCCCTCACTGGTTAAAGCCCGTCGTCTTTTGACGAATATATCTATCCACTGAGTTTTTTAAAAAATAAATAATTAAGGGGGAAATTGTCCCTTCCCCCACAGCATTGAGCTGAACTTCTCAGCCCATTAGATCAAGTCTGTGACATTCCTGGCCGCCACCCCCAGCTTTCTGCTTGTGTTATCCCTGGCCTTTGTTCTTCTGAGAACAATACAGCTGCTTTCTCCTGGAAATCAAGGCTGCCTCAGGGCAGTCTCACCTGGAAACATCCTGGGACTTGTGAGACTTGAAGTCCTTTAACCCCAGCAGGCGACCCGCTGAGAAGAGGAGCCATTGAGTTCTTGGATGTCTCTTTAAAGTGGTGGTGGGGGGGGGCAGGGTTTTACTTTAAAGGCTATATATTGACTAGAATAATAAAGTTCGGTCTTGATTGGCAAATGTCATCCTGACTCATTTCTCTTTTGCCGCCTCCCGATTTATCCCCAGAATTCTCTTCTAGGTCTCCAGTTCACCTGTGGTTGCAGGCAGCCACAGCAGGTGTCAGGTGAAGCATGAGGACACAGGGAAGAGAAGGGCTACAGAGTTGCTACAACCAGATCAGAATGAAAATGACCTAAAAGGAATATGTGCATATAGAGCAGTGAGTATTCGCTTCAAGATCAGCCAGGGGACAGATGGAGAACCTCTCATGGTACCAGAGGAAAATGGGCTTTTCACCTGATGTTACTCAACTCTGAGTTTCCACTGTCTCCCTCCCAGTGCAGGATTGAGGAGAGTTTGCTTCTGTTCACTGTCAGGAGCCTCAATGAGAATACTGCTTAGTATGTTAAGACAGAAACTACCGAATGAATTAGGTCTGGGTGAAATTGAATCTGATGGGTTAGGAGACTTCAATGAGTTTATATAAGAATATCGCAATGTTTTTGAAGCATATTTCATAGTCCCTTGAACTACAAGAACCTTAGATAAGATGAAGCTCTCATTTTATAGATCAGAGTTGAAGGATCACATCCACAGGAATAGGACTGGATCTCAAAACATTCAAATGAAATCCCTTAAGAGTTACTTCTGCCAGACACAGAAAACAGTCCCATGAAGGAAGTTAAATAATACAGAAGCCAGACAGGATATGTCTACCCTGGAAAAGGCAAGTCCAAGGACACAAAGGAAGTTAAATGGCGCAGAAGGATGGGGTCTACCCAGGAAATACCTGGAGTGGCTTAAAGTAGTGCCATATGAAGGGGGGAAGGAAAGGATGCAGGACAGCTTGCTATGGTATCCAGGAAGGAAGTTTTGTGAAGATGTAGGTAGGGCCTGAGGAATTGCAGGACTGTGGGGGAGCGGTACAGGGTGGAAGAGCAGGCAGACGGAGGGATGAACTGCCCAGTATAGTCCAGAGGTTTGTAGGAGCCCAGGGGGGTGGATTATACTGAGGAGACAGAAACATATAACAGGGTTAGAATATGGAAAGCCACAAAATCAAGCTGTGAAATTCATGATATTAATAACAGGGAGACATTCAAGACTCTTGAGCTCCACTGAGAATGAAAAATAGTCTAAATTGATTGAAAAATAGTTCTCAAATTGAAGATGTTCAAAATATTTAAACTCCTTTGTTCCCCCAATACACTACTGTCAGAAAGCTTTTGGATGATTCAAAGCTGACTACAAATAATTTTTTGTGTGTGTGTGTGTGTATGTATGTATGTGCACATGCATACATATATGTGTGTTACACTAGAGTATTAAGCTATTGTATTACATTTGTCATATTCATTAAGAATACTTTTTTGGATGATCATATATTCATTAAAACTGGAAGGTTCCTATATAAACAGTTGTTTGGTAAGTTGATAAGTGAAAATATATCACATGGTAAAAGACATGAAATCTATGATCATTGCATAAAGTTCCAGAAACACTTTATTTAAAAATGGAGTTGTAAATGCATAACAAAATAACGTAATAAATGTAACAAAAATAAATAAGGAGAATGTATTCATACAAAATAAAAATAACATAGTAAAAGGCCAAATGTTTATAATTGAACAAAACTGTGTAAACAAACAATAACGTAAGTAGATAATTTAATACTTTCTTAGACTCCTTATCTTGTATTCTTCATGTGGACAGACTCAGTACCAAACGTTAACTAAAGAGGGAACAATCATGATTATTATGTATAATTTTTTCTTGAAATGGACTGACCCTGCTTCAATGTTTTGTTTATTCCTTCAAAGCAACTCACTTTGCTTTTATATTTGTTGAAACCCTTTTGAAGTTTTACTTCATAAGAACTGTGAATTTAGCTTTACAAGGAGAACAAATCCTTTTCTGTTTTTTAATTAAAAAAAATATGAGATCCATTACACAGCAGACTTATGTTTTACATCTTATAAAAACATTTTGCATTTTTATTAACTGATCCAACATCATAGGACTTCTTAGATCCTAAAAAATCTTGAAGAATAGTTACCTTTTCCTTAAAACAAATGTAGCATAGGTTATTGCTAAAATATCAAAGACCACATCACAAGGCTGCAGTTTATTCTTTTTAGACTGATGAGCCTTTGGAGCAAATCCAGGCCTATTAATATATTTAAAAGAATTAAGATTCGCCCAAATTATAGTGTTCTGGAAACACAAAAATAATTCCTTTATTTAAAAACTTATCGAAATGTGAGCTTACTGGAAAGAAAACAAAACAAAAGAAAACGAAGTTTAGAGAAGATATTTTTCACAGGCTTTGTTTTTAGTAGCTATAAGCCCAAAGCCTTAGTCGTCGTTGCTGTCTTGCAGGGTCCTTACAAATGTGTGAGACTGACAAAGGGTTACTATGGATCTATAGGGAAACACTGAAGCAATTCAATGACTGGGAGTGGAACTATCAACTACTCTCACAACTACTGATTCTTCACATCTCCTAATGAAGAAAAATTAACTTCATGATCATTTTGGGGGCCTTTCTGCAACATAAAAACTTGGTAACACAGGACAAATATACATGTTCTTAATTTTAAAAATATACTTCACCTAAACTATCTGTCAAGTTTAACCTTTCTATTCATTTAATCTAAAAGGAGAGACAAAATCTTATTTCCTTAAAAAAGAAAAACAGAAGAAAAGGAAAAAAGGAAAAAAAGTGCCAAATAGCTCTGTATGAAAAGTGGAGTAAAACACTGTGGGGTTAAAACAAATACAGTATTGTCAACTTCCTATGTACAAATGTCAGTCCTTAATGACATACGCATACGTCCATCTATCACTCCCAGTAAATCTTAGTGCAAACATAATAGTTAATTTCCATAAACCCCAAGACAATTACTTAGCAACAGTTATAAATCACACTATGTTGGAAAGTCTCAGGACGCAGGATGGCTGCTGTGGAGGGCCTGCTTCACTCGACAGAGCGGGGTGACACTGGGTCCAGCGACTGTGAGTAATAATATAAACCCTAGTATTAAGAAGCAAATTGAAAGGTTTAACAATCTGTACAGCAGATGAAGAAGTTCATCTCAGGGAGCAGCTTGGCACAGGAGACACAGGGGCTCAGAAATGTGGGTAATTTAGTTTGTTTGTAGGTCACAGCATGGCTTCAAACAAACAAACAACAAAAAGAACTATGAAGGGAAAGGATGCAATGATATGATTTAATCTGAAAATCACAGAACCACAAAAGGCAAAGCTGACATAAGCTGCCTCTTGCTAAGTGTGCTTCAAGTGGTTGTCTGAGTAGTTTGAAGAGACTGGTATGACACATTAGAAGTAAAAATAAATAAATAAATCAAGAAGACAAAGATAACAGGATTGTTGCTGACCAAGCTCTCTTGTTTTGTATGTGAACATCATGCTGCTTCCAATACCCCTAGTCACTGCATGGGTAACGTCTCTAACAAACAAGGGACCGTCATTCATGTACTGTAACATCTTCCTCTTCCCCCTCAGGGTTGAACCTATTGAAATGGATACTGAAATCAGCCTCAGATTCGGCATTCTCAAACTCAGTGGAGGCTGCTGCTGCTGCTGCAGCAGGGTGTAGGGCTCTAGTTTCTGGTGGGCAAAGTGCTGGAGTCTGACTAGGGCTGCTGTGGTTATTAACAGGACTGGTCTTCTGTTTTGGTGGAGATGGCAGGATAGCATTGGGAAATCCCATGTTGTTAAGAGCCTCCAAAGTTCCATCTGGGTCAATCATGGCATTTATCACTGAAGGAAATAAAAAGTAAAAAGAGATATAATTCTGTTTTCAGTATGGATATGAATACTGCTTATCATTAAGAGAGACTTTAGCTAAAGTAAGCTAGTAACCTGAGTGCTTCTCCTAGGACTCTGCAGTCCCTATAATTATTTTAGGTGACTGTGAACAGTGCTTGGAAGGGAAAAAGCCAAGAACTTTCTGGATCTTGCTTTTACTATCATAGTGAGGTACGGAAAATACTGGTTATGTTTTTAACATCCAGATTTTATCAATACAAATTTCAGCAAATGTTCAGGATCTCTGTGCCAGGCATGGTGCCTCAGAGGTGTAGGAGGATCAAGAGCTCCAGATGGTGAGGTCGAGACCAATCTGCATACAACACTTTAGATCAAAAGTGAAACAACAGAAGAATTTTATATTGGGAACTATCTATCCATTCACTTTTATGGGGCTTGGAAATAAGTCAGAGCCTTACACATGCTAGGCAGATACTCTAGGATTGAGACTGACATCTCCAGTCCTTTATAGTGTTGTAAAACTTTCCTTTTATGAATAACTTGGAGATATTCAATTCTATACTTTTATAAGTACTGGTTGATATATTCAGTCAACCAGTTTAATAATTAAGAATATACGAAATATATTTTTAGAAATGGTATACACTGAGCTGGTCTCAAACTCATCCTCCTGAATACTGGCATTACAAGCATCCACCAGAACGCTATACACTACCATATCCGGAAGCATCATTACTTAATTTAGTAGTAAATTTACCTTGCAACTGTTTTTCAACTCTTTTCAGCTCCTGTAAAATAGAAGAAATCTCCTGTAGGGAAAGAAATATCCCAAATTAGCTTACTAAATTAAAACATTCATATTACAAGAAATGCAACTCATTATCTTTATGGTACTGCATTAGTAGCTACACCAAGGACATCTAGCAAGTAAAATCCAATTTATAATCTTTAATAATGAAATTTTGTTCAACAACAATAATAAAATTTCAAGCTAATTTACTAATAAAGAAAGGACAGTTTTGAAACATCTGATCAACTTTGTAACATTTTAAAATGGTACTGGTGAGGTCTTTTTTTTTTTAATATATAAAGTGAAATATCAACATAGGAGAAAAATCTGATAAAACTGTGCTTTTTAAATAGAAATTATGTCAATTTAATATTTAAGTTCTAAACTTTAAGCTGCTTCTTTCATAATGTAAAGTTATGTGAACAAGATGCGTCACAGTAATTAATAAATACAAGATCCTCCTTAATGCTCTCTGTAGCCTTGAAATAGCAGATACTTTAAACACCACTGGATGAAATGTAACTGAATCTACGCATTCATACAGTGTTTTAGAATGTAAATGAACAAACATTCAAACTATGCCTTTTCCCTACAAATGAAGCCATGCTGCTGAAATGTTTTAAACCTGAAAAACCCCCATACCATGCTTGAGGTTTTCACGACAGGGACTTCGCTTTCAGCTCTTAGCTTGTTTTCTATGTCATCCCAGTTCCGGTCTTTGTCTTTAAACAATATTCTACAGTCAAAAAACACAGCTAAATTGGTTATCAGAAATCACACATTTAAAAAAAATACTTTTTCTATACATACCCTCTTTTATTTTTAACTATCCATCTTAACTATCCATCTTAACTAATCCATAATGTTCAATCCTATGCATTGGTTCATCATATCTGTGCCTCAAGCTTCAATGATGAATTTCATAAAAGATATTTAACTTTATTTTAATAAAAACCTGTCATAAGTTTTTCATATACCAGAACTCAAAGCTCACATGAAAGGTAATAAAAATATGGAACATTTGAAATTCATCTTACTTATAGAGATCTTTAATGTTTTTCTCAACCATCAAATTTTAAAAACAGTAAAATCAATTAGGCAGTGTGTTAATCTCTAGAGTCTCTGGACTCAAGTCTAACTAAATGTCAAACCCACAGCATTTTCCGTGAGGGAGTCTATGCAAGAGTCAACAACAGCAAGGTACAAGGCAGGCAGTTGTGTGAGTGACTACCTGGATAAGGATGTAGCTATTAGGGAGGGGGATGTGTATTTCAGTAAGGTAGAATAAAATTATATGATATACTCAAGCTTTCTCATCAGCAAGCCACACATGATCATACAATGTGATTCGTGACATTTTCATGGACAACAGTATATATTGAGAGCACACATTTTATTTATTACGTATCTATAGCTTTTTAGGATTAAGTACAAACTCAGTAATAAATAGCTATGTCCTGTACTTAACTGTGAAGGGGTCAAAAAGAATGCTACAAATAACATACAGCCAAAAATCAATCAGTGAATAAATTTGGAGATTTTTTCATGAACAGCCACCCACCTCTTGGTGATAATCAAACCCAGAGCCTTGCACATCCCTTTTCAACTCCTATCTAAGACTGCAGAGTCAACATTCATTTCACTGAATGGTTCTTTGCTTAACACTTCTATATTTAATTTTAGAGTATAACTATATTCAAAACAGCAGCAATTGCTTTGCTTTACCAGCACATATATGGATGTGTTTCATCGTCAGTTAAACCGAATATTTGAGTCAGGCTCTTACTCAAATATTCCTGAGGCATAACTCTTTCTCTGGTTATTCATTGGCAAGGCATATGACCGAGGCCTAGATATTTGTTAATTTCTGTGTAATAACTAATTAGTTAAGCTTTTAAATGGGCTTCACCCCAGCGAACACTAGTGCATCTGCATGTGGGCCCATGTTGACTAGAGAGAGCATCACAGATGGATAGGGTGACTGGTGAGGAGACCTCTTACTAGTGAAAGAAAATGAGATCAGCAAACTTAGGTCTGATATGATCACAGGGAAAATAAACCTCATGCAAGACAGTGTCAGAATTCTAATTACATGATTACCAAGTATGAGTAAAGTACAAACAATGGATTGATATATAAGATCAGACTTCAGAAAATTCAGTATTTTAATAGTTAATTTCTCGAAAGTTAACTGTGATCCTTACCTTTCAAATTTTTATTCAGTTCCAGCTTAATTCACCAAAATTAGATTGATTTGTAGTTTTCATCTCATTTATTTAATCAGTAGTTTCAATAATAAAAAAGGAGACCAACTGAGTTTCGGTGAGAACAGCAATCGTGAATGGTACAGTTAATACTTAAACGAAGCAAATGAAACTCAGACATTTTTGGTGAGTGAAGCAGAAGGAGCTTGAGCCCAGGCTGACTCACTCAGGTAAACAAGCTACCACACACGCCTTTGCTCCAGTGAAGTTTAATAGAGTTGTACTTTCCATCTTGGAGAAAAATCAATGCATACTAATAAGTGTAGCCATTAGAATAATTAAAAATACCTGTTTACCTAGACTCATTATAAAAAAGCCGAATATTCAATTCTTAAGGCAGTATGCCCCAATTTCAAGCAAATACTAAGGACCTATCAATATTTTACAGATACTTTTGAAAACATAAAGGTATTAAGTTTTAAAAAGCCCTAGATGTAGAACAAGTGATCATGATTCCATCTGTTGAGACTTGAGAACTGAACTTAAAGGAAGAAAAAAATACATATACACATGCTAAATATTGTATGTATAATATAATTATATCTTAAACATTTATAGTTTTGAACCATGCTCATATACTGTTAAAAACTACAAAAAATTAAGAGGAAAGCAAACAGTACAAATCACACTATTATTTTTTTAAAACAGGGATATTTTAAAACTATATTTATTTGGTTGTTTATTTTCTAATTTATGTTCTGTGCTGAGGAACAATTCCAAGGCCTCACAAAGGACAAGGTGGCCCTGCCACTCAACTGTCACAGAGTTTGGCCTCTATCCTCAGCCCTGGTTGCTACTTGTTTTTATTAAGAATGTGGACCTACAGCTGAACAGTCTACGTAGATTTTAATCATTTAAGGCTGCTGCATCACAGACTTCCACAGTCTTAAGAGCTTAGCCTGATACCTTACTCAAAGACACTAGAGTCCAGATTGAGTAATAGAAACCTCAAGAGTTTGCTAAGTTTAAACTATTTACTAATATTTTGTGAAGAAGAAAAACTATTTCAGTACTAGTAACTGAAAGTGTTAATTCTCATAAGCAATGAGTTTATGACCAGGGCCATTGATATGCCAAGACTGCTCCTTATATCTGAAGTAACTGGTAAGAGCAGCAGTAAGAACCCACATCAGTGTCGTTACTAGTACCTGATTTTCCCAGCTGTTTTATCAATGGATTGCCTTATCTTCCTAGAGAACTGAAAGACTGATGACAGGAGCAGATTATCTCCCATGACCTGAAACAGAAAAAAGTGTAGTAATGTATAGTTACTGAATAACTACTAAGAACACTAGCAGCAATTCATTATACTCAAACTATTGATGATAATTTTAACTTAAAATAAACAAATGATGTAATTAGAGTAAGTAAATCCAGAAAGCAGAAGAAACATCACAGAGTGTCTTTGTTAAATAACTTGCCAATGTTCCCTATTATTTTGGTCACCCCATTTTAAAAAACAACCTGTTTTATCCTCTTTAATTATTACCATGACTCTGCCTCTCATATTTCTAATTTACATTATCATAATAGGGACAATGGAAGTAGAGCACTATATTATTTACTTATTTACCAAATCCTATGAATTCAAAGATGAGAAAGAGAACAACCACTAGCTCTTCAGAGACAAGCGAAGTAGTAAATGTTCATGATGGGTGTTGGTATCGCCTCACTTGACAATAGTGGTAAAACTAGAGGCTAGAGACCAAACCTTAGTCCTGTGCAAGAGCAGCAATAGCTCTTAAATGTTGGGCTATCTTTCAAGTTTCTTATTTTTCGAAATGATTAGTTTAATAGTTTTAAGAAATACTGTTTTTTCAAGAAAATAAGTAGTCTTCCTATACTCAAAGGATAAAAAGGCTGAGAAAGAAATTAGGGAAATGACACCCTTCACAATGGCCACAAACAATATAAAGTATCTTGGTGTGACTCTAACAAAACAAGTGAAAGATCTGTATGACAGGAACTTCAAGTCTTTGAAGAAAGAAATCCACCAAGACCTCAGAAGATGGAAATATCTTCCATGCTCTTGGATTGGCAGGATGAATTAGTAAAAATAGCTATTTTGCCAAAAGCAATCTACAGATTCAATGCAATCCCCATCAAAATCCCAACTCAATTCTTCATAGAGTTAGAAAGAACAATTCTCAAATTCATCTGGAATAACAAAAAACCCAGGATAGCTAAAACTATTCTCAACAGTAAAAGAACTTCTGGGGGAATCAGTATTCCTGACCCCAAGCAGTACTACAGAGCAACAGTATTAAAAGCTGCATAGTATTGGTACAGTGACAGGCAGGTAGATCAATGGAATAGAATTGAAGATCCAGAAATGAACCCACACATCTATGGTCACTTGATCTTTGACAAAGGAGCTATGATCATCCAGTGGAAAAAAGATAGCCTTTTCAACAAATGGTTCTGATTCAACTGGAGGTCAGCATGCAGAAGAATGCAAATCAATCCATACTTATCTCCCTGTACTAAGCTCAACTCCAAGTAGATCAAGGACCACCATATAAAACCACACTGAAACTAATAGAAAAGAAACTGGGGAAGAGCCTTGAGCACATGGGCACAGGGGAGAATTTCCTGAACAGAACACCAATAGCTTAAGCTCTAAGATCAAGAATTTGACAAATGGGACCTCATAAAATTACAGTTTCTATAAGGCAAAGGACACTGTCAAAAGCACAAAATGGCAACCAACATATCCAACAGAGGGCTAATATCCAAGATATACAAAGAACTCAAGAAGGTAGACTCCAGAGAGCCAAATAATCCTATTAAAAAATGGGGTACAGAGTTGGGGAAGTGCCTCCATGAGATCCAGTTGTGGGGCATTTTCTCAATTAGTGATCAAATGGGGAGGGCCCCTTGTGGGTGGTACCACCTTTGGGCTGGTGCTCTTGGGTTCTATAAAAGAAAAGGCTGAGCAAGCCAGGGGAAGCAAGCCAGTAAGAAACATCCCTTCCCTGGTCTCTGCATCAGCTCCTGCTTCCTGACCTGCTTGAGTTCCAGTCCTGACTTCCTTTAGTGATGAACTGCAACGTGGAAGTGTAAGCTGAATAAAGCCTTTCCTCCCCAACTTGCTTCCTGGTCATGATGTTTGTGCAGGAATAGAAATCCTGACTAAGACAAGAGCTAAACAAAGAATTTTCACCTGAGGAATATTGAATGGCCAAGAAGCACCTAAAGAAATGTTCAACATCCTTAGTCATCAGGGAAATGCAAATCAAAACGACCCTGAGATTTCATCTCATACCAGTCAGAAAGATCAAAAACTCAGGAGAAAACAGGTGCTGGCGAGGATGTGGAGAAAGAGGAACACTCCTCCACTGCTGGTGGGGTTGCAAGCTGGTACAACCACTCTAGAAATCAGTCTGGCTGTTCCTCAGAAAACTGGGCATGATACTTCCAGAGGACCCCGCTATACCACCCCTGGGCATATACCCAGTGGATACCCCAGCATGTAATAAGGACACATGCTCCACTACTTTCATAGCAGCCCTATTTATAATAGCTAGAAGCTGGAAAGAACCCAGATGTCCCTCAACAGAGGAATGGATATAGAAAATGTGGTATATTTACACTATGGAATACTACTCAGCTATTAAAAACAATGAATTCATGAAATTATTAGGCAAGTGGGTGGAACTGGAGAATGTCATCCTGAGTGAGGTGACCCAATCACAAAAGAACACACATGGTATGCACTCACTGACAAGCGGATATTAGCCCAGAAGCTCAGAATACCCAAGAAACAATTCATATAACACATGATGCCCAAGAAGAAGGAAGGAGAGGCCCCTGGTCCTGGAAAAGCTTGATGCAGTAGTGTAGGGGAATACCAGGACAGGAAAGTGGGAAGGGGTGGATTGGGGAACAGGGGAGGCGGGAGGAGGGCTTATGGGACTTTCGGGGAGGGGGAATTCAGAAAAGGAGAAATCATTTGAAATGTAAACAAAGAATATATCAATTAATATATATATATATATATATATATATATATATATATATATATATATATATATATATATATATATATAAAAGAAACACTGGTTTTTAGGTTAACTTAGAATTAATCTTGACTCTTGTATACATTATTATCTTAGCTTGGACAACTCTTTCTATTTAATAACAAAATAATGAATTTGGTACTCCTGACATAACTGGAGCCTAACATTACCTACTATGGCACAGCAGAGATGCCTCTCAGACACACGTCAAAGTCTGCAGCTTACTTACTTCATCCCTACTCCAGGTTCTCCGTCTTGTAATTGTTAAGTGGTCAGGATGCTCTGCTGGCTGAGGTCTTGAGTCAACAGACCGACCATTGTTTCCTTCTGGTGTTTTAGAATGAACTAATGGAGGTATCTTTCGGAAGTTGAGACTTTCATCAAAAACACGATCAACCAACTAGTAGGACAAAAGCAAACCCTTATGAGAACAGAATAGTGAAAAGTCTAGAAATACTGGCATTATAATTCTTATTAGAGAGAAATGATTTCATCTCAAGTAGTAACAGAAGCATGACATCTTCAATAAACCAATTACTTTTTAAATAAGCACGCCAAATAGGTCTCTTCTATAAAGTAGATGTTCATCTATGCTAATCTTACTTTCAGGATCAAAAATACTTAACTATGCTAAATTCAATTCTTTCATGATCAAGATGTTCTCCGAAGGGGGTAAAGTAGATGCTTTACGAGAAAAAACCTGAGCCACGTAGGTGGACACGAGCTCACTTTACCCACACTGCCTTACCAGCACAAAATAATGTGTCTTTTTCTTTTAGTTTTCTATCTTGTTTTTTTCCTTTTCCTCCCCAAATCCAGTGCCAAATTTCTTCACAAGATACATGAATGGTAAATTCAATTAAATTTATAAAAGGAAACAAAATTAATCCATATAATAAGTATTTTGGTCTTAATCAAACTTTTAACAATGATAAAGAACATACATCTTCTTACAGTAACACTAATGTCCTAGCATCGATAGTGCAGACTATGGACATGCAACACCAAGTAACAGGTTTACCGACGAAAGAATAACTAGGGTAACATTCTTAAATAAAACAAAAGGGGAATGAAACTCTATTCCATGAAATGTTCAGCAATTCAACTGGGGCTCAGTGAATGAATAACCATGTTAGGTAAAATTTAGTTAGAAAGCTGAGAAAATAATATTATTTAAATGTACCAGAGACATGTGTATGTCTTGCCACCATGAAGATCCTCTTGGTTTTGTTTTTTTAACCAACAAAGACAATTTTTATATACATTTGTAATTGATCAGTGTGGTAACAAAACTCTACACAGATTAATGAAATTATCATTTATTAAATTAGAAAACATACAAACAAAAAATAAACAAGAAGTGAACATTAAGGAGCTTTATAAGAAAAAAAATGAGACAAAAAGCAACAGAAGAAAAGATTATCAGGACAGTTTACCAGGATTAAATGTCCAAAAGGCTAGGCATTTTTGGTTACTATTTAGAAATTAATAAAATGAAGAAGTTGAGTTATCAGTATGAGGGACTAGCAGCATTTTTCTATAAAGTGGTAGATAGTAAGTGTTCTTGGCTTTGCCACCATATGGTCTGCCTGAGAACTCAGCTCTTCATTGCAATACAGAAACAGCCACAGACAACAGTTAGGCAAATGAGAATGGCTATACTGCAATAAAACTGAAATGTGAATTTAAAATGATTTTCATGTTATAAATCACTATTATTTTCATATTTTCAATCATTTAAAACAAATCTATTTCTAGTTTTTAGTCCATATAAAGACAAATTAGTTCCTTTAAAAGGTTAACTTTTGGTTTACACTTTCTCTCAAGATAAAAATAGCCAACATGGTTAGAGACTATAGTCAACCTTCCTTGAAAATATTTTTTAAATGCTGTTTGTTTACTAGAGGTGCTAAATTTCACAAGATATATAAATGGTAAATTCCATATATGGACCTCTTTTTTTTTTTTTTTTTTTTTTTTTTTTTAAATCACAGCTCTGTAAACAATACAGCAGGAGCACCTTCATGCTATTAGGGGGTAGTCTACTGTCCAGAGGTGAGTATACAGGGGAAGGTATGTAAACTCCATACCATTTTATCTAAGAGATGGAATATTCTCAAGTTTTGATAGGTACGAGGGAAAAACCACATATCACTAACTTTAAGTTAAAGATACTGTGTGGAACAACATTATGCAAGTGGTGTCTCCTGGAACTGTATTGTTGGAAGCCATGGTTCTGGGTGGGCGCCACTCTATAAATGCTAACTTATATATTCCAGGGTTTCTAAGAATATTTGAGTATTTATGTGTATATATGAGAGAAATAGTATTTGTATAATATATATTTCAGTTTTTAAAAACAATATGGTAGATATCTGTCAATAAAATTAATATTTTAAAAACTGTAGAAGTTGTCTTCTTTGCTATTAACTAGTAGTGACAATTTCTTTTTACTGTCAAACTTCATTGAAATCTTAGTCATTTGTTATACTTCATTTTACCTTCCAAATAACATCTATATTCACATTTCAAGTAAGATTATAGATAGGTAATCAATAGGCAAAGTGCTCACAACTAATCAATTTTCCATTTTTATGTTAATAGTAGACCAAATATTAGCCTTTCAGTCTTTGCTAATTGTTACAAAAAATAAATTTGTTAAAGCAAAGTTGGGAATGTAGATCTGCGTGCAGACAGGGAGGGTCGACATAACTAAAAGAAACCAAGCAAAAAGCTAAAAGCAAAAGAAATTAAGAAAAGCAAGAACCTTATGCATTTCTCCATGAAGATCTCCTACCTCTTCTCTAGTGTCTATGGCAGAGCCAGGGGTGGTGGCAGCAGTGCTTACTGTGGTACTGGGGGCAGTGCCTGAGGAAGTCACGGAATCAATTTCCCCTGCTACGTCGTTGATCTCCCGAGCAATGAGAGCAAGATCTTGGCTGATCCTGGCAATAATTTTAGAAAAGAAATATAATTTCCTTTAAATTAACAGCTCTAGAAACAATCAATTTTGGCAGTCATGTAACTTGTAACTCTAATTACAGCTAGATATCCCAAACTTAAGACTCTTCGGAAAGCTCTTTACTATTTTGGTACACAAAAAAATATAAATTTTTAATTTCAAATACTAACATTAATGAATTAAGTTCCAAATAGTCTGTAAGATAATATCTTTAAATATACATTTTGAATACTCTTGGCACTAACATGTCACAGAGATCTTAAATTTGGAAATGACAGAATTCAGAAAGTATCTGAAGGCGGGCAGTGGTGGTGTATGCCTGTAATCCCAGCACTCTGGGAGGCAGAGGCAGGCAGATTTCTGAATTCAAGACCAGCCTGGTCTACAGAGTGAGTTCCAAGACAGCCAGGGCTACACAAAGAAACCCCATCTCGAAATACCAAACCAAACCAAACCAAACCAAATCAAACCAAACCAAACCAAACCAAACCAAACCAAACCAAACCAAACCAAACCAAAAAACCCCCCAAAAAACCCAAAAAGTATCTGAACATGGATAACAAGAAACAAAAACATTTCACTAACTTAACTGATGCTTAGTGCTTCAATTATAAATATAAGCATCACACTACAGTGAAATTGACAAGGCTAGAGATCTTTGTCACCAACAGAAATCACATGATAGTTGTTTAGAGTCATCTATAGGGACTACTTTTACAAACTTAAAGTTACCCAACTAATGACATTTACTAAATTGTTAATCAAGAATCATCAGCTACTATACTGCAAAATAGTTTGATAATTGTATTTTAGCATTACTGACATTCTTTGTGATTCTAAGAACTCATGTTCATGACATTGGGAACACAAAGCTAGCTTCCTAAGCTGGACCCAAGGGTCCTGAGGAAGCAACAAGTTACAGACTGAAGCGCTGTGCGACACTACTCACAGCATGGATTGAAGCGCTGTGTGACAATGCACAGCATTCTCTATCTGATGTCATCGGAGGACCATATGCTCTTCTGAAGTAGGACTGAGCTGATTTGTTAATAAATAGACCTCACTAGTTAAGTTCAGTGACCTGTCTGTGACTGTACAAGGAAGGACCAGATGTACTTTACTCCTCCAGTCTATAAAGCTTTGTGTTCACTAATACGGGCTCATGAAATCATGGAATAACTACTTACAGATTTTGTTTGTTCGTTTTGAGACAAAGTCTTGCTACATCTGCCTCTGCTCCTGAGTACTAGGATGGCATGTGTATGCCACAATGCCATGCCAGGCAAGCACTAGTCTACCAGTCACGCCTCCAGGTCACCTCTAGTTAGTAGTCACATTAAAGTGAAAAGAGTTTTCTCTTAGCATAAAAAAAAACAAAAAACTTTAAGAGAAATAACAGAATGGTATTATTGATATTCCCATACATCTTAAAAAGAGATTGCAATTCTTAGAATTTTTCACATTCTATATTTGTTGCCATAAAACACAATTTGGCTCCTTTCACAGAGAAGGACCTAGAATGATAGAATATACTTTTTTTTTTTAATTTTTAAATGTTTTTATTTTTTTATTTGATATATTTTTATTTACATTTCAAATGATTTCCCCTTTTTTGGTCCCCACTCCCCGAAAATCACATAAGCCCCCTTCCCTCCCCCTGTTCTCCCATCCATCCCTTTCCACTTCCCTGTTCTGGTTTTGCCCTATACTGCTTCACTGAGTCTTTCCAGAACCAGGGGCCACTACTCCGTTCTTCTTGGACCTCATTTGATGTGTGGATTATGTTTTGGGTATTCCAGTTTTCTAGGTTAATATCCACTTATTAGTGAGTGCATACCATGATTCATCTTTTGAGTCTGGGTTACCTCACTTAGTATGATGTTCTCCAGCTCCTTCCATTTGCCTAAGAATTTCATGAATTCATTGTTTCTAATGGCTGAATAGTACTCCATTGTGTAGATGTACCACATTTTTTGCATCCACTCTTCTGTTGAGGGATATCTGGGTTCTTTCCAGCTTCTGGCAATTATAAATAGGGCTGCTATGAACATAGTGGAACATGTATCCTTATTACATGGTGGGGAGTCTTCCGGGTATATACTTAAGAAATCTTTTTAAAAAGTTATATAAAATGTGGGCTTAAGACTAAAAATAAATTTCTTTTAGATTGATATGTATGAGTGCTTGCCTAAATGTCTATGCATATGCATACATACACACACATATATGTGGCAGACATGTTCAGCTGATGCCCAAGGGGGTAAGAAGAGGGTGTTGATGACTGGCTGTGAGCCACCATGTGTGTGCTGGGAATCAAATCTGGGTCCTCTGTGGGAGACACAATGCTCTTAACCTCAGCCATCTCTCTCGGCCCCAAATGGGATTTTGAAAGATGTTCAAGGAATATAGCAATTGTGTAAAAATTTAACCAACTTTAATATGAAGATGTGTTAAAGTTTTGGGGTTGACAAACTGTTGTAAGGTGAATTAATATACACATATATAATCTTTGTAAGAAATTGCAACTTTACTTTGTTATACAAGTGCAAAAATGTAGGGATAATGTCAATCAGTATTTACTGATCACCTGTTACTTGCCAGGTACTGTTCAGCATCCCGAGGGGATAGCAATGAATCAATTAGGGCCCCCTGCTCTTCTTGAGCTTAGAATTAATAGAGTACCATTATAAGGAACTTGAACATTAATCACCTTATCTAATCCTCACAAATGCCTTCTCTGAGTGATTTTATCACGTTATTATACAAGTAATAAAAATGAAGTCTAGAAGTCAATGTCAACTTAGTGGGCTAAGGGTACAGAATAAGAACACTACTAGACCCTTGCATTACACCACACTAGCATGCAACTTTTCAGACTTAACTGCTGATGTGAGTGAGAGTAAGCTAGGGTATGTGTTATGTAATACACGTTTAATATCCCTAAACTAAAATTATTGGATTTAAAATACTTCAAAACAAAACTTATAAGTATCAATATAACAAAACAAATGGAAATTTCGTTACCTGATCTTACATTATAGGTTGCATCTAAACTCAGGCATATTAAAAATGTATAAAATTAGCTTCAGACTATGTGTATAAGATATACATTGAAAAACTCTAGCATGGCGAACATGATTCTCACAGGCCTTGTCCTTCTTCCCCATTCCTTTTGCCTTGCTAAAAACTGTTAGATGACATTCCTAAAGCTAGCCACCAAGGTCTAGTCCTTTATTTGGCTACTTCCTCCTCCTGAGTCTGACTACCAAGGTCCACCTATCAAAGTATTGAAGCCCAGCAATCAAGACACCCTTTCTGCCCTACTTTGGCCATAATTAATTTGTCTGATCAAAATTAAACATGTCATCCTGAAACAGGCAAGTCCTTTCTTAAAGTTGAGTTCATGATAACAACCTATTACTACAACTGTAAGCGGGTGGTCAGGGTGGTGGCACACATCTGTAATACAGGCACTTGAAAGTGACACAACAAAATCATGAACTCAAGGGTATCCTCAACTTAAGCTTGAGGCCAGCCTGGACTACATGAAACCCTAACTCAAAAACACAGATACAAGCCCTGAGCATTTACTATAAGAAAATTTGAAAGGAAAATAAAAATGCCAGAAAAGAGTTATAGAAACATTCCAATAGCTGGGCAGTGGTGGCGCACGCCTTTAATCCCAGCACTTGGGAGGGAGAGGCAGGCAGATTTCTGAGTTGGAGGCCAGCCTGGTCTACAGAGTGAGTTCCAGGACAGGACAGCCAGGGCTATACAGAAAAACCCTATCTCGAAAAACCAAAAAAAAAAAAAAAACCAAAAAAACAAACAAAAAACAAAACAAAACAACCCCCCCCCCAAAAAGGAAACATTCCAATAGAAATAAGGCATCTATTCAATCCAGATAATGGGTCTAAATTATATGGTTACTAGAGTTTTTGACTTAATTTTATAAAGTTTCTCGGTTTCACCTACTGGACTATAATCCAGCATTTTTCCATGCAGTACTCTGCTTTGCTTTAAAACTCTCAGCCTACAATCTTTGCTCCTTCTCTCATTTTTCCTCTGCTTCAAATCCCCAATAAAATCATCTTATTTGGGGATATATGAAATAATACTTCCTTAGCAAATATCAAAAATTTACTTGCCAATTTCAAAGCCTGATCAATCCATATTTAATTTTATTTCCTTTATTACAACGTTGTAAGGGAAAAACAATCCCAATGATCTAAAGTATCATCTTTATGTAATATAAACCAAATGTAAAGATCCAGCACACTGCTAGTTCTTCTACCACAAATGACAGAAGCTGAGATTAAACTTCATGTACTTTGTAGAAAAAGGAATTATCTGTTTAAAAATGTACTTTAGGGCCAGGCAGTGGTAGAACATGCCTTTAATCCCAGCACTTGGGAGGCAGAGGCAGGCGGATTTCTGAGTTCCAGGTCTACAAAGTGAGTTCTAGACAGCCAAGGCTACACAGAGAAACCCTGTCTTAAAAAAAAAAAGTACTTTAGATCAGAAAGTTTATGATTTTCACACATGTGCTTAGAAATGGCTCTTTTCTTATTCAATAAATTAAAGATCTATCTTCTTAAAGATGTATGATATAAAATACATTATTATAGACTTACAATAGTTTAAGAAAATTCTTTAAGAACTTTTTAGTACTAAGAAACCTAGAAAACTTTGAAGTATTTTTACTATGAAATCGATATAAAATTATTTGAGTTTGCACTAAAGATATGGATGTTCACTAGTTGGGATTCTTGACTACAAAAATTTAGCAAAATATTTTATAAAACTGATAAAAACTTAATGGTGGCCTTAAACTCCATTTGTAAGTAAATTCTCAAAAAGTTTTGGGATATACAGAAAACTTAAGTCCTAAAGAAATTAAATTATCATTATCTTTTCTGTTCTTAAAATCTAACATGTATTAGTAACTTTTTCTCAATGCCAAACACTAATGCTAACATTAGTACTATGTCTACCAAAGATTTAAATCAATGTTATAGTTAAAAAGGATAATAATGAATTTAAAACACTATAATACTGCTAAGTTCCATGTGATTCAAATGTGAATTATATAATCTTCCATTGTAACCTTTAGGTTGAAAGTATTTAGTCACTTGCAAAGGTTAAAATCTAGGATTGTGTACCACAGAATTTATAAATCACTAAAATTTATCAAATTCCCACTAGAAAGAAGTTTATCTTGTGCTGTCTGTACTGTGGTACATGTATTGGGAATATCTGTAAGAAAAATCTTCTTTTACAAAGTAAAAGACCAAGTATGCTCTATTTTGAGTATACATTATATATTCAGGATAAACCTTGTTTTTATTTAAATACAGGAAAATAACTATGAATGTAGCAGGTCTTCATTGAAAAATGAAAAGATGGATTTATCATCAGAGCACAAACTACTTTTTGTAATAAAGTTTAAGATTACATTTCTCAATTACAAATATTTCAAGTATTTTTCAATGCCTATTAAGTTTTGTTTAGGTATTGTCAATATTCCATAAAATAGAATTATTTCAGTTATCTAGTCAGATTTAAAGCCTTTGAAAATAATTTTTCTCATATTACCCTAATTTAGTACTACTCTGTTAGAGCACTGAATGCCACCCCCCATAGTTTTGGTCCTTTCTCATTTTTCATGAAAAACATCAATATCATCATCAACAGTTGTTCTCTTGCTTATATTCTTTTAAAAAATAAAATCCAGAAGGCTGAATGCTAATAGTACAGTTCTACTGACAATATAGAGATAGCTAGGGATGAAAACTGCTAGAATGGCTTGGGTGTAGAGTTTCTTATAGAATAAACAGACAAAAGCAATGCCAATCCTAGTAAGAAATAAAACCATGGGAAAGCAATGTCTGGAGCCACTGCTCTCTTTCTTCTCTTCTTCACTCTCCTCTATTTGGATTAATGAAAGGTCTGACTGCCAAAGGTAAAAGGATTTTGGTCCTTCTAGTTTATAGCAGTGTCAGGGGTACTGTTCTGATGAGACAGGCTTGTTCTGGGCCTCTGGTGCCACTTGACCTTGACCTAGCACAGCAAGATGGAACAATGACAGGACCAAAGCAAGACTTCTGGCACTGAGATCAGAACAGAGTGTTTCAGTATTATCTGACTATGCGTGCATTTCTCTAATTACACTGAGGTCGTCTGAATATGTATGGCCCAGCAAGGGGCACTTGTTGGAGTAGGTGTGGCATTGCTGGAGGAACTGTATCACTGTGGGTTTGGGCTTTAAGACCCTCCTTCTAGCTGCCTGTATGACAGTCTTCTGTCTGCCTTTGGAACAAGATGTAGAACTCTCAGCTCCTTCTCAAGTGTCATGCCTGCCTGTGTACTGCCATGTTCCCGCCATAATGACAATGGACTGAACCTCTGAGCCTGTAGGCCAGCCCCAATTAAATGCTGTCCTTTATATGAGGTACCTTGGTCATGGTGACTCTTCACAGCAATGGAACCCTGACTAAGACATACACCAACTCCCTTAAGGACTTTAGTAAGTTGTCTCATTAACTTGAGCACAGACTTGAACAAAGAAAAACAACATCAAATTATGGTAAAAATTGATGCTGCTGTGAAAGCATTGTGGACTAGTGTACATACATTACTTATAACATTACAAGAATAAAATCTAATGTCTTAATGTAAAGGAAAAATACAATTCACATATAACATAGTAAAAATGTTTAGGCAACATAAGCATTCTAAGTAAATTTTAAAAATTTAGAAATTAAAATAAAATATTTAAGATAATTTAAATATTTTATGTGTTTATTAATTTAAAGAAATTCAAATAAAAATTTAAAAATTTAAAAAATCTTAGAATTAAACAAACTCCTTAGATTTTAGCTATTTTGGCTTCTGTTGAGTCTAAAATGTTTAATTGCTGGGTTATTAATTAATCAAATGCATAATGTGAGTTTTACTTTCTGTATGTCTCTTTTTTTCTTTTTTAAGATTTATTTATCTTATGTATGCGAGTACACTGTGGCTGTCTTCAGACATATCAGAAGAGGGCATCAGATCTCATTACAGATGGTTGTGAGCCGCCATGTGGTTGCTGGGATTTGAACTCAGGACCTCTGGAAGAGCAGTCAGTGCTCCTAACCACTGAGCCATCTCTCCAGCCCTTCTGTATGTCTTTAAAGTTAATAATAAGCAATCATTTAATATTCATAATAATCATGTTGACTAAGGAGCTGAACTGCACTTAATACATTTGCAAAATATAAGGAAAGCCAGGCAAGGCAGAGCATACCTGCAGGCAGAGCACACCTGCAGACAGAGAGAGCATACCTGCAGGCAGAGCATACCTGTAAGCACTATACTGGGGTCTGGGAGAATAATCCCAAATTAATGGCCAATTCACTTTAGATTTCATAGCAAAATTGTCTCAAAACACAAACAACAACAAGAAAGGTAAAAATATGCCTATTTAAAGTTGCCAGTATCATTAGTAGTCTATCTGTAACAGATTGTTCCTTTAGATTAGATTAAAAGGAGAATAATCTTTACACTGATCAAACAAATCTTAACTATATGGAGTTAAACCAACTCTCAAAAGTTATCCTTCCTGACATCTCTACTAGAAATCTTAGAAAGTGGGAAGGGAACCAAAATAAATGAATTCTGTGATGTGTTCTGCTCTATATCAACAGCATGCAAATTAAATAATTTAAATGAAAACAAAAGGAAAGGTCTGATAGAGTAATTCTTTTAATAAAATATTTAATTAGACCTGAGGATTTCATTTCTTAGATAATTTGTAAAAAGAAGTAAACTTTTGTTATTAACCAGCAATGTTTTTTTAAATATTTATTTTATATGTATGTGTGTGTGTATCCCTGAATGTATGTCTGTGTACCATATACAACAAGAGCTTGTGGAGTCAGAAGAGACATGTTTTTAATTTTTTTAAAAAGCACTTGTTTTATTTTAAATGTATATGTGTGTCTCTGAGTGTATGCCTGTGTACCATATATCGCAAGAACTTGTGGAGTCAGAAGAGACATTGGCTGCTCAGGAACTGGACTTAAAGTCACGAGCTGCTATGTGGGTACTGGGACCCAAACCCAGGTTTTCTTCTTCTTTGTCATTTAACTGCTGAGCCACTTCTCTCCAGTCCCCATTGCTGATAAAAGAACAAAAAACCAACCTGGCTATCTCTTCTCGATGGGCAGTCCAATCTCGGATATAGTCTTCCTGTTCTTTAATTCGGTGTTTGAATGAAGAACTAGCAGGCATTGCTGATCCAGTACTCTGCATGCGAGTGGTTTTCAGGGCTGGAGAAGTACGTAGACGAGTATGTTTAGGGGAATTACGGTTTGATCCAAATTCATCTTCTGAGGTGGAAGCATAATCAGTAGGAAAGCGCCTCCATCTTGAATTTACTAAATTTGTTTAATTATTAAAAAAAGAGTTATTATGTTATCATTTAAAAATTTTTAAATAAAAATCATGATTTCAAAATCACCATGAGCGTTCACAAACAGAACAATTTTCAGTAACTAACACACATACCTCAAAAAAAAAAAATTCTAAGTCTACTACTCCTTAAAGATTGAAACACTCTACATTGGTGAATTAAAAACAATGATTAAAGACAATCAAAAGACCGTGTTACTCATAGTGTAGCGAATAAACATTCAGATGAAAAGTTCACTAATGACAAACAAGCTCTAGTCATAAATGCTTAACATGGGTGTTTTTCAGTTGCACATACTTTTTGAGTAGAGACATGGATGTTTTTTAAATGACAGCAAAAACAGCAACAAGACAAAAACAAAAAGGGAAAAGACTTCCTCATGCCACATGGACTTGAACACAGAGATGAAGCGACCCTCTCTTCTTAGCACACATATGTGCATAATTCCTACTCCAGGAATTATGCCTTGATGGCAGGAAAGACATTACCTCTGTCATTCAACATCCTGTTATGCTACGGTTGGAAAAAACTTTTTACATGGTAAAAGATCACAACAAAGCATCTTCAATATAATTCTCTGCTGCTTTAACACCAAAAACATATGGTCAAATAGACAATGGTGTAAAATCTACATAGCATGAGACTACAAAACCTCACAATCACTGACATTTAAGGCACAAGAGATAATTCAGATTTTCATTGAGGAAAGTGGCAATTACTTTCTCACTTACAGTTAGTAAAGACATTTACAAATGTTATTGCTGACACACTGAAAACTAGAAGACAAATTAATGTAGACATTTTGCTAGTTAATAGGAAAATCAAATATACAAGTAATTAGTAAAGTATAAACAAGTAAAGAACAGAGAAGTTAGTGTCTAATTCATGGTAAACTCCACAAACGCAGAAAATGTTTATTTAACAACTAATGTATACCTAGCACTTAGATGACATGTCTGGCTAGCAAGTGATTACGAATAGTTCTGAATAATGAGCCTGACCTACTCCATATAGTAGGTAGGTGAAGCCCAGAATTTTCCCATCCTCCATTGGAATTTCATACTTTTCCTGATACTTCTCCAAATTGTACTTTCCTTGAAGTAGGCTGGCTCTTAGATAAAACTGATATACATTGCCACTGAAGACGGATTAAAGCAGAGAAATCTATAGGGGGAATATGTACAAATCAGAGCCTGTACTCACACAACTATTTGCTCTCCTGAGGTTAGGATCTAGACTAATAGGTGCAAGAAAATAGGCCTATGTAGACGAAACGCATGGTTCTCTGTAAAAAGCATATATAAATACTTTTCTTTTTCTGAAGAGGGATGTGATAGTATTTCATCATAAACTTCACAAGATTTCAAACCATCATGGGACCATAACTCTGGGTGTGTTTCTAAGCATGTTTCTAGAAAGGTTTAATCGAGCAGGGAAGACTGACTGAACCAAAGGCTGGGAGTTCCATAAAGGAGGAAAGAAGAGGAGAAGGTGACATGACAGGAAAATAGATCATAAAAGGTTTTCAAACTTTTTACTTATCTAGATTAAATTTAAAAGTTGCTTTTATTCTCTTAAATTTTCTACTATTTACAAAAATATATTTAATTTATATTATTAGATTGATCTTACTAAGGCACTTAATAGATTACTAAATTGAAAATCCATACTGGCGATGTTTAAAATATCATTATCTAATGAGAGCAAGTTTCAAGATTATTTTAATCTTGTAGGCCATAAGAAACTTATTTGTTTATAATATTATTAATTTATTTTAACCCAACAAACAGAATCGTCTTACAATGCATGCATGCATATATATACACTCTCTGCCCAAAATAAAATTTAATTTAGTTATAAAATATACAATATTTCTTTTTTGCTGAAGGTATAAACTATGTTTACTACAAAAATACTATTATCTATTATGTCTAGAATAAAAAAGGATTTATTAATGCATAGCTGTTAATATTCCTTTTTAATGTAACAAAGCTATGTTGATCTTAAAATACAACTACCAATTTAGAAAAAAAAAAGAAAAGAAAAGAATCACATTTGCATTATATATCCTAGGACTTAAGAGAGGAATTAAAGTAGAAACAAGTTTTGTTGTGTATATTTATAAGCACTTAGCAGTAAGATCATTTGGGGAGAAACATTTCTCTGGGAATGCTTTCTATTTTTACTGTTCACGTGAAGAAAAAATTAACACAAGCTGTGTATGCCAACTGTTTAACTCCCAGTTTGAATTTTGATATTTAGAATAAAGAAAATATTTAAGAAAAAATTAAAAATATTAACAACACTTTCTAAACTATGTACTTAAAACAATGAACAGCAGCTACTTTATCATTAGTAGTAGTGCTAGTACAGAATAGGGTTTTGCTATACAGTCCAAGCCTGGAAGACATTCAGTAGCCAGGCTGGCCTGGAACTTACTCAAGTCCCCTTGCTTAAGCAACCCATGTTCTGGACTTAAGTGTATTCACCAATGCTGCTGGTCCTTACTTTGATAACTTAGGGTCCTTAATTTTAATTACCAAAAGAATAACAGAAAAAGCAAAGTCATTAAACCCTTGAAGCAAATTCAAGAGTTTGCAAAAAGAGAATTGTTACCAATATTACTAGGCATTCTGAGTCATCAATGCTTACCATATTAGATGAAAAGGAAAAAATTAATAACTTAGTCCAAAATACTACAGGATACTTCTTACATGTGTCAATATGGACTGTATCACAGGTGGTAGATAACTCCAAGGTCTTTAATGTTACATGGAGAATAGAAACACTGATCAGTATGATTCTATGTTCATTTAAGCCTTCTTTGTTTTTCTTTTCTTTTCTCACTCAAGATAATATACAGTTATCGCAAATAAAAATGTTATAGTATCAAAGACATTCAATTGTTAAAATCAAATAAACCTTCTAGCAATCATTCCATGTTACAACTATTTAGTATAGTCTTCACTGACATGGACTGGATAAAATAGCATTTCTATGCTTTAGTGCACAACATCAGTATTTCATATCAGCTGTGTATATATTTCTAGTAATAACATAACAGATACTAGCATTTTATGGAACCTTGGATACAGCAACATTTCTTAACAAAGTAGCAACAGCAAGTAAACGATCCTGGGTTCTCATTCTGCTCCAAGATTTGATTAGGGCAGGTTATTTCATCTTCTAGTACCAGTTCCCTAAATATCCTTTCTAGATCTTAAATTCTGTAACTGTAATTATGTAATATCCAACTAGTAAGTATAAAGAATAAAAGTAACATTTAAGTCAATTTTCCCTAGGGAATTTCATTAAGAAATCCAAGGGTTTATTATTTGTTTTAGATACAGAGGAGTACCAAGATCTCAAAGCAGAAGTATTCAAAGCAGAAACAAAAATTACTGTCTATATATAATATGAAATCTTGTTTTTCAAACTTGCCAAGTGGTTCTAATTGGACCACATCTTAAATAAGCCCCTTCATGCTAAAGAGTAAGGAATAAAAATCAGACTCCTCACGTGTAAGAGCTAGTCAATGATCAGAGAAGCAGCTACATTGTGCTCCTTGTAACACACACTTACATCACAGCTCATGTTAGGACAGGAGGAAACATCTAAATGTGTTAAATGGAGGTAAGATGGTAGAACAAGTACTGTTGCAGAAGAAATCAGGGATCAAAGTTCAGAATGCAGCAGCACAAAGGGACTGAGCTAAGAAGGTAGAGTCGTAAGAGATAAATGAATAAAAATACCTGGTAATCAACTGATTAATAATCAATCAAAGACTGACATGTGGAAACAGGTCAGAATAACAAAGAAAGTATCATTTATCTTCCATTAAGTTTCAGTCTACATTTGGTCCTACCATAGGCTATGATTGTAATTACCACAGCCACTGACCAGTGGAGACAGAACAAAACAGGAGCAGAGAAAAAAAAAAAAAAAAAAAAAAAAAAAAAAAAAAAAGCAGCAGTGAAAAGGACAAAAAGTGGGAAAAGAAAAAGCATTTACAAAGTACCATTGGTTTGGTTTTGAGTAGTGAAGGATGTATTATAAATCAAGCAAAAGTAAAATGAAGATTACACACCAATGTTCCTCCACTTTAACTCAAGATTTAGGGCTCACTTAGCTTGCTGGTAAAGAATCATAAACTTTTAAGTCTGGGAACGGTGGGTCTACTCTGACTGGCCTTTGCAGCCACACCCAAGCATGCAGCTGATTGTGAGGTAATAAGAACACGCTTGGAGGATACACACAAACAGCTGCCTCACAGCTGTAGCCACATATTCTCAGCGGCTTCATCTCAGATACAAGTGCAGCCAATTAAGTCAATAGCACTTCATGCTTGGAGACAATGAGAAGTGATTGTTGTGACAGTCAGATAATTCCTCCAGGTAAATGTTCTAAGAGTACATTGTAAGATAATGCTCACAATTACATTTCCAGTTTAATCTGACCCACATATGCTTAGTGATTGCCCCATGAATCCACTTTCTTCCACTGAAATAAATGAAGTTAATTTTCAATAGTTCCAGCTATAAATGTGTAAGTATATGAAACTTTTTAATCAGCTGTTTATTTCCAAAAGGATGGGAAAAGGTATTATTATTTCTCTTCAGGTTCATAAGAAATCTAAAACACCTGGTTTTAAGAGAATAGCATTATTTTTAAAATAGTAATTCCTAATATAATTCTGACAAATCTGACATTATCAAATAAAAAAAAAACCCTCCTAAATCTGTTCAGTTAATATCTTATTTTGAAATTACTAAGACTAATTAGTAAGTCTTTAATGGCACTTTTGTCTAAGACTTTAATGGGAATTTTACATTTTAACATAGGAGATAGTAACTCTCTAATTTTTACCTTATTCTTGATTTTTTTGCTAAGAAAGAAATTTAATTCTTAAATATAAAAAGCCCACACGAAGAACATACTAATGTTATTAAAAATCTCGATCTAGTTACCTGAAGGAGAGCCGTGAGAGGAGGTCACGCTTTTGACCTTGGAGTCGGATAGCCGAGAGATACTGTTAGCTCTAGTTCTAGGAGAAAGTTTATCTGATGGCACTAGTCTGGCTCCACTCCTAATGACAGCTTCTGCAGTGCGTGAAGATGCACTGCTTCTTGAAATCGTTGCTTCAGAGTCACTACGGGCTGATAATGAGCCAAGTCTTGTTCTTCGAGGCTGAGCCAATAAATCGATCCTAGAGATGGTTCGCCTTCCTGTGGGTGGTTTTGATGTGGAACTTGTAGTGGACACTTCTGAAGCAACCGATGCTTTGTCAGCATCAGCAAGTTCACTGTCAGAAGCTTCACCAAGTCTGGCTCTCCGCAGGAGGGAAGTCCTGGTGGGCCGTGGCCTTGGGAGAGTGGTGGATTTACTTGCTGAACCAGAGGCAACAGGAGAAGTCTTGGACTTAGTTGCTTTTCCTCCTTCCAGTTTGGAATGTATGTTGTGTTCATCAGCTGAGGTAAGTGGAGTCCTCCCGTGAGATTTGCAGGAGTATGTTTCCTGGTCAGATGACATAATGTCAGAAATAGCAGAATGAGGTACACTAGAGGTCTGGTCATCATCTGTTAAGTCTATGGAAGGCTGCCGGATTCTTCCACTGGACTGTACAAATTTGCGACCATCTGCTCTTGCACCTATATCTGTAGAACGGCTTTTTGCTTTCTTTTCAATTTTCTCCCTACTGCCTGACTTCGTAACATCTTTGGATGGAGAACTTGTGGAACACCTGTCTTTATAGAGACTAGTGAAACTCTTCCGCTTTTGGGTGGACTTTCTTTCTGTCTCTCCAGTAACCAGACTAATTGTACTGGCTGTGTCTACATCAGATTCTGGTGAAATTGAATTGTCTCTATTGTAACTGGGAGTGTCTGGGCCTTCATCAGTTTTATTATTATCTTCACGCAGTTTAGCTTCTAGAAAAGCCATTACTGCTTCTGTGTCTTTTAGAATCAAGGTTGTGTCCATGCTAGAATCAGTATCCAAGGAGTCACTCCTTTCTCGCAGTCTACTAGCAGACGCCAATGACAAGGCAGTGGGTGCAGATGAATTCTGCTTATTGATATGGGGGATAAGTTCTATGGGGATGTTTGCGCTGGGTTTGTCTATGGTGAAACTCCCTTGGCGGACTAATGACTTGGAAGATTCTTTCTTGTCTCCTTTTGAAGTCTGGCTTTTTGGAATTTCCTCAGCTTTTCTTCTCTTGCTTTCATTTTGTACTACTCTGTCTCCTTTGCTCACAGAATGTCCTGAATTTTTTTCTACTAGTTGGGACTCTTGCTTAGAAGATTCCTCCCTACATTTATCTATATGGCCTAAAGCATTTTTTGAAGAAAATTTAGTAGGAGTCCACTGGGTCTGTTCCTTTTGCTCCTGTTGTTGGATTTTAGCCAATGTTTGTTTTACCAAAGAAGTTTCCTTATCCGTCTCACTCTTCTCCTTGCTAGAAGAGTTTCCTGAGTGAAGGAGGGCTTTACAATCTCCAGCAGTTTTAGGACTCTCACCATTGACTGCCCTGCTCACTTTACTCAGGACTCGGTCTGCATCGTGCTTCTCACTTTGGTATACTTGGGCTTCTTTTTCCTGCAGTTCTGTGTCTTGCTTTTCTCCTATCTCTGACCTCTGGGTAATGACCTTTGCTCTGGAGCTCTCAAGTGGCTTCTCTTCATTTGGGAGCTGGGGAAGAGTTCGTCTCTTCCTCTCTCCCTGACTAGCCAAGGAAGTTGCACAAATAGTACTTCTTAGGGAAACACCAGCTTCACCAGTATCTGTCTCTAAAATAAAAATACCAAAGCAGAAATTCATGAGAGCAAAAGAACACACATAAAAGGAATGTCAACTAGTTACAGTATACGTTTAAAAATACCCTCAGTATAAAATAAATGCCTTCATTGTGAAAATTTGTACTTTCTAAGTTGTTTTGTTTTGTTTTGTTTGTTTTTGTTTTTGTTTTAAAGGCAGAATTCCATAGCTCTTAGCAAGGAATTAAAAAAAGAAAATCCATGTAATGGTTTGTATATGTTTGGGCCAGGGGATGGCACTATTAGGAGGTGTGGCCTTGTTGGAGTAGATGTGTCACTGTGGGTGTGGGCTTTAATACCCTAGTCCTAGCTGCCTGGAAGTGAGTATTCTGCTAGCACTCTTTAGCTCCTCCTGCACCATGCCTGCCTGGATGCTGCCATGTTCCCACCTTGATAATGGACTGAACCTCTGAACCTGTAAGCCAGCCCCAGTCAAATGTTGCTCTTATAAGAGTTGCCTTGGTCATGGTGTCTTTTCACAACAGTATAACCCTTAAGACAATCTACATCAACAAAAAATGTGAAAATAGTAAAAAGTGACAGGACTTGCCATAATTTTGTAAACAAAGGGACTTTAAAAAAAAATTTTGTTTTATTTATATGAGCACACTCTAGCTGTCTTCAGACACACCAGAGGAGGGCGCCAGATTCCATTACACATGGTTGTGAGCCACCATGTGGCTGCTGAGAATTGAACTCAGGACCCCTGAAAGAGCAGTTGGTGTTCTTAACTGCTGAGCCTTCTCTACAGCCCTCAACCAAGGGACTTTCAAACCATAAATTTCTGGCATATTAAGTAAGGCAGCTTATTAAAATAAATGACTCCTTTCTTTTTTTTAAATTTAGCAGATCCAATGCAAAAGCAAATACTTTTGAGGTAATAAGACAGAGACAAAAAAAAAATTTGGTCATAGTTAAATGAATTTAAAAGTGATGGGATGATATGTGAGTCTTTAATTGCTTTGCATTTTAAATGTGTAAAATTAATTATAAAACTTTTAAAGTATAAACTGATAATTTAGAATAATATATACTTATGCAGTACAAGGTGACATTATTTATAAATATAATAAAAATAATTAAACCAATATTGGACACCTTAATTCATAATATAAATTCATACATATATGGTTCATGTACAAATTATTACCTTATCTTTATGATTACACTATGATAATTATATATTTTTCTAACAGATTGGCATATCAAAAAGGGTAATTTTTGAAGTTTTAAAATTGTACTTGAACAGCAAAAATTTACAATGAAAAAGCAGAGTGTCTGAAAATGAAATATTAAATCTTAGTAGGTATCCTTTTGTCTTTGGAGGGTTTGATTTATGAACTACACCAAAGTTTTATGGAAAAAGGACTTGGGGTTAGGTGGTATAAAATAGCTTCTTGTATAATATATACAATAAGGTCTTCAGTTTACTTCATTTAAGCTTAATTTACTTCTTACTATATTAAGTTTAGCTTATTTTGTTTTTAAATATGCATGATCCATAAAAAAAAAAAAGAAGAGAGAAAAGGTAAAAAAATGAAGGAAGAAAAAGAAATTACCATTTTCTAGAGTTGCAGACAATTCCATTAACCTTTCTTCTGGATCATGCCTTGTATGATTAGCAGCCAAACTTGCCCATTGTGAAACCCAACGTTTGCTTCCAGATGAAGATATGGCTTCCTAAAGAAGAAAAACAGAGAGAATGCAGCAACCCTGCCAGTGCTGATTTTCATGAGAACTGCATTCAGTCACAGTCTACGACACAGAAGCCATGTCTCAAACCCAGCTTGTTATGATGTCTTGATTCTTCATGTCTAAAGTGAAGCCTTGCTGGCTGCCCCGTTCAACCAGACTGTGCTATCACCATGCATGCAGTGTGCAGTTTCCTGAGCTTCTTCTACACTAGCATGGTGCCCAGTACAGTGTTACTGGGTGGCCAGAGGAGCACAGATACATAGCACAGCTTCACAGCTAGCCCAGTGCAATCAGTTTTACTCCATTAAAAGGAAGAGAATCTAAAGGGTTATTAAAATTACCTGTTAGTCCTCTACTCTCAGACTGGTTTCAGGGTTTCAAGAATTATCAAATATACTAGGTTATATTTTAATAGATTTCTAGAAACTAAAGCCTGAGCTGGAGAGATGACTCAGTGGTTAAGAGCACTGATTGATTGCTCTTCCAGAGGTCCTGGGTTCAATTCCCAGCAACCACATGGTGGCTCACAACCATCTGTAATGAGATCTGACGCCCTCTTCTGGAGTGTCTGAAGACAGCTGCAGTGTACTCATATAAATAAAAATAAATATATCTTAGAGAAAAAAAAAAGAAACCAAACCCCGATATTTCTGTGATATATAAACGGAAAATAACACACTCTATGCAATTTGCTAATCTGATCCCAGACCCATCTATGTTTAGACCTGTCTTTAAGGCAAATGTCTTTTGGCCCCTTCTAGTGAAGTGTTCACTTAACTCATGGGCATACCCTAGCATTTACAAGCAGAGGGTAATATAAAAATTATATATCTCAAGCTGTAATCAGAGGTGGGACCAACCTGTGAAACCCAGTGAGGTAAAAGAAAGGGAGTCTGAGTGTATATAGTTCTGTGGTAGAGCTCTTGCTTAGCATGCACAAGGGCAGGTCCAATCTCTTGTACTGTAAACAATAAAGACACCTATCATCCAAACCTTAACTCAGGCAGTCATTCACACCAAAAATGTAAAGCTACAAAACTTATTTTTTAAAAAAGTTACTGTGTTAATTATGACCAAACTGATGTTCAATACTGAAAAAATAATGATTCATGTAAATAATATAATGTATGTTATCAAGAATAGATTAAAATAGTCAAATGTAGAGAATGATGTATATAGACAAGCTGGAAACAAAGTTAACTGACTTCTTGGACTCTGTTCCAAGGTCTTGCAATACCAGTCTACAGCTCTGAGCATGGAAGGCAGTGCCAGTTGACCCTGCACTATGCAAAGAATATCCACAACAGAGTGGCTTCACTAGTATATACTTATGGCATGCTGTTCTTTGTTCTAATGGCCTGTTACATGAAGGCTAGAAAGGCAGGAACTATATGAATTTTACCTGGCATTGAGGAAGAGAGAGGAGGAAATCTAAAGTAATTTACAAAAACCTTTCCCTGAATTTATCAAAATACCAACACATTGCCTGGCAGCATTAGTATCACCTGTTTAACTAGAATAAAACTTTCCAAAGTTTAAGAGAAATAAAGAACACCAAGAAGCTGCAATTGTTCTGACAATTTTCAGAAAACAGCAAACCACAGGGGAATAATTTTAACACTATTCAGTGAACATATAGGTCTATTTATCTGTCCCTAAAACCATATTTGTAGGAATATAAATGAAATAGTAATATTATATAATTGGATTTTGTTTTATTTACATTTTGTATTTATTCACCACTCACTATAACTTTTTTCCTTAGAGAAAATTAATCTAATGAGTAAAATGATGAATTAAGAAAAAGGCTGGGCAGATGGCTCAGTGATTAAGAGTACCTGACAACCTGAGTTCAAATTCCCAGCACCCACATATAAAGCTGATCATGACTGTGTGTGCCTGTGACCACAGCATCAACAGTAAAAACAAGCAGCTGATGAGCACAGTGAAAGTCCTTGTCCTAAAGGAATAAGGCAGAGAGTAATCGAGGAGAACATGCATGTGCTACTCTGGCTCCCACATGCATGTGCAAAACTCATGCATGCACACACATGCATACGTACACACGATGCTCACCTCAAACTAAAATATATATATACATACATACAAAGTCATTTAAGATTCAAATTCTGGCTTCACAAATGACAAGATTTAAGATACCAGCCAAGTTAATTTCTATCCACTGCATTTTCCTTATTTGTAAAACAGCTTGAAGGCTTCCTTCCACTAGAAGTTTCTGCCTGTTATGTGAATAAGTAACACTCCAAGCTTATGCAATTATTTTATATTTCCTTTTGCTACATAGATTGGAATGGAATTTTGATATCATAGCTATGCGGTCAAGCTGTCTTCAGCTGTTCTTACATCACTTTCCTTATATCCAGGTAACACACTGACTCTTACTGTGGTGATCAAGTGTATCCCTCTCATGTTTCCTACTAAATCTTCTAACTGCAAACACATAACCCTCACAGAATATAAGCACAGTATAATTCTTGTTTTGTCTCATTGTGCCACTCATAAAGTGGAATATGTAGATTACTTATTTGCTGAATCGTAATTATTTTCCTCACTAACACTGAAAGAACAATGAAAACTAGACCCTAAACCAAAATTGCTTTATGTTTTCATTCAAAATAAAAAAAAATAGTTCAAATTTAGTTTTTAATCATTTCACAAGGGGATATATATAAAAATACTTAAAATAACTTCCAAATGATGAAAACTTGAATTTTATGCTATAAAAAGAATTGCATACCTCTGAGTTATGAAACCCAGGTGTACTCAATGGCTTTCTTTCTTCCATTACTACTGCAGCAGAGTTGAGAGCCCAGTCTTTTATGAGACCTTTATGCTTTTCATTGATAATAGGCCTATTATAATCCTGATTGTCATCTACTCCAAATACCTAGAAGGAAAAATTTGTTTCAAAATGAAAATAAATGTGGGCATCAGATTAGTGTGTGAATATCAATAGTATCAAAAGCAAATTTAAAAAAATCCTATATTAGCCTCACCTAGTAATTTCAGAAACAAGGGAAACATGTAATGACAGGGAGACGCCCAGCTGGACTAGACATGAAGCCAGCAGCTGTAGATGTTATTATCCTTTTAAGTATTTAGCAAATATTCCAGTTGATGAAGTTAAATATTCAAAATACTACATTAGATTTGTTTAAAGGACTTAAGACACTAGAAATTGAAATCATGGGAGAGTCAAGAGACCGCTTGAGCGCATTTTCAGCTTGTCTCTTGTTCCATCCTGGAGAATGCTAGAAAAGTAGACACACATGCCTCTTTTTATTTGCTTTTTTACTAAAAATGGTTGTTTATAGTTATGTATATATATACATACATAAAACACTTGTATTTATACCTATAATTTCCTAAGGTTCCAAACAAAACTTCATTGCATCACTTTCACACAAAGTATAGCAATCTGTCTGAAATGCAGGGTCTTGACCTGCTTACACAGATCAACTTTATCAATGAGTAAGTGACTACCAACTGTCAGCATGTTGAAAAGCTCAACACAGAGCCATGGGAATGCATTTTCCCATCAGGCAAGAGCCCAGGGATAGTGACTTTCTGGCACATGAAGGGATGTGGATATTAGACCTTGCAAACAGTCTGTAAAAAGAGCTATACTGAATTACACTTAACATTTCATTTTATTATTCAGTTTGAACTTGTTCAGCTAACAGGATGAATGTCTACAAATTTACGCATACACTTTACTGTGTATGGGACATTGTTTATTACAATAAAAAAATACATCACTGAACTACTACTCTGTAGAAATATCCTTTAAAACCTTCATTTTTTTTATAAGGGAATACACTTTCAGTGGTGCCAACTCTTCACATTGATACAGGACTTCTCATTGACATATAGGTTGTATTCATAGCTACACTGGGACATATGTAGCACACAGGCTGTAGGTTGGACATGTCTGCTACATCAAGACAGAAAAGGAACTGATGGTTATAGAGGGACCTGGTAAAGTCTGATGTGCATCAGTAAAGCAGAGACCCTATCTCTAAATTCAGTGAAATGTGAAAATTTTACCACTAGATGGCTTTATTACTTAATTAAATTGATTTATTTATTTTTTGGATTTGTTTTTTTTTCGAGACAGGGTTTCTCTGTGTAGCCCTGACTGTCCTGGAACTCACTCTGTAGACCAGGCTGGCCTTGAACTCAGAAATCCGCCTGCCTATGCCTCCCAGAGTGCTGGGATTACAGGTGTGCGCCACCACCGCCCGGCCTTAATTTAATTTAAAGACAAGTTTTTTGGTTTCCCCCCCCAAGAATTTGGTTAGAATTATCATTGTTTTAAGTACAGGTTGCAAATTATTAACTTTTAAGATAAATAAGACCTTAATGGTACATGGGAACCAGAGTATAGATGGGAATATAGTTTCTTTGCTTCATCTTGCTAAGCAACAGAGTGAATTAAGCAGTTACAGCAGTGTGACAAAGAAGGGATACCTGGGTTTTGTGACTTTATCCTGATTTATAAGGAAAGCAACACAACGTACAGAAGTGGCTTGTGTGTGTCTTTTACAAAATGGTTCACTTCAAATTTACTGGTTCATTTTGTTATTTTTATACCACAGAAAAATCAAACTCAAATCTGAAGGTAAAAAACATAACCATATATATTTTCTTATATTTTGAATCACTGTGGCATGCCAATTATAGTTTCTGATTTGGAGGTATTTAATTGCATCAGACATAAGTTTGGCTTCTTAAAATATATTCACCGGTGGTTTCCAACAAAGAATATGGTAGATCTCTTCAAAATACATCTAATAAAAATGACTTGTTAATGAGCTTGTTAATAGACTAGTATTTTGAAAAGGTAACAAATTATACCCTGAATACTTCAGCTCTAATGGGAGCTGAAGGCAACAGATAGCACTCCTAGCAATTTTCTATACATTCTCTTATCAGAGATATACCTATATGTATATCTGTTAGAGAACTGCCAACTACTTTTTTTCCCATACAGGGCAGGAAGAATTCCAGTGTAGCAAAAAGCTTTTAAGTTTCACATTTATGATTTAGTTAATTAATTTATTATTTATGAGCATCTCATACTGTAATCCAGACTGACCTACATACTCACCAAATTCCTCCTGCCTCAGCTTCACAAGAGCTATAATTACAGAATAAATAAGCTACCACGGCCAGCTTTACAACATACTGTAAAAAATTAAGATAACAATGGATAGCTGTGTTTAACCTAGAATGCATTCATCTCTGTGTGCAGGCACACAGACATTCACTTGTGACATCTTGCATGTGGACAGTGTACAGCCCGTATCTGTATACTTTCTGCACTTCTAAAATACCACACTCTGACATGTCATCTGATAATGGTCTAGAACTTTCTTCAGACACCAAATTTGTTTTCCATCTCTGATTCTAGATTCTATCACTAGAAGATTTCATCCATATGTATTTCATTATTTATCACCTGTATAGAAAGTGGCTTACCTGTCATCATTATCATGAATACCTCAAGTTACTTGTAGTTTGTTAGCCTTCAGTTCTTTATTTTCTCCCTGCCATCCTCTGACCTGGTGTCAATCACAACTCCAAATTTGTTCATAACAAAATCTGGCTCTTGGACATACAAATATCTAATCTGTATCATTCCTTTCTGAAATCTTCACAGAAGTTTGCTAGTCCATTTATAATTCTCCCAGGGCAGATGCAAAAGGAGCTCTTTAGGACTGACAGATGACTGAGATGATTTGTGTGTCTAAGGAGAGAAGTGACATTCACATGCTGCCTACCACTGTGTCCTTGATCCAGGAAGACACCAATTTTACCTGAGGATTCTAATGTTGGGGAAAGAGGACAGTACCTTTTGTCTCACTACTGCATGTGCTCTACACTACTGCGTGTTCTTTGAATACCTTCTCAATCTTTACCTCAGGATAGGAACATATCATTTTTACTATAGAATTCCCACCTATAGCTCAGTGGCTACTCTAAACAAATTAAAAACTGGTTACTGAGGCATAGTACTTACTAGTGTAGGCAATTAGGCCAGGTACTACAGGATATTTAAACATTTGTCTGACTTATTTCTTCTTTACTACTAAAGTCTAACACACACACACACACACACACACAAACACACACTCACACACCCAAAAGAACCACACAGAAACACTTTATGATGAAAACCAAACTCCTATGAATATCAGATTATACTTTTATGTTCCAGTCTCAAATTTAGTTGACAAATGAAAAACAAAAAAACGATCCCTTCAGATATTAACAGACTGGAGTATATAACACAAATGAAGCCTTTGGTTTTGGCTTTTTCCATTACCAAGTTATTATTGCCATTATTTAAAAGTCCAAACTACTTTTAAACTTTGAAATGTCATACTTTTCAATTCAAAATGGCAATAGTAGGGCTGGGGACTGGTTGTACTCCATTTTAAAGAGTGGAGTCAAGTTTCATGGATGTTTATATCCCATCTATTAAAAAGGTGCACAGATCAAAATTACACTTAGTAATATTTGATATAGGAGATCGGCTCATTGTAGCAGGAAGCAGAGCCCAGTAAAAGGAGGGAGAGGAGAAAACTATGTCATAATTATAACAATACACATTTAGACAAAATGATAATCTCATAGCAATAATACATAATTTATTAAATGAAAAATTTGGGACCATGGGCATAGCTTAGTGGTAGAGTACATATCTAACATAATGAGTTTTAGCACTAAAAAAAAGTCCTAATCAACTAAACTTAGGATTCATCTCCTCATGGAAGTTAGAAAGCTAACACTAAGTTTTTGTAGGCTTAAAGAACAGTGATGCCCTCACATTTTAATTCTATCAAGATGTCAAAATAAGGATAGTCAAGTCTCAGACCTGAACATTTCTTTCCCCAAGGAAGAAGGCCTTGGGTAAGGTGAGCTGGGTCTCTGAAGAGTTCAGAAAGAGGTTAGGAAAGATGATTTACCATTCATTGTATTATATATATATATATATATATATGTCTAAGTCTTTCTGTTTTTTTTTTTCATTTTTATTTTATGCACATTGGGTTTTGCCTGCACATTATGTTTGTATGAGGTGCTGGAACTGGCGGTACAGTTGTAAGCTGCCATTTGTGTTCTAGAAATTGAATCCAGGTCCGCTGAAAGAACAGCCAGTGCTCCCAACAGCTGAGTCACCTTGCCAGCACAATACAGATACACTCTTGTTCACAGCATCATTTATAATAGTCAAAAATAGACTCAAACACAACATCTGTCAATGGATGATTAGATAAAAGTTTCTAAAATAGAATGATTTATGATTCAGTGACATAAAAGAATGAAGTGGAATGGTATGCTATAACATAGATGAATCTTCAAGACATCTTCATCTACTTATTCTAAGTAAAAGTAGCCAGACATTAAAGGTCACATATAGAATAACTCTGTTCATATAAAATATCCAGACTAAGTAAACGCAGAGAGACTAAAGGCAGATAGTTGCTAAGGTGTCAAAACAATGGGAAAAAAACGTACTTAAGTGCAATTTCTTTTTACAGTGCTACACATTCTGGAATTAGACAGTGCCATCATCACACAACAGTATGAATGTATCACAGCTTCAAAGATACTTCTGAGATGACTTTCAACTGATAAACCTTCTGCTGGAGCTTACCAAGTACTGGAATTATAGGTGAATATTAACTGAACTGCTCATTCTCAATGCCTAAAATATCTAATTCTATGTTATAGGAATTTTACTTTCATTTTAAAAATAAGGTACCATATAACTCTTACCTTTTTCTTCATGCTTCTTTCTGAATAAAAATAGTTTAAATTCTTTGTTTTCCTTTTTTAGCTTATAAGTTCTCTCTCTGCAAAATTAACTGTGGTCCTCTGAACAAACCTTTCTTTCTCCTTTACTGATAATATCTTAACCTGGCTACTCCTGGCCTTCATTTTCTGATTAAGATTGGCATATGTGTGTGTGTGTGTGTGAACTCTTTCTTTTATCCTTTTATCTCTATATATGCTGCAAAATTAACTCAGCTGACAGTTAAATCCAGCACTCTTTGAGAATACTGAGGACAGTTCCTTATAGTATGGAGATTATAGTTCTTTCCCTACTTAGGTGAATAAGGACAGAACCATAGAACTAGTACAGCAACGATTATGCTTAAGACTAAAATGCAGCAAGATCATAGTGTCTATAGACTCATTTAAACAGTTTTAACTATTTAAATTAAGTGACAAATTCTTTGCTGAAGAGATTTTAACCTGAGACGTTCCTTTAACATGTTACACTTCTCAAAGCATTCAACGTATAACTTTATTTGAACATATATCCCACTAAACACGTACTTCTTGAGACAAAGAATATACAGAATTTTCAATTTGAATAATCTTTTCCTCATACAAAGTCTGGCACACTATCAATGAAAGTACAATGGAATAAGAAAGGAAATAAAACTGTAGGGGAGTTTTGCAGATGAAACAAATTTAGTTGGATAACAGCTGCTCCAACTTCTATCATACATACTCAAAGAGGGTGCTACAGATGACTGAGCATATCTGTTTACTACTCTAGTTCTTTCAAAGGAATGCTTATGCCGTATTTCAGCTTTTTTTGTCCTTTATTTTCTTTGCATTCATCCACATATCACTTCATCTTCTTCAGATGTCTAAACCCAGTTCTCCATGTGTGTTCTAGCAAAGCCTATATTAAGTTAGCCTGACTTCAGCTTCTAGCTTTAACTAGCCCTCTTGCTGTGGCAGTCACATGACAATGGAGTGACTCTTGTTTTTTTCTGAAGCAATCTTGGTTTTAGTTTTTTTTCCTGGTTTATACAATTGAAGAATGGATGAATTAGCTATCCAGTTGCATAATACTATTCTTTTATGGTCCTTGCTCTAAAATCTTGGGTTTCTCCATTCTGAAAGTGATGAAGTATTCCATGAACTCCCCACTCCTATCACTTTCCTAAGTAGGCCTATCTGTAAAAATGCCTTTTTTCTTGCACACTGCCCCAGGCCAGGCTTGTCCTTTGTACTAAAAATGTCTACCCTGATTTCTCATTTAACCACTTAAGTGCTGAAAGAACTTCTAGGACTTGCCAGACTTTGAGTAGACAGTCATATGTACAAATGACTAATATAAAAATATAATATAAATATATAATATAAAAATATAAAAATAATATAAAAAGTAATAATTAAGAGGTCCTCTTCATACAGCTATGTATGGCATGGCAAGCTTCCTATGTGTTTTTTGAATTCCTGTTGAACCTAAAAAGTAGTCTTAATTTCTTAAATAAATGACACTTAAGCTTAAAGAGGTTGATTTAACCCAAGAGGATAAATAGTACATATAGTTTATACACTTAATTCCAGATGCTTGCAAACAGCCTTGTTCTTAATGAATATATATAACCATAAAATAATGTTTAATGGAAAAATATTAATCAACTGTGGAGTGATCTGTCTATGGTATTTTAAAGCCCATGCTTCTTTTTTAACAATGGTAAAAGTACTGCTTACATATAACACTTATTTTCAAGACTAACAGGCCCCTAAAAGTCATGCATTATACCACTCTAACAGTAGAAAATTAGACTCAATACATTTATGTTTAAAAATTGTACATGTATATCAGTGAATGCATTGCCAATACCATAGAACAAATTCCAAAATAAAAATAATATATTGAGAATTAAAAGTCAACATAGTCATACTATTTTTGCTTACATCCCAGAGGGTTAGATCTTGGTCATTCTTTGATGGATGATTCTTGAAATTAGAATATTCTAAATGTTAATGTACACACAAACCACATTTGTGTTTTTTCATTTTTAACCTAGACTCTGATTCAATATGTATATTTTAGCTACTTAAGTGATATCAATGTTGTTCACTCATGAGCATATTTACAATAAAAAGAATTTAAACTTGAGATTAATATTTAGTCAAACTTAGGTTGCTATTTTCCAGGTGGTATAATAAATAGCTCATTCTAAGGTCCACTATTTACTATCATAACAAATTGGGAAGTACTTTATAAATTATACAACAATCAGCATGTATATAAGCAAGTATCATCAAAGAAATATTTGAAATATAGAGAAATCATTAGGACTGGGACTGGAATAAGCCTGACTAAAATGAAAAAAAACAAAAAAACAAAAAAAACGGATGAAAACTGATTTTGCTCTGATTTCACCACAGATAGTAGTAAAGAGAAACAAACAAAATATGGGTAAAGCTAATCAAAGCAAATGCTTTTCATCTGCTCCCAAAGTAAAATTAGTAGGTAGAAACCAGTTAGCATTGATATGCATATAGAAATCTATTTCTTTGTTCAGTTTAGAAACAGAAATAAATACAAAAGGACAATAGTTTTAAAGCCAAGGAAGTTTATATTCCTTAAAAAGACCCAGGTAGTTTAAGTGTAGAAGACTTAAAACTTAGGAAAATTCAGAAGAAAGTGAAAAGGAGAGCAGGAAACATTTTGCTCTTGCTATTAGTTTTCTAGGGCCCTAACAAAGCCTTTAAGTCCCATCACCACCTGGTGAGAACATTTCACATCAGCTCTCCAATAAGGTCCAAGAGTCAACAGCCCCCCCCCCCACAACTACCATCATACTCAAATTTCAATTATTTACCTTGTCAATCATTTTTCTTGCTTCCACCTCCTCACTGTTGGGATTCTCTAACTCAATGGTATAAGTACCCTTGTCACTTTGGTCATCATCATTATCCTTTTCTGAAGAGGCAGAAGTAGCTTGATTTTTTAACATTACATCCATCTCCTGGCTTGGTCTGTGCCCAAGACTCCCTGAACTTCTTAATAATGCAGTTTGTAGGAAGGGTATTGACACCGATGGCTCCTCTGATTTCTGTTTTAACAATTTCCCATGTGGAACACCATGCCCCCCTCTGTGATGCGTAGAGCTAGTCTGTAAAGACAAAGAAACCACTTTGGCATCTGCTGGTGGAGATTTTGCTTTTTCAAGTTTTGTATGTGGTGTTGAGAAAGTAGTTTCCTGACATAAGATTCCTGAACTTTGAGTAAAAGAATATGACCTTCTCTTTCTGGAATGATCTTCATCAAAGAATGCAATCATAAAAGCAGTTTGACTTACAGCAGCCTGGTCTGGATGCTTTTCATTAGACTGGACTTTCTTCTTCTGCTCTGAGTGATGGCGCCGTAAATGTTCCTCCAGAGTTGCACGTTTGCTACAGCGCCTGTGCGCCCCAGCATTCTCTGAATCACTCTGTGTACCATCATCATGTTTGTTTCCTGGACACAAGAAAGACATGATATAGTAGAGAAAAAACAATTCTGTGTAGAAAATCAGAAGCACATTCAGAGGGCACTAATACAGTAAAGATAAGGCAGATTCAAAGTGACAGATTAACATAAAAATCAAATGTGACAAATGTAAACTGCAAATTATTTACTATCCAAAAAGTACTATGAAAAGAAAATGATATGCTTAATTAGTGGAATCTCTGCCATGATAATTAATTTAGGGAATCATGGGTAGTGTATGAAAACCAAACAGAGATGTAACTATGAGTTTAGATACACATTTTATAATAGCACTGTTTAAAACATATTGTATTGGATAAACTGAATAGGAATTCAGTTTGTTAAGGTTCAAAAGAACAAACTCTAATATTCCCTGTTGGACCAAATAAACTTACATTCAGAATTTTTAATGAAAAACACCAGTTTCTTATTTTTCCAGTTACTAATCTGTTGGAGAGATCAGTCATTTTCATTCTTAGAAAATTACTAGTCCTTCTAGTGCTTCTGTGTATTACCCAAGGAGAAAAGTTGAGGCATTTTAGATCAGAGTTGCAATCTTAACGTTTCTACTCAGCAAAAAAGACGAGGAAGTGCTTAGTATGCTTCTCACCCCCTGTTGATCCCTAACTGTGCCTGAATATAGACGGTCACTTACTGCCCCTCAGTCGCTTGGCTGTACTTCGTGAGAAGTTGGTATAAAGGAAGCTGCAACTCTCCTAAAGGGTTAAAGTGTATGGGCTTTGTGAACATTATTTTCTTCACTGTCCCAAAGCGCATGCACTTTACTCTTGTAGGAGCAAGGCATCTATCTATCTATCTATCTATCTATCTATCTATCTATCTACTATCTATCTATTTATCTATCCATCTATATCTCATATCAAATGATTTTCATAGTTGCTAAAAGTCCAAGTTTTGATAAATTGTTACTAATTACTATCTATCTCTATTTATTCAAAATCTGAATGTTTCCCTTTCATAAGCTGGTGGGAAACTGTTATTTATTGGTAGCAGCTCTGAATTTTGAAAAAAGTTAAATGTCATTTGTAAATAAGTATGAAGAAATAAATAACATGGCTCTATTTGGGATACAAAGTGAGTTATTGTTGGGAACGGGTTTTTTGGATGGCTTTCAAAATAGGCTAATGTCAAATATGAAAGAATAATTCAAGGTCAATAGTGATTAGACTAATTTTGGCAAAATTTAAAATATATACCCTGATCAGTATAAAGACAGTGTTTATGTGGATATTAATGATTCTACTTTTAATTAGGCTCAAATAGGTCCTGGTGAAGAGTAAAGAATATACTAAAATAACGGCTTAAGAATAATTAATACAGAAAAAATAACAATTATACTGCTATAAAGGAATTTTCACAGATTCTTCTAAGTATTATTTTATTTTATGCCTATGAGTGCTTTGCCTGCATGCATGTGAATTGACCCTGTGAGTGCGTGGGCCTGCGGACGTTACAGGAGACACTGCATCCCCTCTTTATGGATGGTATGGAGCTACCATATGGGTGCTGAAAATTAAACCTGGTCCTTACAGCTAAACTACCTCTCCAGCTCCTTAACAAAGATTTTTCCAATGGTATCTTCCTAAAGGATCTTTTCATTTCATCCTTCATCTATTCAGTAAGCATATGAGTTTTAAGAAGACTCATTTTCAAGGCATATACTACCTCTGATATACTACTAGCTAATCATTATTTTTCATCAAATTTACGGTCATTTTACATGTTATCTTTAACCTTTGCATGCGTATGATTCAAATATATATAGCAGGAGTAAATATGTCACAATCAGAACTCAAATCTGCCAGATGACTGCTGATCACTATAATTAAAGCCAGAGTCAGTCCTGTCATTAACAATGAAGTCACTAGATAATAGCATATGTTGAAGTCCCAGATGAAGGGTTAAGGAATACAGTAGACTATATATGTTCCCTGGCCCCAAAAAAGCAGTTTTTTAAATAGAATTCATCTTCTCCCCATAAAAGCCACAGAACTGTCAAATTCAAAATCATTTGTTCAAAACCATTCCCTTATTGACAGTGTATTAAAACACAAGACAGAGTAACACAAATTCCAAAATAAATTCAAATCACAAAACCAGTGGGAAGAAAGCTGCTTAGCTGTTACAATCAATGTACATGCAATGACTGTGACTAAGTGTTGAATAAAGTATATTCAATAGCTAATATTACTGTACAATATAATTAATGTCCACAAATGAAGATCAAATTACAATTGATAGCACAAAATTTACATTAGAGTTGTAAATACCTAGTAAATGTACTAAACTGAAAGCATCTGATTGTGAGAAGTTTCTGCAACAGCTTACAGTTTGAAGCACTCTATAAGTAATGTGACTTTCTGGTGTACACAGAACTTTCAGTCTATATAAGTAGCTTTATTTTGTTTTCAAAACCTAGAAATGATACTATATTGAAAGCATGATACAAGAGGGAAAAAAAACTGTACATATCTTTTCTTTAGGTCCACGCAGTGGTGGCACATGCCTACAATCCTAGCACTTGGGAAGCAGAGGCAGACGGTTTGAGGCCAGCCTGGTCAACAGAGTAAGTTCCAGGACAGCCAGCCAGGGCAATAGAGAGAAACCCTGTCTCAAAACAACAACAACAACAAATCCGTGCAGGATCATATCCTTCCTTTAAGTCAAGAAAATGATGGATATTATCTTCTGGAAAATTCTGCTTTGTATAATTAATAGATTTCGAATTTCTACAGGTAAAGATATTAAATGACATAAGTAACATGCCATCCTCAAATCAATGTGGTTTTGGCAAGAAAACAAAGAAAGGCTAACATGAATGAAAAATCTGGACATGAACAGCATTGTTTGCTTTTGAGCTTTAAAATTGAATTTTGAAAAAGGTATTTTTCACTGTATCTGTAGTAGTAGTCTGTCTGGTAACTTATGATACAATAGGAATCTCTGAAGGTCACTTTACCTTTCAACCTTTTCAAGTACACAGGAACATCACTTTTAATGCTCTTGGAATCCTCCTCTGTTCTTTCCCACATCATTTGAGGAGGGTTGTTTTGTGCTAGCCAGTCAGCTACTTTATTTTCTGGTGCCATCATTCCTGTCTGAATTCCTGGCAAGTCTTGAGTTCCTGGAGATGCCTTCTTTGACTTGTGGCGCTGGTCAGAAGTGAATTTTGTCACGTGGTCTCTAATAGTTACTTTTCCTGGTGTACTGTCATCAAATTCAATGGTAAATGAAGCATGCCCTGCACCTGCTGTATGGGAACTTGGTGTGTCTTTTGTTGGAATCTCATGAATAGTGCTCTCTGCTATTTGTGATGGCTGCTGGAATTCTTTTGTAGGAATTTCAAAATAACTTGGTTCCCTACAGAAAGGAAAAAGTGCTTCTTCACTTGCAGCTGCAGACTGTTCCTCTACGTGCTTGGCATCTATGCTGCACCCTAATGAGAAAAAGGAGAGAAAATTCAAAATATTTGGAAGTCTGTAGTCATAAGTGCCAATGGTAATGACCATTACTATTCTGAGAATCAGAAGGCAGATAACAGTCTGGATGAAAACGACTGCACTTGTATGACAGACAGAAGTCACAGACATGAAATGGTCTTGACTCTGCTCCAACAGCACCAGGAGCTACAAGGTGAACAGCAGTAAAGCCAAAAGGGAAAAAAAAGACAAAGCAGGAAAAATCAAGGTGAGAAAGAACTCAAGTACTGATGGAGATGCTGTGTACATACACACATGTATAGACAAAACACATACATACACACACAGTTTGACAGAAAAAGCAGAAATTACCTAAACATGTCACCAGAATGGGCTATTTGAACCATTTGAGAATAAATGTAGGGCTCTAATAGTGAGGAGGTAGTCAAGTGAAGATGGAGATATGAAATAAATACACAAGCGATGCTTTGGAATTAACAATTCCACTTACCAGTCTCAATCATAATGTTCAGAGACCCCACTCTAGGACAAAATTGGTATTATGGAAGCTTGGGAGATGACACACATTATTAGGTAAAAGCAGTTAGTGATAAAACATGTGGCTTGCTTGCAGCATGGCCATTCAAGCAGCAGTATGAAAGAAACAATGCAAAAACAGAAAATTCCGTTGTCAGCCAGTAAGTCTGGAAGAAACTTAGTTTGCATCTCTGTATAGCAGAATGTGTACAAAGCCCCAGGGACACGGGTGAAAGCTGACTAGCAAGCAGCGAGTGGCAGGGGAGCAGGCAAACACAGAGCACTCTAACAGCTCCTCCACTGTGCAGGCACTGCATGCAGCTGTGACAAGATAGCCTGAACAGGTGATATTAGGTAGTGCAGATGTACAAGAAAGAAGGTGAAGATTAAGGTATCCTTTGTTTGAGAAATAAAAGACTATTCCCGAGATAGCCTACAATCATATAAGAATTAAATTGAAATAAATTTCCCTAAGGCTCAAATACCAACTTTATTTTAAGCAGATTCATAACAAATCTTACAGTTTATTGGGGAGAAAAGGTAATATAGGCGAACATGCCGTTTTCAATCATTTTTTGAAAATTACACAAAGTTCTTAGTCTTCTGAAATATCTTCAAATATTACATCTCTGTTCAATTCTTTAGGTGCTATAATGATGCCATTATCAGATATTAAATGTGAAATCATAAAAAGAATCTTTTATGTTTCATAAAAATGAGAACAATAGTCTTGTATGTGGGGTATGGTATAAAAGATATAAGATATATAAGATAATAGAGGACATAAGGCTAAAATAGTAGTAATCACAATAGCCATTAAGATAATAGAGGATATAAGGCTAAAATAGTAATAATCACGATAGCCATGTTCATACTGCCAAAAAAATATACAAAGGGCTGAGAATATTTTAGAAATACACAAAGTAAAAATTGCCTTTTTCAAAATTAACTCTATTGGGTTTACCAATGAAAAGTGAAAGTATCTCAGAGAAATTATTATATCAAGCAGAGAGGTAAGATGAAAATCAAGAGCAGATTTAACTGGCCTTGAAAACATGGTATCTCAGTGGCACTCAATATTCAGAGCCTGAGAGGCTCAGGCTCTGGAGAACACTACTGTAAGGTATCATTGTTCAATAACTTAACAATGATGATTCTCAGTAATAAAGGAAAAACTTGAATTGTTCTTAGCTTTCTCTAAGAAGGTAATGATATAGATATTCCATAATGACTTATGACAAATAGTTTATTTTTTCAATAACTCAATTATAAAATTAAGGTTAGACTATGTGGAAATTTTAGTATGTGAATACAGATTCACCTTTCTGAAGACAAGTGGTCCTTTTGAAATTCATACTAGAATAACTGCTAAGGAATTTTAATATGTTAGAAAAGTTAAACAGCTTTAATCTCTCATAACATTGCTAGAACATATTCTGGTGTTTTGATGTTAATTTCTATTCACATCTATTTTTATTTAATCCAAATTAAACTACAGGAGATAGTATTTGTTTATACTAATATTTTGTAATCAACCTCAATTATCAAGAATCTACTAACTAAGCTAAAATTGATTCTATATGCATAAGCTAGAAGACATTAACAGCTAATAATTTATATTTGTTTCTGGTTTTGTTTTGCTTATTTATTTTGAGATAGGGCTTATGTAGCCCAGGTTGGCTGGCTGGCTGGCTGGCTGGCTGGCTCCATCCATCCATCCATCCATCCATCCATCCTCCACATTTGAGAGAGGGTTTAACTATGGTATTACTTGTAGAACTGATCAGAAATTAATTCTGTTACATGGTCACTAATAGTTACTTTCCCTCAAATTCAAAGTCAAATGAAGCATGCCCCCCTTCTGCTGTATGAGAACTGGGTGTATTTATCTTGGGAATCTCATGAATAGTACTGTCTTTGGTAAGTAAACCAACATCACTGTGTCTCAACTCTTTTATCTATAAAATGTGCAAAAACAGCAGTAACTGCCATCTTTAGATACTGCCATGATGATGACGTGCATATGAAGCATGTGGATGAGATGAACAGAGACAGCGAGGTGGAGTGCTGGCCGCCCTTTGTCAGGCTTCTACTTTCACCAGTCATAGGCATGACCATGGGATTTTACAAGTTATGTACCTCAGAATTTTAACATTTTTTTTAGTGGCTCCTTAATTTTCAATACAATGTAATTATTTTCAGAATAGTAAAATGGTTAAATTGATCTATGTTTTCTAACCCATCTAATTGGTTATATCCCCTCACCCTCCACATATCAGGTAATTAGCCTTAGTGCAAAATGAAGTTAGAATATATGGAACTTGAAGTAAGGAATTTAGTTTAGTCAACATTTATGCAAAAATAGTGAATGAAGCAGTATTACATACCAGAAGTATAGTATCATTTAGCAATTTACACCATGCACATTGTGGGAGGAGGCAGGAATTAAGCACAATTTATGTGGGAGTACAAAGGGAGATAATACTGAAAGAATAATAATGAGATACCAGGTACATCAGGAATCAAAAAGTTCAAATTCTACTTGGCAGGCAAAACAAAGTCACTGTGGTTGTTTCAGAACTGAAGATCAGTTCATAATTACTATGTATAGTTTATAAAAATAAGGTTGAAACTTAAACTTAAAAGTTAAATTATGACTTAGCAGTAGAAAGAAAGACACAGAAGTAGGTAATATATAAAATGAAGAGAATAAGAAAATAAAAAATAAAGCAGATATTCTTAACTGACTTCTGGTATTCTTTTCCTGCTTCTCATTCCTAAAGAAACTTTTTTCCCAAAAGAACTTCAACAGTTTCTAGTATCAGTTTCCTGTGACACTGCTCATATGCTCTAGGGACAAAAAAACCCCACACCATGCTTCAAGGGGAACAAGGGTTTTATAGTGATAATCTCACATGCATTGCCAGAGACTGGTCAAAACAGCAAGTGACTTCTGAATCTGCCAGAAGCTAATGAGAGATGTGTTGACGATTTTTGGAAAAGGTTTTCTTCCAAATCCCAGCATGTCTTCTGTACACAAGTTTTGTTCTTTTTTGCTAGTTTGATCAAACACTGTATAACTTGGAATGCTGGTGGCAGCAGCTCTGAATGTGAGGGTAACTACATCAGTGTGTAAGTACTGTGGATACCAAAGCAGAGATGGCAAGGCTAGCTAACAATCCTGTCTGTTGCACTGTACAGCTACGAGAGGAATCATGTACGGGAGCCACTACAATCCTTTCATACACAGTATCAGGCAGTAGTTCTGTCTTTAACATGACAGGAAGGCATATTAAATAATATAAAGAAAAAGAATTGGGGGAAAAAACAAGAAAGCTGTGGAGAGTAATTTGCCAAGTTCAGCATCATAGGACCTACTGGTTGTTCACAGCTTTTTTAGACTTGTATGCCGGTTTAAGTAGACTACGTCAAAAAACAGAATGTTCATAATTTTCCAGCTAAGAGAACTGTCATGCATAGTTTCTTTTTTTTTTAATTCAATACATTTTTTATTTACATTTCAAATGATTTCCCCTTTTCTGAATTCCCACTCCCAAAAGTCCCATAAGCCCTCTTCCCTCCCCCTGTTCCCCCATCTACCCCTTCCCACTTCCCTGTTTTGGTATTGCCCTGTACTGCTACACTGAATCTTTCCATAACCAGGGGCCACTCCTCCTTTCTTCTTGGATATCATTTGATGTGTAGATTATGTTTTTGGTATTCCAATTTTCTAGGCTAATATCCACTTATGAATAAACATGATATGCAGGCAAAAAAAAAAAGAAAACTGTCATGCTTGCTTTGTGTAAATAAAGTCAAAGAAAACTTGAAAGAGTTCTGACAGGGACTCTTTGCCTCAGAGTCAGACATAATATGTCTTTCAAACTGATTCTTGGTGTCTGTACTTAATTCCTCCAGTTTTAGATCTTTATCTGTTTGTTACTAAACAAACTGGCTCCATCAGCTCCAAAAGACAGTTCTGATGTCTTTTTCAACTTTATGCAACAATATCTACATTAATCCTGGAAATCTTGGTTTTTCTAGATACTGGTCACCATTTAAGTCTACCACCAAGAACAGAACATGTTCCTTAGTTATGATGTGAGAATCAAAACCATAACTGATTCTAGTCTTTGGCTGTTGAACTTTGAATCATACTGCTATCTTATCTCAATAAAATGAGCATGCTAGGGCTTTAAAAAACTTACAACTTTGTATCATATTTCTGAATGTAACAGAAATTTTATTTTATAATGAATATGAGAATGAATCAAGTAAAAACATTTAACTCATATGTAACTACTTTTATAAATTCATTTTAATGATCATTTTGAAATATTTAAAATGTCCAGTTAATGCTATTAACCTATTTTTAAAAACAACTTCATAAACAAAATGTAACAAGATTTTGTATTATATACACTATATTTAGTATTTATCTGAGACTCAATACACTACAAGTGCAAAGCCATTTTAAGAATGAAGCTATAGTATAGATCATTTTTCAGAGTATAGTGACTTTTGTTTAGACTAGAAATACTTGCCCAATAAGAATCTGATGTCACAGCCATTGAGGTATTTTACCTGAAGTCCCAGGCTCATGACTTTTTTCCTCAGGCTTGCCATTGGCCTTGAAAGCTCTTTGTTCCTCCACCTCGTCATCTCCCCACCATGATGGCTGCCCATATAATGGAGTGCCTCGGGGCATAGCAGAAACATCTAAAAAAAGTGGGTAGAAAAATATCCTTCTAAAGCAGATGAGACAAGACAATACATTTTATGTGAGGTTAAATTTACTTAGTTGACTAAACGTACTCTAGTTTCAGCAATGTAGCATTTGTACATGAACTTAAACAGAACTGGGTATGACTAAGTGAATGCACATTGGCAATGTCTAAATAACGCAACTTGCTCTGTGTGACAATTGCTTTTTGTTAAGTATTAGAGGGTTCTCTGATATATAGCTGAGATCTGTAACTGTAAAAAAAAGGATCATTGAGTATTTAGACAAAAGTGTCTTAGGTAGAAGAATTTTGTAGGAATCACATAGTAATTACCAAGGGAATAATAAAAATAGTCTGATCTGGAATGTCATTAAGTCTAAATATATAAAAGATGAAACTAAGCAAATTTTGGTATGAGAAATGACACAGTGGGTATTAGATGGTAACTACATTTGTGCTCACTCAATGTTAGCAAATCTTAAGTTTCAGCAAATGTACTGTTTATCAATTTAATACAGTTGTTACTTGAAGGGATTTTGTATGTAAAGTATCTTTGTAATTATTAACACTGTATTAAAAATTTCCCTTTTGCCAGCTAGAAAGATGGCTCAGAGGTTAAGAGCATTGACTGCTCTTCCAGAGGTCTAGAGTTCAATTTGTAGCACCTACACGGTGGCCCATAAGAATCTATACTGGGATCTGATGCCCCCTTCTGGCATGCAGGTATACGTAAATAGTACATTCATATACAAAAAAAAAATCTTTAAAAATTTCCCTTTTATTTCATTTATAATTCAGAGAAATATAGACAATATAAAATAATAAGCTACAGCTTTAAACTATTATTTCCTTCAAATACTGGAATTACTTTCCTTAAATATCTAAGATATGGGGTACATTTTGACATAGTTGTCAATGTTTTCTAGGGTAAACTGGCTCTATTAAAATGTACTCTGGAATTAGTCACTAGTATACATTATTTTTATGCATGTACAGATAGGTGTATGAGAACAAAAAATATTTAAGACTGAGTATGACTTCAAACATTTCCAAAGAAGTTATACTATTGCAATATATGTTATATTGACAACTGTTGTGTTTATATTGACAAACTATTGTGTGTTGTTGGAGCTCAGTGAGAAGCTAACTCAGAAAGTGGGTCAGAGCACGGCCCATGTTAGAGCCCAAGCATGTTGTTCTCCAAGTGTCTTCCAAGGTCTGGGTGGGTTAGTCCCCTTAACTGTATTACAGGGAGACAGAGAGAGAGAAACAAATCAGCCTAAAAGTACAACATGCGTCCCTGAGGACAACTAAGACAAATTATTTTCACAGAGATTATTATTGTTTATCCACTAATATGCAAGTATCTGCAGAGAAAGCGAGAAGTTGGAAACTTGGCTCTAGGACTCTGGGGTACCAGGAGTCAGTTCAATTGTGGACTGCAGCTAACTGCCTCAATTTCCCCAATCAGTTTCTGTTGGATGTTGTGAGCAATGATACTACCTTTCTATATTTTAGTTTGTTGTTGTTTTTGCTTGGAAGTCTCACCCTAAGTGACATTCTCTTCTGCCTGGGACCTCGCACTCTGAACATTAGCTGCCTGCTTTCTAGGTGCTTCCACAGTCAGTTTCGGTAGGTACCAGTACCAGCTTGATGTGGGGTGTGTGTGCTTCCTCTCTCCTCCCCTCCCTCGGTAGATATCCATAGACAGGGCTACTGTAGACCATTCTCCAGACCGAGCAGACCACTCACCCACAGGTTTCTCTTCAGACTTCAGAGCTTCTGTGGCTCTGTGTGGCACTTCTGCTGCAGCCTCCACTTTTGAGTCTGTGCCTTTGGCACTTGCTGATTTTGGTAATTCTGATTCTGAAGACTTCTGGGACAACTGAAGTTGAATGGTAAACTTCTCATGCTACAAAACATTTAAAGTCAAAGTGAAGCTTTCATCAAAGAAGTCAAGTCTAGTAACAAGGCTGGCAACAAGGATGAACGCTTACCTTAAGAGCTTCTTCAGGGACCCTCATTTCTCCTCGTACTACAGTGAAGAGATTTGTATGTAAATAGAGCTAAGGAAGAATATACTCCAAAATTCTGGTCACTGTGCATATAACTTGATGCTCCAGGAAAATGGAATGCCCTTCTGGGGGGGTGGCTGGGGGTAGAGGGGTACCCTCTAAGAGGCAAAGGGGAGGGAAAATGGGGTAAAGAACTCTTGGAGGGGGATTAGGAGAGGAGCAACATTTGAAATGTAAATAAATAAAATAATCAAAAATTAATAACATGAAAAAATGCAGAAAGTTCACCAAATATAATTTAGAAATTGTCCTACTTCAAGAGTAACTTATAGAATTATTATCATGTACTTATAATCTATTTGTACAGTACTAGAGAATAAACCCAGGACCCTGCATATGCTACACATGCACACTACCACTGAACCACATATCCAGACTTAACAAAAAATTATTTTATAGACCAGGTCTCTAGTCTGTTTTTAAATTTGAGATATTCCTGGTAGCCCACAGAGTACTTGGAATGTAGCCTGAGCCTGGAATATTCCCTTTAATAACAAAAATACTTAAAATATATAATTTACCATTAATAAATATTAACCTTTAAAAACCTAATAAATATTTATAATCTTAGGTAATACTGGCCTTCAAAGAATTAGAACACAAACATTTTTAATTTTCATTAGCAGCAATATGACAGGACCAAATGAAGAAAATTATAGCTACCTAGTCACAAAAGTATAAAAATATCTCATGAGTCAATACCCAAAAGCAAATCCTGAGGAACTGATTACCCAGATTTTCATGAACTTTGATAAAAATGAGGTTCATTTTGCAAATACAAAGAAAATGAATGCTATAATTAGGGTTCATATGTAACCATACTATCCCCTTCCCTCCATGCACTGCAATAAGGTCATGTTACATTATCAAACAATGATTCTATACACATGAGAACAAGTGCTTAGATATAATGAATGCTTTCATTATTATGCCTAAACAACAAGGCTTCTTATTAGAGATCAATCCTCCTGAGGTCCTATTTCCCACTATAATTTAACCTTACAATGAAAGCAATTTTATAATTATGTACTAAATTCTACTACCATCCTTTACTAATTCAAAGCATTCATCAATCACTTCAAGGGTAGAAAACTGTAATCAGTGTGGTGTATATGTGTGGTGTGTGTGTGGGGGGGGGGAGTAATAAAATCAGTAAACTCATGAACAGAACTTCTAAGACCTATAAACAACTCTGTTCAATTCCATTAACCTCTGTTCTGCAACAAATACTTTGGTGAGTGGACAGAATCCCGTGATCTCAAAGACTCTAGTTATTGAATCCTGTATGGAAGTTTGTCAGTAAAGAAGCCTCCTATGACTCTGAATAGTAGAATTTCTCTTTTTTTCATATGCGTATTTGCTGTTACACAGAAATATTCATATAACTAAACATTTAATGAAAATCATCTAGTATATCTCAACTTTTGGGTTGTGGCCCCATTAGATAGCCTACAAATCAGAAATTTACATTTTGATTCATAACAATAGCAAAATTATGATATAGTAACGAGATTAATTTTATGGTTAGAGTTCACAACAATATGAGAAACTGTATGTATTCAAGGATCGCAGCATTAGGAAGGTGAGAACCACTGCTCTAGGTTTTGTGGTTTTTTTTTTTTTTTTTTTTGCTTGTTTGTTTGTTTTTTGGGGTTTTTTTTGCCTTAGAAATTAAGAGTTTAAGAGAAAATTCACAGCATAACTACTTTTCAATGGAAATGCTAGCACTTAAAAAGTTGATAGTGATACCTATGTTTTCAGATGAAAACATGAATGAATATAGACTACTATGAGGACTTTTTAGTGCTACCTCTTATAGATGCATGAACATCTTTTCCTCAGGGCTCCTCTAAGGTATCCCCCGAACTAAGACTTCAGAAAGAATGACGGGTCTTATTTCTTATGTTCAAATGTTTTGTTTTTTCTATGTGTGGAAATCAGAAGACTTCACCTGTGGGATCTGAGACTGCTATGGTGTGGTTTGAATGAAATGGCCGCCAGCTTTTCCTGCCACCAACTTGCTCTCAGCTACTGTCCTAGGGCCATGGTCTGCCCGGCTCCTGCAACGCTCCCTGCTTGCGGTGGTCATATATGAACCCTTTGAAACTGTAAGCGAGCCCCTAATTAAATGTTTTCTTCCATACATTGCTTTGGTCATGGTGCATCTTTATAGCAATAGAAAAGCAACTAGACATGAAGGTCCAGCTTTTATACGTTACAAGCTCTATCTTCTCAGTTGTATAAATTTTCACAAGCAGTTTTCAATTTGCCAATCAAGAAAAATGATAGAAATGCAGTTACTTATGTCAATAAGTTATAAAAAATTTTAAAGTTTATTTAAAAATTAAAACTTTTTTCGAGGGGTGTATTGGGAAAGACAAGGCTAAATCTATACATTTTGTGAATAAATTTTGAAGTTTATTTTTTCAGTGCTTTAAAATTGTCTCTCCATTAAGGTAAAATGTTACTAATCAGAGCTTTCCTCTCCCAGGTACAGTATTTGAGATTGGCTATAAACTTAATTTGATATATGAAGAAAGCATGACAATTTCCCTAATCTAGTATAGCTAATACAAAAACAAATATAGCTATCACATAAAATGGTTAAAAATGATTCTGTCCCACGGAATAAGATTTCTGCCATGTTCATTTCAGCATGGAATGTTAAATGAACAGAGAAATTACATGAGCTTCCCTGGGCATCTGAGAGGCAGCGCTAGCTCAATTCTGACTATGATTCAGAGGAATCCCTTAGAGATTCCTCTTAAAACTTTAAAAACTTAAAAGGCCCCAGACAATTTTTAGAGGTATTATGAGTTGACTGTGGGGCAGGGGAAGGTTAGTTTGCTATTGATAGATTACAATGTGCAATCTGCAAAGGCATGGGCTATCTCTTAACTGACTCCTCTGTCATGCCTTCCTCCTATTCTTGACAGAGTCCTTACGCCATAACCAAGTCATCTCCCTTTTCCAGCCACAGAGAAGCTAGGACTAAAGGTGTGCTCTACTGAATATGCTATTGTTTCTTCTGGAATCCAAATTCAAAGGTAACTTTATAAAATTATTAAAAGCTGAATTTCTTAGGATTTGTTCTTGTTTTAAAAGAGCTAATAGTAAATTAATTACAGCAGGTACTTGTATATAAAATATGCTTATTAAGTTTTTATTGCCCTTAAGCTGATTAAAGATAACTCTTAAGATTGCCTAATAATGTAATTTAAAACATTTACATTACTTTATTTGGTGTATGTGTGCATGTGTGGTGGTCATACATACTGCCCCCCTTCCGCTGTGTAGGTCCTGGGGACTGACCTCAGGTTGCTAGACTTGGTAGCACGTAACTTTACCAGCTGAGCCATCCCACACCATACATATTTTTAAAAGATTTAAAATACATAACAAATAAGTATTTAACTTACATATTTTTCAGTTTTTCTAGTGTAAGTGTAAAAGATGTGGGTTAAACCTATTGGAGTTTAAATTTTAAACTTTAAAAATTCTATCTTTTGTAATATGTGATAGTACATTTGAGTATCAACTTAAGTGATCTGAGCCTACTTTCTCTGATAAAATGATCTAAGTCTACCAGATTGTTAATGCATTTTAAATTATCTGAACTTCAGTAAATATTTAAAAGCTAAATCTCAAGAGAAATGTTTAGCATAATGGGAAATATTTTTACTTTAATAAACTACATATAGAAATGGTTTTATTATTGCTTAGTTTATTATTTCATTTTACTAGTTTCCTTGATACTACTCTTTAAAGGACAGTAAAATCATGTAATTGTCCAGTTGTTAGACTCTAAGTTTTAAACAAAACTTTGAATACACACGAAATGAAAATGTTCTAGTCATATAATATTGGTGTCAGAAAACATAGAATATGTAAAACTGAATTAAACCAGCAACACAGCACGAGAGTGAAGGCAGGTGCATGTTCATATCCTCCTAAGAGACGAACTTGGGCCCTTGTGATTCACCTGGCATGAATCCTAGGCAGATAGTGCTTGAGACAACCATAGTACTCCTCCGCGCTCCATTCTTTAATACCCAGATTATGTAAAGTAGCACTGCAGAGAGAGATGGGCAGCATTATCAAGCTTCCCAGGGTCATCTGTAGTAACATGGTAACTTAAGACAAACAATAAGCACAAATCTCCAATATTATTAATTCTTTATAACAAGATATTACATTGTAGCATAGTAAATATTTTTAAACATTTTAATAAATGCATCAAATTATATAAGGATATCATATCCAAATCTCAGCTTATCTTCAAGTTTCAAAGTGATGTAAGTCTGCTCTGGTATCCTTACGTCGTTCACAAAAGTCTACAAGGAAAAAGAAGTTATTCTGTATAGCATATTCCAGTGAAACTCACCAACCTACTACTCAAAAGTACTTATTGTGAACTGCATCCTAACATGCCAAGCATCCTACAACATGATACTTATTTCATACTAAACCTTTTGTCAATATTATTGACACCACCAGGTTGAATTTTGGCATTTGTAATTTGTCTTAAAATAAAGTCAAAAAAGCTAATTCCAATGAAAAACACTACTTAAAACATATCACTACATCATTCATTCATTCATTCATTCATGGGGGGGAGAGAGAGAATGAACATACACTCATTGTGCAACACTGTACATGTGGAGGTCAGGACAGCTTGCTGAAATTAGTTCCTTTTTCACCAGTTTTGAGAATTAAGCTCAGCTCCTCAGGCTTACCAGCAAGTATCTTTAACTACTAGGCCATATTGTGGGCTACTTTACAACTATCATAATGGTTCTTTGGATCTCTTTTAAAATTAAGATACATTATGGTATTTTAGTGAATGGATTCTTTCTACATATTGGAATTCTTCTATATCTTCATCATGATGCTTTTATCTTTACTCAATTATTTATAACAATGCTGAAAATTACCAAAATAATAAGACAGATAGCAGAATTACTTAGAACAGCACTACAAAAAATATGTCATAATTTCCCAGTCAAACAATATGAGCTACTTGTAATTTTCTGTAGGCTTATAACAAGAATTGAAATTAGTTTTGATAATGCATTTTAAATTTAATCGAGAATACTAAAAAAATACTATCTCAAGAAGTAAAAATTAGTAAGGTATTTCCTCTGTGTGTGTGTGTGTGTGTGTGTGTGTGTGTGTGTGAAACCTTTGGAATTTAGACTAGTCACATCTCAAGAATTCAATAGTTACTAATGGTAGTGAAAGAACCAGACACAGAATAAAGCAGCAGAGATAAATTATCATCCTTTAGTTTCTTACTGCAATGCCTGACATATTGCATCAGTTTTCCAAGAAGACATCTGGAGATATCTTTGTAGGTTTTTTTCTTTTTTCTTTTTCTTTTGGTTATGCTATTAGAGGACGGTTGAAAAAGTTCAGTTTAAATGTGCATATATGCAAACAGACAGGAAAAAACAAACAAAACAAAAAAGCAAAACTCAATCATTCAGTGAATAGACAGGAGCACTATAGAATGACAATAATGATATAATCATAGTATAGACAAAATTATCATTCTGTCTCTCCAGGAAATGAGGACAATTCTAGCTCACTTTCCTTTCACCCAGAATCAATGAGAAAAGAGTATTTCTTTTCTAAGGACAAAAAGAAACTAGGATATCTTTATTCTGTCAGTCAGATTCATTCAATGAAGACCATGAAGTATTTCCCAAGAACGTAAATAATTGTGTGTGGGGGGGTGGTGGGTGAGTGTATGGGTATGTGTGCGCACAACTATACACACAAATCAGTGCTGCTGTTTGTGGAGACCAAAGGTCAATTTCAGTGTTCTTTACAGTCTATTTTGGTTTTTGAGGCAGAGTGTCACACTGGGACAGGGGGCTTGCCAGTTTGGCTAGGTTTTCTGGCCAGCAAGTACTAAGAATCACCTGTCTTCATTCCCCAGCAGTGGAATTACAAAGCAGGCAATCACATCAACTTTTTATGTTTTGGGGTACTGAACTCATGTTCTCATAGAACTCTAGTCTGAAAAAAGGCAAACAATAGGCCTAGGCTAGAATGTAGGCTGTGTGTAGTAACAAGCATAGGAGTGGGATGGTAGGGGACAGGCAAGTGCTCAGTGGAGGGAGGAGGCAGGAGGACTGAAGGTAAATAAAACTCTCTCTCACAGAGAAGCTTCCACACACTTACAGCAACGTGGACCACCAAAGTGCGCCAAGGAAACTAGTTTCGATTCTCTCTGCTTTATTTTAACAACATTTCTGGTGATAAAAACATATATTCAGGTCCCTTGGAAATATATTTTGTGATTGGGTAAAAGGAGCAAGAATGCAAGTAATATTTTGAGCTTCAGTTTAGAGGATATAGTGGCTTGAATAAGCTAAGACAGAGGGTTAAATACTTTTGTAAAATATAAATTAACAAGGGCAAGAGAGATGGCTCAGTGGGCAGGAGTGCTTGCTGCTCTTACAGAGGGCTGGTTTGGATTCAGCCACACACATCCAGCAACTTAAACCAACTGCAACTTCAGCTCCAGAGGACGCAAAGCTTTCTTCAGGCCTCTGTGGGTACCCTCACTCACATTCGCATGTCCACACACACATATACATAATTTAAGAATAAACAGTTAAAAATAATGTATGTACAGCAATGGATTTGTTGAAAAGTACATAGGTTCCTGAGTAGTAAAACTGTCTTAGCTATCTTTTTTTTTTAAAATAACTAAATCATAATAACAATAAATGAATGCTTTTTGAATGTTTACTGCATATTGGTTTAAATGTTTAAAATGATTTACTTATTTTCATCTTTACAACAAACTGTAAGGTATAATTTTATTTCTATTTTCAAAGACTGAGGAACACAGAGATTAAGTAATTTTTCCAAGGTTATACCACTTGTTATAATTAAAACTTATTTTTAATTATAGTTACAAATATAACTAAGGGCTTACAAATAGCACTTCACTGGTTTCCCTTAGTTCTGACATTACTTTTTATTTCGATGTTGAAAATTCTGGAATTACAATAGTATTAAAAGTATACTGAACTAGAGAGATAAAGAGCACGGAAGAGGCAGGCTCCATTCCCAGTACTAAAGTGCCACAGGAAAATTAAGAAATTGAAATAATTCAGTTTATCAATATTCTCTCATATCCTGTGATTACTTTCATTCTGCAAAATGTAGAAATAGCAGATAGAAATAAGAAAAAATCTATCACAGTTACAAAAAATAACTACAAAGACAAAAAGAAAGCAGCAAGACTGAATCCTAGTGTTCAGAAGAAGTAGCACGTGTGTTAAGGTAAACGGTCAGATCTCTTGGTTTTTCCCCAGCACTAGACTACAGGAGGTCCTCCACCATTTGGCACCCAATCTGCCTTTTCATTCTTACTTTATAAAACAGAGATCCTATCTCTTGTGCCCAAAGGTAGCTTCCACACTCTCACTGCCAGCCAGGCCTTTCCTGTTCTCCCACACATTAACCACAGACACAGGCTGAGGCTATGCTCAGTCTCATCTTTATCACATGCCATTAAATGCCTTTCTTATTTCCTCTATTCGTTCCTTAGCTGCGTCTACATATGACTTCAATGTCCTATCCACCTTTCAAGTATCAGGACGAAAACACAACTAAAGAAAAAGGAAAACATACAAATAAGTATTGAAACTTTATTAACATTAATCAAATATTCAAAGTAAAAAGTACTGCCTAACTTACCCCATTTAGGCTGCCTAAATCTTTCACCAAATGTTCATCCATAGATGCATCATAATTGATTACTGCATGTTGCTTATCCACACTTCGGGACTAAAAGGAAAAATTAAGCTAAATTTTAAATTAGCTTAAAATTAAACTACAAGAAAATACTAAAGTAACAAAAAAGATTTTTACCTATACATACAACATTAATATTCAGCTGATAAATAGAGGGATAAATCAAAAAAGTAGATCACATGAAATTTAAACTGTGTTATGATACAGCATAAATTTGGCATCATGTCTGAATGAGGAAAGTAGCTAAATATTTAAAATACTCTTTGTATTATATCCATATTATAATTCTGAGAGCATTTAAATTCATTTATATTGTTGAGTGTATCAAAGTACATATTGTTTAAAAATTGTGAAATTGATATATAGATATCCAGTAAATTATTTTCTAATGTTTTACCTATCATACTGTTAAAAACTGCTACCTTGTAGGCTTTCTTCCTTTACTACTATTATAACACACATTGCATAAGGAACTCAGACTTAGATGATAAATAGGAATATAATGTGACATGTTATGAACAAAATTATTTCTTAAAATGTGAATTTTAAAACTGGAACTTTTTTTTTTACAAATACGGGTGAGTGTACCTATATGTACATCTCTCTGTGTCTCTCTCAAACACACTTTATTGTAAGTTTTCATTTTCAAAAAATAATCCTCAAAATACAGAATTTATTGTACATGATACTAGGGTGACATGAGAGTTAGGTGAGCAAGAAAATGTAAGTCTGAACTAAAAGAAGTCTATCTGACCTCCGACTGAATGCTCTGGTTCTGTGAGGTGAAAACAGCTCCTGATTCCCAGCTAAGCTTAGTACTTGCATATAGAGAAGGCTGATACGTCACCTGAAGCATGAGCTCACAGTCGTCTCTTCCAACAAAAATCATTTCTCGTGGCAGCCTGTGGCGGGTGCCTCCACTGCTCACCAAAAACCAGGATGTTAAGCTCATTTCTGCTTAGCTTCTGAATCCTTAGCCAAGCTACATTATCCTGCAAATGAGAACAAGAACACAGTAGGAACTCTTCAGTATCTAGTCACCATCCCAGAAAGTAGGCCTCAAACAGAACTGCCCTCAACATTTTCTTCCAATATGCCACATTCTCATCAGTGTCATAATCCAGAAAATTCCACTCAGAGTCCCGTTAAAAAGGAAAAATTGACGGTAAATAAAAAGGTGGTCAATTATTAGTAATTTTTATTACAATTCTAAAAGACTTCTAGACTCTATCTGTAATTTCAAAGTAAATATGCACAGTAGTGCAGTAACATAAAAAGCTGTGCTGTATAAATAAACGACTTGCTGAGGACAGCATGAGAAAGACTGAAATTTATAGAGTATATCTGCTATCCAACTAGCGTAACTGTCAATTCCAAAGACACCTCGTTGGTGACTGTCAAATGCAGAGATACTGAATACAATTTGAACAATATAAAATCCAATTGCTTCCTCCTTTTTCTCCTCCCTGCAACTTGCTTAAATAGCCTCAGACTGGACCAGTCCTCTGGCCATTGCCTTCTCAGTGCTGCGATTTCGGGTGTGAGCTGCTTCTTTACTTTGTCAATGCATTTTTCCTAGAGTAACAATTCTTATATTTTTGGTTTTTAGTAGTCTCTAGTGCTTAAAAAAGGGGGGAACCCCTAAAAGTATTTGTTTATAAGGGTTATGATATATATGAAAAACTGGTATTTGATTTATTTAAAGAAATAAATTTCACTCAAAATTACTAATATTAGTAAAACAAAATCCCCCTCTACAATAGAAAAAAATAACACTACTTAAAATATGGGTTATCTTTTAAACATCTGAATTAAAAGAAAAGAATTCCTACCTTCTTGCATTACTCTCTCACCATAATTTTGAACTAGAAATATGTAAAGACAACATATGGAAAAGGGCTTTCAAATCTTTTACAATATTTGTAGGGAGTTTTAAAAGAAACTAACAAATAACTATACAAAGCCAGTTTCTTGGTTGTATGGAATTTGGAAACTGTACCAAATGAGCGTTTCACACACAGTTTTGCACAAATTCATCTGCCACTTAAGTGGGCTTTTGTAACATTATACATTGGTCTTTTGAAAAACAGTTTTCAGAATTATGTAGATCTTCCAAATACTTGAATATTTCACTTGTACTACTTTAAAATACATTTATTAAATATCACTACCCATGTCAAAAGAATAGTCTTTAAATATTAGGGCACTAAGCTCACAGACAGAATTCATTGCTTCAAATTATATCCTTGACACCTAAAATTTTATCATTGAAAATAAAATCCTGTCACTTTTTCTTGAGGTTCATTTTGACAAATATTCTACTTAGCAATCTGCCATTCACTGAAGTACAACTGATGTTTTATGAAAGCATGGGCCTAGTTTAGCTCACAAGTCACATAGTGACCCAACTCATTTTCTTGGAGATAGCCATAGTACTCTGGCCCAGAGTGTAAGTACTCTGTAAGTACTTTCCTCTAGTCCTGCAAAACACTACAAAGTGTGACTTTAAAGTCTACACTTACTATTACCATTTTGTGAGATAGTCTTAGGTAAAGTTAGTGGATTTTTAAAATGGTTTTTAATGCCGATGTACAACATACAGTCTGGTCCATTACTGAGCTTACATTTACCACAATCGTTTTTGTATCATGTGTGCTAACAGAAATGCAACAAGAAGCAGAAAGTCCTTTGATTACATTAAACATCTGGTCCCATGAACCCCGCCCTTGAAAAGATTGCCTTCAGGGACACCCAGGACTGTAGACTGACTTTTTAACAATTACTGTCCTATGGGATATGGCACTGTCAGTAACAATTTCAGACTTTTGAGTCAGTAAGATTAAGGGGTGAGTCTGGATCCTAGTCTACTATTTTTACTCTGCATGACCACAGGCACTGTAAAAATGTCATGTTCCTTAGTTTTCTCTCTTACACCTAGTGTCATGATACCATCTACTGGGAAGCCAAAGAATATTTTCAGCTTTTCCTAATATGTATAATGTGCTGCCCTTGACTAGGAAGTAAACTTTATTATAATGGAAAGAAGCATTCTACAATAAAATAGATGTATACACTAAAGGCAACACCGTCCAATGTTCTGTTAAGAATCCTGTATGTTTTATGTTAAACGTGACTGTCTTAGTTTGGTTTTTGATAACTGTGATAAAATACCATAATGAAAAGCAATTTGGGTAGGTCAGGGTTTATTTGCAAGGTATCTTTGGAGAAAGCCAAGGCAGGAACTCAGGGAAAGATAATGGAGGAGAAACTGAAGCAAAGGCCATTGAGGAACATACCATCCTGGCTTGTCCAGGCTGCTTTCTTGTACACTCCAGGACCACTCTCCCAGGGGTGGCACAGTGGCACAGGCCCTCCCATCCACATCTGTTACCAACCAAGAAAATGCTTCACAGGCTTGTCTACAGGCCAGTCTGATAAAGGCATTTTCTCAAATGAGGTTTTCTCTTTCCAAGAAACCTTATTTTGTGTCAAGCTGACAAAAAAACATACCTGATACATTCAACTTTTACCAAAATAAGCAAATAATTTCGTGTGACACTAAAACAATAAGTCTTTTTACTTTCTCAGCTTATTTAATCAGTTTGTCTGGTCTATGTGGTTTGTTAAGTCTCCCAGTCACCCAGCTATCTAGATCTTAGTCTTACGTATGCTTAGTCTTACATATGCCTTCTGTCAAATTTGTGTTGCAGTATTTCTTTCTCTATTTTAGAATACAGTCTCCACAGTCAAGCCAATAGAGAACCAGAACTAAAGGAAAATTTTTGTAAATATGTTGCATAATTTACATACTCCATTTACCCAGAAGAACAATTTTAAAACACTGCACAGTAAGTAGGTCAACAGTTGTATATTTTTCAAGGGAGCAAAAATGAAAACAACTATGTGATATAATCATTTGACATCAATTCATCTTAAACAGAGCAATCTAAGCACAAAAAGCATAGATGGACAAAAACTTCTTAATTTGAAAATCAGTTTAAACAAATATTCATATGCTACAAAGCATCCTTTAATTTTTACTTTCTGTGAGACTGTCTTTAAATAGTGAATAACAATATTGTGACTATGAAATATATTATTTATATATATACTTATATATAATTTTAATTACATAAAATAATATAGTTAAAATAGCTTTTTACAAATCTTATTTAAATTTTCATAAAGCTTAAAATTTGAAAATATACATTTCCTAAAATGAAATAAAAACATTAACATTCAATATGCAGGGTATTATATTCCTTTTTGGGCTAAGGTGATGGCCTTGAGTCCACTCAGGATCATTTCTTCTGGGAAATGCAATGTAATACAGAGCCCCCTTCTCTGTTTTCTCCAGGCATCGCTAAGCCAGCTTCCCCATCACTCCCTCAGGCATTCTTTTTTCATGTGTGTATGTATTTGTGGTATCTTTGTGTTTGCAGGTATGTGGCAAGAGAACATGGAAAGATGAGAGTTTGACAATGGGTATCTTCTTGATCTAGCTAGCCCAGCTAACCAGACTGCACCAGGGACCTCAGGCCTGTACCTTCTGAGTGCTGCGATTGCAGGTAAGTCATCTATGTGGGCTCCCAAGCAATTTCAAAATGGGTAACGGACTCATACAGATATTTCTTAAAAGAAGACATAAGTGGCCAGCTGTAAACATCAGGGAAATAGAAGACAAAACCACCATGAAATGTGACCTTAATACAGTAAATAGGTACTGTCCAAACACCCTAAAAGATAACAAGTGCTGGTAGGAACTCAAATGGGAATGTAAATTAGCACAGCTATTATAAAGAGCATTCTGGAAGTTCCTAAAAATTAAAAAAAAAATAGAGCCACTGCATGATGATGTAGCCCTATTCACAGGTATATATACAAAGGAGATAGATATATGAGGGAAACATTTGCATTCCCAAGTGTATTGCAGCACTAACCTCAACAGCCAAGAAACCAAGCAAAGTGTCCATATACTCATGAAGGCAATATGGTTCAACTATAACAAAGCACAAAATTCTGCCATTCGACACAGCACTGATGGAAATGGAGACTCTCTGGTTAAATGAAATAAGCTAGACACAGAAAAAGGAAATAACATAAAACCTCACTGGTATGTACAATTTGAAAATGTTGCTCTCATAGAAATCGAGAGTATAATGGTAATATCTGGGAATGGCTAGGAGTTGGGAGATGAGGAGAGGCTGGTCATCAATGATCAACTTATTTATAGTTCAGTAGAAGCAAGAAGTTCTGCTGTTGCATATGTGATTATACATAGTATACAATGGATTCCAAAACATTAGAAAAAGAGTTAATAATGAGACAGACAAGTTCAACTTATTTAGATGCTACACCAAGTATACATGTACTAAAATAAATGATACACTTAAATATATATACACACACACCTATTGAGCCGACTACCAAATCCAAGGTTGCTAGGGCAAACAAACAAAAGAATCTTGCCTCAGGGAACTAAATCCTTTAGAGAATGCTGGGAAGTTAGATGGAAACAGGAAGCTGTTCTTATTCCAGACTGGAATGGAGACATGAGATGACCTCACCCATGCCAGTGGAAGGTCATAGTTTCTTCATCTCTAGGGTCTAGCCTAGAACAACCTTTTACCCACTGTAATTGTTTGACAACCTTCCTTTCTTCTTCCTACCATTGCCCACGTCACCCCTCTCTGTTAGAGATCAAATCTAACATACTGCAGAGGGTATTTTTAATGAATAAAAGACAACTCCACTTAGAATTCTTGGCTTTCATGTAACCTGGAACTCTCTAGGCTCACCTAACCTGTTACTGAGTAAATCTGGCCCTTATTTCCTATTTATGCTCCTCTTTAGCAATCTCTTAGAGTTTATCTTCTTGTCACACTGGGCTTGGCTTCTCAGCAGTTAGATGACAATAATTTAACATTCCAATATTTAGATGTCAGGCAGGCATAAGCCTACTTAGTACCACAGTCACATCCTTACCTTTCTAGACTAGTTTTAAAATTGGATTTTACTGTGGGAACAGTTCATTTTTGCATCCAAACAGATGAATCAGAGAAAATGTACATATATACAATGCAATTTTATTCAACCATAAAAAAAATACCATTCCCAAGAAAACGAATATAGTTGGAAATTAGTATATTAAAGATAAAGTAACCCAGATTCAGCAAGGAAAATCCCACCTTTTCTGTCATATGTGGATTCTAGATTTTAATTTTGTGAGTATGTATGTGGCTCATGAGACTAGGAGAGGACTATGAAGTGGAGAGGAGTCTTTGGGAGAAAAGGAAAATAGGTTACTTGAGTATATGTTTAAAATGTGGAAAGGGATCTAAGGGTTAGAGAAAGACAAAGAAAGAGCAGAGGGTGGGGAAGGGAAGTAAAGAACAATCAAAGAAAAGGAAGCATATATGAAAACGCCAGAGGGAAACCCACTACTGTTATTTAAAACATACATTTTTGAAATGCTGCTTGTAGTTACATGTAACTCAATTGAGAAGTGATGTCAGGAGGGAGCTGAGTGATGTGAATTATAATGGAGTTTTGAGACAGACAATAGCATTGCTACAGAACTAGGAAAGAGTGCATTGCACAATCCGTGCCAAAAAGCTGGCTTCCTTACATTATATACCTATTGTATAATTAATGCATGAATTACTTGAACTAGGCCACATGTTAAGGATAGTCCATCCTTATGCTCTGCAAATCAGCTGGCTGATTCATCACCAGATGGCTTTACACAGAATAAGGCTCATCTTACCCTATAATCTCTGCTATTGCAGAGAAATAAATAGCTGGCCTCACAATAGGACTATCACTCTTGAGCAGAAAGGGCTTTTCTCCAACTTTATTTGATGATAAAATATCATTTGAAAACTTTTTTTCAAGTTACCAGGAAGCATGAGAGATAATGACCTCTAAAGATTTGACTCACTGCCTAGCTGTTTCCAGAGTATATGTTTTTCCAAATAAATTACGTGAAACTTGAAACAAAAAGGAATAAAGTGTTGCAGGATATTTGATCACACTGTGAACCCTGAGACTGTTATTTACTGAAGAAACCTGTTTTTAGTTGTGGTATGGCTCAGCCTTAGCACACACCTTTAATTCAAGAACTTTCTGCTTGAAAATTGTGAACAGGATTAAATAAAGTCAAGAGGTGGAGCCAGTAACCAGTTGAAAGGAACTGAATATGTACATGTCTTCTGCAAGGCTTCATCCAGAACCTGATGGAAACAGATGCAGAAACCTACAGCCAAATATTAGGCAGAGCTGCCTGGAAGACTTGTGGGAGACTTGGTGTAAGGACTGAGGGAGTTGGGGGGTCAAGGACACCATAAGAAGACCTACAGAATCATCTAACCTGGGCCTGTGGGTTCACAGAGACTAAACCACCAACCAAAGAGTGTACACAGGCTAGACGTAGGCCCCCTACATATTTGTAGACGTGTAGCTTGGTCTTCATGAGGGTCTAACAATTGGGGCAGGGGCTGTCTCTGACTCTATGTTATCTGCCTTTGGATCCCTTTTCTCTAGCTGGGCTGCCCTGTCTAGCCTTAGTGGGAGAAGATGTACTTAATCCTGCTGTGACTTGATGTCAGGGCAGGGTGGGACTCACGGACTGTCAGAGGAAGCATCTCTGAGAAAGTAACACACAGGTACAACATTCTCTGAGGAGAAGGGGAGATGGGTATGTGAGGATGGGACTGGGAAGAAAGGGCTATGATCGGGATGTAAAATGAATAAATAATAAAAAAGGAAAAGAAAAAACAGAGCAAAAGGGAGTCGGAGGATGGACAGAGACACGGGAAGTAGGAGGGTGGGAGGGAGAGAGCAAATCCCTTCTGGGATGTCAACTGAGGAGGAAGGGCCACTGGGTGTTCTCTTTGCCTCTCTTAGTTAGCAGGCTTTCTCCCTAGCATCTGGCTCTTGAGTCTCCATTGACAAAACAGAACGACTGAGACTTGGTTAAAAAACAACAATTAAGTGATAAGTTTCACCTCTCAAATTTGTCCTTTGACCATCAGTAAAATTCATAAACTATATAAATATAATAAACCCCTGGATGAACTAGCCCATAAGATTTTATAACTTGTATCATGCTTTTCCCTATCATGGCAAGCATTTAAAAGAAACAGAAGAAACTATAACTAAATACACAAATTAAAGATTCTCTTTTCATCTCTTGCACTGACATCAGGCTCTAACAAATAATATGCCTGACATTATTTGATGCTTGACATCAAAGTCTTTGACTCTGATGCTCTGAATTTGAAAATGAAAGAAATAACTATTGCTTCATTTCACATACAGACTAAGCATCAAACACTGGGGTTTGAAAAAGCAAGCTCCTAATTTTCCCTGATCCTGTATATAATAGAATTTATTAACCATTTATCATATATTAGACATTTTTCTAAGAACTTCATATGTAAGAAACAAACATATATAAGTAAAAATATATTATCTTTAAAATTCTGTATTTCCTTGGAAATGAACACAAATAATATACATCAATTCCAAAGAATACTCCAACATTATAGAAATTTGATAAAAAATCCATTTTCATTTTTAAGTTTTAAATATTACAGATACTAGGAAGAAAGTAGAGAATTAAGATAGAAAAAGCACCTAATCTCATAGAAGCTAAAATAAACAAATAGCTTGTAGCTTCCCTGACAGTAGAAGAGGGAAAAAATAAAGCAGAGAGAAAAGGATGATGTAATAGTTTAGGGTGGTATTCTTTAAGATGGACAGTCAGAGGAAGTATCTCAGAGAAAGTAAAACACACACACACACACACACACACACACACCACTAAAATTTTCAATGTGGTTGTATAATTAACTTGATCTTGGACAGAGAATGAAAAACGTTGTTCTTGGGAAAACTTCATTTACTTTAAATCCCCACCCTCATTTGTACAGTTCCTCACAAAAAATAAATCTGCAGCTGTGCTGGTTTTGGATTCCTACCAAGATACTGACTCTATGCTCACATGAAAAACCAGTAGTAAGAATATTTTTGTAAGAGGGGGAGAGGAGCAAGGGAATACTTTTGTTCTCATACTCATTATTTTGGAATAAATGCCTAAATTTTACCTTTATTATCTACCATATAAATCAAAAACTCTTCTTTAAAAGCAGTTAATATAAATATGAACCAAGAACAACTATAACAACTTAGTATTTGTTCACCAAAATAATATATGGCATTCTAAGTATCAAGCCTCATATTGTATCTAACTTTATTATACATTTTCAAAAGACTCAATTTAATGAGAAAAGGTAGCAGCATAATAAATTTCCTTCATAAAAATCAACAAATCCTCAATGAATAGTCTTACCAGAAAAATGCTACACATTTGCATGACTGAGGCATGAAGAGTTTTTATCAAGATTTCTCTGCCAGTTTATAAAAAATATAAAGTGTGACTTGCTTTCCTTTGTAGAACTGAGTAACTTTTGTTAAACAGATGGTTTGGCTACTCTAGTTACTGAAGCTCCACAAACAGAAACCAAGCGCTTTTTGTATGAGGGATGTCTTCAATCAAATGTTTGCATTTATAGCAGGCAATATGAATAAGATGATATTGTAATCAAAAAAGCAAAAGAGATTAGTACATTCATTTATAAAGGTAGCAGCAAATGTTTAAAAATAAGTTAGTAAATTAGAAAATAAATGAACTCTCATCTTCTAGCTAACCTTTGAATCTCCTGTGTTCTTTCATAGTCTAGACTGTACTCTTTTGGCTCTCCATCTGAAGATAATTATGTTCATCATTACCTGACTCTACAAGGTTTCTAAGAATTCAATAAAAACAGTACAATGTGTGCTAATTTCTGAGAATGTGAAATAAGAGATTTTGTCAAAGAGGACAATTTTCAAACACAACCAGCACAAAACACTTGAAAGTATTATTTTACTTGAACAACAACTTCAGCAATTTTGAGGCAGAAAAGCAGCTAACACAGATAAATCATTACTACTATCAACAGTCAATACATAGGAAGCAATATAAGTGTTCATGGGCAGATGAATTAATAATATATGGTACACACAATATAGTATTGATCAATGTTAGAAGGGAATTCTGATACCTGATACAATATGGATCAACCTTGAAGACAATTATGTTAAGTAAAATAAGCCATTCACAGAAATATAAACATTATATGATTTCAATTATATGAAATACTTTGAGTAGTGGAAATCATAGAGTGAGGAAAGTAGTTGCTAGGACTTGGGGATGGGAGCACTAAAGGAGCTATTGGTTAATAGTTCTTCATTTCAGTCTTATGAATGAATAGTGGTGCTGGCTGTACAGTGTTGTGTATATATACTAGACATTAATGCTTAGGATGGTAAAATGTATGTATGTGTATCTAATGGGGAAAATGTTCATTTTCCTTCTTTCTCATGTGTGTAGAGTCATGTGAGTGCACATGAGTGTACATTCATGTGGTGGCCTTATGCTGGTGCTGGAAATCATCTTCAATTACTCTTCCACAATATTTATTGAAGCAGGGAATCAAATTTAAGCCTAGAGCTTATCAATATGGCTAGTTTTAATAATCTCACCTCCCAGGGCTGGGATTATGAGCAGACTGCCATACCTTCCCAGTGTGTATGTTAGGTTTCTAAGATCTGAACTCCAGTCTTCACATGTGCTTGGTAAGTGCCTAAATCAGTGATCTAATTCCTTAGCCCCAAGTGTTAATAATTTTAAGAACAATTATTGTGCCAGGCGGTAGTGGCACACGCCTGTAATCCCAGCACTCTGGGAGGCAGAGGCAGAGGCAGGCAGATTTCTGAGTTTGAGGCCAGCCTGGTCTACAGAGTGAGTTCCAGGACAGCCAGGGCTACACAGAGAAACCCTGTCTCGAAAAACCAAAAAACAAACAAACAAAAGAACAATTATTGTTAGGAAATGATATACTGACCCTGGGTGAACTCATATGTCAACCCCCAACTCCAATAAAACAATTTGTTTCCCTTCCAAAATTGAACTTTCTCCAATTTTACATTTCTTTCCTCCTGTCCAACTCCCCATTACTCTTTTTATTTCAATCTCTACATACCACTATGTAGCATGTATATCATTTAATTTCTTCAGCTCTCTGGTATGATTTAAATGAAGATATTTGTTGTAGTTTGGACCTTGAATGCCATTAAAATCCTCACAGTCTGACCATTGTTTGGGGAATTCATGAAACTTTTGAGGCATCAGGCCTAGACAGCAAAGGCTTACGAGCTTTTGAGACTTACAGCTTTGCCCTGTTTATGGTGCAGCTCTCTGCTTTCTAATCTGTTTTATGTCTAATGCTTTCTAATAGTTTTAAAGAAGTCAGACCCTATGGGCCTGTTACCATGGAGTAGGCCCTCCAGCTACCAGGCCCTCCCTGCCATGCTAGGACTATACCTTTTGTAAAACCAAGAAGAAAATCAAAAAGTAAAACTGTTCTGCAGATTCTTTCTATTAGGAATCTAATCCCAACAAGGAGAAAAGTAACTAAATATTTCTTTCAAAATTCATGCTAACATTAATCCTCAATGCAACTATATTAAGAGATGTGGCCTTCCTCCTGTAACCATGCAGGAAGCCTAGTGGAGGAACCAACCCACCCACAAAACCTTTGACCCAAAATGTAGCCTGTCTATGAGAAATGCAGGGATGGGGGATGGAGGAGAGACGGGGAGAACGACCAACCAATAACTCGTCCAACTTGAGACCCATCCCATGGTTAATCACCAATCCCTAACACTACTAATGATACTCTGTTATGCTTGTAGACAGGAGCCTAGCATGTCCTGAGAGACTCCCCCTCAGCAGCTGACTCAGATGGATGCAGACTCCTACAGCCAAACAGTGGATGGACCTTGAGGACTCTTAAGGAATAGGAGGAAGGATTGCAGTCTCTGAAGGGGATAGGAACTCCACAGGAAGACTAACAGTGTCAACTAGCCTGTACCCTCAGGGCTTTCAGAGACTGAACCACCAACCAAAGAGCATATATGGGTTGGACCTAGGCCTCCCCACACATATGTGCAACTTGGTCTTCTTGTGGGTCCCAAACAACTGGAGCGGGGAGCTATCCCAAAAGTTGTTGCCTAAAGGTGGGATATGTTCTTCTAGCTGGGCTGCCTTGTCTGGCCTCAGAGGGGGAGGATGCGCCTAGCCTTGCAGAGACTTGATGTTCTAGAGTGGGGGGAGATACTGGGGGAGAGGGGAGGACTTACCCTCTCAGAGGAGAAGAGGAGGGGAGAGGGGGAAAGGATTGTGGTAGGGGATGACCAGGAGGAGGGGCAGCGAGTGGGATGTAAAGTGAATAATGATAATGATAATAATAATAATAAATAATAATAATAGATGCAGCCTTTGGGAGGGAACAGAATCAGTACTCATGATGCTATCTCTAAGGAAAAGACCTTCAGCAGATATTTAACTTGCTAAAACTTTAAAAGTAGCTCTTGGAGTTTTCACAACTAATACATAGGGCTACAGACAAGCCTTTTCTTAATTATTAATTGATGGAGATTAATATCCCATTGAAGGTTGTGCCATTCCTGCGCTGGCGGTCCTGATTCTATAAGAAAGCAGGCCGAGCAAATCAGTAAGCAGCACTCCTGCTCCCCCATGACTTGTGTATCAGCTCTTGCCTCCAAGTTCCCGCCCTGTTTAAGTTCCTGACTTGGTTTCCCTCAGTGGACTGTAATATGTACACCAAATGCTTTAGTCATGGTGTTTCATCATAACAATAAAAAACCTTAACTAAGGCACTGACAAAAGCATATACCATTTTTGTAGTTATTTTCCTATAGCTCCCACTTTATTTTTAAGAACATATTTTCAATCTCTCTCTGCACAATCCCCTGGTGATACTTATCAAATCCAAACCCTGTAGGACAGGGTTCGACCTATCAAGTGAGGTTAACTCTGAAGACTCAGTAGAGCATTTTACAAGGGACGGAACCAGTGAGCCACGCTCCCAGATACCTAGGCTCCTGACACCAACTCCATACTCCTGACTCAACTCAGTAATCCTGTGGCCATCAGTCATGGGCCAGGCCCCCTGTTCTGGATGAACTCCACCCCTATAGTCACCTGGCTACAGCCAGGTTTTCCCCACCCCACAGTTACCTGGCCACTATAAAAGGGGGCTTCTTGGGCCTTCCTAGCTCTCTTGCCCTTAAGTTCTCTTTTTTCTCTTGCCCCTGTTCCCCCTCTCTCCCCATTCTTCTCCTCTCTTTCCATGTGGTTATGGCCAGCTCTTACCCCTCTATCTTTTCTTTCTCTCTTTACTTCTTTCTCTCTTTTTCTTGTCCTACTTCTCTGTAATAAAGCTTTGAAACCATGGGCTGCCTCTTCTTATCAAAACCCACTGTGTAGGAGCAATGGAACAGGCCTGTGCCTCCAGCTGTCAGACCTGAGGGAAGACTTCCCCGCCTAGCCAGACTTCCTCTACAGGTACACAGGGCGGGAGCCAGGATGGCCCCACATTTTGGGCAAGGACCCCCGCCCCTCCAGCCAGGCAGCTTCCCTTCTGTAGGTACACAGTGCCATCCTTATACAGGTATTCAGGCCCCACCCGTTTTCCAACAAGTGCAAGAGTCCTTCCTATTTAAGCTCTAAGGCTTGAATTTGTGATTTGTTATTCCATTTAACAAGTAATAAACTTTTACCTAGTATACTATCAGGCAGAATTAGAAGTCTTATTTTAAAGATTGTCCCCTCCCCACTCCTGGCACCACACCTCTTTTTTCTACACCACAAGAATGCTGTAAAATGACACGCCAAACTGCCCAGTGACATAGAATCCAGGAGAGATAAATATTATTTCTATAGTCAATGAAAAAAATTTAACTTCAGCCAATGTGTTTCCTCACATCCTACAGTAATGCTGTGGCATTATTTTTGAGGCCCTAAGCAAGAAAATATCCACCATTAAGTATTACTTATTTATTTATTTATTTATTTATTTATTTATTTATTTATTTATTTATTTATTATAGTAAGCCTCCAAGAAAGTAATCTATCACTAACTAAATGGAACATAAAACTGAATTTCTGAGGTAAAGTAACATTCAATATCACACAACTAGTGACATTGAGGTACCACCTGATCAATTCTTACTCAACAGAGTATCACTGCCCATCTACCTACAGTCAGCGAAGCCCTACTTGTAAATAAACAGATGATTAATTTATAGGAAAAGTTATCACACGCATTCTTATTAACAAATAAGAATGAAGATTGGTCATCTTATGCCAGTATAAGAGGGTGTGTGTGTGTGTGTGTGTGTGTGTGCATATTTCAAATGATTAAATGTGATAAAGTGACTGGCCACTCTTATCTCCATGATTCCTTTTTCTCCTTGATTTCTCAGGTACCACACAATTCATTCCTTCCAGTTTAGTGGTGGTGTTTAAATTTTAAGAATCCTTAAATCTTCTCCCCAGAATTTGTGTCTTATATATCCCATTACCTTCTTGATATATTTACTTAGATGTTCAAAAAAGATTCCTAACTGTGGAAACTCTTGATTCTGTAAAGCCAGACATGGACAACTTTCACTATCACCAACACAGTTACTCTAAACACAGTTTATATCACTCCAATTAATTCTTAGCTCATTTTATTTCCATATTTGCACCCCTTCCCCGCTATCTATAAAACAATCCTTTCAAAGTCCTCAATAAATTCCCACGGCACTTAAATAACATCAACCAATAAAAGCTCCATTCCATTTTAATTCCTCCTCCTCTTCCCATCTCTCACTCATCTCCAGACACAGTGGCCCCTTTGTTCTCAAATTCACTTATCCTATTCCTTGTAGAACTACACTGCCTGTGAGAATATTCTCCACCCATATACCTACATGTCTTTTCCCCTCGTTTAAGCTGGATGTTAAATATCTGGGGTTGGATAGTGAGCACTGTTTCTGAAGACTGATTTTTCAAACACTCAGAAATAACAGCATTTAAGATACAGTGTGTAGTGAGCCTTTCTTTCCTGTCAAAGATGTAAGGAGAATTAAGATTATTAATTTTTGTAATTGTTTGAATTGAGAGATACATTTAACATATAATAAAAGAACTTCATTACATTGTTGAAAGTGGTAATCCAGTATTTACAAAATGGGTAGGAAGGAATTTGGTTAAAATATTGAACCACTGGAACCCTTTGTATGGACTCACACCTTGAAAATAAAAAAGGAAGTTTACCACCCCTCACTCTTTAATTTGATTAATTTTATTCACTTTCTTTTGCCTTCTCTTCTGTCACCTGGCCTTAGGTTTTATCAATGCTATTTTTAAAAATTGTAACCAGTTTCCATGTTTAATTCTGCAGCTCTGTTCTAAATGCAGTTGTAGGGAAATGACTGTCCTCATTTCAGCCTATGCTGTAGTGTTTGGAGTCTACAGTTGTCACAAACTTAATAGTAATGCCTTTCTCAGTGCTGATAACTCTACTTCATAGCACCTCTACCTACTCAACTTTATTATCATATAGTGATATTATCATCCACTTCCTCAAAACTCCTAGTCTCACTCAATTCCTTTGTCCTCAAGGAAAAAAGAAAAGAAACCAAACTACAAATAATTTTCATTACCTTTGTATCACTTCTCCACCCCCAGCATATTTTATGCGGCACTGATTCTATTTATAAATCTGGACAGTTTTATCCTTGGCTATGACAAGTATTTGGACAGGATGAAGACATTAGAGATATTTATTAAATTTATAAATGTCCAAACGCCAGGAAGTGAAGCTATAATCCCTTGCATGAGAAGACAGAATCATGATTCAAGAAAATTTCAACAAATTTGTACTATAGTAACATTAAAACAGATAAAATTGAGTAGATTGTAAGGGCAAATCTTGCTTCAGAAATATCACCCATGTTACAAATGGAGTATGTGAGACTAGTAAATATATGAGATTTATATAGACTGAATCAGTAATTTTCAGGCAAAAACATTTCAGAAAACAAAAAGAGAACCAACATAAGGTTGCTGAGTTTCTAATGGTTTAAAACAGTAGAATAAAACAAAACCTACAACTACTATCAAAGAAAACTTATGACTTATTAACATCAGTTCATAAGAAAGAGTACTTTAATATTAGGAAAGTAGTACAGAAGTGCACCATCCTGAATTACAAGAATGTAACTTTCAAGAACCATGATTCTCTCCCCTGGATGTCTCAGAACTGAGAAAAAATTACTGTTGTTAAAGACATGACACAACGTCAGACTGAAAACAAAAATATATGGCTTTAAATAAGCAATAGGTATACAGCCAGACTATAACTGCATTAAATATGGAAATTATACTGGGAAAAAAACCACATTGACTCAACTGTCTCAAATCAGTTAGAGACAGGAGAGGTAAAAGAAACTAAACAAATATGAAGTTGCAAGTGGATATTTTGAAAAATATTATTGAGAATCTTACTGTATTGTTCTTAAACTAGAACTACAGCTAACAAAGAATTCAGATAGTAAAATCAGCTTTAAATTGCATGCTTTTTTATAAGTCCTTAAGCTATGGCTATCACCTCCATTCCGTTTCTCTCCCACCTCTGTCCCTACTCTATAATCCCTATTTCCGGTATTCCCCTTTCCAACTCACATGTGTTATCTTTCCTGTCCCCTTAAGATTATGTTACCCTCTTATGAGCTCCTTTCTAGTTTCCTAGGGTCTATATACCCTGTGTGTGCACGTGACTGTGTGTGTGTTTGAGCAAAAGAGATGAGACGAGCAGACACAAAGAGATGATCAAAATATAATATTTGTATGAAAATGTCATAGCAAAAGCCATTATTATAATTAATGCTACTACAGAAATGTTGAACACTGTAGCAGGGCTCCCCATGAAGAAAGACAGTTTCTGTCCCAAAGGATCTCAATTTGTTTCTCCAGCCTATTCAAGAGTCCTTTTTCTACACTCTTATCTTGAATTGTAGGAACACCTAGCCCTGTTGTCTTATACTTTCTGGAAGGATCCTAGGCTTCTCTCTTTAGTGTGAGAAATCATCTCCCTTCAAGCAGCAATGACTTCTTGGTGCTAGCAGGATGTAGCAGAAGCAGGTAATCAATAATCTATCGGATCACAGTTTGGCTATTTATATTTGATATAAATGATCCTGGCTCCCTATCTTTTTCCTTCTCTTATAAAATCCCAGAGCTATTGTCTTCATTCAAGTGTGGCCATACTGCATCTCACTCCTCTCTACTCTCCACAGAGCAGATGGCTCAATCTCATTAGCTGGGACCTCCTCTGGCCTAGGACTCCAGTAACAACCTTTCATTAAACTTTCTGAAGGTTAAATAGACTTCCTTTCAAGTCCAGGGAAGAGTTCGAGGCAAAGCTGAATCTCAAGAATTTTATCAACATGGGGCACATTGTACAGAAGACTTGTAAAATGCTTCCAATTCCAGCATTTTATTAATGACAATAAAGGAACAGGTATTACCACTTAACTTACTAAAAAGAGATGTCAAAAAAAGTTTGACTTTATGTTCAAAACACAAAGGTTCAGTTACAGACTCAACAATTCTGTGATATGGGCTATAGAAAGTTATTGACTAATGTTGTGCTTATTAAAACGTTATGTGTTTTGCCTGCATGTACAATATTCACCATGTGTCTCTGTTGTCTGAAGCATGAGTGTCTGGCTCCTTGCAGCTGGAATTACAGGAGGTTGAGAACTACCTCCTGGTTGTAGTTCCTCTGGAAGAGCAGCTAGTGATCTTAACTGCTGAGCCAACTCTCTAACCCCTTAAACTTTAAATGTATAAGATAATACTGTGATAAAGAAGGATGTTTTAAAAAAAATAACCCTGCCATTTAGTAAGTGCTCCATGTACTGTAGGTATAATTCACCTTTTCAATAATACCATGCCCCCCAAAAGAAATATTTTCTATAGCATTTAATAATAATTAGTGCACTAAAATGGTTGCTTATTCCCCACTATGTTTCCCTTGGTTTCAGTTCTATACAATGCTTGGGATTCTTCCCCCTTGCATTGTTAATACTGCATGGATGTCGTTTATATTAGCTTTCCTCCTGTGAGTTTCTTCTATGCTTTTGTTAGACATGAAAATAAATTTCATATTTGCTATGTTACTTTGCCTAAAAAAATACATATCCTGTTGCACAATCATTTCAACTAAACTGGACAAAATAACCAGTTTAATCAATTACAGATGTCTTCTTATTCTTTTATACCACAAAAAAAGTGAACTCACTACTGAACATATCCCTCATAAAATATTAGAGCAAGTAAATCAAAAGCTTACTTCGCCAAGGCTAGTTACTCAAAACTTTCATTGTTAAGGAAAATTAAAGGAGAAAAGATGGTCCGCGGCTTTTATTCCACTAAACAGGACCCTATCTGGGAGAAAGAGGTCGATGCTTAATGCTTTAATCATTATCTATCCATCAAACATTGGTGTATTAAGTACTCTAGAACAACTTGCAACTATACAGGCAATTTATAGCTTAGTGTTACCTATCATATTCTTCTTAGAATTGTTCACTACTTAACAGTTTGATGTTTAAGATAGAAGAAAAATCATTATGCATTAAATGGTGAAAAATATCAGGAACAGAATTTTGTTAAGTGAATAAACCATACAGGGTCTGTTAAAGGACTTGTTGAGTAAGCAAGACGACCGGAAGGCTCAGACAGGCAGAACTCATGTAAATGGTGTGCAGGCTTGGTGACCTGTGTGGGGATGTACAGTTAGGCTCAGAAAGTAAAGAGAGGAGATCTCTGGAATAAGCTAGCTAGTGAGGTGAGCTTTATTCATAAGCTACAGATTCAACAAAGCCTCGAAATGAACAACGTAGAAAAGCAATCAAGGAAGATTTCAGTCTCAGGCATCCATGTGCACAGGCATACATTCATGCCTCAACACATACAAATATTCATACACACATGCATGCAAATACACCACACACATGGAAAAAAAGAGAAAGCAAACCCATACAGATACAAAGTTCAAATATTAAGCTTTTACCACCAGAGGTGCAATATCTGATCACTACCATATGCAATAATAAAATTGAGTTTTGACCCCTTCCCCCAGTGAACAAAAAGTAGTAAGAAAATGAAACAAATTACTAATTATGAAATTTTAAAAACAACCCTGATATTAAATCAGCATGCAGAATTGATGTTTATTCTAATGCTAAAATAAGAAACATGAAGATTATGTATTCCACACAAAAATTTTAGGATACCATGAAATGTATTGGTAAGATATTTAAAATTTTACTAAATAAAATTCATACATGGAATTTGTTTATGAATTTTTTAAAAAAAAATTGGCTGAAATCTAAACCAAGCCAAACACATCATGAATCCCAGCACTTGGGAGGCAGAAGCAGGCAGATTTCTGAGTTCAAGGCCAGCCTGATCTACAGAGTGAGTTCCAGGACAGCCAGGGCTACACAGAGAAACCCTGTCTCGAAAAACGGAAAAAAAAAAAAATCCACTCTAGTAAAAGAAGCACCCCCCCAAATATTATTAAAAGGTAAGTTGAGAATAATATAATTCATTAAAGAAAAAACCAACATCATTAAGTTCTTGTGTGTATATTTTATTTTTAACACAGGTTATAGAGTTTTTCATGCTATAAAATATTAGGACATATATTTCATTTTGGTTATTAATAAGCAGGGAAACCAATTTTTATTTTTTTTTTACAAAAAGCACATTTTCTGTTAGCCTATAAAACTCAAGCTGCACTCAGTATAATTAATAGTATGTCACAACATAAGGATTAAAGTAATACGACTGTGAGAACAGAGTTAACTGATACAGACCACTCAGAAGCATGCAGAATATGTTTTATATATTTGTGCAGGACAAGGGGCCTAGGGTATACAAACAGGAGGGAATGCACTGCAGTACAGATCTTGGTTTGTTTGGCTCTGCCTTCCACGGCTTCAGAGTTGGCAGACAAGTCAACCACTTTGCCTACATTAGTTTCTTAGTTTCTGTTAAGCCCACTTAAGACTCCTGTTTTAGGACACCAACGTTTTATAGTACTTACAAAAGAAAAAACTAAAAGCTGAGCAGGTTTTATTTTTTAAAACAATGGCAAAAATACAGACTGCTTGTTTTGTAACTTGCTATTTCCCAGGGTTGAATTCCTCAGTCCCTGAAGGCTAAATACATAGGGCTTTATCAGTAAAGATTTAGGTTCTGTGTTTGTAATGTTACTCTCACATTATCTTCCTCATCCTGCTTCATCCTACAGTCTGCTTGTTTTAAGCAAAAAGGTTGGCAAAGCACTGCAAATACCATAAGTTCAGGGCTTCAAATGATTTTAAAGGATGCATTTTCAAATAAATGTATTGTCTGCTTCAACAAATTCCTCTCCAGTGGTTGAATTTTCACTATCAGAATAAAACCAATCAATTTCAGAAACTAAAACATAGCTGCCCTATTTTTTCTGTTGTTGGTTTTTTGTTTGTTTGCTTTAAGCGTATCTGAATGTATTCCCTTAGGAACATGAAGGCATTACCCACCCAGTGGAAAAAATAATTCTGCTGGTTCATTTCCCTGCTAAACAACAGCTTTGCTGTCAGGCCCTACCTAAGCCCAACCCTCATTGTCACCTAGTAATTTTATATTGATCAGCTTGGCAGACTTGGGACTCTAGCCTGTATAGCCTGTCTTTATACTCTTTGGGGATCGTGGGTCAGGACGACAGTTCATACTCAAGACCAGAAAACAGAGATCATATGACTTAGCACAGACACAATTCCTCGTCTTCCTGTAGGTGTCACGCAGCTGCTATTTCTCTCCTTTGAATAAAATGGAAGGGAACTATACCCAAACCCTACAACTGAATCTTGGGACAATGAAGCCCACAGGAAGCCACTCGCTCCTCCCGTGGGTTTACTACCGAGCTAGAGGCTACGTGGGGGTGCAGTCGTCCGGCAGGCTGCGTGACAGCACGTCTTCCACGCCCTCCTAACGCCATCTGAAGGCTCGTCGTCCGTCACCCCCTCCCCACCGCCGCCGCCCTCCTCACACCCCGAAACCAGCCCCACAAAAGGGATGGGCGCCCTGGAAAACTCCCTTCCCCAGCGATCGCGCAGCCATTCCTTCGATGCTCCGCCCGCAGCGTTCCCAGGCAGCTCAGGCGGCGGCTGCACAAAGCGGGAGCGAACAGAAGAGGACCGGGAGCACCGAGGGGAAGCCGGCCCCGTGCAGCGGCCGCAGCCCATGGGGGAGGGGAGGGGAGGGCGGCGGCCGCGCGGGGCGTCCGGGAGGCGCCCCTCGGCCTCCAGGCCCGCACTCCATCCCGCCGCGGGCCGCGCCCCGGCCCCGGCCGCCGGAGCTGAGGATGTGCAGAATCCCGGGCCGTGCCGACCCCAGCGCATCACTTACCCCTCACCGCAGAGAGGGACCGGACCGGGAGGCGGGGCGCGGCGCGTCCCGTCAGTCTCTGCCACGCTGTCCTCCCCCCACCCCCTCGCCGTTGTCGTCGTCGTCGCCGCCGCCGCTGTGGAGCTGGGGGGCCCCTCGGTTCCGCTGGGCAATAACGTTATTCCACACACGCCCCACACATAGCGGGAACGGCAGCGAGCGGCAGCCCAGTGCGCAGGCGCCTCGCAAAAGGCAACGAGCCAGGCCCTCTCCCTCCTCCAGCCAGGGCCCAGCGATGCCTCACTGCGCACGCGCCAGACCCAGACAATGAAAGGGGGCTTTGCAGAGGGTCTCACCCACACGCTCTCGCAGCTGCCCACTGCGCAGGCGTGCCCCCAAGACCCGCTTGAACAATGAAGAGCCGCTTGGCTGGAGTGGGACCGCAACCAACCAGGACTACGATTCCCAGCGGGCAGCGCGCCAATTCCTCGCGGAGGGCGGGGCTCTGGGCAAGCTAAGAGTTGCAGTGTCTGCCGCCTTCATAGTCTAGCTGTTTGGAAGATTTACACTTCATTTTTTAGAGAAAAACAATTTTGACAGAAATCCTAACTAAAATCGAGTTTACAGTGACTCCTTGCGAGGGCTCCACACCGGCCCGTTTTGAAGAGTTTAAATCATTCACCGGGCCCATTCTGTCAGCAGGTCGATCCAGTTGGCAGAGGATGGCAGGACAGCGGGACTAATCCAAGCTATGCAAAAGGGAAAGGGCGCGGCCTGCCAACCCGTTTCTTGGCAACCGGCTCAGGCCGCTAAACTGCCGGAGTGGCGCCCCGAGCGCATAGCCCTCTGGGAAGCGTAGTATAGCTGGTAGGCACATAGGACTCTCGAGGCTGCAGGCTTTGAGCCTAAGAACTACAATTCCCGACGTTCACCATGAGGACCAGGGCGTAGGAAGAGCCCCCCGGAGCTCGGTCCGGGGTTCCTGGCTCCCTAGTGACAGCAGCGACAGGAAGCAGGCAGGCATCCCCTAACCCCCAGCGCTAGGCCTGTCCTCGGAGGGGTGCACTGGACACTTTCCAGCATAACTCCCTTCTCTGACCCCATGGCGAAGTCCCCAGGGAACTCTACCCTGGAGGACAGTCTGGGTCAATACCAACGGAGTCTCAGGGGTGAGTTGCTCCGAATCTCAGTGCCTAGTAGCTCCTAGTAGTACCATGGGCAATAGTGGGGTTTTTTCCAGACACTTTCCTTGAGCACTAGCCAGGCTGTGTAGGAAGAAGACGGATGTTGCACTGATCTTATGGATGAAATTTTTTAGTTTTGTTTTTAGGATTAAGCAGCATTGTTACCTCTGATTCTTGTGGTTACCTGACCCATCAAGGGTCCTACATCTTGATTTAAGTGTCTTATCAACAAGTGCCAGAACAAATTCATGGGCAATTCCATGCCACTTTTACCCTGTTGCCATACTGTGGCTGTTTAATCCAATAAATTTCTTATTTATATTTCTTAAACATGCAAATTCTGGTGTAGTATAGCAAATCTGACATATAAGTCCAGAAACAAAACACTAGTAGTTTTTTGAAATAATACAATATTTATTGATCTACGTTATTTTCATATAGCAAAGCATTTAGAACTTTATCTTACTAATAACCTCATTTTACCAGTCCGGATAACAAAGCTCAGAGAGGTTGAGTTGCAGGTCAAAACTCACACAGCTGGTTGGTAGCTGCAAAGGCAGGTATTGAATTCAGGCGTATCCACCTTTAAAGCCTATGCCTTTATTATTAATCAAGTCATAATTACTATAATCAAAGCCTATTTTAGTTAATTCAAGTTTTCTGAGCAAAGTATCAGAAGAATGATTATCTGGTAGAGTGTTGTCCATACTCAGAGCTAGCTAGCTCTGTTCTTTTGACCACATGCAAAATCTCTGGAAACTTGAGGCTTCGTTATAGTAAATTTGTGGTGTCAATTACAACATGATTATTATAGAGAACAAATGAACAAAACAAATAATGAACATAAAACTGATTTGTTTTCAGAACTTAAAAAAATCATTCATCTGTAGCAAGAAATGCATGCTAGGGGCTGTGAATGTGGCTCAGTATTAGCATGCTTGTCTGGCATGTAGAAAAGAAGGAAGGCGAGATGGGCACATTAATGTGGGACACAGAAAGTAAAATTTCACCAACAACTTTATTCTACAGGTTATGACATACTTTTTCCTATTCTTCATTTTCACAATCCCCATATGCTATGGCCCATAGTTCAAATATTTGAATCATTTATAACCTGAATTATTCAGCAAATAATATACCGAATGCCTGATATGGGTTACAATAATAGGAGATGAATCAGCCACGAGTCTCTACAGTGTGGATTCTTTGGATTATTGGGGAAGACAAAAATCAAAACAATTGCAGATTGCTGTGGTTTAAAATAAGGGTGGTAACCAATGTTTGACACACAAATGCTTATTAAATGTTAGTTGCTAACATTTGCTTCCTGTAAAATTTAAATTTTTTTCTGAGTACACTGAAAAGTTTATCTCTTTAGGGCTTTGTAGGCTATTGTTTGTCATCTGTATCTATTGGTGGTGTTACAGATGGTTAGCATCCTCAGTGTTCAAACTCTAGGATGGTGGAATTAAATGCAGTCTTCCCCCTACTGATATTTCAAGAGCTGGTGGATTCCAAAGTAACTGCTTCTAACCTTTTTGTTGGAATCAAGGAAAACTCTGTGCTCAATGATATAAGTGGTTATAACTTCTTTTTAGATTGGTTAAGTTTTTCGGTTTGTTGTTGTTGTTGTGGTTGGTTGGTTAGTTGGTTTTTGCATCTAGTTCTTCTGTGACATAATGTTGGGCTTTTATTTGACCACTGGGGGTGGGCTATCTAATATTGATCACTTTGATGTAGTCACACGATTGATCTGACTGGGGCAACATAATGAAGAAATGACAGACAAGTAAGCTCAAGCTGGAAGCGGTGGGCCATGGTCTCAGACGGAGGCACGGCAGCAGCAGTCTGGAAACTCAGCCTCATTAGGGGAACAGTCTGCTGCTGCAGTCAACTGGGATGAGGAAGCTGTGGTCTGTAGTTTCTGCATGTACTGGTTTCAGCTAAATGTCAGGTGCATCCAGACTTTGACCAGGGGAGGCCTGCCACTCACCACAGCCTGACCTAGGGAAGGCCTTGCTGTTCTGATGGGTCTGAGGCACTGGGTCCTTGACATGGCTGTACTCATGTCAACAACACACACTTACTCAGGACTTCATTTCCTCCCACACATTAGGGGATTGTCTAATAGTAAGCATTTTGAATTAGTCATAGGGCTAATTTCAAACTAATTTTAGAGAAGTAGGTATAGCTTGCCAGAGTAGCACTTGCTTAGGCCTGGACAAGGTACTGAGTTCAATCCCCAGCACTATAAAAGACAAATCTTGTAGTGATGTGTGTAGCAGTACTGCTATGGCTTCTAGTAACAATAATGTGAAGTTCTAATTAAGATAACTTGAACATTTATAATTGGTGTGATAACCACTTAAGGTCAAAACGTTTGACCAATGACAAATAAGGGGTATAGAAAAGGAGATGAACATTTGAAAAAATTAAGGTATCATTTTAACAATGATTCAAGAAGCCAGGCGGTGGTGGCGCACGCCTTTACTCCCAGCACTTAGGAGGCAGAGGTAGGCAGATTTCTGAGTTCGAGGCCAGCCTGGTCTACAGAGTTCCAGGACAGCCAGGGCTACACAGAGAAACCCCGTCTTGAAAAAAAACAACAAAACAACAACAAAACAACAACAACAAAACCCGTAAAAACAAAAACAAAACAAAACAAAAAAAGAAGTAGAACTTGAGTTTCTCCTGGCTTTCGGGATGTATTGTTTCTTGATTTAGTGACTTAGCTTTTGTGCATCTGAGCATATGCAACCATATCTAGGAGGAGGCAACGAAGTGGGGTCAGTCCTGACCTTGAGCAGAGTCAAATGTCTGTTACCACTTTCAGGGAGAATAGTTCTTTTAAAGTAAACTTTTTGTTTTTAAGAGGACAAACCGTGGTGAATATGACACCATTTGTTATTTCAAGAGTGTCCAGTATTTAAGAATTGTGTTATAAAATGTCCTCCTTAGTTTATGCATACTAGAAGAATAATAAAGTATTGGTATTTCTTCCTATTTCTTCCTGAGATTTTAAAATAAGTGTCCATTCACAAATTGCTAGTATTCTTCATTTTTATGACATGGCTGCAGGAGCATCTCCAGCATAGTCAGAGTGAGCATATTGCTGGTGTCCTGGGAAACACAGCTCAGTTCTCGACCAGAAGGGACTAGGAACACCTCTCGGCAGGCCGCCAAGTATTTATTTACTGAATGTTTTAGGTGTTAACACATTGGAGCATGTACTTTCAGTATTAAAAAGGACAGGGATCACAAGGTAATGGGTTATCTGTCCCTACTAACAGAGCCTTGCGCCATCCTGGGGTGCATCCTGGGGTATGGATGCGGCTTATCACCTGACCAAAAGTTTCCTTTTCACCTTTTTCTGAGTGGGTTACCATTCAGGCAAGCTTGTGCTCTGAGCAGGAGCCCATACTTCCTCTTTTATGTGCGCTCTGTTATGTTCCCCCCCCCCCCCCTTTCCTTTCACACCATTGGCTTTTCAGCCTGCGGATGGAATCTGTGGAGAATATGACAGAGTCGGGAGAGAATGTGTGACTAGGCGGCAGATGACGGAACTTCCTGTCGATCTGCTGATTAGTATCTGTGTGACCGTGGATCAGTTCATAAGTTGGATTTGGATTTCTGTTTCCTCATCTGTAGAATTCAAAGCTTGAACAGGGTGTGAGAATTATTGCCTATGGGAGCCAAGATGGCCAAGTGTGTCAGGGACTTGATGAAAGACATGAGGAAGAGGAGAGGAGTGTGGGCACTCTGTCCTTCCTGCTTTTCACTCCCGCTGGCTGGCTTCCTTCTCCCCTGCTTTCCCTGTTCTTCTGTTTGTATCTAGGAAGAAAGTTGAGTACAGGCCTACTTAGAGTGGGGACGCCCGTTCCCTCAAGTGCCAGTGCCCTTTGCTTGCTCTGAGCCAGACTATGAGAAAGGATGAGGATCGTGCTCAAGCCTTGTGAAACTGAAAAGAAGTTGAATTGGTGCCTTGGACGTGCAAAGGGGCTGTGGCAGGACACCTGGAGGAAGGCCCTTCCTTCTGTGTATGATGTAGTTGGAAAAGCTGGATGATTTACTTGGATGTGAATGGCACATCTCTCTAGATCCTGCTAGGGAAGACTGCGTATCTGCAGAAGGCTTGTGCAATAGCTCTACTAACGGAGAGTTTTGCATGTGTGCCAGCTAGCAGTGATGTCATCTGGACCTTTGCCCTACTTAAGAACGCATGTTTATCTTTGGGGAAAGTTACTCTTTTTCTCAGATTTACTTACAAAACTTGCATTTCTTCTTTTCTATTTCCATAAATATTTTCTTGATTTTTCTTTTTATTATTTGCCATATGTTATTTGTATTTATATGTATGTATGTATACACACAAGACATGCAAACATACATATATAAGCACTTTGGGAGGGTGTAAAAATTATGAACATTTTTGTTTATTATTCATGTTGGTTTTAGTACTTTTAGCTTTCATGGTTCTTTCTTTTTATTTTTATTTTTAAACTAGGACAAAAATCAAAAAGCAGGGAGCGATGAAATAGGCCATTCCAGTGCTGAGGAGGCTGAGGCAGGAGGATTTCTAGTTCAAGGCTACTAAGGGTAGTTGAAAACAAAAGTTAAAAACAAAATCCCAATTTTCTTTTTGCTCCACTACTGAAGCAAAATAGGTAGTGGATGAAATTTAACAACAAACCAAAAGGATGTTCACAGTAGTCACCCTACAACAGGCAGAAAGGGTGTTCACTGTGGTCACCCTACACCAGACAGGTTGTTCACAGTAGTCACTCTAAAACAGACAGAAAGAGTGTTCACAGTAGTCACCCTACAACAGACAGAAAGGGTGTTCATAGTAGTCACCCTACAATAGGCAGAAAGGGTGTTCACAGTAGTCACCCTACAACAGGCAGAAAGGATGTTCACTGTGGTCACCTTACACCAGACAGAAAGGGTGTTCACAGTAGTCACCCTACAACAGACAGAAAGGGTGTTCACAATAGTCACCTTATAACAGACAGAAAGGGTGTTCATAGTAGTCACCCTACAACAGGCAGAAAGGGTGTTCACTGTGATCACCCTACAACAGACAGAAAGGGTGTTCACAGTAGTCACCCTACACCAGACAGAAAGGGTGTTCACAATTGTCACCCTACACCAGACAGAAAGGGTGTTCACAGTAGTCACCCTACAAGAGGCAAAAAGGGTGTTCACAATGGTCACCCTACAACAGGCAGAAAGGGTGTTCACTGTGGTCACCTTACACCAGGCAGAAAGGGTGTTCACAGTAGTCACCCTACAACAGGCAGAAAGGGTGTTCACTGTGGTCACCTTACACCAGGCAGAAAGGGTGTTCACAGTAGTCACCCTACAAGAGGCAGAAAGGTGTTCACTGTGGTCACCCTACACCAGATAGAAAGGGTGTTCACAGTAGTCACCCTACAACAGACAGAAAGGGTGTTCACAGTAGGCACCCTACAACAGGCAGAAAGTGTGTTCACAATGGTCACCCTACAACAGGCAGAAAGGGTTCATAGTAGTCACCCCAACAACAAAGGATGTTCACAGTAGTCACCCTACAACAAACAGAAAGGGTGTTCATAGAGGCAGCCCTGAAACCATAACTGTTTCCAGTGCATTATAAAATTATAAGGGTAGTTTACTGTGCTTCTGGAAAGAAGATGACAAGCTATTGGGAAAATGAGAAAAATTCTATTCTATCTTGGTGTTCTTTAAAGATTTGAACTTCAGTGACATTAACCGCTCATGACAAAGTTTTCACATGAGTCCAAAGGTAAAGGAAAGTATCCTGATGCCCTCTGCACGCATCCCAGAAACCTGGGTCATTAAGCCACTGAAAGGTTTGGAGGAGCAGAGCTAGAGCTGATGCTTGGTCAGACATTGGTTATACTCTGCCCTATCTGCACTGGTGACAACAGCATGTTATTATTAATGCTGCACCTCATCACAAGGCTGCTGCAACTGCAGTATACTAGTGTGGTATGTGTGGTGGGTTTAACACTTACAGTTGGCATAGCTCCGCAAGACTCAGCAGGAGCTATCTTGCTGTATTAATCTCAACCAGTGAGTCTCAACTAGGGACAATTTGTCTGGCAAGCAAACATTTAGTAATGTCTCCAGACGTAGCTGATCATCACAATTGAGGGTAGAAAGGAGTGATCCTGGCATCTCATGAGTACAAGCCAGGGGCTATGGCAAAGATGCATAGCCCAGTTCCTAAGACAAAGTCATCTGGCCTGAAACAGTAATGGCACTGTGTTTAGAAACAACGATGTTGCCATTGCAAGACTTTGCAAGAGACTCAAGAAAGTAATTACAGTTATGAATATAGCTCGTGTTGTCTGGTGACTCTACCCACATCTCTGCCAGCCCAGTTGGAATTAATCCCCAATGGTAAAAGGTGTATTAGCCTGCCAAACTGGTGCCAGCAAAGTGCCAGGTGCATGCCACAGGATGGACATAACTAGTCTCAAACTTCCCGCGTCACACCTGTCCTTGATAATCTTCCGGGCCCTGCTTTCTTACGACAATCATACTGTCAATTGAGGTTGTTTTTCCACTGGTGCCATCCGCTTCAGCATGTTTTCAGCCATTAGAGTTAGGGTCACAGTTTTGTTGAGACATTTTTATTTCTGTAAAGTTCTATTAGCCACTTTGACTATTGTGCTGGCTGCTTACAGACTTGGCAGGTCCAACTTTGGATGAGGTTATTTTTCTCATGATTTTGTTACCTGCTATTTCCCTAGTAAACCATGAGAGTCTTCTTCTAAACTGGGCTGTGGTCCAGTCAAGTATAAACAGACACGTTTTTCTTGTCTTCCTGTGTGTGTGTGTGTGTGTGTGTGTGTGTTTTTTTTTTTTTTTTTTTTTTCCTGCTTGTCGGCCTTGTCTAAGCTTGTGTCAGGAACTGCAGGGCCTCTCACATTTCAGGCTAGGAAATGGTTCATTGTATGTGTTCTCAGAGACAGCTGGGCACTTTGCAGGATGGGTCCCCTCCCCTGACACTAGGACATTTTTCTTTCATATCTCCCAGGCAGATGGAAAATACAGAAATTAATAATTGATTAGATGAATGTAGTTTTTGGTCTTAACACTGAGGGACACTTGTATTTTTCTGAAAAACCTGTTAATTCTACCCCTAGCTGAGGAGCTATTGACAAGTCTATGGCTGGCTTGGGAGTGGGGGTGGGAGTAGAGGTCCTTCTTCAGTGGGGTAGCTACTGGGAAGTTGTCATGTTCCTAAATAGCTCTACACTTGTACTCATGCAGGCAGGCCTAATTAGACTTGCAGGTTTATAAAGCAACAACAACAAAATAAACCACATTTAAATAGAAGACTTTTGGAGGAGGAGGAAGGGGTGGAGAGAGAGGAAGACTAGTAGATGTTAAATATGATCAAAAACATATGTGTGCACATGCACATAATTGTCTGTTTAAAAGTTTAAAGCTATCTTTTAAAAAGTTAGCGTTTATGAAGAGAGGCTCAATGGTGAGCCAGGGGTTAAAACATGGGAGAAAAGAGATTGGACTGAGAAATTAATAAGACACACTTTGACTTCAGTCTTCAGCTTAAAACCCTTTTAGGAGCTCATTGTACTGTCTGATATTTAGATAATGGACTACAGAAATAATGTTCACTTGCATTTATATTCCTGAGACCTGCCAGATGCAGCAGCTTTATTTGCATTTATATTCATAGTTAAGTTTTATATACAGCCTACAGTTGGTGCTGGAGAGAAGAAATCAGGATGTATTCTATGAAAGGCAAGTGGCCTCTGTGAACAGAGGAAATGGATGTTCTTTCTGGCTCTTAGTTAGATAAAGCTGTTGCCAGGAGCAGCAGGGTAGGAAATGATAAAGGTCCCTCCCGTCTAATCTATTTCCTTAAGTGTGGGCCCCAGTGAGCTGGCTTCAGTTAAAGAGCCATGGCTTGTCATCTGTCGTGAATTGTCTTCATTTATCCTTCAGGATTAAGTCCGTTTGTCATGCTGCTGTCAAGAATTGAAACCACTTAGAGTGCTTTGAAATGTGATGCTAAAATAATTTTAAAATGTCATTTAACTTGATCTTAGTTTTAGGATTTAGTTCTTGCAAAGATTCTTTCTCTGATCCTTATAACTACTGATTGAGTATGTGCAAAAACAAAACAGAGAAACCAAAACTCACATTTAGAGGAAGGTTAATTGTTGAGTTCAGTGCCTAGTAATTTCATGTATTATCTCTGATGCAATTTAGCATGTAATGCTGGTGTGGCTCTGAAAGACTGAATAGAATAGTGTTAGAAACAGGACTGAAAGGGATTCTGCAAGTTGGCCCACACGCTGGGGATGTTGCTCAGTGGTCGAGCCTTTTGCCCAGCATCCCATAGGCCCAGAGTTCAATCCCAAGCCCTACAAAATAAATATAAAGCAGGAACCCCGCCATTATTGTAATCTCATGAAAGAACTGTACACACAGGGACTTACCATTGTGCATTTTTTTTCATGTAAGATTTCCCTTTTTTGCCTAACTAACTTTAGCTTTTAATCAGAGTAAGTATACATAAATAATTATTCTTTGTCTTAGAAATGAAGTAATTTGATAGCTCTGTGGAGCATACTTTCAATGTTAGTCAAACCCTCTGTTTCCTTTCTAATGGATGCTAAAAGCCAAGTGCTTTATTTGTAGATTTAAGGGCAGAAATCTAAATGTTTGAACTGCATTGCATGTCATAGAACACTTCGTTTTTCCTTTTCCATTGACAAGTCTGATTAGAAAATACTGAATCTTACAAAACTGTTGCTGCTCCTTGTAATGCTGAAATAGGACTGCATCTAATCTGGACTTTCTTAAACCCAGAGTGAGTAAGAAGAGAACAGGCCTGGTTATCACTCAGCACCAGGTTTGTGTTTAGAGGAAGGTCTGTGTGGAAATCAGATCGGAATACAAAAAACAGTGGTGCTAAATTCACCATGAAGACAATAGGATTTCATCTTTCATCTCAGACCAGAAGGGCTGGTTCTTTTTAGTGTTATTCATGTAGAGGATGAGAGTTTCTGTAAGTAAAGTAACCATATTGCTTATTTTGTAACATGGAATATTTAAGTAATAAAACTTAAAAGTTAATAACATTGGAGAAAATAAAGAACACATGTTCATAAAATGTGTTTTCATAGATGACTGATAATGATAATTATCAGTCTGATTGTGTGGTGTGGTATGTGTGTATGTGTGTGTGTGTTCATGTGCTTATTCTTGTGTGTGTACATATGGAGGAAGAGGATAGCCTTGAGTGTCTTTCCTTGATTACTCTCTTCTTTTTTCTGTTGAAATGTAAGCTGAAATTGACAGATTCAATTAGACTGGCTGACAAGTGAACCTGTGCAGTCCACCCGTTCTTGCCCTCCCCAGCAGTGGGGTTGCATGTGTGCTCTGCCACATGCAGCTTTTTACAAAGGTTTTGGGAATCTGAATCCAGACCCTCATGTTTGCAGAGCAAGCACTTTACTAACGAAATTTTCTCCCCAGCTTCATTTTCATGCCATTACAGTTAAATGGTCTCTGGAATCTTTTGGAGGCCACACTGAGCAGTTAGGTTGAAGACCGGTAGAGTCGAGGAGCCCTTAGTAGTCTCAGAGTCTGTCCTTCCCTAGCTTCTTTATGTGTCTCTCCAACAGGGTGGCCAGCTCCTAAACAATCATTCAGTACAGAGAAAGTAAAACCTGCTCACCCCTGTAAAGATGAGCTGTAACTGTCACTGCAGCCTGTTAATGCAAATTTAGGCCTGTGAGGAAGTGCAGTGTGACCCTGAGGCTATTTTTAGAGATGAGCTATCACAACAGTATACCTTAAAGTATTTGATGGTAGATAGCTTATGTCACTGTGTGCTGGTTAGTTTCGGTTTCCACTCTAGGGGTGGTCATCGGCTAACCAAGTATCTGCGTGTGAGATGGAGTCAGCCAGGACTGCACAGTTGGGGTTGTAACTGTGCTAACCCAGCTGTCCAACTCTTGATCAGAACTGGGACAGGCAGCTTGGCTTCTTTTGGTGGGGCAGGAATATGGAGATGTAGGGATGTAGAGAAAATGAGGCTTCCCTAGACCAGAGCTTGCAGGGACTGAGTCTCCTGAATGGTTCTGTCTGCTCACCTCATATCTTGGTGGGGCAGGTGAGTCCCAAGCACCAAGGCTAAGGAAGGAACCTCCCCGAGCCAGTGGTTACCAGGGAGCTCTGCTAGCCAGTCCTCCTTGCTGATTGCATCACACTCACTGAGCTGGACAGGGACGGTAGAGATCCACAAGTCTAATTTCTAACTGGATTTCTAACTGGATTTCATCTTCTCTTACCCACTCTGTTCTTTAGCTAGCTGAAGCTAGAATTCTGCTTTGTGCCATAAGGTTCCCCTAAACCAGATACATCTTTTCACGGTGCCTTGTTGGCCAAGGATCTGGGTGATTTCCACCACTTTATTGGCCCTGACTTTAATCAGGTTTTTGTTGCAGAACGTGCCAATAGAAGCATTCACCAATTGAAATGTGCCCTGCGAGAAGTTGATGTCACTGTAGAAGAAGCACTGGATCCTTCCACCAGCATCCACGCAGACAACGAGGACACAGGGGCAGCCTGGCATGAACTGCAGCACAGCCATGCTGGTGAGTGTGACTGTCAGGTGGAGCATGGCCCACAGCGGACTCTCCACCTCCACAGGCCTGGCTCCGCCCAGTTGGCCACTCTACACTAAGTTTCTATTGCTGGGTAACAGAAGAGCAATAAAATTCCTTTACTCAGCTTTCCTCTTTTAACTTCCAAAATCCTATAGACTGAAGTCCAAAATCCTTAGGATGGATTAACAATATTTTCCTACCATAACAGTATTTCCTAACACACACCTCCAGTCATATTTTTCCATGCTGTCTTCTTAGCCATCCTTTCTCAAGTCTCATCTGAGCCATCTGTCTTAGAAAGCAGCCATCCCTTAGCAACCCCTGACCATGCATGTATACCTTTACACCTGCAGTGCCTTGTGACTGAAACTCCTGACATCTTTCCACTCTTTCCTGTGTGCTGAACTCCTGCTCAGTGCAGCAGTTAGCACCTGTGTGAGAGCAAGCACGGATTGTGTTCCCTGCCTTTGAAGCTGTGTGTGCAGCTCTACGTTTATACTAAAAGCTTATATCTACTGATGTAACTGGCTTATTAAATTCTTACTCAAGAGGTAGAGTTTTGATTTTTTTTCTTTGTATCCCCAGCCAATAGCAAAGTTCTTGTTGCTTAATAGAAGTTTAAGCAATATTTGCTGTACTGATGTAATAAAATGTTAGTCTACTTTCTATCACTATAACAACATCTGACATAAACAAACCTATAAAGAATATACTTGTTTTCTGAGACAGGGTCTCAGTATGAATCCCTGGATGGCCAGGAACCCTCTTTGTAGGCAAGGTGGGCATGCCTACTTTTTGTGGTCATGCCCCTACCTTTGTCTCCCAAGTGATGATATTACTGGAGTCTGCCAGCATACCTTAAAGGTTTGTTTTGGTTATAGTTTTGCATGATTCAGCCCATTGTTGATTGGCCTTGCTTCTTTGGGCATATATGTCAGGGCAGCACATCAGGGAGATGCATGCAGATTGGTAAGACTATTTACCTCACACCAGGAAGGGAAAAAGAGGAAGAAGAGGTGGAATCCCACTCTCCCCAGTGACCTGAAGATTTCCTTCATTTAATAGCTTGATAATCGAATTTAATTTAATAATTTGTTTTAATAATCAAATCCCCAGCTCTTCACTAGGTCCTACCTCTTCTAATTTCTTTTATCTCCCATTAATGTTAAGTGAGGACATATTCTTTGATGCATGGTCTTTGACGGACATTTATAGCTGAACAGTGCATAACTTATGAATCTCAAGCAAGGTTGATAAATCCATTGCTTTCGCCCTACAGTCAATCAACTGAAAGCTTTGTTGCGTCAACAAACAAGTAAGGAAAATGAGACATCTCCACCACGAAGACGAAAGTTGTCCCCCTCGGTGAGTGTCACCCTTTGAAGCCTGACAAAGGCCTGGCTTTCTAAATTTGCTTCAGTTTCCTGTGTCCGCTTATGCATGTGGCACGGGTCCAGATTATGGCCATTCTAGAGAGACATTCTTCCACCTCTAATGGTTGGAACTGAAGGAGTCTTGATTTTTTAAATACCTTTTTCTTATTCAAAAATATGGCCAAGAGAACAGCTTGATAAATGTATTTTGCAGTGGTTAGCGAATATATAAAAGTGACAGTCAATACAAAGGCCTAATGTTTCAGTAATATTTTTGAGAAGTTCATATCTATATTTGATCATTTGTAGAAGTTACTAATTGTAATGTTAGGCCCTCTCCTTTGTAATGCTGTTTTATTTAGTGTTGTAATTAGTGAGAAATTATGCATCATTTCTTGGAAATTATATTTGAAAAGTTTGTTATAGTTTGGATATCTATGTATTCAAATTTAAAAAAAAAACCTAGATTTACTGTCCATTTCAATAGTACCTGGTTTTACTCTTATAACACCTACATACTTCTAACAGGCTGTATTGACTTGAGAGTGTATTTAATGGTACAGTCTGACATGGTAGTGACTTCTAATTAGCATAGTTCATGGTTAGTATGTATAAATACACAGTGCAGGTTCCCACACTATCATATGTACTCCTGTAGATAGACCTGTGCATCTGTAAAGCGGCCACTCTGTGTGTATTAAAGAGCCCTTCCTCCCTCCCTGATCCAGGGGTTCCACAGACCAGGACTCTGCTCTGTCCTCTGAGCTGATAAGCACTTCTGAGTATGCAACAGCTCTACGACTTCCTCTAATTGACTTGAAAGCACTCCTTTTACCTTTTGCTCTTCAGTGCATTTTAAAAACCAAAAGCCAGCAGTAGTAAATGCACTGAGTGATAAAACGTGTTGTTATGAAATTATAATCAATAGCTATAAATATTGAATACATGAGTGAAGTGAATTTTTGTAAAGTAAGAATTAAGCATAAAAGTATGTGCTTGGAAGAATGCAGTGCTCCGGTGAGGGCGCCATTATGACACTGCATGTCAAGGGAAGCCACGTGTTTCTAGAGTGCAGCACACAGGCTTACGTTCAGTTGTTGTGGGACCAGGGACCAGGAAATGGGCGAAGAGTCGGAGCCCAGGAAGATTCCTAGGATTTGGACTCTGGAGAGCAGCATTGGGGTGCAGATCTAACGCTATTGATTAGTACATAAACTCACATACAGTCTTTCAGCCCATTAAGGCATGGTTATGTATTCAAGAACAAATTGGGGCCAAGCATATGTTGTTTAGCTGGGTCTGACTCATCTGCCCTTGAGCCTGTAGGGGAGGGGCCAGTGCTGGGGAGATTTCAGTGAGGATCAGGAAAGCAGCCACTGCCCTGGCCTTGCTGGGAGCCATCTCAGACCTTATATAGTACATCAGGACACTTGAGAAGTTGCTGCAGCCTATGGCATTTCTCTTCTCCACCAGGTTTATTGCCACACCCCTACAAGGTGTCACACATACTGGAATTGTGAGGAGGCCGCTGCTACTACGATGTGTTAATATTTATGTCATGCTTTATAGATTTCTAAAGAATTCTAAATATATCATTTCTTTAATGATTGTGGAAATTCCAGGACTAGGGCACAGTGTCCTTTTAGCAAGCCTGTAACATAACTGGGTGGACCTAAGGCCTAGACTATAATTTTGACCTAGTTCAGAGTTGATTCTTTTATACCCAGCCCAGCTCTTAATGCAGAAAATACATTAGCCAGGAATAATACTCTGCCAAAGCTATAAAAATCATCTGAGTGAGGAAGAAAAGTTCTCTTTGCAAGCCTTCCCATCAGGCTGGCTGGTTGACTCTCATTTCCCTTTTCCTGATTCCATCTTCCTTAAAAACCAACAGCACATTTGGTTTTTAAGAACTTTTTCTGAAAGGTCTCCTTGGGCTACATAGTGCAGCTTGTGTGCCCCCTTTAAGGTGCAGCCTTAGAGGATCTGTGTTCCAGAATTCATAATTTTGAACTGCTGCTAGACTATGTTTACCCCTCCACCCCTCCATGCCTCTGCACCTGAAAAAATCCATTCGGCAGCAGCAGCAACAACAAACTGAAAGCCCCAACTCTAGCTTTTCTAACATGACCTTTGAAACAGAATTTTGCTTCCCTGGTGTGCATTTGACTTGTGATGTCTCTTCCTTGATGAGCTGGTGTGAATTTCAGGGGACACTCCTCTTCTCTGGCACCATTCCTGAAGGGACTGTCACGTGGTTAAGTAGTTAAGCAGGTAGCCCATCCCAAGCCAGTTATAGTGTCCTGCTCTGAAAAAGAAACTTCATGTGTCATGTGCTTTTAATAACTGTTTTTTTTCTGTCTTTTAAAAATGATATTCATGTCTTATTCTTGTGGAATTTGTAGAATAGAGAAATAAATCCCCTGTGTACACTATGATCTGGTACACTGTGGTCTAGTCTTTGCTTATGTCATGCCAACACTAAATTGTGTGTAGAGAGGGTAACCAGATGATTCTCTGCTAAATCTGGAGCTGCTTAATTTGTCCTCTCTGTTGTAGCGGCTGTCAGAATGTGAGGATGGTAACATGCCTACCATGCAAAACCTCGTTCCTATCATTAACGACCAGTCTCAATATATTCACCATTTGGAAGCAGAAGTCAAGTTCTGTAAGGTAAGATGCTCATCAGGACCTCAGTGTATGTCAGTCATACCTTGTATACAAGTTTCCTGTTCTTATTAGGACCTCAATGTATGTCAGTCATACCTTATATAAAAGTTTGCAATTCTTAGTTTTCATGTTTCCTGTGATCCACTGAAAATAACTACTCTTCTGTGGTACTGTCCTTCATGCCATTTCTGACTGTTAAATTGCTCAGTAGTTTTATTATTTTGTTGTTAAAGTTGGTGTTAGAGTGCTGTACATAGTGTACTAAGTAATAGTAACTGGTTTAAGTAGCTGGGCTGTTTTGTTTTTGTCAACTTCATACAAACAGAGCCCTCTAGGAAGAGGGAACCCCAGTTGAGGAAGTGCCTCCTACAGATTGACTTGTGAATATGTCTGCAGGGCATTTTCTTATCACTGGTTGATATGGGAGGGCCCAGCCCACTGAGGGCAGTGCTATGCATTATAAAAGAAAGCAAGCCAAGTGATCATAAAAATCAAGCCGGTGAGTGAGTCCTGTTCAGCTCTGCTCTAGTTCCTGTTTCCAGGCTCCTGCCTGGAGCTCCTGCCTTGACTTCCTTCAATGGTGGACTGTAATCAGGATGTATAAGCTAAATAAACTCTTTCCTCCCCCAGGTTGCTTTGATATTTCTCATAGAACAAAGGCCTAACTAGAACTGGCTTTTACTATGTTTTTATGACTAGGGGTTAGGCTATTTTTATGGTCTGTTTTTATTGTAGACATCAAGATAAATTTTCTTCTGTGGTCTTGGAATCATCTCCTCTTCTGTCTTCAGGGTTCCCTAGAGAGTCTTTGAAAGAATTTCTGTAGGTTGAATTTCTCCTCTAATACAAGAGAGCCCTATTGGTATGGAAAGTCATGGAGGAGATAAGGTGCTGTCCAACCCTGGGAGCCCCTTTCACATTTCACATTTCACCGAGCCCATAAAGGTTTTCATAAAGATGGTGTTTATAGGTCCTTCAAAGCGTTTCTATCTAAGTAAGGCCTTGTTATAGAGGATGCAGGTCCTGGGGATATTTCATAAACTCCACTTCCCCCTTCCTGGCATGAGTGGATTTATTTCTAATTTTTACCTTGAGTACTTGGTAGCCATGGAATTAAAACTCTGAGGGCTACTAGATCTCCCTAGAGTCTTTAAACCTTAAACTGACCCACACTGGGCCTTGAATCAGCTATTACTTGGATTTTTCTCCCTAAGTACTGGCTTCTGCAGAGGTTTTGTAGAGGCTTCTGTTCCAGTGTTGTAGTTCTAAGTATGCTTTCTCTGTGATTTCAATTCTTAGGTGGGTCTAAGAAGAATTTGTATTTTCAGATTGTTAAAGATTTTTATTAGAGGGATTGAGTTGATACCTTCCAAGCTTAATTACATGTTGGACTAAGAACTGGACTTTTGGAATTTATTTTTCCAATCCCAACATTTAATTACATGTTTTTTTCCTAACTTTGGTAAAATGAATCTGCATATTACACAATAACTTGTGATTATAGTAGTGATGAACAGTAAGATAAGCATTCATATATCTCTATTTTTGAGAACTTTTTGTTTTCAGAAAGTAAGTTACCACTCAGTAGCTATTCAAGTTGTGACTTCCTTAGTGGCTTATATTACATGATGCTAGGCCAAACAGAAGGGTTCATTTATTCCAGTCTGCTTCATTTGTAGTTCTTCTGGGTACCAGTTGATAATCACTGGATATTTCTATGCCTTGTCTCTCTCCCTCCATTTAGTCCTCACACATTATTGACATTTAGTCATTGATAGTTAGTACTTTACTTACTTTTCAACAGATTGCCTTATTTTGAAAAATCTCTTAGATAACTATTTTAACTAAGACTTTTCTTTGATTCCTTGTAGAAACGAAACAATAACACCTTGTGATATGGCCGCCAGCAGACGTTAACTATCCTTTAAGGAACCCAAATGCTAGAAACCTAGTTCCGAGTTAACCCTAGAAAACTGAGGGTTGGGTTTCCTTTCTTACCTTAATATAATTGTTGTACATAAGGAATATGATGGTATAAATCTTCCATAATTTATCTCCTGTCAAATTCCTAGTAATTAATGTGTTTCTTAAAACCGTTAATGTTTTTTGATTTCTGCCTTTTAAAGGATGAATTATCCGGAATGAAAAATAGGGTGCAAGTAGTTGTACTTGAGAATGAAAGGCTCCAGCAAGAACTGAAATCTCAAAGACACGAGGAGACACTGAGGGAGCAAACATTCTTGGATGCGTCTGTGAGTGGTGTTTATAACCATAATCTTTTATTTTGAATCTTTCTTCCTACCCTTTTCCCAGCTTTTCAACTGGGTCCAACCTTTTCACATAATATTATTGTCTACAAAGTTCATACTCAAGAACTGTGAAGTTGAGTTGTAAAGAAAAAAACCACAAACAAATTATCTCACGGAATTTTAAATAAGTTGATAATTTTGTGTTGGGATACATTACATTCATAGCTATTCCGGGGTACATATGGCCCATGATCCATAGTTTGGACATAATTGTCCCATCTCTCCTTGAAGTTTGGGGAGAATGCCGTGCTCAAATTTGTGCGCTTTAATAGTTAGAATCAACTGTGGTGGCGTGGGTCTTCAGGGGACAGAACATGGGCCTGGAGGTCCCCAGGTATCTTCTCCATGCCTTTGTGCCTTTTCCATATGGAAAGAGCAACCTGCAAGCACAAGATGTGTTATAGGAGGAGCTGTGCTAATCTAGGAATGTTTCAGCGTCTTACCCAGATCTGTTGACTTTCTCCATGCTTCTCTTGAGCTGTAAGATTACGTGAGCAGTAATGTGTGGTAGGAAGAACCCTGGCCTGTGAGTCTGAGAAGCAAGATTCTGTTCTGTGTCTGCAGGGTTTGTTTTTCATGGTATTTACTAAGTAGTTTAATCAGTCTTGCTCATAGTAATTATTTCCTTTATTGGTAATTGAGAAGATTTACCCTCGTCAGGGTCTACAGTGGGAGTTCCTGGGTTCCATCCCTCGAGGGTCCCCAAGATTTTTCCTGTCTGGTTGGATCCTAGGAATATAAGCTTCAAGTTGCCTCTTGTCTCTAGTATCATTGGCCCAGACTTTGAAGAATGGATCAAATGGTCTTTAGACTCTGTAGAGACCATTTAGACTCTGTAGAGTCTAAAGACCCTTGGAAGGTAGACAAATTCTACCTTGCAGGGGCAGTTCTGATGCTTGCCAGTGGCAGCTTACTTTGTCATGGACTTTGGTGTTTCTAGATGTACGCATCATTAGTAAATCGGTTCTATGAAGAAGAATATGTGAGAGTCTTGATAATGTACTTATGTGTCATATGATTTTGGTTTTGTAGCTTGCTTCCCCCAGACGGACCCAGCATTTCCTTTCTGGTCCTTGAAGTTTTGTTTGTTTGTTTGTTTGTTTGTTTGTTTGTTTTTTGTGTATGTGTGTGTATTTGCCATTGAAAAGCATCTGTTTGTGTTGACTTTGAAAACTCATCAGTGGGCTGATGATTAGTATTCTGTTTGTTTTCTGTGCTGACATTTACATTTCTGACAAGTTACTTACTCCTTGATATAAAACTATTTCGAAGCTTTATAAGATTACTAATATTAGTGGTTAAATATTCCACCTTAGTGCTTATAATTTTGATGTCTAATTGAAGAAAAGGTATCACCCAACAAAAAGTACTTGGATATAGCTCCTTAGAAAAATAGTCTTGCGCTTTTCTTATAAGTATATAATCACTTCTCAGTGAGTCAATTATTCATTGTCTTGTCTTCAGTATCTATACCGTGGCAAAGAAGTGGGAGAAGAGGAAGTGAAGTGAGAGAGGAAATCAGGCAGACAGTGAGTAAGAGGCAGGGGAGTGAGCGGGAAAGGAAGCGGTGGTCGCGGCACATCTGCCTTTCAGTCTGAGCAAAGAGGATTTGCCAAAAGGAAACTTTAGTCATAACCGTAGAGTAGACAAAGTTCCAGAGAGGCTGTGGTGCCAGGCTTACTCATTCACATGTAGTGAAAGGGATGCAGGCCCTGACGTGACTGTAGTGGGCGTGCTGGCGTGCCCCCTTAGCCTTCTGTGGTATCCACTGTGGCTGAACAGTTGTGCTTGCTGCTTACTCGTGTAGGTGAACAGGCCTTACACCAGTGCATACTTGATTCAGTGTTGGAATTAATATGAATAAAACTTTTTAGCATATCTTCAGTGTTTGTGAGTTAGGGATATTATCTTTCCCAAGGAAAACTAGGTTTTTTTTTACTGACTCAGATAGACATACTATGTCTCAGCCATGCTTGCTGTAGGTTATTTTGAACTTAGATTTCCCAGTGTCCCAGTTTCCTCTTCTGTAAAAGACTGAAATAATTATATAGTAACTATCATTTGTCATGACTAATGGGTTTGTATCAGGCACTGTATCAAGCCTGTTACTTTTCTTGTATTATTTCAGTTTCACAATAGTTATACAAGGCAATTGTTATCATTTGTATTTCAGAGGAGGAAGTTAAAATATGTAGTAGTTAAGTAACTGATACACTGTCACAGAGCTATAAAATGGTAAAGCAAGGACTGGAGCCCAGGCTGCCTTGACCCCTTAAATCCAGTTACCTAAGCTCATGTTTTGTTGCCTATTTGTATAAATTAGTAAGAGATGCTTGCATTGAGCCAAACCTTATTGCCCAGAGGTTTCTCCCAGAAAAGAAAGAATTCTTTTCCTCAATTCTGTCCCTGCCTTTGCAGGCAAGGCCCCAGGATTTGGAATGTCTGGGCTGGTTGATGACCTAGATGTTATAAAGGAATTACCATTATGGTATTATTAAAACTAAACTACTCACAGTATGCATCAATCATCTTTTAAAATCATAGTTGAATCCCCATGAAAGTTTCCTGTCAAAAAAGCTTTCTCTGTAACTTCAAAGTAAAATATTAAAATATGTTACTTATCAGAGATGTTGGTACAAACTCAAATAGGATAGAATTTACAAGTAGAACATTTCTGAGTCATTTTCTGTACTAATATTTCCTACAGTAAGTAAATAAGAGGTTTTCAATGATTTTAAGGGTTTAAGAATATTGGTTAAATACTATTCAAGGTTTTAAAAGCTATCCATAGAAGATAAGCACTTGTTTCTAAAGAATAATAATGTTATATATCAAGGGCCTACTATCTGTGTTCTATAGACATTAGCTAGTTTCTCTAGAGGAATTAGTACCTCATCCTTGATTGATTTCAGAAGCAACAGAATATGAGCAGATCTTGTAAGACACGCCCCTACTTACACAATAGCTTGCAGATGTGTTGGCCTGGGACCCAGATTCATTCCCTAGTCTCCTTCTCTCACCGCTTTTTACTTTACCTCTGTTAATTGTAAAGTTTTCAAACCTTTTTTAAAATATTAGTTCTTAAAGGGTTTAACCTCCCTTTAGCCCACCACCTACCAGAGGGTGGGAAAGAAAGGATACAGGGGAAGTGGACCTGTTTAGAAAAGTTCTTTGGAGCAACTCCTATCTGTGTTGTCTGGAAATCTGCAGTTGAGTTCACAGATTAGCAGTGGTAGCTCTGTCCACTCGAGAACATTTCACAGATAAACCAGCAGTCCGGTTCGGGAGAGTCAGGATAGCAAACATGCATCAACAGTGGAGACATGACCTAGCAGAGATAGCCAGCCAGGCCTTAGCCTCTGCTTGAGTCAGCAAGAGGGACCCAGAGAATGCCCTGAGAAGTTCCTGGCAGTGCCTCTCTCAGCGATGATCTGAGAAGCTGTGCCCAACAAACTGTTGCACAACTAGCTTTATAAGCAATGCAAACTCAGCCTCCGCCACTGTTCGTCAAAGTTCTGTTTATTCCCTCCATGTATCACGTGTCTTCCACACGCCATGCCATGCCTCAGCACGTGCGCCTGGCTCAGCTGACATCACTCTGCACCCATGTCCTCGGAAGCTGCAAGAAGCTACCGCACAGCCATAAGGGTTTTGGTTCATTTCTTTCTCTCTATGGTGTCCTGACAAAATGCAGCTCAACTTTACAGTGTAAAGCGGACTAGTATATGCGTGTTGTTGTTGAAGAATCCTTCACTGGGTGTCCTTTCTTGCTTAGCAGAACATCCTCTCTCCTGTGTCAGCTTCAGCCAAACATGTCTTTAGGAGAGTGCCTTAGCCTTCACACCTGTGTTCACTTTAACGAAACGTTCCTTCACGTTCCTTCATGCCCCAGCAGACCACCATACAACTGACTTTCCAAAGACCCCTTGAGTTTCCATTTCAGTTAATAGTGACGGCGAACTGTCTGCGAGCACTCCTGCAGGGCTGAGCTCCTTCCCACACCAAGCTTCTCTGGAGGCCGACTCTTTATGGAAGGTTTTGTTTGTTTGTTTGTTTGTTTCATCTAAATGACACACTAGAACCAAAACATTTCCAGAAAACTGAGATTTCTCATTGCTTTCAACGCCCAGCATCCTCTCTCCACTGTGCCTTAGTCCTAAGAGTATTGCAGTGTCTTTTAAGAACTGAGCTTTTCCTGACTTAGAGCTGTGATCCTGAAAACCTCAATTGCCACCAATGCCAGTGGCTTTCAAGTTCTTGTCTAAAAAGAGAATAATGACTTAGAGAAATGAAATACACAGAGGGTCAGTTTTAGAGAAAAGTTTATTAAAGCACAATGATGTGTTCACCAACCCAGAAATTCTTCAAATTTGGAGAATTCTCCCTATCATTTGGAATTTTAAGAAGGCTCCTTACATAGGCATGGTTGACTTGTTAGTGGCTGTCGCGCACCTATCGTCTGTCCAGCAAGAACGACGCACAGCAACAGGATTCCTCTGCAGGATTCTTCTGCGGACACTCTTTATTGTTCAGCTTTTCGGTACCGCTCCTGACACTGAGAGTTCTGAACCTTCCCCGGACGGGCCACCAACTGCCGGCACCTAACCTTGTCCCGCAAGGAAAGACGCGACATGACCAGGTTCTTCTCTGCAACACTTTATTTAGGACCTTCCTTTTCTTCTTCTACACGGGCACCCGCACCCCCACCCCCAGCCTGTCTTTTGCCGCCCTTATAAAGCCCAGCAGCCCTCGCTTAGGGGCATGTCGCATTGTGATAGGAGAACTAAGGTGCACCTCATTAGCATGCCAATGTTGAATCATAGCAAAGCCGTGCTGCACGTGTGTCAAAGTTGTTTACCAGGACTAAATATTTCCTGCCAGCACAGTCTTGGAAAGGCGCTAGATAAAGTGTCTTCCCACAAGTGGCCAAGCAAACCAGTAGCCATCGGCAAGTCAGTCTCAAGTCTCGTCTCTTATCCACAGAGAACAGGGAGGCTAAGAGTTCCCCCTTCAACAAGGTTTTTGGTAAACCATGCCCCCATTCATGAAGCCTTGAAGGAACCTATGTCATCTTATTAGCATAAAAATTCCATCACTCAAACATTTGCATCATTATGAAGGTCATAGGAACTCTTGTATTGGCAGTTGTGGACTAATACCAAGTATCATACCAAAATATGGTCTTTTCACTCTAAAAATGGCAGGACTTTTAGAAGCACTATCAGGAATCCAGAGGCAAGAACAATCATGTCTCTCATTACGTAAAAGGCATGTACATACTGCAGCCAGATTGCTAGGGCTCAAATCCTTACAGTTTATCCTTGGGACTCCTAGCAAATTATATGAAGCACACGGAATATGGAAAATAAAGGGCTGTCAGTTTCTGGAGCGTCTGTTTTCTGAGACTGTCGAGTGCGCAGGCACCAGGCCTCTCTTTGGATATTTGCATTATTCCTGCCCGTGTGGGCATCTGACCCTGGAACACCCTCTGCCTAGCAGAGCTTCAGCACACACATTTTCCTCGTGGCTGGGAATCATGGTTCCATTGATCGTCTGCATGTTTTCTTAATGTTGACTGTCAGCTGCAACTAATGGTGTGTTTTGTTTTAGGGAAACATGCAGAATTCTTGGATTAAGACTCGAGAGGATTCTAGGGTGGATGAAGCTGCAAAGAGACCATTTTCTCACGGTGATGCTGAAACCGGCAAAACTGCATCCACTGGTGATGCTGAGAGGTGGAGGCTGGAGCTGGTGAGTGTGGCTTCTGCTGCTGCAGCTCCTTTCCTCCCCTCCAGCTCGCTCCCCCCCCCCCTCTGGCCTTAGTGGCTCAGGTGGCTCTGTCCCACTTGCTCACACCCAGCCTTTAGCCTGCCCGCCTGCCCGATGGGTCTGTCATGTCCGTTACTGAGTTTTTCTGTCCTCGAGTCATTCCTGGTTCCTTTCTGTAACATCCCCTGCTTTCTCCAGGTCTTTGCCCATGTTTCTCCTTGTTCTTTGGATGCACACAAGGCAATCACTTATAGCCTTTTCTTTAGCAAGTCTGATGTCTAGTTTCTCAAAGATTGTTTTGTTTTCTTTTCAATTTATCCTGTTCATGACCCTACATTTTTACCTCCTTTCCTCCCCACACTTTCCCAGCCAGTTGACTATACTCTTATCTGCATTCCTTATCTCCTGTTTTCACTTTAGCACCTGATAGCAAGTTCAACTTGCTCATTTTACAGTTGCAAGTGATCTCTACCTAGTAATAGTTTTGGGACCACATGGACCAGTTCAACAGCCTCTTCCCTAATATTCTTTTTTTTTTTTTAAGATTTATTTATTTACTTTATGTATATGAGTACACTGTACCTGTCTTCAGACACACCAGAAGGGGCATTATATCCCATTACAGATGGTTGTGAGCCACCATGTGGTTGCTGGGAATTGAACTCAGGACCTCTGGAAGAACAGTCAGTGCTCTTAACCACTGAGCCATCTCTCCAGCTCTTCCCTAATATTCTTACTGCACAACCCAATATGAATTCATTAAAGTACTCAAAGGTTCACAGCCTAGTGATTTACTCTAAAAGAGTACTCACAAAATTTTGTTGGTTTGTTTTTTTGAGACAGGGTTTCTCTGTATAACCCTGGCTGTCCTGGAACTCACTCTGTAGACCAGGCTGGCCTCGAACTCAGAAACCTTCCTGCCTCTGCTTCCCAGAGTGCTGGGATTAAAGGTGTGCGCCACCACTGCTCAGCATCCTCGTATGTCTGTGCTGTGTTCCCTGCCATCCAGGGTCTCTTCACTCCATAGCTAATCAACATCCTGACTTTCATGAACATTTACCAAGAACACATTCTACTTGAATCTTGCCAATTAAGAAAAGGTTACATAGATGTCTTACAATGGTATATATTTTATCTAGCCCCTCCTTCTTTCTCTTACCCTGTTTTCTCTTTTAAATTTAGTTTGTCTTTTAGAGACAGGTCTTATATAGCCCAAGGTGGTACTCACTGTGGTACCAAATATGGCTTTGAACTCAGTCCTCCTGCCTCTGCATCTCAAGTACTGGGATTACATGTATGCCCCAACAATTTGTCCTTGTTTCCTACTATTGCATTTCTCGATCTATCCATGCCACTGCATGTAGCAGAAGCATAGCAATCTTCATTGAGGAGCCACCAAATGACTTACCCAAATGAGGAGCCCCAAATGTGCTACACAAGACTTACCTAGTGTTGAAGGGTATTTGTGTTGCTTCTAGCTTGGGGCTTGTGTGACTGTTTCTGCAGAGAACATTCATTATGTCTGTGGGGATGCACCTCACACATTCTTGGTCTCAGGCTATGTCAATGTTCAACTTGAATTGATTATCAATGGCTGCCTTCCAAGCAGTTCCTCACCAGTTTACACCCTGTCTGTGACACAGGACTTAGCCTGAACTCCACTCTCTTCTTTATACATTGTTGGCAGTGCTTCTAATGAACTTATGTGCATTTGCTTGGGGTTTTTGTTTATTTGTTTTCTATGAGTTTGTTTCTTTCATACAAGGTCTCTCTAGGCTGGTCTGGAACTCACCATGAACCCAGGCCACCCCTGAGCTTATAGCAAAGTGTGCTATAGAGTGCTTCTGCTCCTTATTATAGTACATTTATTTGATGTGCTGATTTGGGGGATTTTTTAATATATATTCAGGTACATGGCTTTTCACACACTACATACATGTACACACACATGCACGCACATACTTACACATGCTTTACTGTGTGCAGTAAGTTTTGTAGTCTCATTAAGAATCTTTTTAATTCTTGTGGTAGGTAATTGCTTTGCTTTAGTTACAAATATTTCATTGCTTGTTCATTGTATAGCGCTTTCTGTAGCTTAAAAAGTCCCTTTCTGACACAGAATATTTTCTTAAAGTAGTTTCTGGAGTGTATAGATGTACCTTTTACATTTAGATGTAAATTCATCTTGGTATATGATTCATCTTGGTATATGATGTGAAGCACACAGATCACATTTTGGTTTTGTCTTATGTGTTTATCGATATATTAGAGTTCTATTTATTGAAAAAATAGCCTTGGGTCTTCATAATTTACACATTTTGTGCCTGTGGTTTTGAAGGTCAACCCAACAGCTTGCACATGTAAGGTGAGCACATACCTGGGAAAACTCCTCTGCATCTCAGCACCTTTTCTATAGGTCAAGAGTGGTTCTATTTCTCATTGTGCTCATACTGAACTGTCTTGATTATTATAGCCTGAATCCTAGACCACATCATATAGAATGTTATTCTTTTTCCACGAGTATCTTTACTATTTTGGCCTTTCAAATTTCCAAATACATTGTAGAGTTTGATTTAGATTGCCATTTTAAAATATATGTCATTTGGGAATGAATGCCCTTATAACACCATTTCACCCATCTTTGTGAATTCCATACAACTCTATGTATTTAAGTCATCTTTAACCTTTATTTTTTTATTTTTTGTCCTTGAGATTCTGGGAATTAAAACTTGGACCGAGCACCCCTGGGCAAAGCACTACACTGCTGAGTTGCATCCCTGGCCTTTGGCTTTCTTGAAACAGGGTCTTTGAGCATAGCTCAGGATGCGCTGACCCTGGTCTGTTTCAGGTGAGCCTAGAATCTAGGCCCTGGAACTCATGATCATCCTGCCTGAGCCTCTGAAGTGCAGTGGACGTGGAGTATACCACCATGCTTGGCTATTTTTAGGTCCTCTGAGGAAAGGACTCAAATATCCTTCATTAGAACTAGTCCTTACTTAGTTTGGATACTATCATAAGTATAATATTCATTTCTGAACTCCTCCCATGATTAAAAAAAGCTTGCAGAGTTTGCTATTTTTACTAAGTCATATTTTTTCAAACACGAGCATTAGAGTGGTGGGATTTCTCTTCTCCTGTCCTTCACTTTCAGCCTGTTTATATCTTAGTATCTGAGGGAGGTTTCCTTACAGCTGATCTCTGGCTCTCAGCCGCTCTGGTATTAGTTTTATAATGTGGTGTCTATGCCATTGTAAATTAATAGGATTTTTCATACTATTGGTTCTCCCTCAACGTGGCCATATTGCTTTTTGAGTTCTTTTTATTGTCCTATTGTTTGCTTCCATGTGTCACTGCTTGAATTATTTTGGGGAATTTCTTTTCTCTCCTTCCTGGTTCTGAAATAATCTTTAGCCCTGGCATTCACTTTCTCACTCTGTTCAGAAACCTGGATGAGTTTTGCCTTTTTCTGTCTCAGAACTGATCAGTTATAAACTTCCGTCCCCCTGACTCGTGAGTATCTCCACACGACAGACTTACTGTTCAGTATTTATTGGTGGGTTATCTGCTTCACAGTCTGACCTCTTACCTACGCATTTGGAGTTAGTTCTTATAAACTCTGTTTTCCCCAATTATTCTGATGCTACCCTCAGTCTGCTAAGTTTTCAGCGCATGTCCAGTGCCTCAGCTGCATGGGTTGGATAAACAATTGTCTCAGCATTTATACTCTTTCCTGTCTCACACTCTCCTGTTCCTCCCACATCCAGCTGCTCCTTCTCGTAGCACTTTACCTTGTGGTGATGATCCAGTCAGGCTGCCCAAAGATTCAGTGTGGTGTGACAGCTTTAGATTCTGTCCTGGATATCCTTATTCAAGCCTTAACTCCTGCCCTAAGAAGCCTGCTGTATTTCTTTTAACTGGATCATAATTGTGCCTTCCCTCCTGTTCATCTCACGGAGACTCATGTGCCAGTCTGTTCCTTCAAGAGTACAAGCTCTTGGCGAGGTTTGAGGGACCTTTGTGTAGATACCTAAAAAGTGCTTGTTAAACTGTAGATTGCATTCAGAGTCAGCCTACAGATGGGGTGTCCATTTGGCTTATCATGGTAGGCATTAAACTTTTAACGTTTCTATTCAAAATATGTATATATTTCAAGCCAAACATGTTTCACTTACAACGGGGAATTCTGATAAAGTTTGTACTTTACCATTATGAACCTACTAAGTGACAATCAACTTTCTGCAAAGTCACACGTTTAAGGGTAAGACTTGGTATGTGCAGTTTTAAAAGAAAATAAAAATCGTAAGCAGTCACCATTTTGGGCCCAATGGTTCTGCATTGACATTCACCTAATAGAATAGCAGAATTGGAGTGAGCTAGGGAAAGCAGCCCTGCAGCCCTGCAGCCGTGATCCTCCTGTGGGTTAGAGAGAAAACCCTGAGTTACTATTTAGAATTTTTTTTTTTTTATGAAAACAAGACATGGCAAAAATGTGCTTTCCTGCCTTGTTCCACAGGAGAGGCTGAAGCTCACATACGAGGCAAAGACTGACCTTCTGGAATCTCAGCTGATGCTTGTGAGGTAAAATGAAGTCATCCATTCTAGACACAGCAAAAGGTTCTGAAGATAGACTTTAGCAGTTGGTGAACTACAGGTGTTATCCAATTAGAATTACTTCATAATGTACAAAAAAAAAAATAAAGCAATCACTCCTGTGCTTCAACATTGTGGTGAGAGTTAGTAAGATACATATGTAAAGTGTCTCCTGTGTGCAGCATCACACACGGTGGTAATGGTGCCCTCTGTACTTGTGCTGTTCCCTGGACTTAGCCTAGAATGTTTCACTTTCTTCTAGGAAAGACTTAGCTGAATACCAGAAAACCTGTGAGGACCTTAAGGAAAAACTGAAGCATAAAGAGTCCCTTCTGTCTGCGAGCACAGCCAGCCGTGTGGGTGGCCTCTGTTTGAAATGTGCTCAGCATGAAGCTGTTCTTTCCCAGACACATAGCAACGTGCACATCCAGACCATCGAGACGCTGACTAAGTAAGTGTGCCTTGTATCCAGAGTCTTTGACCACAGAGGACATCGTGTCTGTAAGGGCATTGTGTCCTTTGATCCGATGCTGAGTCACATGCAGTTAAGTTCAGCTCCTAGTAAACCAGAGTTTAGATGGTCTCTTCACTGTAGCTTTTGTGAAGAAAGGGTGGCAGGGGTCTGAGTGCCAGCTGTGGGGAAACATCACGGAACAAGTCATTTATTTTAGCTCTTAGTTCAAATCTAATATAAGGTAAGAGAACTGAAATAGATAATCCTCATGGGTCACCCCGTTCCGTTACCCTTTTCTCAACAGTATTCTTCACAAGGTGAGCGTGATTGGAACTCCTTAGACTGCATCAGGACTTGGATTTACAGTGTGGTTTAGGCAGAATGACCTATTGGCACATCTTCCTCATGTGCCTGTGGCAAAGCATATTCTGATGTCATAGGAAGAGGATGCAGCTGTCACAGCATCGGCAGAGGAAGGCTGACAAGGGGGTGGTTACAAAGGAACTCTGTCCAAATTCTTGCCCAGGCTGAAATACCACAGGCCTCCCTCCATGTGCATCTCCTGATCTAGTTTCTTTCCCCTGAAGCAAGTCTTTTCTCTTCTGTAAAATTTTATGCAGTAGAAATTGGCAATGATGGGTTATTATAGAATGCAATGCTGTTTTCAGTCTGTGAGTCCGTGTTCAGTAGTCTTGTCCTGTCTCTGTCTGCTCTGCTCATTTCAGAAGCCCAAACTGCATTTATTTCCGAGTTATTCCCTCACTAAGCCCCACCCACTAGGTTGTCAGCTGACTTCATACTTTCCTCTGAATCTTTAGCATACTGCGTGTCCGCTTGCGAGCCGCACTGAGGTCTTGTCAGTCGCTTCAACTCTGGGTCCCTGGCCTTGGTGGCCTCGCTGCTCATGCGGCTCTGCTTGTGATGAGAGGGGTTGGCTGCTCAGTACTCAGAGACCCCCACAGGCAGAACTGGTGTGCAGACAGGGAGTGGCTGGTCATTAGAGGCAGGCAGGTATTGTGCGCCTTGACCTATAGACAACGTGCTTTCTTGCTCTGGATGGAGCATTCTGTTTTGCTATTTTGTGGGAAAACCTGCAAAGGCATCTTTACCTGGTCAACAGGAGCGCTGAGCTTTGGTGAGGACTGCCCTGGATACATAATCTAGCTCTTCCACTGTTTTCTGGGTAATCTCACTATAGTCACCCAGCCTTTCTGGGCCTCTGCTCTCACTTTTAGAGCATACTAGGTGTTTGGAACAGTAGTTGAGATGATGATATCTATGCAGTGCTTTGTAACTGTTCGGCCTTCTGCTGAGCTGTATCTATATACTAAACACTAAAGCCTTGGTACTTCACAGAGTACAAGAAGGTTTAATGTTTCCAGTGACTGTGACTTCCACACATGATTAATGTACTGATTGCTGTACAAAACCTGATTTGCCAGTAGGGGTGACTGGTAGCTGATGGTCTTGATTTTGTTAAATATGTCATGAATTATTATTAAAGCTTTTGCGTGCATTAATAACACACACACACATACACACACAAACATACACATGAAAATACTTTTCCTATCCAAATAATAAATAGCAAGTGTTTGTTATTTGACCAGGCCTGAGCTAGGCAGTTGAAAAGTATAGTCTCCTTTAATCTTAAAATGCATTTTGTGAGGCAGATACTATTATGTCCATTTATAACTTGGGAAGCAGTGGCTCAGAGAAATTAAATTTTTCTTTCTACTTGATAAAAAAAAGAATAGAACTGTACTTTACAAACTGAATTATGTATAAAGAGCCAAATGGAATTCAGGCTATAAAAGCCTTGGAAGAAAACTGATAGCTTTAGCCTTGTATCCTAAGCATGACATGCAAAAGTGAAAGTCATAAAGAGCAAAGCAAATTATTCCCTTTACTCATTAAAAATTGAACTCACAGGCATCGGGCGTGGTAACCCACACCTATCGTGACAGCACTCAGTAGGCTAAAGTAGTGGATCCCAAGCCAGACTGAACTATAGAGCAGGATCTGGTCTCACAGAACATAAGGTTCGATATGTATGTAGCTCGGCACTGTGACATGGATCCACGTGTCCAGGGTTTAATTCCCAGCACTACAAAATAATTTTAATTGACTTAATTTACTTAAAATATTGCAAATTATAGTAAAAGACTGGGGAAATGCTTGCCACATGTAACTAATTAACAGAATATGTAAGCAGCTTTGAAGTAAAACTTGGCAGACTGTCCAGTTGCACTGTGAGTGAGGAGAAGGAGCTGTGAGGAAGCTGTCAGTTATCAGAACACGCTCACTGACTAAGAACAGCCTACTCCATTGGACTGCTCATGGCTAATGGTGTATGATTCTCCTGAGGACTAATGATATGTGGTTCCATGAGGTCAGGATTCTCGTGCCCCACTGGTGACACTATGAAATCAGCACAGCTACTGTGCAGTATGATGTAGCACTATCTATTCATATTTAATTTATGCATTATAGTTTCCTACAAAGAAAAGCTCATGTGCACGCACAGTAGAACATGCATAAAGAATGCTTTTGTAGCATTATTTGTAAGGGTGCAAAAACCTGAGTGTTCTTCAAAAGGAATAAACAGTGGTGTGTGTCAACTATGCTGATTTCTGGAAGAATCGTGGCTGGAGAGATGGCTGGCTCAGCCAGCAAGGTGCTTGCTGCAGAACTTGATGATCTAAGTTCAGTCTCTGGGAATCCAGATAGTGCACGGAGTGACCTGAGTCCTGCAGGCTCTCCTCTGACCTCTATGGTGCTGCTGTGGCACATGCATGTGGCACACACACACACACACACACACACAGAGAGAGAGTAAATAAATATGAAAAATTAAAAATTATACGTATACCCGCGCACACAGTTCACACAGGCTTTGTGTGTCTGCACGCACATGTGTGGAGAAGCGTAGAGGATCCACACTGGCTAATGCAAGCCTAACTCCAAAGTAAATAAAATTACCTAGGATAACAGCAACACAGAGCCATTTGATTTTCTAGGTCAAATATGACAGTAGATATTTTCTCTAGGGTCATATATGTATATAGAAAAAGATTTAAAAGAATACACCAGATATTTAACAGTAGTCAACACTGGAAAAGTAGAAAAGGGGCCACGAGGATTCAAGGTTTGTTTCAAGCAGTCTTTAATACCATTGGCAACTAATTTTACATGGAGATATTATGAAATGATTACTATAATATTTTATAGTAGATGTCAAAGTTTTAACTAGTTAAACTAACTAGTAACAGTTTTAACTAGTTAGTCTAGTGAAATCAAGCAACAAATAAAATCAGAGTGCACCCCATAGCGTTGGCCTTCTAGGTTGTAGAGAACATGCCGAATGGAGGTTACATTGATTTATATTGATTGAGTGTCTGATGGAGGTTACAGTGTTATATTGATTAAGTGTCTGATGGAGGTTACAGTGTTTATATTGATCGATTGTCTGGCTTTTGTTTAGACATTAGATTCTTGTCAATGAATTCTGCTTTTGTTATCTTAAATTTGATCTCAGCCTCTGAGAGGAAGTACTGGCCTACTTCCCATTTCTGCTGCGTCAGCAGTGTGGCCTTATGTTCCGCTTTAGTAACAGAATAGGGTGAAAGGTTTCTGCTTTTCGTATTTTTATGTCTGTAAGTCTCCTGTTGTGTGGTCTGGTATTTAGGCCTTTCCTACGTTCTAATGCACAGTGCTTCCTGCAGGACATGATGCTGACCTCGAAATCGCCCAGCATGTCTTGGGTTTGGATTTCTAGTTTTGTGGTTTTAAGGTCAGTACATGCTACATAATTTTTATGTAGAATTTGAGAATTGTACCTTAAATATGATAAATCCAAAGAGCTTGCAGGAGCTTTGTGAAACATGGACTTGTGAAAGCAGTCACCAGCCACTCCTTCCACACTCCAGCAAGAGCTGTTCTGGATGTGTGCACTGTGAGTGACGTGTGGTGGACAGGGAAGGCGTGAGGCCTAGCACGGAGACCAGACCACCCATGTGTCTGTGGCGTTTTGTACTGGGGATCATAGTGAGGAACTTAAAACTTGTTAATATTGCTTGCATTTTTTAAGTTGGTTTGAAATCTTCTGAAGTGCCTTCTACTCAGGCTGCTTTGTCCTTTAAGTTGGTAAAAGTAATGCTAAATTCTTTTATTCTCTTTCATAGTGGTCAAATTTTAATGGTTTTCAAGGTGGTAGTTGAAAATTCCAGTTACCTTGTTTTTTTTTTGTTTTTTGTTTTGTTTTTTGATTTTTGTTTTTTAACAGAGCTGAGGACCAAACCCAGGGCCTTGAGCGCTCTACCACTGAGCTAAATCCCCAACCCCTAGTTGAAAATTCCTTAGAGACATCCTGGTTACTTTCTTTCTTTTTTTTTTTTTTTTTTTTGGAGGAGAAATGATTCTGATTCTGGCAGTGCTGTCCTGGGGTTTTGGTCCATTTGTCATCATTGTCAGGCTTCTGTCCAGCTGGCATCGGACAGCTGCAGCCGGAAGCTTTCCAAAAGTGAGTTTCAAAGGAATGTCTCATCAGCCCTCTAGATTTCCCTTAAAAACAGGCATAAGGATGCTTGTTAAAGCGATGCATGTTGCAAACGCTTAAAGTTAACAATGCCTTAAAGCTTTATTTCCTAGTAGTTCTGTATTTCAAGATGAGACTGATTCATGCTTCTTGAGGCAGCCTTCTTTGTGTAGTTACACCCAGGGCTGACCTTGTTTAGGATCTTCGCCTGGGCTTCCCTACTCTGACAGAGCATTAAGTTTCTGAGGTGCTGCACTCGTAGTGAGTGCTTGCAAAGGCCTTTCCAGTGCATGCATGCAGACTGTTCTGTGTGCTGTCTCCACCCCTGCCTGCGCTCTACCTGGGCTCTGGAGTACTATGAGCTCAGGTCACATGGCTGGCTCAGCTTCCCCAGGAAACTCCCTGGCTGAGACCCTGAACTCATTGTGTGCTGTTTTTTAAGTTTTTGCAGAACTTAGCTTCATAATGTGATGTCATATGTATCTGTTCTACTTTGTCCCACTGTCCGCAGGCCTAGCACTGGGTTTGTCCTCTGGACACAGCTTCTAGAGGAGGATGCATCTGCCCACAGTCCACCTGGCTACCTGCCATGGTATCCTCACATTTCTGAGTAACCACTCATCTGCAGATGCAAGAAGAAAGTATAGGGTGCAGAGTGGGAGATCAGCTACGAGAGTGACAGGCAGATGAAGATGAGGGTAGAAGGGCCCGAGGCTCCCCACTGACAGCCCTGGCTGCCACCCAGAGTTCCTTATATTCTGAGTATCCAGTGTTGGGCAAGGAGTGGAGCTGAAACACAGCCAAAGGCGAAATGCAGTCCCTAGTGTAGGATGCTGAGCTTGCCAGGAGGGCCCCTGTAACCTCCCGTGGCCGTGGCCGTGGCCGTGGCCATGGCTGTGGCCGGAGCGGCTCACACCCATCCATGCAGATGCTCGTTTGCCATCTCCTAAAAGACGATCTTAAGGAAATGTCGGTGTTTGGGGCTCATCTTTAATGATTTTCTCTGACTTGAGTATCGATGAATTTATATCCTGAAACATCTTGAACTAGAAGAACTAACTTTTACTTTGTGCTTCTAAATAATAACTTGACCTTTCCCATTTCAACCATACAGCATTATTACTGGGAACTCTGTTTTGGTATCACTTATAGTCTTCCAGCTATGGGTGTCCTTGTTTATACACTTGAGCTTTTTAGTTTATTTTAATATGGAAAAGCAGTAGACTCACAAACAGATTAAACTATTGTAAAGTAGCTTAATTTATGGTTTTAATTTTGCATGTGTTTTTGTATGCATGTGTTTGTGTGAGCACACATGCATTCCATGGCAGACATGTGAGGTCGGAGAGCATCTCTCAGGAGTCAGCTCCTCCTACCTCACATGTAGATCCTGGGCATGGGGCTCAGTGCCAGCCTCAGCAGCAAGTGCCCCACAGGAGCCGCTTGTGGCCCCACGCAATGCTCTTCTTGTCGTTTCTTTGCTGCGCATCTCCTTTTTTTTTTTTTTTAAAGTGAATCCCTTTATTTTTAAGGCTTTATTTACTTATTATATGTAAGTACACTGTAGCTCACACACACCAGAAGAGGGAGTCAGATCTCATTGCAGATGGTTGTGAGCCACCATGTGGTTGCTGGGATTTGAACTCAGGACCTTTGGAAGAGCAGTCAGTGCTCTTAACCACTGAGCCATCTCTTCAGCCCCTGCTGCGCATCTCCTATGTGACAAATACTGCTATTGACAGAGGATCCCCTGAAAGTAAACTAAGTGGATTAAGCTGTCTCCCACGAGAAGCAGATGTGCCTGTGCTCGGCCTCATGGAGTCTGTTACCTTGTTTTACACACACTGAGCTGCTTGCCAGACTCTTGGAGCTGGGAACCTCGTCCTTGATGCTGTAGTATCAGGGCACATAAAGGATAGCACCTTTAGAGTTAGAATGCTTTGCCATCAGTAACTCTCAGGGAAGTGAGCACAGGATTCTCAGACTGGCCTGTGACACTTCACGGGGATTTTCTCCTAGGTTCATAGGTCCTTGTTGGTTGTGTATCCCCATTTACGTTGGTTATACTTCTGTTTTGAAACTCAAATAAGTACAAATTCTGTTTTGCTTGCATTCATTTTTTTTTTTACTTTAGAATGATTAAATCTGCTTTTGAGTCTCTTACTTTCCCACGTAATTATGCTCCATAATATTCAATCAGAACAATTTACTGTTTTTTTATTTCACTTAGAATAAAAATTAAGTAATTTTCATGAATTTAAGACAAATTGGGAAGCTCATCACCATTCCACAGATTTCATGCTATTTGTAACAATTTGTTTTTAACAAAAAGAGCTCTTATGAATGTGTTCAGCATTGCATGTTTCTAAAAATGTGGCTGTTTTCCAAATACCACAGATAGTTTGAAATCTTTTCTTGAGATTTGTGAAATGGAGTCATTGGTTAGTTTAGAAGGGTATCGGAAATCAGTTTGCGATCATCCAGACCGCTCGCCAATGCTTGCTTTGCTTTGCTCTTTTCTTTTCTTTTCTTTTCTTTTCTTTTCTTTTCATTTCCTTTCATTTGTTTTCTTTCTTTCTTTTTGTCCCAGTTGCTTCTTCTCTGACAGTTTATAATCTGGCAGTGGCTGGCTCTGCGTGAGAAAGCTGGTCACACTGACAGTGCACTCGATGGCACATGCAGAATTCAGTGTACTTTTGCTCTACTTGTATGTGTGGAAAATTTACCACCTCACTTTTCTCTTTGGCACCTGGGCATGTGCAGTTTTAAGCTGTATTTTTATTTTGCATTTACATTTGCTAGCTTGTCTCCATGCATGAAGGTGCCTGTGGCAGCTAAGAGGCTGCAGTGCGTCCTGGGAGACTGAATGTAGAGCTGGTGGGGACCCACTTGGTGTGAGTGCAGGCGGAACCCGGGTCCTCAAGAGCAAGTTCTCCTCTATTAGTTTCAGTGTGTCTGGTTTTATGTGGAGGTCCTTGATTCACTTGGAGATGAGTTTAGTACAAGGAGATAAGAATAGATCAATTTCTGCATGCTGACCTCCAATTGAACCAGCACCATTTGTTGAAAAGGCTATCTTTTTTCCACTGGATGTGTTCTGCTCCTTTGTCGAAGATCAAGTGACCATAGGTGTGTGGATTCATTTCTGGGTCTTCATTTCTATTCCATTGGTCCACTTGTCTGTCACTGTGCCAATACCATGCAGTTTTTAACACTATTGTTCTGTAGTATTTCTTGAGGTCTGGGATACTGATTCCCCCAGAAGTTCTTTTACTGTTGAGGATAGTTTTAGCTATCCTGGGTTTTTTGTTATTCCAGATGAATTTGAGAATTGCTTTTTCTAACTCTGTGAAGAACTAATAGAAAAGAAACTCTGGAAAACCCTTGAGGACATGGGCATAGGGGGAAATTTCCTGAACAAAACACCAATAGTTTATGCTCTAAGACCAAGAATTAACAAATGGGACCTCATAAAATTACAAAGTTTCTGTAAGGCAAAGGACACTGTCAAAAGGACAAATTGGCAGCCAACAAATTGGGAAAAGATTTTCACCAACCCTACATCTGATAGAGGGCTAATATCCAATATATACAAAGAACTCAAGAAGTTAGACCCTGGGGAACCAAATAACCCTATTAAAAATGGGGTACAGATCTAAACAAAGAATTTTCACCTGAAGAAATTCGGATGGCTGAGAAGCACCTTAAGAAATGCTCAACATCATTAGTCATTAGGGAATGCAAATCAAAACAACCCTGAGATTTCACCTCATACCAGTCAGAATGGCTAAGGTCAAAAACTCAGGAGATAGCAGGTGTTGGCGAGGATGTGGAGAAAGAGGAACACTCCTCCACTGCTGGTGGGTTTGTAAGATGGTACAACCACTTTGGAAATCAGTCTGGCAGTTCCTCAGAAAACTGGATATGACACATCTGGAGGACCCTGCTATACCCAGAGGATTCCCCAGCATGCAATAAGGACACATGTTCCACTATGTTCATAGCAGCCTTATTTATAATAGCCAGAAGCTGGAAAGAACCCAGATATCTCCTTCAATGGAGGAATGGATACAGAAAATGTGGTGTATTTACACAATGGAATACTACTCAGCAATTAAAAACAATGAATTCACGAAATTGTTAGGCAAATGGTTGGATCTGGAAAATATCATCCTAAATGAGGTAGCCAAATCACAAAAGAATACACATGGAATGCAATCTCTGATAAGTGGATATTAATTAGCCCAGAAGCTCTGAATACCCAAGGCACAATTAGCATAACAAATGACTCCCATGAAGAAGTAAGGAGAGGGTCCTGATCCTGGAAAGGCTTCATCTAGCTTTGGAGGGGAGTATCAGAACAGAGAAAAAGGAGAAAGGTAATTGGAGAATGAGTGGAGAGAAGAAGGTTTATGGGACATATGGGGAGGGGGAAACTGGGAAAGGGGAAATCATTTGGAATGTAAACAAAGAATATAGAAAATAAAAATATAAAAAATAAAAATAAAATAAAATATAGAAAATAAAAATAAAAAAATTAAATAAAAAAAGAAAGAAAAGTGTCATTGTTAATGATGGCGAGTAAAACACATGAAACACTTTTGCCAAGTTTGTAGAACAGCCTGAGTTCTTATATATTTTGATTTAAAAAAAAAAAAAAAAGAGCAAGTTCTCCACCGAGCTGTCTCTCTAGCGCCCTCTACTGGGGATTGCTATACAGTGATAAGTTGTGAAATAGCCTGGCAATTTGTTATGGACTTTGTTTAACCTGTGAAGCTGGATCCTTGCTATTTTACGTGTCCCAACATTGGTATTCTGCTTACCCAACAAGCCGCCCCGCCGAGTGGACATCGGGGGCCTGTTTAGGAGTGGGTGGGGCTTGCCCGGGACCAATACCTGTAGCCAAGATTTTGTTCAATTTGAGTGTCATATGTGTAACTGGAGGACTTGAGGTGTCCATAAAAATGCCCACTGAAATAAAAAGCAGAAATAAACAGCAGAATAAACTACAGGGTTTGTTCGTAACTAACTGAGAGAATTTCACTGAAGGCGGGAGAGATGAAAACGAGGCCATGGGAAAGATGTAAAGGGAAATGTTTCCACCAGTGCAAGCAGCCGGAGTAGACAGCCCGACCCAGCCTTTGACCCACCCCTGCTAAGGAGTGACACCAGGTTTCTCTTCAAATATTCCAAATCTTTAACCGGAGCTTCCTCCTTGGTAAAGCTGCCTTTGATGTGCGCAAGATCTTCTGACCGGGGTTGCTAACCCAGCTCCCTCCCTTCCCCTTTCCAAGTCATTCCCTCTTGCCGAGGCTTCGCTCCACGGTCCCGCGTGTGCCAGCCCTTTCCACAGAAGGGTACTCATTGTCCCGTGCAGATGTGGCCCTGGCTGGACCGCCTCGGTCTGTCTGCCCCGCTGCCAGCGGTGGGCAGGAGGACAGAGGCCCATTCTCTGGGTTGTGTGGCTGCGCGCTGAGCAGGCCCATAGCTTTCCTCATGCACAGGGATGCTTCCTTTCCTCTGACCTCTGAGAGTGCCACACATGCTCCTTTCTTACCTGCTGTGTTCTCTTTGTGCTGACAGAGAGAGAGATGACTTAATGTCTGTGCTAGTTTCGGTGCGGAGCAGCTTGGCAGAGGTGCAGGAGCGAGAGGCCAGCGCCTATCAGCAGGTGAAGCACGCTGTGCAGATGACCGAGGAGGCCAACTTTGAAAAGACCAAGGCAAGTCTAGTGGCTGGAGATGGCTAGAGCACAGCCGCCCTCCACGTGTACATGTCTCTGCTTAATTTTCATAACTAAACTAATTGCAAACACACAAATCAGATGCCAGTCCAGAAATGTCGACTTTTCTAAATTAAACAAAAAGCCAAAAAACTTACTATTTGGAGAGTTCTTATTTTTCTGTAAATATTTCGGTTCTGCCACTACTCAGAGTGTAGAACAATGTGGGAAAGGGCTTTGGGAGCCCGGTGTGCATAATCTTGTTCACAGATAGTGCTGCTGTGTACAGATAGGTGCGTCACTGCAGGCAGGCTCAGCGTGTTTTGGTCTAGCTTGGCTTCTGGCCCCAAGCATCTCTCAAGATCTGAGGAGAGTCCACCACGGGCTTCCATGACAGGAGTGGAGGAGCGAGAAGGGAGGTGAGGAGGGGGAAGGGCGGTGAGGAGGGGGAAGGGCAGTGAGGAGGGGGAAGGCACCCGGGAGAATGAGACAACCGCATCTTCTTTATCTAGGATAGTTCAAACCCACGCTACAGATGTTGAATGCTATATTTTGTTGTACACAGACACTTACTGTTAGTAAAGTCCCTTAATATCACTTAAAATCAAGCTCACGCCCATTGACTGGAAAGCTGCCTTCTGTTTTCAAGATGGACATTTTACGACGCCAGTAGAAGTTCACACTTGAAAAAAACCCACAATGATCCTTGAACCAAAATTGCCTATTGTGTGTTTTCAGAAGTAAAAACTCTCTTACTGCCATTACCTATAGCATCCAATCATCAACTAGGATTTCAAAGTTATAATTGAAAAACCTCAGTGAAACTAAGAAGCCTGGCCATCTTGGTCCTGCTCCAGTTATTTTCCAACCCTAATCCCCGTCATCTTGGTGATATCTGTCCAGGTAACGTTCTCATCACCTGTGGGCAAGTGCATCGGGCTTCCAGCAAATTCTAGACTGTTCGTACTAATTGCTCGCTCCCTGGTTACCAAGCCCCTCCCTCATGTTGTCTTCATGTCACTCACCCGCACCCAGTGAGTGGCTGTGGAAGTGTCAGCGTCTGTCTTCCTGGAAGGCTTCTACCCTGGCTTAGCTGGCACCGTCCTCGGGGGTCTTCTCGCTGTGACTCTGTGAGCGGCTCTTGGGTCTGGTTTACTAACCGCAGTGTGACTTCCTAGTCCTGTCCACCAGTGTCCGATCTCTTGGGAGTCATTCCTTCTTCATCCATGTCCACTGAACATGCATGCAACCTTTCCCTGTCACTGGTCTTGCATGAGCTACATCTGCTATGAGCATCTTCCACACAGCCCAACTGTCCATCTGCCGTGCCGGTGCTGATGGTTTGCTCGCTGGTTCTATGTCCCCAGCAGCGCAAACTTACAGCATTTACGCTATCCCCAGCCCCTCCCCACCTCCCCACGACACCCGTCCCCTGTCCACCCGCTGTTCATTCACCGGCCACACTCCGCTGTGCTCTTACACCGTGTGTGCCGACTACTGCAGTAGCCTCCTGACGGCTCTCCTGGCTTCCCCCAGTTCCAGTGTGTCCTTGTCCTTCCCACAGTCTTAGGTTTCTGGGTTGTAAATACCCCTTAGGGAATCCCTCTACTGAAGTACATTCAGAGAGAATTCTTCAGCATGGCCTTTTTCCAAGTTTCTGAGTTATCATCCACCACACTCTTCCGTGCATATCCGGATGGTGGGTTACAACTGAGCATTTTTCTGAGCTCCCTGAGGTAGTGCCAGCTGCTGTGCCCGTGTCATAGATGGCAGACTTGATCCTCCTCAGAGGAGGCACCATTCAGGGGCAGTCTTTGTAGACACTCCCATTTCCTGTTTGAGTGAATCTCTGCTCCTCTGAGATTCACTCAGAGGAGTTACAGGAAGTCTTAGTGGCTTTCGGTAGCCGTCCTCACTGAGGGACTAGACATGTAACACTGTGTTTCTCTCATGCCATTTGCATATTCATTCCCAGCTAATGCTTGCTGAAGGGAAATTAGTCAGTAGTTTTAAAAATAAATGTGATATTAGACAATTAGTAATTTTTTAAATTAATGGTTGAGAACTAGCAAGGCCATAGATTGTGCCTAGTGCAGTCATCCTCAGAAAGGCTTCCTCTGGCAGCTGATGGGAGCGGATGCAGAGACCAAAGTTGGAGATCCCCATCAGGTCCCTACCCTCAGAGCTCAGGGAACCCTATGGAGGAGCAGGAGGAACTACAGGAGTCAGAGGGGAGGAAGACTCGGAGAACACGGCCCACAGAGTTAGCTGAGCACAGCGTCCAGGCCCCACAGACTGAAGTCGCAGTCATGGAGCCCGCCACAGTCTGTGCTAGTCCTCAGCAAATAGGCTATGGTTGTTTAGCTTAGAGTTTTGTGGGACTCCTAACAGTGGGAGTCGTCGAGTCTTTTTCCTGCTCCTCAGGTCCTTTTCCTCCTGCTGGGCTGCCTCAGCCAGCCTCGCTATGAGGGTGTGTGCCCAGTCGTACTGTACATTGCTATACCCTGTCCGGTTGATATCCCTGGAAAGCCTGCTCTTTTCTGAAGGAAAAGGGGGGAGAGGATCTGTGGCAGAGGGGAGGTGGAGCGGGACTGTGGGGAGTGGAGAGAGGAGAGAATCTAAAAAAGGAAAAAGAATGTGCAAGGTGGGCATTGTATGCTGTGCACCTGGCATTTACACTGAATTGAAATGTAGTTTCATTGAAATGAAGTCTACGAGTTTTTACCGTAAGTTCTGATAGGACATACAAATTTTCTTTGGAGGAGTAGTAAAAATGAGTGTGGATAGTTTCAGTTTAGAAGCACTTTTTAATCCAGGGTGTTTGCTTGGTGTTTGCCTCCACCTAGTGGCCATTGTTCATACTGCATGCAAGGTAGCCAGCATTGCTTTATGGCACTGTTACCCTCCAGTGGCTGTGAAAGTTCCTGGCCTGTTTATAATAAAACAAATACCAGGCATGAGAAGCTCACAATGCTGTTTTCAGGTACTGGTGTGGAAGTACTCTCCAGCATCGGTCTGTGTTCCACTTTCCAGATCTGTGGTCTGGGCTAATAATTATGTCCTGTTTGAAAGCCGTATTTTTCCCACCTGGGTGCTGAGAACACTGAACCGTCCTGATAAACGTAGAGACTCTGTGCTAGCCACCACGTAGGAAGCCTGCACGCAGGCAGGTGGTCAGTGGAAATGTAACTTACACGGCAGCTGGAGGTGATCTTTAAGGAGAAAAAAACGTATAATCTGGGAATCAATGAGGGTAGAATGTGTTGATAAAGTTTAAGAGACAGATAGCAAAAGTTCCAGCCTGCCTGCCTGCCTGTCTGAGGAGGAAGCGGCTGAGTGACGTGTGCAGGTCCGGGCTTAGGGAGATCAGTGAGCAATGAAGAGCTCTTTACAAGTGGCAGCATAGAAGGTTCAGTAATGCTTTAAAAACATTTCTCTTTTATTCTGAGTCTTGGATTTTGAAATAAGTAAAAAAGCAAGAATAAGAAATTTGCAGTGGAAAAAAGACCAGAAAAGCATTGAGCACTGGACTCCACTTGGGACGTGGCAGTCATGCCTAATGCAAAACAAAACCAAGCTGTCAGTGCTTGGCAGTTCCCTCAGCCAGTGGGTCTGCTGTCTTTGCAGGCATGTTTGTGGCAATGCTGGGGTTAGCAAGCTGACTGTTGCATCAGAATGTGGCATATGTGGTTATATATTATATATAACCCTCGGTGATAAAAGCAACTGTGTTACTGGCCTTCATTTGTGTTGTACTGTTTATCATTATTTTAGACTGTATTACTTTTACATGTGTGTGTGTGTGCGTGTGTGTGTGTGTGTGTGTGTGTGCTCACACCAGCAGCAGCCTCATTCACATATTTAGTGTGTCTCCTGGTTGCTTCAGAGACAGTGACATGGCCTACAACATTTAAGCTTATGTAAGTGTAAAATGATATGGTATGCACTTCTCAGAACATGGTCATTAACTGATGCATGACTATGTGAATAGTCTCAGTGTATGCTTATTGAGTTTCCTGTAAGCAAGTATTTATAAATTAAAAGCAATACCATGTTTTATTCATAAGTAAGAATCTTAAATATATTGGCGATCATTTTTATTTAATGGACTTTGCTTCACAAAAATAAATTCATATTTGTAAGTTTTAAATTTTATGTTAACTAACAGTAAATAATAAATCATTGTAGTATATTAATTTATTATTTATGAGTCTTTTGCTACAATTTCTAGGAAACTATAACAGTTGGGAGGGAGATTAGAGATGTCATAAAATAGGTTTCCTGGGCTAAAACGTCAGTTGACAGATGTCAGTTTTGTTGTCGAAAATGTTTGACTTCTTTACGATAGTAATTTTTATCCTTTGGCTTAATAAAACTAGAAATAGAAATACGAAACCCGGTAAGTTCTGTTTTGAAATAAACGTTGTTATGAACAGCAATGAAATGACCACAGAGGCGGAACCATGTGTGGAATCCACTGGCTTGGGAGAGCACAATTTCTCAGATCCTCAAGGCTGGCGACCATTAACACCCAGTAAGGAAGAGGGGAACCCACCACACCAGATGCCCCAGGAAAATGGGGTGCAGATCCTCTTGGACACGACCATCGTCGGTGTGACCTAGCCCTGGGGGATTTAGTTTCCTGGTGGTTATCCATCAGCTGTGGGTCTAGAGACGGAGCAAATGGGAGCCCTTGAGTTACGAGGACCGGTGTCCTGCAAACACTCTGTAATGAGAGTGAACACCTCCTAAGCCCTGGGCGAGGTCGCCTGTTAGAGACAGGGTTAGATCTCAGGGATCCCAGCTCCATGATTTAGGTCCAAGGGTAAGGTGATTGCTTGCTGCTCAAGCACTGGGACCCGCCTTAGGATCTGCTGGGCCGTGGAGACAGGAGGACCTGTGTCTGGGCATAATAGCCAACCAGTCTGTCTAACTGGTGAGCTCCAGGCCAAGTGGTAGAGATGCAGTTGAGGAGGACTTTGACTTCTACATGTGCACATACACACACACACACACACACACACTCACACACACACACACACACACACACACGTATTCATACATGTATATGTGACTAAATATTTTATTTTCAGGTGTTACTAAATTTTACTGTTTCTTTCCTTGTAACCAAGTATAAATGTTAAACAATTTAGAAGTGTATAAAATGAGATCTATTTAACATGCGTGAACTTGGTCACATACCTAGTGACAGACTCCATCACCAGTTTGTAGCCTGAGGGTTACATTTCTACTCTTTGCTCCTGCTACCCCTCTTCCCCCCCCATCCCCCACCCCCACTGGAGAGCATCAGAAGCCTCCTCCACACAGCAGCCAGTCATCAGTACTTTGTCTATATGACTGACAGCTCCACCTTGGGCTTTCCACTGAATCTCCCCACTGCAAGGCCACCATGAAGACCATTTCTGCCGGTTTCTGTGAAAACTGGATTCTTTCCCTCTTGGTGTTGGGCTGGCTGGGCTCCCAGGTGTTCTTACTAGTCTCATACTTAATGATGTTAATGCCTAAGTTTTGGGTCAGTTGGGAATTTCTTTGGATATACTGGTTCTATGTACTTATACCAGTAGTATTCATTATATCAGTAAAGTTACTGGTTGTTTTTTACTAGATTACTGGAAAATGATTATTACTAGTACAATTGCACAGAATTCAGTATTCCCTAACGGTATTTCAGGCTCCAAGGGGCTCAGTAATGGAAAAAAAGTCACTCTCATTTCTTTTACAATCTAATTTAAAATTTCCTAATTTCTAAGGCATTCAGCTAAGATTTAACTTGGGGCTAACTCCCTTGGAGAACTGGTTTTCATCAAAACCAAATTGTATTTAGTTTTGATTAACCAGACACATTTGAAATTGGCTCTTATACTTTAGGATAACAGAAACGTTGCAAAAGAAAGCCCTGAAAATGACTACCTCCTAGATGAAGGAAGGAGAGTTTGCCGCGTAGCCTAGCTGTTTTCTGTCTGTGTTTGCTTTAGGCAGAGGGCAGCATGACTGTGCATGAAGTGGTGCACACTGAGACGGCTGTCTCCATATCCACCGTCAACAAATGTGACTGTGCAGTTTGTTTGTTCGCTTTATTTTTATTTTCAAATATTTTAATTTTTTTCTCTCATATTTTACATCCTGGCCACGGCTTTCCCCCTTTCCTCTCTCCCCACTGCCTCCCCCACTCCTCCCTCGTAACCACTCCTCTTCCGATTCCCTTCAGAAAAGGACAGGCCTCCCAGGGATGCCAACCAAACATGTCACATCACCTTGCAGTAAGACCAGGCCCCTCCCTCATATGAAGGCTGGGTGAGGCAACCCAGTGGTGGGAAGACGGTCCCGGAAACAGGCAACCGTGTCAGAGGCAGCCTCTGCTCCCACTGTTAGGAGACCCATAAGAAGACTCAGCTACACAGCTTAGCATATGTGAGGAGGGCCTAGGTCAGATCCATGCAGGCCTCCCTGGCTGATTCTGTGGGTTTCTTGTGATGTTCTTGTCCTGTCTGGCTCCTACAATCCTCTCTTCCCCTCTTCTGCAGGATTCCCCAAGCTCCACTAATGTTGGGCTGTGGGTCCCTGCATCTGCTTCTATCAGCTGCTAGCCTCTCTGATGACAGTTATGCTGGGCTCTGGTCTAGGAGTACAGCAGACTATTATTAGGTTGTGTTTGGTTCAGTCCTAGGTGTCTGGGCTATCCAGCCTCTGGTTCCTGGCCCTCCAGACAGTGTCGGGGTGGGGACCCCTCTCATGGTATGGGTCTCAAACTGGACTGGACATTGGTTGGCCACTCCCCCAGTTTCTGAGCCATCTTTACCACCACACGTCTTGTAGGTAGGACAAATTGTAGGTTTGTGGCTGGCTTGCTGTTCCAGCTCCTCTCCTGGAAGTTTTGCTTGATTACAAGAGACGGCCGATTCAGGTTCTGTATCTGTGTCTCCATCACTAGGAGTCTTAGTTAGGGTCAGCCTAGTAGATTCTTTGGAGTTTCCATTGTACTAGATTTCTATCTCCCCAATAAGTCCCTCCAATTCTAGTTGTCTCTCCCAATACTTTCTCCCTCCATCTTCCTCCTACTTGATCCCTCCTAATCCCATCTCCACCCACCCCTAGTCCACCCACAATATCCTTCCCAAAGAGATTTCATTCCTGCTCCCTCCCTGAAATATCCACTTAACAGTGAGGACATACCATGTTTGACTTTCTGGGTCTGGGTCATCTCACCATGAATTAATTTTTTCTAGTTTTATCCATTTGCCTGTAAATTTTATGATGTTATTTTTTTTATCAGTTGAGTAATACTCCATTGTGTAAATACAACCCATTTTATTTATCCATTCTTTGGTTGAGGCACATCTAGGTTCTTTCCCGTTTCTGGCTATTACAAATTAGGCTCTTATAAATGTGGTTGAGCAAGTGTCCTTTATGGTAGCATAAAGCATCCTTTGGGTGTGTGCCCAGGAGTGGTATAGCTGAGTCTTGAGGTAGATCAAGTCCCAATTTTCTACAAAACTGCCATATTGATTTCCAAAGTAGCTGTACAAGTTTGCACTCCCACCAGCAATGGAAGAGTGTTCCCTTTGCTCCACGTCATTACCAGTATGAACTGTCACTTGTGTTTTTTATCTTAACCATTCTCGACTGGCCAATTTATAATCATACTTCTGAGCTTTGTAAAAACTGGGTTGGGCCAGTGCTGTGGGCACAAAAAATGCCAGAGGACTGAGGTACCACAGAGGGTTAACTTGATTGGGATTTTATATGTAGTGTGCAGTTCTGTTTCATTGTTGGACATTATAGACAATGGTATTATATTGAATGTGGCCAAAGGAAGTGAAAGAGGTTTTACTTTTCACAGTCCAGTCATCGCCCCCTCCCCATCCACCCTCCCACAGCTCCTCATCCCATTCCTCCCTGTCTTCAAGAGGATGTCCCCTGCACCAGGCCTCCCCACTCCCTGGGCCTCAAGTCTCTCGAGGGTTAGGTGCCTCTTCTCCACTGAGGCCAGACCAGGCACCCTCTGCTGTACATGTGTCTGTTGGGGGCCTTGGCCTCCCTAGCTGGTGTGTGCTGCCTGGTTGGTGGCTCAGTGTCTGAGAGATCACAGGGGTCCAGGTTGGTTGAGACTGCTGGTCTTCCTATGGGGTCACCCTCCTCCTCAGCTTCTTCCAGCCTTTCCCTAATTCCACCCCAGGGTTCCCTGACTTCAGTCCAATGGTTGGGTGTGAGTGCCTGTGTCTGTCTGTCAGCTGCTTGTTGGGCCTCTTAGAGGGCAGCCATGCTAGGCTGCAGTCTGTCAGCACACCACAGCACAGCATCAGTGCCAGGCCATGGGCTGCCCCTTGAGCTGGGTCCCAGTGTGGGCCTGGTCACTGGACCGCCTTTCCCTCAGTCTTTTCTGTTTTTTGTCCCTGCAGTTCTTTTATACAGGAACAATTCTGGGCAGGGTTTTTGACTGTGGGATGTCAATCCCCTCTGAAATTGAGGGAGTTTTGATCTCTGGAAAACATAGTGGGAAAGTTTGTGCTCAAAGGAAAATTGTGACTTTTTTCAATTATTAACTTTTACTGATATTGCAAGATGTCCATCCTGATAACAGTAGACAGCAAGTTTTGCATTTAAAAGTAATAAACTAAATCTTATATTAAGGAAACATTATTAATAGAGTGTTAGTGAATACCTATGCATAATAAAATACAGAATTTGGCATGTTTAAAATTTTTTATTTGTCTATTTTGAAGAATTAAAAGTGAGATGCTAGTATGTTTTTCATGTGTATCCTATGAAGTGCTAACACCACACAATTAAAAATACCAAGGCATTTAGCTTTTCTGAACTTATTTTCAAATTCTGAGTATTCTGTGGCCACTGTCAAGGCCACCAGAAGTCTCCAGCTGACTGGACTTGCAGCCTCAACTGTGAGATGGAAACCTGTGAGTGAGTGTGACATCAGGGTGTTGCTATGGCAGTCAGTAGTGTGGGTAAGCAGTCATGAAGTGGGCTGTAGAGGGGGTTTGGACTATCTTAAATAAGAGAGGGTATCATTGCCTCATTCTCCCGGGTGCCTTCCCCCTCCTCACCGCCCTTCTCGCTCTCTTACCTGCAGGCTTTGATCCAGTGTGAGCAGCTGAGGAGTGAGCTGGAGAGGCAGACAGAGAGGCTGGAGAAGGAGCTCGCCTCTCAGCAGGAAAGAAGGGCTTTGGAGAAGGAGATGATAAAGAAGGAAGTAACCAGAGAGAGGGAAGATGCAGAGTCAAAGGTACCGCGAGCTGAGCGCCAGCGCAAGCGCGCGCCGGACACTGCCCCCCAGCCGAGGGGTCTGATGGGTGGATGGCATTGGGGAAGGGCTGGCTTCCTCTCACAGTTTTAGTCCTTCCTATCAAGGAAGTGGCACAGCGCTCCTGGCAGTGGTGGTGGGCACGCCTGGATGCTCGTGCCCGCTGCCTGCCCCTCGCTCCTGTGTATCTCTTTCTGCCTGCCTTTGAGCTTCAGCAGATGAATTGGGATCTCTGAGGGTGTAGTTGTAGAGCCAGCGCTGCTCTGAGAGGATACAGAGACAGCAGGCAGACCTTGGGAAGGTGGCTGTTCAGCAAACACATTCATAAATGCATCGAGTCTCCCCAGCCTAGACAGCCATGAGAGACCTTTGTCAGGAGTTTGAGCTCAGGCCTAGGAAGATGGAAGGGTAGTTAGGTGATCAGTGGAGTTCAAGGGAGGAAAGCGCCATGCGCAGGAAAAGCCCACACCCATAGGAGCTGCAGCTCTGTGCTTTGTTGGGGTTTGGACACCGCCCAGGTGGTGGAGCAGCGGGAGTCAGGGGTAGACTGGCAGAGGGTGAAGTGTGGAGACATAGAGAGGAACTAAGTCACCAATGCTCTTAAAATCTACATGAGTGTTAGAAATGTCAGTCAAATGCGACAGGAAGCCACACGTTGAGTCTTCACATTGGGCAGTGTGGTAATGACAGCTACATTTGAGAAAAGTCACCTCATTAATGAACTGCTGTAGAAGCAGATTATGTGCCCAGAGATACGGTTGGAATTAGTTATGGCATCCAGTGGTGAGGATAACATCTTGGCCCTAAGAGGTCGCTGGGAGTTAGTCATGTCACTCAGGGAGAGGGGAGAGCATCATGGCCGTAGCTTTTCAGAGTGGTTTCATGTAGCTGCCCGCAGCCACATGTAAACCGGGTTACCTGTTGAGAGAATCTTGGGGTTATAGGGAAGAGGGGCGAAAAGAACGTGCGGCCAAGTCAATGTTCACTGATCAAAGCCGTAAACTTTAATGGCGCCGGACCTTTTAACAGTTTGGGCAAACCCTTCCCCCCAGACTCCAGGCTGAGTTCCGGTGGAAGTTGTCTAGCTTCTCTTGGAGGTCTTCGTCTTGACTGCTCCGGCAGCTGGGTGGGTCACCTGTTTAATTCAGGAATCCCTATACCTGGAGGAACAATGAACTTAACCTTTACTTCGAGCGCTCCACCCTAGGTGGAGCAGGATCCTGGCTAACTGGGAGAAGTTAACCTTGACCAAAGTCAAACTCTGACCAAGTGCAAGACTGCCCCAATATGGCTCTGTACAGTTTCAGGTCACATTTATTCTCCCCAATTCGTGGCCCTTTTCCACCTCAGGCGGCTCCTGCAGTCCTTGCCGAGCGAGCGAGCAGGCTCTGCTGAGCGTCCGCCTTCCCTCCTCAGCAGTCTTTCTTATCATCAGCACTGCTGTATCCTATCAAAAGAAATGGTCTCTACTGCAGAAGAAGTAGATCTCACAGGCTTCACCTCCATTGCAGGAGAATCAATCTTTGTTTTATTTGATCCTTCTGAGTCCTTGAAGCAGTCTCCTTCAGAGCTTCTCAGAGCAAAACTAGGATTCTCTCTATAGGTTCCCATACCTCAGTGATGTCAAATTCTTATTCACTGATGGCTTCTCTGACTTCCTGGGAGCCCCTGGCATGCATGACCTAACATCCTCACTGCCTGGCACACCTCTCACTTAGCACATGCTCACAGATGTGTTTACGAATGAAGTATGAATAGCATATAGGGAAGGATAGACGGTCCGTGGCGTGCAAAGGCAGGACCAAGGCAGACATTAGAGCTGGTCCTGTCTGCAGGTGATCAAGGCAAGCCTTGTGGGAAGGTGGTGTTTAGCTAAGGTCCAAAGAATAGGTAGGACTTAGAATCTAGCTTCCAAGAAAGGATGTGGCCTCTGTTCTCCCGGAAAAAGGCATGAGAGAGGTGCAGTTTTGTGTGTATGAGAAAATAGCATCATTCACAAAGACAGCTAATGTTCACACCTAGGGTATTTAATTTCGAAAGGGGCCCATTTCATGGAAACCGTTTGACTCAGTGGCTTCACAATATAAAACCTCTCAGATGAAGGAGCATCTTCAAAGGAAGGACAAACCGTGAGGAGGTGTGCTGGCCACTCCCTGAGCCACAGAGACAGCAGACACAGGCATCTCTCACACTGGGCGAGCTTCGGCAGAGCTGATCTCCATCCAGTCCTGAGGATGAGGACGATGAGAGGAACCCGGGTCAGCAACCCCCAGCAGCTCCATGCTGCTCTCTTCTAGGAAAGTGGTGTGGGGTGAGCCAGTGGGAGCTCTGGGACCTCCTTAATCTTCAGGAGTAATGAATGCTCTAAGCACTTGACAGGATTAAATGAGATGATGTTTTGAAAACAAATGTCATAATGCCTACCTTATGGTAGGCACTGAATAAAATTGAGCCTGTGTCTGTTACCATTTTATTTTAGGGAAGGCACAGTGGGCTTGCAGGACAGTGTTCTTGTGCCTTCATGTGGGTACAGAGAAGCCCCCCATAGACCCTTGCTGCAACTTTTATGTATATTTTTGAGTGAACTTGGCCAAGTAGCTTAGTTTTCTTAATCTCATTTCAGGGGAACTGAAAATTAATCTAATACAAGTAATCCAATTTTTATTAATCCAAATTTGATACAATTCTTTTTCTAAAGGGCCTTTTTTTTTGTTTGTTTTTTTTTTTTGTTTTTGTTTTTTTTTGAGACAGGGTTTCTCTGCCCTGTCTGTCCTGGAACTCACTCTGTAGACCAGGCTGGCTTCAAACTCTGAAATCCGCCTGCCTCTGCCTCCTAGCATGCTGGGATTAAAGGCGTGTACCACCACCTCCCGGCAAAGTCTAAAGGGACTTAAAGTGTGTGTGTGTGTGTGTGTGTGTGTGTGTGTGTGTGTGTGTGTGTTACCTGAGGAAAGTACCTAGTTTCCCATATCGCTGAAGTCTCCGCATAGAACCGTTGGGATGGAGATGCCGCAATCATGGGTACCGTGGTCACAGTCACGAGTGTACACAGGTGCTAGGGGCTAGCATGCAAGCACCTGTCTGTCCTTCCTTTGTCTTTCCTTCCTTCTCCCCATCTCCGCACCTCGCCTGCAAAGGACCCTGCAGCTTCACTCAGCCTTCCCTTCTGGATTCTTCAGTTTCTCAAGCAGACCTGAAATGCACGCCCAGGACAACAGCTTACCAACACACAGTACTGAATGAGGTGCTTATGAAACAAAATGAGAAGGGAGTTTCCTCGTTATATTTTCAGATAGCATAATTCATGTGTATGAAAGTGTGCTCGCGGCTGAATAGAAAGCAGGGACTGCCAGTTGTAGTGTGGAATCAGAAAGAAAAGTTTTGCTTTTCAAAACTGTTTTCTGGGGCTGGGGGATGGCTTCGTTGGCAAAGGGCTTACTGCCCAGGCATTGGGACCCGAGTTTGCCTTCCCAGCACCCATATGGTAGAGCCAGGCATGGCTGTGTGTGCCTGCGGTCTCAGTGCAGGGAGGAGGGAGACAGAAGGATTCCTGGGTGCTTGTGGACTAGCCAGTGTAGCTGAATCTGTGAGTCTCAGTGAGAGACTGTGCCTTACAAAATAAAGTACGCAGTGATCAAAGATGACCCCAGGGCTGACCTCTAGCCTCAGCGTCAATGAGCACACATGTATTTACATGCCCACATGCACATATGTGCACACACACACACACACTACCAAGCTCAGGAATACAGTCTAATAGGAAAAGTGGCCAATTAATCATTACAATTACATTGTAAAGTTAGTGTAAAACCAGGTACTCCTGGCGTTCTAACCATAGGAAGACTCAAGGGACTACCGCCCCCCCCCCCACACTTCCCATTGTATGGGAGGCTCTAGAGGACAGGCACCCTGTCTACCTGCCCATATTTGCATCAGTCCCCCACACATGCTCCCTGCTGTGAGTTTGTCTCCTGCCTTCCATGTGCTCTCTGAGCCTCTCTGGTGTGTTCTTCAGGCCGTCATTTCTCATATGCTTATTTGATCGCCCCCTATAGTCCACACATTTTCTTAGTTGCTTCCCTTGGCAATAGCCCATTGCCAGAATCCCTAATTTGTTATATCTCTTCTACCCCTTCATGCAATAGTCAATGTACTGGAAACCACTTTGCAGAAATTTCTATCAAGCTCTCCCAGCCTAGGCGTCCTTGTCTCTTCTTGCCCCTGTCAGAGTTTAAAGGACTTACCTGATGTCAGCGCCTTAGACACCCAGCCGTGTGGCAGCTGTCTGTGTTACTTCTGGCTCTGCAACAGATGTGGATGGAGAAACTCCTGCAGTGTAATGCTGACTTCCAGATGGTGGGCGTGGGGGAAAAGAAGGTGTGACAACAGGAGGGAGGCCTCAGGAAGTGGGTGACAGGAGGCAGCAGACAGGTCGTGGGCAGAGGAGCTAAATGACAGGGGGTAAGGGGAGGAGGGATTGGTGTGTGCCCTGTCATAGAAACGGACACAGAATTTACAATTAGCAAACAATTATCTGTGTATTTATTCTAAACACTGAGCATTCTTAATATGAGCATTCTTAACAGATTTATCTCCATATAAATATGTACTGTATTAGTTTTACTAGCTTGCCACTAAAATTGACTACTCCTGTATGGGTCCAGAAGACCTATAATTACAGCTTTATGAAATGAATAATCATGAACTTGAGTTCTTAAATTACAGAAGTTAAATGATAACTCTATTTGCCCTGTTTATTTTCCCTTGACCTTTAATTATTAATTCAGATTATAATATGCACAAAGATACTTTGTAGTTTGTTATTCACAAAGCTCTGTGCAAATGAAGTTTCAGACAAATCTTTTAATGTCTGTGACCTATAAATATCTATAAATCAAATGCACAATTCTCCTTGATTTTCAGAAAAGTCAATTAGTTCATTGCTCTAAATTAGAAAGTATCTTCATGGCTCCTTATTTTCATGTGGGTCAAGTATATACATTTCAAGTGTAGACATCTGACATTGTAAAGCTCTTACTGTAAGAGTTAAGGGTGATGAGGTGGACACTGAAGATGCTACAGGACTCCATGCCAGGGCAGCCAGGGTGTCATGGACAGCGACGGTGAGAACAGCAGGTACAGAGAGTTCCCACGCACAGCAGCCAAGGAGCAGCCCTTGGTGTGACAGACCCCTGTTCTGTGCTGGGCACTGGAAGTCAAGGGGGGCTTCCTGGAAGATGGAGATAATTGCACATCTAACAGGACTGAGGAACACTCGATAATGGGAGGATACCAACAAAGGAACTCTTGTTGATTTGGGGGAAAGGTATCTCTCTGTCTCTGTCTCTCTCTGTCTCTCTGTCTCATTCTTTCTAATGTTTAATGATCATGCGGAAAAGACCAAAGAGTTTCTGGTTTCACCATTCTCCCTTTTAAAGGACTCCATTGCAGTCTGTTTTGTAACATATTTGCTATATCAGAGTTTAGATAAAGTTTAGACTTTATCGTCTTGCACTTTGACTATAGGTGAGAGGCCAGGGAATGAATAGGAAGGAAAGAGGCATTCCAGGTCATGAGGTGGGTTGAGGAAGTACAGAAGTGGACATCTCCAACCCATGGAGAAATAATGTTGAGCCCGGGGGCTGGCGGACACCAAACTAACGAGATAACTTTTTAAGTTTCATGTTCTCAAATACCGTTGCTGATTTTTTTGTTTCCTCTTACAGATGTTGATTCTCTCTCAGAATATTGCCCAGCTGGAGGCCCAGGTTGAAAAGGTTACAAGGGAGAAGACTTCAGCTGTCAGCCAATTAGAGGAAGTTCAGAACCAGCTTGCGTCTCAGGAAATGGACGTCACAAAGGTCTGAACAAGTTTTGGTTTAATAATTGGCTTAAGTACGTGTTTTCTTTGAAAACATTTTTTCTTTAAATTTATTTATGTATTATTTTTATTATTGTATGTGTGATATGTATGTGTGTATGTATGTATTATATATGGATGTGGTGGTGTGTGTGTGTGTTTTGTGTATGTGCATATGTGTGGTGTGGTGTGTGCATGTGTGTTGTCTACAGGCATACACATGCTGTGGTGCTCCTATGGAGGTCAGAGTCCATTTTCTCTTTCCACTGTGAGATATCCCTCTGGTTTTCAGATAGCCTGTGAACAATCTCATCTGCTTTGAAACCATTTTTCTTTTCTTTTTCATTTTTTTCTTTTATTTTTTTCCCCTCTCTGTAGACTTGGCTCACCTGGAACTCAGTTATCCGGCCTGCCTCTGCCTCCCACTGAAACTATTTTTCTTATTATCCAAAGCTCCATATGTTGTCAGAAAGAAGTTGGAATAGAAAGTCTTTTTATTTCAAGAATAATGAAGGTTACTTTAGTGACCTTTATCAATAGCCATTACTACAAGGCCCTCTTCCTCTGCCCTTACTTTATGGTACTGAAAATCCGAAGCTAATTTGTAGCAAACAATCAATTGGCAAAGACAGACTTGTGGATAGTTCTATATAATTGCTGCATCTTTAACAAAACTTTCCTAAGTTAGTTAGCAAGGGGTGATTCTTCTCTGTAGATAGTGTGTACCTAGTCTTTCCAACAATTGCTTAACTATTCTGAAAGGTTTGCTTGATATAAGAAGTTTCCTCCTCTCTCTTCTGTTTCATATCTACTTTTAAAATCAACATTTTCTACAAAATTTTTAATTAAATTTTATGTTTAGCATAAATTCTTATTTTATTGGTTAAGTTATATATTTGTGTCTTGGGCCTCTCTGACCAGTGAAGTGAGAACTCAAACATGTTGTGGTTTTAATTGATTTATTTTAAGAAATATTAGTTTGTCTGGATTTCAAGTAAATTCCTTGACTAGTAAGAATTTCCAAACATAATATATAAATGAAATCAATTCATTCTTTATCATTAAATTTGCAGGTAATACTATAGCACAATATCCTATTTCCTTAAATTTTAATACATTTTGTTTTATTGTTGCTTTAAATTAACTAATCATAATTATTTTTGGCTTTTACATTATTTTAATTTATACTTATACAACTTACAAAAGGAGCTATTTCTCTTTGCTTTCTAATTCTCCATTGACTTCTAAAATCATGCTGGTTGATGAAGAGACTTAAAGCTTCTGTCTGCCAGCATACCTGCTCTGTCTGTCTGTCTGTCTGTCTGGAGACAGGGGTGCAGACAGGTCTGCAGAGGAATGGATATACAGGTTTGTAGGTGAAGTAATGGCACTTGTTTGCCGTTCAATATAGGAGACACCTTTGAATGAAGTGTAGCAGTGGAAAGAGTGAGCTTGCGTCTTCGCTGTCCAGCAGGACTCACACTCAGAGTGAGTGGCACACCAGGCGAATGACTTTGAGAGAGCTTCCAACCCTCAGATGATAATTCTGGCTCAGTATAATGCCTAGACTTATTTTAGAAGTTTGTTGTAGATGAATGCAGTAAGCAATGAGTCGAAAGGATAAGAAGGTGAGAGTTAAAATTGCAGAGTGAAGTGACTCTTTAGAGGACTCACTCAGACGATTGTTATGGAGTACATTTAGATAAAGTCGCTGCTTTTCATCATTGAGGAATTGTTATTTTTCTGACTTATAAATTGTGAGTTGTTCACTTCATCTGTAGATCTACTGAAGCCAACAGTTTGAAGCAGGTTATTTAGCATTTTGCATTTAAAATTTCTGGAATGGAAAAATCAGCTCTGGTGTGTGAAGGCTTGACTTGTGTGTGCGTGCATCTGATGCCCCGGAGGGACAGTGCTGGCTGCGCTTCCGTCTTGTCAGAACTTCAAGTTCTGGTGCTCTTATTGTTTCTAAAGAGCTTTTTATTTGAGCAAAGGAAGGCATCCAGGTTACATACTTTACTGTAGTTTAGTATCTCAATAATAACAAAACTAATTTCTAAAGCTTCTAAAACTCATTTTTGAAGAAATGCCAAATTGAAAAGCTTCAGGCAAGGACAACCATTAGATAATATACAACCATTAAAAGGCAGATTTGGAAATCAGAGGAAGAGCTGTGATGTAGCTCAGCTCTCTACAGGTTCCCAGTTACAGCAGAGGCTCATCATTTCCTTGTTTAGATTTTCCTGATAATTCTCTTTCTTAACTATGTTTCTCCATGTGAGTGACCTGGACTAGAAAAAAAAATTGCATACAGAATATTTTTTGCAACTTTTTAAAGATGTTATATGTACTCATTATCTAATAATATCACAGTTATTTCACTTTAAATGTATATTTCCTCTTCTGTAGATGGCTACAGTTATAATTGTAGAGCATGCTTAAAGCCAGCATATGACTCTTACCCAATAATACTTTTACCCGTTAATAATATCCATTTTACCTGAAGTTATTTGATGATATTTAAGTCACATTGCATACCTACAACAATATGGTTAATGCTGTCTATATGGTTTATAGTAAATGCTGGAATTGAACACCTAAACATCAGTAATATAGTTTATTAGCAAAAAAAAAATGTCCCTGTAAAAATCTCCTTAAAAGCTTAGCTGATGATATCTTTAAAGAGATATTTTACAATATATATAGAATAACCACCTGTGTGAATAATAACAGACTTTAACTGTTTTAATTACTGATTTTAGCTCGTGTGATTTCAGATGACAGTGACTTTTGTTGATAATATTCATTTTAAACTATTTTATAAAAGGTAATCCTGGAAACTTACTTCATTCGATTCGTTAGTTATGCATTCCATTATTTTATAGTTTTTGGTTGATTTTAAGAGGGGGAATGAATGTACATTGTGGCATTCATGCAACTAAAAAGACAGCTTGAAGGAACAAGTTTCCTCATTCTAGGCAGGGCCTTTGCATTACCTCAGGTACCAGGCTTGGTGGCAAGCATCGTTACCTGCTGAGCCATCTCTCAGTACTTCCTTGTATTGCCTCCAAACCTTAGACCATATTCAATTGTCTTAGAAAAGTTTTGCTGTACTTTATCTGTTTTTCCTCTAGGGGGCACCAAAAGATCTAATTGTAGACATTTCCCTGCCGATCTCAGAGGCTACTGATCTGTTTTTACAATCTAACAGGTGTGTGGAGAAATGCGCTTTCAGTTAAATAAAACCAAAATGGAGAAGGATGAGGCGGAAAAGGAACACAGAGAATACAAAGCAAAATCTCACAAGGATCTTGAGATGAAAGATCAGGTAAGGGACAAGCAGCTCTTAAGCTGTTAGTAACATGTTTTCTGAAGTTGGTGTGGCTTTACCCCTGAGCCACTCATTTCTCTTATAATGTTTCTAACTAATGTAAGGCCCCAGATTATACTATTAAAAGAATTTCATTTATAGTTGCCTGACATGAAGTGGTGAGAATCAACTGCTTGCATATGAAATTCCAACTTGACAGTTCATAAATATACATTTGGATATGTATCTATTACTTAGGAAAAGTTTAAAAATGTTCTAATGCACAGTTTGAACCTAAAATATACGTACATAAAAGTTCTTGAAAGATGCCAACTTGCATCCAATTTTAAATGAGAAACTTTAAAATTTGTAAGATGAGATGAGTTGATATGTAAATATGTCAATCAAATTGATTGTTGGCAGAGTTGGACCAGTTTTAACTAAGATAGCCATGAATACGTTTGCTCAGGAAGCCTAAATACAGTGAAATTAGAAATGTTAGGGAAAATGCTACTTGCTTCAATTTCAGTTTGAACAGATGTTTTATGTTATAACTCTGTTGAGATTGTATAGATACTCCAATTTTAATTGACTCTGGGGAAAGCTTTTAAAGAGAAAGTTATGGCAGATTGACTTTTGATGTTCTATTTTTATGTTACATTATAGGCCATTGAAGGTTTGCATTCTTTACAGCCAAGAAAAGCAGATTGTGTATTCTATTAAAATAATACGACCGAGGTATCAGTATCAATAATTTAGAGATATCCGTACAGTTCAGAAGTAGGATGCTCCAGATAATTTTACAGCACATTTCTAAGCAAGGCTTTCTATCATATTTTCAACATATTTTCCCTTTCAAGCCATCAGCTGTTGATGACAAATGACACAAAGGCAATGGGGAAAGTATTAAATATGGAAGTGCAAATGAAGCTCTGTGCAGAACACTTCAAATCACAGCCCGAACCCAGACAGCCAGAATAAACGTAGTTTTTATATGAGTAGATGCAAACTTTATGATGAGTTCTACATCTTAGACCATCTTTTAATATTAACATGTACTGATTTTACTTTGTCCAGTTGGGGGCGTCCCTGATAGTAGAATGGAACGTTTCCTCAGTTGGGCTTGAAAGCCTTGGACTACTAAGCAAATGGAGTCCTCTCCTCCCCCTGATACCCTACAAGTTTTTACAGTTACACTGCCATACTCTGTAATATTAAATATCTTTTGGGTTATTATACGAAATTCCAGAAGTATAATACTTTCTTCTAATAGAACACAGAAGCAAAGAGTTCGGGAATGATTTAAAATTACATTATCATGTTTTAGCAATACAGAACTAAACTAAACAAAACAAAACCCTACAGTAACAAGAGAGAGTGCCTTAGGAAATGAGTAACCTGTTTCAACCCCTTCTAGCATCTGCTCCTTTAGAATGCTGTCTTCTCCATCAACCCATAATGGTGCTAAAGCTGAAAGGAAGGGCCGCCTTTGTCAGTGTTCCCTGATGGACTAGGATACCAAGCTCCCCTAATCATTAGTGGAGCCGTCTCAGTGAGGATGTGCCTTCGGGAGGACACAGTGTGTGGCAGTAAGCTGTGGAGGGCTAGGAGAGGTTTACTTGCTCCCGTTTGTCCTGGGACAGAATGTGGGGACGCTGTAGGTGCTCTTTGTAGCTGTTTTGTACTGAATAGACAGTTTCAGAAGTGGTAGCTTCTCATTCCCTGGGTGATTTGGAGCAGCAAAGAAGCAATTGTTCTTTGGTCTCTCAGCCATGACCTGACCTTCTGTCTGTAAGACCGGAGAGCTATTTAGCTTGGCTACCATCTGCACCCAGGAGAGAAATTTACATTTAGTTTTGAAAAGCTGGACAGGCCAAGCATTTATCTGCAGTACCGACCATGATATAAAACATACTTGATTTTAAAGCCCCGTGTCTCATACAGTCATCATAACCAGGAGGCTCTCTCTTGGTTTGCAAACAGGTGTTCCCCATAATGCATCATTTTATTCATATTTTAGCTAATCTGACCACTTGATAGGCTTTGAAAGTAGGTGGGAAACTGAGATGGAATGTGGTGAGCACAAGGGCCTCTTTGATGTATACATAACCAGGCAAATGCTTGACCACTGGAATGATTTTCCTCATGACCTGAGCCTTGACTCCAGCATAATTAGAAAGAAAGGTTAGAGGGGGAACAATGGCTGTCTCTTCCGCCCACTTTCTTCTTTTCTTCTTATATTGTGTCAGGACCCATGGGTGAATTACCCTTCCCATCAGCTCCTTTGTATCCCTGCAGCTTGGAGAGCTGCTGTCAGTCTCAGGGGCTGCTTCTGCACCACGGAAAACAAAAGGCATTTGGTGTGCAGATTGGGAACTTTGTGCCTTGTTTTATTTTCCTTTTTTTCTTCCGTCTTTTCTTTCCTTCTTTTTACTTTCTTTCTGTTTTTATAAACATCAGGTATACACACACACACACACACACACACACACACACATAACACACACACCATCATGGGAACTTAAAAGCATATGAAACAAAAGGAACATTATAAACAACCTGTGCATCCAGTACTTACATTCAGTGTGTGTCAATCTTGTTCCATCCAGTTCACAGTTTTTTTTTACTTCAACTCATTATCATATTTTTCCATCTTATCATTTTCTAATTTTTCTTTCTTATTGTCTTCCTCTACCTCTTCTCCTTTTACAAAAATATTTAAAACATATCTCAGATATTTATTATTTCACCTACAAATATGTTACTATCTGTCTATGAAGGAAATGCTCATATTATCATATTCTCACATTGAGGAATATTAACAATAATTAGTAGCAAATAATACCAAGGTTGTGTTCACATTTCTTTATCTCAGAAAGTGTTTTGCAGTTGGTTTATTCCACAAAGTAGAGCAGGTGTGTCTTTGTCTGTTCAAATGCTACAGTGCTGTCCTCTTTAAAAGGAAGTTAAAAGAATACTTAGTAAAAATGTTAGCTTTCTTTATTATTTATTAAGTTTCCTTCTGAAGGCTTTGTGCTCCATACTGCCACAGTCACCCTACCAGAGGCCTTCACCCTCTGCCTGACACTGTGAGCGTGTGGGGCCAGGATGGGACTTTGCTTCTCCTCACATTCCAGAAGGGGCCAGAGACTCCGAAAGGCAAACTGCGTCATTCCAGAGCTCTAGATTCAAGATTCAGGAGCTTTTAGGAAACCCTAGCGTTACAGGGTTAGCTCATTTGAAATGAAAGAAGATGCATCCTTGGAATTTTCTTTGTTAATTTTGAATTTAATAATTGAGTCTCAAAGATGTTTCTTTGTTGCCTCTAGCCTTTGATCAGGGTCCAGGGCAAGTAAAAGCACAGAACATTTTGTTCAGAAAAGAGAAATGAGATATTAAAGGTACTATCATAGCCCTCTGTGTTTCCCTTATTCTTCTGTCTCTTCTACTCCTCCTTTTCTTCCTCCTTCCCCCATTTTAAATTTGTCATGTAATTTAGGGGTGTATATAGCACAAGGGCACATAGAGAGGGTGGGATTGGGAGGTGTGATCCAGAGAGGCCAGAGCAGTTGAGGAAGCTGTTTATTGTCAGGCTGAGCTTTGAAACTGCAGATGATAGGGTACGAGAATGTCTAGAGAACAGGGGCATGCTTACAGACTGTGGTGATATGAGACCCTTCCAGAACATTTCATTGGCTTTGGTTTTGATTTTGTGTTGAAGAGATAGATGAAGCAATGTGGACTGGGATACACAAAGTTAGTGGGAGTGTGGTAGAATTAAAGAAGCCAGTTTAGAGAGGCGTCTGTAAAGCCTGGTGCTCATTGAATAGTGAAAAAAAATTGTTTGTAGTATTAAAGAAGATAGTGAAGAATATAGTCTGAGAGACTGCTTTGAAAAGTGTGTGCACATTGAAGCTATCTGAGTTCTGGAAGGCAGGCAGAGTGGGAAAAGGAGAATTTACCTTTGTACCTTTGGATGGCCATAACACATTTGATAAAATGTTATTCAGAAATACCACCCTGTCAAGGAGCATAATTGTGAAGTGAGAAGGGCTCTTTCTATACAAGAGATGCAGTCTGCTGATCACAGAGAGGTTAGGGAGGTGGATCTTGCTACTTAATGGAGAAAACCTGGGGGATGGGGGTAGGTAATTTTGGTGGTCGTTAGGAACCATTGGTGGTAGAAAAGACTATGGTAGCAGAGGTGGTGGCAACAGAGGTAGTTATGGAAGTCGATACAATGCACTTAGAGGAGATGGTGACGGCTATGGCGGTAATCCTGGCTATAGATAGAGGAGACTGTGGCAGTGGTAGACCAGGGTATGGAAACTAAGGTGGTGGATACAGTGGTGAAGGAGAATGTGGTGTTATTATGATGGAGAGAATTTTTGGTGGAAGTAACTGGTAGTGGAGGAAAGTATAATGACTTTGAAAATTATGGTAGACAGCAGTTATCAAACTGTGGGTCCATGAGGGGGGCAGGGCTGGCGGAGGATGCTCAGGCAGTCCCTATGGGGACAGCTGTGGATCTGGTGGTAGAAGTGGTGGGTCTGGTTGCAGAGGGTTTAGCAAACAGCAGAAAATGGTTATAGTTTCTTAGAAAAAGAAGGTAGAGTTGTCGGGAAAGCTGCAGGTTCCTTTGAGACAGTCGTCCCAAGTGCAAGAGGAACTGTAAAAATCAGCCACAGAAGGAATGATGGTCCATCGTCAGAAACATCACAGCAGCTTCAATGGGAACCCCTTCCTGGTCAGGACTGTCATAACATGGTTTTCAAAGCATTATTCATTAATGTATTACAGTGACAGCTGTGTGTTTCTGAGGTCATTTCTCCTGTTGCTTTATCTTCTCCTCCACCCCCTTGTTATACAGAGTATATTGCCTTGCAGATTGCTGTAGTGATGCCAGGAGTAAAAGAATTAAGGGATGCTTAACTTCAAAACAAAACCAATGCTCGCCATGCCTGGCATTTTCTGGGTTCCGGGTTCTAGGTTCATGTCCTCACCCTGCACAGCAAGTGCTTTCCTGACTGACTTGTCTCCCACATCTCAGGTTCTTTTTTTCCAGGCACCCTGTGTAGGGAGGTGTGCGAGTCACTCTTCTTTATCCTGAAAGGAGCAAAGGCTTTAGGCTAAAGCTTAGGGCATGGATGGCCATCTGTGTCGTGTCCTGACATATGTCTGTGTATGTATACATCCCAGCAGCCCGAGTTCTTATCTAGGCTCCTGCTAGGGACAAAGACAACACAGATCACCAGCTTCCCCCACTTAGAGGACCTGTTTCCTTCCGCCCCAGTACAGGTCCAGCAGTAGTTAGGCTGGGACAAGGCAGAGACTGGAGGGGTGTACATTTCTGAGAACTGTTCCAGGGCTGAAGTGACAGGGAAAGACTACCACAGAGATGAACCAAAGGCCCATTGGCCCATCAGACTGTCCACGATGAAAGTCACTGAAACTTGTGAGACATTGATCATGGAGCCGGAAGCTGCAAGTATTGGCCCTTCTTTGTTATTTTTGGTTTTATGAGGTAAGCTCTCACCATGTAGCCCAGGCTAGCCTGGAACGTGCTATGTTCTGTAGCCCAGGCTGTTCTCAGCTCAGGATCTCACTCAATTGTAAGGGCTTCTGAAAGTGTCCTGTGGGACTGCATTGAGAACACTGCATCAGCACACGCCTGACGTACTCCACCTGATGCCTATATTCCTGACGTGCTCCCACCTATGCCTATATTCCTGACGTGCTCCCACCTATGCCTATATTCCTGACGTGCTCCACCTGTGCCTATATTCCTGACGTGCTCCCACCTATGCCTATATTCCTGACGTGCTCCACCTGTGCCTATATTCCTGACGTGCTCCACCTGATGCCTATATTCCTGACGTGCTCCCACCTATGCCTATATTCCTGACGTGCTCCCACCTATGCCTATATTCCTGACGTGCTCCACCTGTGCCTATATTCCTGACGTGCTCCCACCTGAGGCCTATATTCCTGACGTGCTCCACCTGAGGCCTATATTCCTGACGTGCTCCCACCTGTGCCTATATTCCTGACGTGCTCCCACCTATGCCTATATTCCTGACGTGCTCCACCTGTGCCTATATTCCTGACGTGCTCCCACCTGAGGCCTATATGCCTGACGTGCTCCACCTGAGGCCTATATTCCTGACGTGCTCCACCTGAGGCCTATATTCCTGACGTGCTCCACCTGTGCCTATATTCCTGACGTGCTCCCACCTGAGGCCTATATTCCTGACGTGCTCCCACCTGAGGCCTATATTCCTGACGTGCTCCCACCTGTGCCTATATTCCTGACGTGCTCCCACCTGTGCCTATATTCCTGACGTGCTCCCACCTATGCCTATATTCCTGACGTGCTCCACCTGAGGCCTATATTCCTCGTAGCAGAAAAGGAGACTCATGCCAGCTCTGCATCTGCCTAATTTCACAAGTGAAGTTTTATGAAAACACATGAACATTACTTATGTGCTGCCTTTGCTTCTTCCCTGGTCTAAGGGCAGAGCTACGTGGGGCTCAGCAGTTAAAAGCACTTGATGCTCCTGCAGAAGACTGCGGTTAAGTTCCTAGCACCCACGTTGTAAGCTCACAACTTCCTGTAACTCCAGCTCCAGGTGTCCAGCACCTCTGGCCTCTGCTGGAACCTACAGTCACATGCACACTCACACACCTATATGTACCTAGTTAAAATAGTAAAAAAAGATCTTTAAAAAAAAAAGCAGAGCTGAGAAGGTATGACAGAGGCTACATAGCCCACAAAACCCAGATATTAGAAGTTTGCTGGTCCTTCTCTGAGGCAGAAGGTTCTTTAGTCTTACTAGAATGCCTTACTGGGAAACATCAGCCTTGAATTATAACATATTATAATTTACTACCTTAGAATATTTTATGGAGCAATGCATGCTATATCTCTGCTCTCTCAAACATCTAATAGCATCTCCAGGTGAGTACGTGGTGGTTGGGTCTACATTTTATTAATGGCTTAATAAACAACATGTGGCTTAGATGAAAGTACAAAACAGCATTATTATATCTTTACAATTTAACTTAGAGGTTAGTATAAATTTTATTGTTTAGAAGTAAGAAAATGGACATGCCTTTTCTTAGTTGTATACATATGGTAGATCTTTGGAGTGATACTTAACACTGAGCAGGGAGCATTTAATAGCTCAAAGTTCTTCATGAAGTAATAAAAGCAAATACTTAAGATTAAGAGTATGGCCGCATACACAAAAACATCAAAATTAATGCTTGGGGGAAAAAGGCTTTAAAAGTTGCTCTTAACCAGTGTGAGTCAGCACTTTAGAACTGAAATTATGCATGGAGTGCGTCAATGCAGGAATTATTTCATAAAGTCAGTTCATTAGATATTTAGAGGAAATCTGTCTATTTGATACAAAGAGACCAAACTAAACCCTGCAGCTCCTAAAAATCAGGCTCTTTTAAGACCAGAGAAATAAGATAAAGGAAGGTTGTACCTTTTTATGTAGACATGTTGGAAACCCTGTGTCGGGGTTTTCATGGCTGATTCTTTCTAGGAGGATCTGATTTCAGTGTTTAATGTGGAAAGTCAGGACCACAGCAGTTTAATTACTGTGACTTGTGGCGCACAGGAAGACTTGCCTGACTGTAGGAAGATTGGAATAGACTGTTAGAGTGGGCCATGGAATGAACTTCCCTGAAATAGTTTCCTTTATTGAGTAACAGGGTGATGTGCCTCAAGACCTAGACTCTGGGCCTCTGGAGCATACTATGTAATTCTGGGAACATGGAGCAAGAGACCGTCGTATCTGTTGGATGTGGGTAACTGCAGTGTTCGTCTTTTCTACTTGGAACGTTAGCACCTACAGATTAGAGTAAATCTCTTGCCGCTCTCATCTCTCTGAAGCTATACACCCTGTTCAGCAGCCTGAGATAATGTGAAGTCTGAGAGCTAGACTTCAGAGACTTATCCAGCCACCACCCGCCTCACACTTCTCCTTCTACTGAGTGCCTGGGAGGGGGCCACACGGGCATGGCTTTGGCGCGTGCAGTCACGTGGTCCTGGTGATGACAGCACCGCTCGCCATCTTCTTCACGCTCTCTTTCAGTGCTGTAGTCTTACACATTCCTGTCCCCTCTCCTCTGTCTTACGGCAGCTCCTGGGGGTATGGCTTACCCAGACCAGCTTACTAAACACTGCGGTAAATAACTGCACGTCCAGGTCCTGCCCTTGGGGAGTTTATATTCTAGCTGGGGACTCAGAATACACATTTGAACATGCCGTAAGAATACTTGCAAAGCAGCATATCGACAAGTGCAAATTAATGTAGTGTGAACTTCACGCTGGCTGCAGCCCACGAGGGAGAATCTGGTTCCACGTGTGTGATGTACTAAAGCTTCCCTAAGTATGCCCTCAAGCGCTGTTCAGCATACTTAGAGAAATTTGTGTTTCTATCACAGCCTAACTGAGATTGCTGAGAAAATTCTTCAACCTAGCGTCTGTCTAATAAGCCGCTGTCTTTTGTTCTTATCTTGGTTGATGCCTGGGTACAAAATAGAATTTATTGGGTTATGCAGATAATTTAACATATCTCTACTTCATAAAGGTCTGAAATTATTGAGCATATTTTTCTAAAGAACCATGCCAAATAAGGTTTTCATTTAAGTCAACACTATGTTGGTAAAATTCACAAAATTAGCCATGTATGCTTTTGCTTTGTCATCACAGAAACACAGCTCCAGATCATTGTGGTGGGGACAGCAGGTCGAGGGCCTTCCTGCCTGCACAGCCTGCACTGCTCAGCTGCCTACTAACACTTTCCTAGTTATTTTTGGTGACAGGATATGTATATCTCCGACTAAAACATAGAAACATACATACATACTCATGTGAATAATCATATTATTGGCTTTTATTTGTAATTTAATTTTCCAGAATAGGTGACCATTCTCTTCAGCATAGTTATTTTTTAAACAATTAAATGATAAATAGAAATAGACAAATAGTATTGATCTCAGTGGAAAGGGTTGATTTAAGCCTATCTAAGAGACAAAAGCATAAATAGTAAACAAAACATACCCATTGAGAAGTAATCCACCTCATGAGCGAAGCATTGGTTAACAGGCTCTTTCCTTTGCATAGGAATTGAAAACGGTAAGCTGAATTCTGCATACTTATTTTAACTTTAAATGCTGCCTCCCCAGGCTAGCCTGCTGGGCCTTCACAGCGCCTACTTACCTGCCAAGCCTGCAAGTCTGCTTACTATTAGGTGGCAGCAGTTATTTGAATGTGTCCCTGCAGGCCAGCAAGCTGACAGGCATTAGACATAGGACAGCTACACTATGCCTTAATGTCTCAGAAATATTAGCACCAGGATCCAGCGTGAACTTTCCTAATTAATTAATACCTGTGTATACATTTATAACAGTGTTTACTGTACAAACATAGGCACATTGACAGAAGCTAGTGACTCTATATGATAAAATGGAGCAGACTGGTTTTTTGTTTGTTTGTTTTACCTTCTGCTTTGTATTCATATGCAGTTATGATATTGCATGTTACAGTTACAGCCTGGGGATAGTCTTGTGTTCTCTTTAATATTATCTTAAACATTTTTTGTATTGCTTCTATTTTTTTATGCTAATCACCTTAATGTGGCCACTTATGTACATTTCTACAGGAAGATGATAGGTCAGAATTTGAAGAAAGCAAAGCCTTGGCAGATTTAAAATCCAGTCACCTTAGTGTCCACTTGCTGCTCTAATCCAGCAGCCATATGTTTTGTGCATTGTGCTGGCCTATAATGAATTTCTGTCAAAGAAAACAGGTAAGGTAGCTATGCAAGCACATTTCTTATGTCACTATCAGCGAACTACAAAAGGACCTGGGGACTTGGAAGACGGGAAGATGGCACCCTTGCAAGGTGGTCAGGATGCTGCCGAGCACAGATGGGCAGAAAGGGCATTTGGCTAGAAGGCCCAACATGGCAGCTTGAGCAAAGGAGTGAGAAAGGAGACAAAGTTAGGAAACTCCGTGTCTCTGACTCTACCTTTCGTTAGCTAACAGTATCTCCTGTGTGCTCTTTTATGAACTGTCTGCCCGTGGAGCAGGGACATCTGCAGTGGGCTGCCCCCAGTTAAGTGTGCACTTACACTGAAGGCCCTGGCGTCAGGCGCTGATAAGGTGATACACTTTAGAAAAGTTTGTTTTATTTTTAATTTATTTTTGTATTAGTCTCTGCCACACCACATTTTTAGATGATATTGAGAGGGAACCCAGGGCCTCATGCGTGCTACAATGCTAGTTCAACCGCTGAACTGTATTACCCAGCTTTCTTTCCCCTTTCTTGGAGACTGATTCTCACTATGTTCCTAGGGCTGTCCTAGGACTCCTACACTTAAGTGATCCTCCTACTTTGGCCTCCAGAGTAGCTCAGAATACAAATATTTCTACCACATCTAACCAGAAAACTTAAGGTTTCCAACATTCTGAAATACACAATAACATTTTATTGGCAATATTAGGATCGAGTAGGAGTTTGTTTCCTAGAAATAAACAATTGGGTTATCTTGATACATGGAGAATTACCAATGTCTTATGATGGGGGAATGAAACATAGATTATGCAGGGTTTATCTGTGTGCCATGAATCCAAAGACAACATTTTTCCCCTGGTGCTGCCTCCTGTGTGCTGTGTATGAACTCCAGCACAGAGCCACATAACCATGCCTCAAAACTCCTTGCTTTGGCAAGGAGGAAACCTCGCAGGGATCCACTCCCTTTCCAGGTGAACTTAGAAGCCTGAGAAGTGAAGCATTTTCCCCTCTGGTTTTAAGTTTTTGTATTTATCGATCATATTCTCTCCCCCCTTTGAATTTTGAATTAAGTATTAATAAAATAAATAAGAGCTGCACAGTCTCAAATGTCACTCCACACTTTCCAGTTATTCATTCTCATTTTGTAAAAATGGCACCTGTGTTGAGATTAAAGAATTTGTTCTCAGCAATTTTAGATCAGATTCTCATTATTGTGATTAATAATGAAACAAATGCCTAGCCTTTTATACAGTTTAATTTAATTACAAGGCAGTCATCATTTAATTTTCTATAAGAATTGAACCCTGACACTAAGTTAAGGCTACTATTAAGCATCAGCAACCTGTCAAAGGTGGAACTTGGGGATCTGGTAGCTTCTGTAGAACATATGAAATTCAACATTCTCAGCTAGAGTATGTCATGGTGTGAGCTCATGATAAAGGGGATGTATCTGTGACTCCTATTTGAGAAGCACAGTGTTCACAACTGGTTATCTTCTTTCTTGGCACCTTCAAAATGCATCTATAGAATGAAGTATGGATGTTCTGGAGACAGCTGAGCTAGAATATATTACTAATTAAGTATGTTTTTAATAATTAAAATGAAAACAAAAGATTTCTCAGATCCTCAGCATATTTCCCCCCTTTCAGGAGTTAATTTTGGGCTATCAAAGGTGCATAGTGACTTAAGCCATAAAGGGTTTATATGATAAGAACAAGAAATGCTTTATGCTAAAGGAAGATTCAAATGTCAGTCATCTTTCCTTGACTGTAAGGAACATCTGAAAACAGTCACTTACAAAGACAAAGGGTTTTTCTTGACTAATAATTTTAGAGTTTCAGTCTACTACCCATTAGTGCTGTTGTATAGATGTGGAGTGAGGCCACACATTGTGCTGTGTGTGACAGATCAGACCAACCCACCTTGTGTCAGGAAGAAAGAAAGGAATGAGAAGACACTGAGGTCTCACTGTTCCTTCAGGTTCATGTCCCCATGGCCTGAGATCTCCCAGTGGGCCCTACCTTTTTAAGGCTCTACTAATTTCAGGTAAAGCTAGGCTGGAGAACATGCCTATGTCATGTGGCACTCTGGCACCATGACAGTAACACACTAATGACTTTGATCCAGTATCTTTTTATAGCTACACTTGAGAGTCTATGTGTGGTATATCTTCCAGTGTGTCTCAGCAGTCTGTAACCACAAAGTGAGACTGAACTGCTTTTTCCCCCTTAGGGAAGCCCTGAGGTTTAAAGTGTCACATACTGAATGCAACAACACCCTTTACACTCACCTCACAGCCAAGGGAGCAAACAGGCACAGGAGAAAAGAGAAAAAAGTGGGAAAGAAAAGACGGGGAACATCTCAGAAGGTGACCTTCTAGTAGTGTTTACGATAAGACTTGTGTTTTGGGCCATTACTTACATGTCCTCAAATTCTGTGGCTCCGAAGGGGCAACCGTGATCAAAACCCATCAGTGTAGCACTTTGGTATCTTCAGAGGGAAACACAGTAATGGTCTTTGAAAACTCTGATTAGTAAAATTTCCATTCCTCTACTGTTGCTACTTACTAATAAGTACTATCACTTAGGATTTTTAAGAGAATGCCTTTTATGGTATCTATCAATAATATGTATGGAGTGGGATTGAGATATGTTCAGTGGTAAAGCCTTTCCGTAATATGCAAGAGGTCCTGGGTTACATTCCTAACATTGAAAAAAAGAAAGGAAAAAAGAAGAGCCAACTTTTATCATTAGTGTCTCTTATTTCAGTGGCCACATGTAAATGATTGAAGGGAAAGTCCCAAATAATAAAGAGCACTGTGAGAGGGATCCTTACGACCCAAGAGTAATAACCTAGCCCAGTCCCGTCTTACAGATGACAAGGCTGCAAGGGAGCTGCAGTTACTGTGTTTCTATGTGTTTATTAATGTAATAGTATAGTTATTTATTCTATGTGTATGAGTACACTGTAGCTGTCTTCAGGCACACCAGAAGAGGACATCTGATCCCATTACAGATGGTTGTGAGCCACCATGTGGTTGCTGGGAATTGAACTCAGGACCTCTAGAAGAGCAGTCAGTGCTCTTAACTGCTGAGCCAGATCTCCAGCCCCTTACTGTAATAGTTAATAAGATGTATATGCCACATACAAGTAGGCCAAATAATTCCAATGAAAAACGAAATGTCATTATTGCTCTCAGAATTCTCTTTGTTTTGTTTTATGTTGTTTTGAGAGCCTTGCTGTATAGCCCAGTCAGGCCTAGATCTCACTATGATTCTTCCTTTTCAGCTTCTTAGGAGCTGGGATTATAGGCACGTGTTGTATTACTGGCTATATATTATATTGGGAGTATGTAAGAAATGCTTACATTTTAATACTAAAATGTTAGGCTGCTTTATGCCTAGAGAAAAGATTTGCATAGAAATTTCTTTAGAGAAAATAACCAAATGGTAAAAGGTATATGAAAAGACACTTATCATTAACTGTCAGAGGAATGTAAACCAAACTAGTGTGAGATACCATACCATACAATATCTTTTTATTATCATCATCATCATCATCATCATCATTATTATTATTATTATTAATTTTCTTTATTTACATTTCAAATGTTATCCCCTTTCCTGGTTTCCACTCTGAAAATACCCTATCCCATCCCCCCTCCCCATGCTCACCAACCCACCCACTCCCCCTTCCCTGTCCTGGGATTCCCCTATACTGGGGCCTTCTTCTCCCTCTGATGCCCAACAAGGCCATCCTCTGCTACATATGCATCTAGAGCCATGGCCCCCTCCCTTCACGTGCACTCTTTGGTTGGTGGTTTAGTCCTGGGGAGCTCTGAGGGTACTGGTTGGTTCATATTGTTGTCCCTCCTTTGGGGCTGCAATTCCTTCAGCTCCTTGGGTCCTTTCTCTAACTCCTCCATTGAATACCTTGTGCTCAGTTCAATGGTTGTCTGAGAGCACCCACCTCTGTATTTGTCAGGTACTGTCTCAGGAGACAGCTATATCAGGCTCCTGTCAGCAAGCACTTGTTAGCATTCACAATAGTGTCCGGGTTTGGTGACTGTATATGGGATGGATCCCCAGGTGGGGCAGTCTCTGGATGGTCTTTCCTTCAGTCTCTGCTCTCCACTTTCTCTCTGTATCTCCTCCCATGGGTATTTTGTTACCCTTCTAAGAAGAACCAAAGTATCCATATTTTGGTCTTCCTTCTTCTTGAGCTTCATGTGGTCTGTGAATTGTATCTTGTGTATTTCAAGCTTTTCGGCTAATATCCACTCATCAGTGAGTGCATACCATATGTATTCTTTTGTGATTGGGTTACCTTACTCAGGATGATATTTCCTAGTTCCATCCATTTGCCTAAGAATTTCATGAAGTCATTGTTTTTAATAGCTGAGGAGTATTCCATTGTGTAAATGTACCACATTTTTTGTATCCATTCTTCTGTTGAGGTGCATCTGGCTTGTTTCCAGCTTGTGCTATTATAAATAAGGCTGCTATGAACATAGTGGAGCATGGGTCCTTATTACATTTTGGAGAATCTTCTGGGTATATGCCCAGGAGTGGTCTAGCTGGGGGTCTGGTATACTATGTCCAATTTTCTGAGGAACCACCAAACTGATTTCCAGAACCACACCATATCTAACAAACATAGCTCTAATTTAAAAGACAATAGTGGGCTGGTAAGGTGGCTCAGTGGTCAGAAACACTTGCCATGCAAACCTGAGGATCAGAGCCCACGCCTGGATCCCTTGGTGGAAGGAGAGAATAGACTCCCAAAAGTTGTCCTCTGATCTCCACATGTACACTCTGGCACATGTGCACTTACATGCACATGCATGCATCATACATGTACCTGCATCATATATGTATACACAATAAATGAAATGAGACAGTAGTACCATGTTAGCAAGGATGTGAAGAAATCAGAGCCCTCATTTTTTTGTTGGTAGGTTTGCTGCTGTGGAAACCAGTCTGGCAGCTGTTTGAAACGCTCAACATAGAATTTTCATATGACTCCTAAGTATATGCCCAAGAAAAGCCAACCATTCTTATATACAAACTTGCACCTGAGCGTTTATAGCCACATTTCCTAATATCCAATTCTGGCAGTAAGTAGTATATATCAGTGATGAATGGATACATGAAATATGTATAACTGTCTCTGTGGTACTTAAAAATAGAAAATGGAATTCCCAGTTAAGCATGATGGCACGCACCTTCAATACTAGCACTCAGGAGGCAGAGGCTGGCCAATCTCTGATTGCAGGGCCAACCTGTCTAGATAGCAAGTTATAGGTCAGCCAGCGCTCCATAGTAAGGTCCTGTTTCAAAAAAAATTACATTTTACATCATGGGTTAACTTTAAACACATTGTGCTAAATGAAAAAGCTAGTCATGAGAAATAACATGTTGTATAATTCTGTTTATGTGTAGCATCCACATGGACAAACATATATAGATAGAAATTGTAGTGGTCGCTTGGGACCAAAGGCAAAAGAGTGATTGATAACATGCATGGGGTTTCTTTGGGCAAGACAACATGTTCTAAATGTATTGCAGTGGTGGATGCCTAATTGTAGATATCAAAGACAATTTGTTCATAAACTTTAAATGGGCAGATTCTCAATACTGTATTAAGTCATTATTTTAAAAAATCATCCTGTCATAAAAGTTACAGGTTATCCTAGTGAGTAGGGAGAATTAGTGGCTAGAGAAGGCTAGCCCACAAAAGAGACTAAGCAAATATCCCGTTTAACTCCTATCTGAATGGCAAAAGGAGGTGCACTCACAGGACAGATGACAGAGCCCTGGAGCAGCGGGCTGCTTGTGAGAACAATGGCATACGCCCAGGTGGGTTCCATATTGCTCTCCCTGGTTTCTGTAGTACCCAACCACAGTTAGTTTTCTGTTGGCTGAAGGGACGCATGCTTGACAGACAGCATAAACAAGCTAAAGAGAGACCTTTAAATAATTGCACAGAGTTCTTGCTATTTCAGGTAAAAAGGTCTAAGGACTTTTATATATTTGCTAAAAGTGTTTGATATTTTTATCTGTTTGTATGAGATTTGTTCTCATGGGTGTATAGGGTAGCAAATAGTGCTGTTTGGTTTTGCTTTGTCTTGTCTGAGAATGGTCTTCCTCTACTCAGACCCTCAGTGGCCAGTTGTCAGTGCTGGACAGAGGCCATCGTTCTCACTGCACTTCCTGCTCTTGCTTCATCAGGTTTCCCCTCACTTTTGGTCTCACTCAGACGTCTGTTCTCTCACAGAACCTTGCTTCCTTGCTTGCTTTAATAAATTGCAGTATTGTTTCTTTAAGTACATCTGTCTTTTCCCTTGGAATGTTCACTGAGGCTAAGGCCCTAGTCGACCACCATCCCTATTACGTTTCTGTGCTCCAGTGCCCACCCTACAGATTGGGGTAGAGGGCTAGACGAAGGATATGGCCAAGAATTCAGGCCCCGAAAGCAGACAGCCTGAAGTGAAATTCTCATTTTACTATGTGCTGCCTGGCGAGCCTCAACAAGGTTCCAAACATGCCCTTAGTTTACTTCTCTATAAAATGATAATAAATTCATCTCCTGTTCTAGACAGTAGTATAAAATTAGAGGCAGTTTCTGTTGACCAGCAGAGCCAAATGAATGCCATATACTTGCACAATAAATATTAGTAATTTATTGTATTTACTAACATTATGCTCGTATCCACATTGTCTGCCCTCACCCCTCTCCTGTGTTCCTCTCTTCATTCCTTACAAGAGTCTTGGAGATAAGGGAGCATGAGGTGCCTGGACCAGCGTGCAGAATGGGTGGCCAGCCATTAGTCTAGCTTTCAGTTTAGTCATCATTTGGATTGTGTGTAAGCCACGCCTTTCATTTTGAGAGTGTAGTGAAGAAACTTACAGTTAAGCTCCCTAATGGCATATGGCTGCCACCCTGGAGCTGGGTGGTGACCCGCCCTCAGTTGGCTCTTTCTCAGAACCTTGGTCAGTTTTGTTTGGGTCCATTCTGTCAAGCCTCTGGGATCCAGTTTCTGACATATAATGAATCCTCCCTCTCTGGCTGATGTCACATACACATTTTTATCACTAGTTGTATTTTCCTCAAAGGCTTGAGCAGTGTGGTATGGATCGCAGCAGGGAAGAGTCCTGTGATAAGTGCCTGAAGATAACATCTCCATATGCCCAGAGCCATAGGAGTTCTGACTGATGTTTAAAAAACAAAATCATTGTATTTTTGCATTTAAGAACCAGACCATCGCTGGGCAGCGGTGGCGCAGGCCTGTAATCCCAGCACTTGGGAAGCAGAAGCAGGCGGATTTCTGAGTTCGAGGCCAGCCTGGTATACAGAGTGAGTTCCAGGACAGCCAGGGCTACACAGAGAAACCCTGTCTTGAAAAAAAGAAAAAAAAAAAAAAAGAACCAGACCATTTACCTTCAACATAATTTAGTTAAGTAAAGAAATATTTAATTTTTTCAGTTTATCTTTTAAAAATATTTTTTGTCAAAGAAATGGGTTTCACTGTAACATTTTCTTACATATCATATTTTCTCCTTATTCACCAACCTCCCTTGCCCTCCCCTAAGCTCCTGCCATACTTTTGTTGGTTCTCTGCTCTCCAAGGTGGGTCCTGCCCCATTCTGACTCTATGTCTACATATTCTATTACCTTTTCTTGCCCACTTATCCCCTTTAAAGAATCTCTCCATCCCCTCTCATAGTCTGCCTTTTTTCTTGTCTGTCTGTCCATCTGTCTGTCCGTCTGCCTGCCTGATTCCATCCCGTCCGTCCATCCATCCATCCATCCATCCATCCATCTATCCATTTATCCATCCATCCATTTATCTTTTTACCTACCTACCTATCATTTATGCTATATTTTATATACATGCTCATACACACACAGACACAGACACACAAAGAGGGGGCAAGAAAGCACTCTCTGCATATAGAAAGAAACTAGGCAAAAATTGTCCTTTTTGATTGTGGATTACTATTATTTGATGATCTTCATTTCTATTAATTTTCCTGAAAATGCTGTAATTTCATTTTTCCTTTCAAGCAAATAGAATTCTATTGTATATGTGTATCTCTTTTACATCTTATATTATGCTCTTTTATCTATTTTGAACTTATCTTTACACTGTGTGAGATAGATGGATCTAGTTTCATCTATTTATATGTGGATACCCAGTTGTCCTAGCACTATTTGTTAAAGAAACCCCACAAATAGACTTGAGGACAGAAATCATGTGATCTTCTCAATAGATGCAGGGAAACTCTTTATAAGAGTTCAGTACTTCTTCATGATAGAAGCCGCAAAGAAACTAGGTATAGAAAAATAGACATCAACACGGAAGGCCATGCATGGCAAATCTATAAGCCTCCATTATTCTAAATGGAGGAAAGCTGGGAGCCTTTCTTCTAAAATGACCAGTGAAACAAAAATGCCCACTGCTTAGTTTTATGTTGAAAGTCTGAGCTAGAGCAATCAGAGCAGGGAGGAAGACACCAAAACATCCTTATTTGTAGGCAACATGGTCTTATCCATAAGTGACTCTAAATAATCTATCAGAAAACTTGTAGGCATGCAAAATACCTAAGCACAGAAGCAGAATACAAACCAATATTCAAAAATCTGCTTTTTATGTCAATAATGAACTTGTCAAGGGAGAAAAAAAAGAAGAAAAAATTCTCTTTTACTATATATGTATGTGTATTTCTGTATGTGTATATACATTTTCATATATATTATATATATATACATGCATATATATGTGAATAAGAATAATCAAATAAGTAAAAGAACTCATAATTAAAATATTTTTATGCTGATGTGTGTGGGCTCTGCACGAGCCAGGGGCCTTTAATGTGAATGGCCCGTGGTGCCATCTGAGGCCGTATTAATTGTCCATGGTCCTTACTGCCGTAGAGAGAGAGCCATGATTGGGTCTGTGGTCCCGCTGCAGCCATGGTCATGTTGATGTCCTTGGCCAGTGCTGCTGCTGTGGGCTGTGATGCTGTCTGTGGCCGTGCTGCAGCACAGGGCTGTATTAATGTCAGTGGTCTGAACTGCCACCTGGGACCATGCAGAGGTCGTGCACCTGCTGAGGTGGGAGAACATGTGGATATCTGTGGTCCCGCTGTCACCAGAAACCATGTGGATATCTATGACAGTGCTTCCACTGATTGTAAAGTAGGAAGCTACTTTATCAGGGTGTCAATACTGAAGACACATTGAGAAAGAGGGACATAGAAGGCTTCTCTGACAACCCCTCCCCCCCAAATAACAGCAAAGATAGAAAAACATCGTGGAGAACTCTTAAAAGTTGTGATAAGAATGCTGAAGTGTAGCTCTCCACAATTGTGGCGTCTGGCAGTGTGCAGGTGGATGCAAGCTCAGTTTTCTTTAATGGGTGGCCCTGAGAAGGTGACCATGTTCCAATTAGTATCTGAGAAACACAAATTGCACATCTTTTATTCTTTTGAGGGGGGGTCACAAAAGGTGGAGCAGACTTGGGAAGAATGGGAAATGATTGTGATTAGGGTACATGGTGTGAAATTTCCAAATAATCAATAATCAATAAAATTATTATGTTGGAATAATATTTTCCAAAATTTAAGAAGTTCAAGAAAATATGAGAGAACGGAAAAGCCTTTCATTGTCAAGCCCTGGCAGGAGGAAGTGCTGCGTGCACAGGAGACCTACGCCTGGTTCCCAGCACTCAAGCTGAATGCCTCACACCTCCTGTAGCTTCAGAATCTGATGCCCTCTCTGTGCATATCCAGACGCACATGTGTACTTGTTAAAAATATGAATTGCTCTAGAATTGGGAAATTTTGAATATGTGTTAAGAAATTGTTAGAGGAAGAGGAAAGTAGCCGTGAACTTGTCTGAAACTAATTTCTCATGTAACTAGTATCTCAGTGTACGGGCTAAACTGGAGACTCAGACTAGGGTCGGAGCCCTCGCCTGGAGCACCGCTCACTCTGCGACGCTTCTCTCCATGGGCGTTGCTCTGTCCTCATCCCTCCCTCAGCCCAGCTTTTCTGTGCCGACTTTATTGTTCTTTATCAACAGGAAATAAAGGAAACAGTGCTGGTTTTCTAACATCCAGAATAGCCACTTACTAATGTAAATTGGAGTGTTTTGTAGCAATGAGAAACCACCACCACATGTATCTAGGACTCATGGTTGGATACATGTTCCCCAAACTGAGTAGATAAATTTATTACTTGTACTTTGCTGAACTTAAAAGAACTGCACTCAGAATACTTATTAATAAAAACATCTACTTCACATTTGGGGCTGCTGTTTAAAATTAGCCTGAAAAAATGGGTTACTTTTTTTTTTCTGGTTAAAGCCAAGTGCAATAAATTTATAAGTTCTACAAATGGAATTTTACAGAAACATTTTTATAAGCCATAACTAAAGTCAATCTTTCTAAAAACTCCCCATAAGGTGAGATCACGGACGCCATGCTCAGTACAGAAGGTTTTTTTTTTTTTCTCCAATCAGTTGTGTTTCTATAAATAAACTGTTTGTTGTTAAAATTTGCTGTTTCCTCGTCATGTAAGAACATCTCATTAGTTTTGGTGAAAACCTTCCAACAAAATAAGATGAATTTGCCCAGTTTTCCAGGGAACAGAGGCCCCCATGGTCCTGTGCACCGCAGAGTACAGCTAGGAGGTAAGTTAACACAGGTCTGCTTTGTGGTCAGGGCAGGGTATCCGAATCTCTCCAGAAGCATCCAGGCAGCAGCCTATGGACTTGGGTGCTTCAGTGTGCCTCAAGTCACGTCTCCTCCTTCATGCTGAAAGCCAGTGTAAGCAGGGATACCCAACAACAAAAGCAGTCGGGGTGGAGGTGATGGTGGAGACAGCCAGTCTCACAGTGCTGCTATGTCATCTAGAATCAAAAAGAGGGTTTCCATTTTTCCGTGATAAAGTTGATTAGAACAAATTCAAATGTTTTTCCCCTATAAAAACAAAATCATCTTTTTGAAGTAAAAGGCTAAGAGACCTGGGGTGGGTAAAATGCTGAAAGCTTTAATTGTTAGAGGAGAATTGCTTTATTCTGCTCCCAATTTTGCATGAAGTAGTGAATTTGATAAAATGAAAGTCTGAGAAAATATATTTTTATATGAAGACATTATATGTATTATCTGACAAAGGCAGTTTAAAAACTAAAGGAGTCAGAGCTACAAACTGCATTAAGTCAGATGAATTTAGGTAAGAGAATCTACAAAAGAAGAAGAAAAAGTTCTTATTGAAAACAAATGGGGGTTTTAGTTTTTGTTTTGTTTTGTTTTTTGTTTTTTGTTTTTTGTTTTTTTTTGGTTTTAGTACTTTTAAAAGTGAATTATTGTCTGTTGAAGCTTGTTTCTATCTATGACTACTTAGCATTGTGATTGGGTATCCTTCCTCATTTGTAGGAAATCATGGAATAGCAAAGATGGGAGCCTGGGCTCCTGTCCAGTGGATGGCCTTGGCCGGCTGGGTTCTGTGCTGGGACGTGATGGGGTGGGGTCAGGTGGGGACTGAAGAGCACCATCCTTAGGAATCTGTGGGCACTTCCTCCCACTCTCCGGTTCTGTATGCAGTCCTAGGTTTTGTTTCTAAATGTACATGTCTTTGTTACACAAGCAAGATCTTTAGGAATGGGCTGAGGATACTTTCTAAGATAGATCACCAGCACAGTATTTCAGCCAGATGACCTTAAAAATGTACGCAGGGGCTCTCAAGTAACCGAAGAGATTTCAGATATATATGCTTTAGAAATCAGAATATTTAACTGATTGTTTTCCAGATAGCCTTAAAAGTAGCCTCATATGTAAGAATTAATTTATGGTAGTATAAAAATAATAAAAGCTGCACTGTTAGTGGACAAAAATATTTTTGTCTGTTTTTCTGTTTGCAAGAAAATGAACTAATTCTTTAAAAAATAATTTTTAATAGTTGATATCATAACTGAAACTCTGCTTATTATTAGAATGGCTGCTAATTGTTCACTTTTCTTTGCAAATTGTTGTTTTAATAGTATTTTATACCTATACCAGTTTTGCTGAGTCATTAAAATATACTCATGTTTTTATCAATACCTATGATTATGAAAAAAACTGTATTTGACTATTGAAATTCCACAATGAATGACCTTTACACTGAGAAGGCATTTAAAGTATTACAAATTTTGAACAAGTCTTTAACCTATTTAATTTACTATTATGAATAATATCTTTCAGTCATTTTTGAGATTAGAATACAAAACCTGATAGCATTAAAAATCTAATAATGAAGACATTTCCAAGACTGAAAAATAATAAATCTTATGTGTTTAAATTTACATATAAAGTTTTGCTATAGCAAAATAAGATATAACTTTATGGATAGAATATATTCAGCTGACATATATTGTTTTAATAGGTAGCAAAATCATCTTTATGTTACCTGGAAACACCGTCACACTATTATCTCCTGTTGTCTATGAGACTCTTGACTGTGGCTTTTTTATTACCTTTCCTTCTGTGTTTGTTCAGAGTCCTATTCATGTAGGAACGGAGGGAGCCCCACGAGTCAGTGTGAGTAGTGCACACCAAATTATTTTAATCTCACTTTCAACCTATTGTCAAGAGAATTATTCTTTTGGAAAATATTTATACTTTGATAGAGGCATAAAATAACCCCAAAGTAGAATAATAAGGTATGAAATCCATGGTGGATTTAATGTAGCATGACTCCTGGAGTTTTAATTTTATTATTTGAGATGTTTCCTGATATAAATCTTCTAAGAACTAAGCCAGAATATTGTAATGATTTCTCTTATTTACTGTAGCTTGATGGTTGTAAATTTGAGGGAGAAGTGGTATAAATTATATGTATCAGTGAATTTAACACTTTTATCAAAATGATAAGCAATCATTTCAGTAAGAATAAAGGACAAGACTGAGACAAATTGCATGTTCCATGGATAGTGCATATCCCTGTGTACATATCTGCATGAATGGATATCTGATATATATAATATACATAATTATATGTATAAGACAAACATATACTATTCATAATCATTTACAGTATTGAATTGAGGACTTAAGGAGTTTTCTTTTTAACATTTATTTTATTTGCGTGGGTATGTCTGTCTGTCTGTCCATCTGTGTGTCTGTCACCTGAGTGCGGTTCCCTGTGGAGGCCAGAAGAGGGCATTAGCTGTTCTGGAGCTGAGTTACAGGTAGCTGTGAGCTGTAGACATGGGTACTGGGAACTGGACTCTGCCCCTCTGTAGGAGCAGTATACATTTAAAACTGCAGACCCATGTCTCCAGAACCATGTTTGTTTGTTTTTTCATTAAGGGAAGGAATTATCTAAAGAAGTAAATTAATACTTTTCTTTCTCAAACTGAAATTTTTGGATTTTATTTTTGCTTTGTATAATTTTAGCAATTGGTGATAAAGCCAGCAATTGAAGCTAGTGTTCTCTTCCTCATTGTTTAGATTGCCTTTCTTGTTCACACTGGTTTGCACACTCCCCCCCCCCCCCACGTCTCCTCTTCACCAATTCTCCTCCCTTCTGCTTTTCCTTGTGTGGAGATAGATAGCCATGGACTCAGAGCCTGTACATGCGAAACAAGTGTTGTAGTCACAGTCATAGACTTTTTGTTGTTGTTGTTGTTTATAATGTATTTTCTTTATAGCATTTGTACTTACTAGATTGTTTTTATTAATGAAAAGCATGTAAAACAATTTCTTGATGTAAGAAAAGTCTGTTCTTTTTGTATGGGGTTTGTCTTTTTAGAAAGGAGAAATCCTGTGTTTTGAACAGTATTTGAGACTCATGCAGCGTGTTTTAAACATACTTCTTTCAACATCTCCCATTACAAACATCGCGACCCTTGAGCCCCTTCTCATCCAACTTCACCACCAAATCTAGTTTGTGTTACCTAGCCTGTCTTGGGAATGGAACCTATATTGGTGTATGGTCCCGCCATGAGCAAAGCCCCCTTCCTTCTCTCCCAGCAGTTATCAAATGCCTATAGCTCTTCAGTTAGTGGTGGGGTGGTGCCTACATTCTGGTTCGCTACACTAGGGTTTTGCCTAACTTGCACATGGAAATGTCTTGTCTTTGCTGTCATAACCACTGTGCCTCCATGTGTGTATCTGCCCTGTTCTGGCTGGAGAACACTGGTTCCTTGGTGCTGCAGACCACCTCTGGATTCTACAGCCTTTCCACTTCCTCTTTAGTGCAAATCGCTGACCACTGGGAAAAGGAGAGTGCTATGTACATCTCAGTAGGACTGAGTTCACCAGTGTCTTATTTTCCACAAATCAACCAGTTAGAGTCTCTGTTAGAACTTCCTATTTTTATTTCAGATTGTTTTTAAAGAAACAACTGCCTTAGTCAGGGTTTCTATTCCTGCACAAACATCATGACCAAGAAGCAAGTTGGGGAGGAAAGGGTTTATTCAGCTTACACTTCTGCATTGCTGTTCATCACAAAAAGAAGTCAGGACTGGAGGGATGTTCCTTACTGGCTTGCTTCCCCTGGCTTGCTCAGCCTGCTCTCTTATAGAACCCAAGAATACCAGCCCAGGGATGGCACCACCCACAAGGGGCCCTCCCCACCTTGATCACTAATTGAGAAAATGCTTCACAGTTGGATCTCATGGAGGCACTTCCCCAACTGAAGCTCCTTTCTCTGTTATAACTCCAGCCTGTGTCAAGTTGACACACAAAACCAGCCAGTACAAACAACTCTAGACTTTTTTCTCTCTTCCATCATAGTTATTGTAGATCCAACATGCTTTTGAAATGATTTCAAAAGGACTAAGTTAGTTTAGTGTGACTTTTTAAAAATAAATGTGGAGTCAATTTGAAATGTCTGTTTTCCTACTTTCTGCATTCATGGTTAGTGTCTATGTGTGTATGAGTGCTGTGTGTGTTTGGAAGTCAGAGGACAACACTGTGGTATTGTGGTTCTCCTACCTTTATATAGGCTCCAGGATTTATCTGGGGTCACTTGGATATCCTGACAGCTTCCTAATCATTGCGTTAATTTGCCTGAAAACACAATTTCAAGACTCCTTTGGATTGGCTGCTCTCATTTAGGAATGGGAGCGCTCATCATCAGTCATACCTCCTGCTTCTCTGCCCAGGGACTGTGCTACGCTCTCTTAGAAGAACAAATGAGTCTCAATTTCTTCTCGGCTTCTCCTCTTAGTAGTTTGTTTGTTTCTCATTCCTTACGACAAGATTTCAGGCAGCTCAGGTTGGCCTTGAACCTCCTATGTAGCCTGGCCTGGCTCCTGCCCGCAAGTACAAATCACCATGCCAATCTTTCTTTTGGTATCTCTTTTAGAAACTAACACCATTCAGGCTCTATGGCATTAAATAGTATAAAGTCAATTTGAATGTATTATATACATGCATATGTAATATATTATAATTTATAATATAACATACATATATTTTAAATATATGTCTATATTTAGATATTATATATAAAACATGCATATAAAGTTAATTCTATGTTAGCATTTAAATAGAAAATGATTTCTCTCTCTATTAAACTGGAATATTGAATATATTGCTAAGAAATTCTTTCTAGAAAGTAAGAAACTCATCTGTTTTGAGCTTTTTGTTGTTGTTAAGCATTCTAATATGGAGATTTTATTTATGACACAAAGCAGAGTTAATCTTTTTAGTTCTATTTCTTCACAGACAACCCCATAAGACTGTGGTAGTCTGTGTCTCAGTATATTATAGTATATGAGATAGGCCACTATATGAACTAAGAAACTGCCAAAGATCCAGAGTGTTTGAAGTTTATTAACTGTGTGAATAGAGATCTTATGATATAGCCATGAACAAAACAAAATAGAGAAATACTGCCCTGTATGGCCTGGCACCAACTGAGGGCATTTTTACTTGCTGAAGTGTTAAACTTAGTGATTCTCGAAGTGTTGGGTGTCACTCAGATAGACTGGAAACTTTAAGAAGCTGTTATCTTGGCAGTTACAACAGACCCTGGATATTTGTGGTGGCAAATTCCAGGATCTTCACAGATGACAAGAATAAAGATTTTTTTTTCCATTTAACATAGTTAAGTATTACCCCTTCCAATGTGCCAAGATGGGCTATTGAAATATATTGAAATTATTTACTAAAATAAACTCAATGTGTTTCATTACAGTGGCCTGTCATTTTAGGAAGGGGAAATTTTATATTACCAAACTTACTCTTGAAAAATCTAAGTTGCTCCTTATTTAGTAGTCTAGATAGATTTGCACATATTTATTTTTGTGTCTAGTGCCACATTTTTCTCTTAGACTGCAAACATTCATACTGGCTTAGTTTGCTTTCTACTGCTGTAATCCAATACCATGACCAGAAGCTAGCATTCTCTTCTCATTGGAGAAAAGGAGAAACTAGCCTTCTCTTCCTCATTGTTAAGATTACCTTTCTTTCTCACACTGGTTTCCTTCCCCCCTTCTCCTCCCTTCTGCTTTTCCTTGTGTGGAGATAGATAGCCATGAACCCAGGGCCTGTACATGCGAAACAAGTGTAGTCACAGTTGTAGACTTTTTGTTGTTGTTGTTGTTGTTGTTGTTTATAATATGTTTTCTCTTTTTCTTTTTTTAACCCATATTTTTATTGGTTATTTTATTTATTTACATTTCAAATGTTATCCCCCTTCCCAGTTTCCCCTCTGCAAATTCCCTATCCTCTCCCCCCACCTCTACCTCTTTGAGGGTGCTTCCCCCACCTGCCCACCCACCCCCGCCTCAGGGTCCTAGCATTCTCCTACCCTGGGTCATCGAGCCTCCACAGGACCAACAGGCTTCCCTCCCAGGGGTGGTGCCACCCACAGTGGGCTGAGGCTTCCTGTATCAGCCATTCATCAAACTGGCCTGCAGGCAGGTCTGTGAGGGGATTTTCTTAAAGGAGGTTCTTTTTTCACAGATGGTTGGAGTGTGTGTGTGTTGCTCTGCCACCCAAAAAAATCCAACTAACTAGCACACTTACCCTTTCTCAAAATGTTATCTAATCTTTCTACTACTCTCTGGATAGGTTGTTCTTTATTCAGAGAGAAACAGATATACCAGTTGGTTTTTGTATGGAGATGCTTTTATGTGGCAATTAGACCTATTTCTTTGATAACATTACATTTAGTATTGTGAGATGCTCATGTCATGGGAGGTACACATGTGCTCTGAACTCAGCAGACTGGTGTGTGTCATATATACAGTAGTCCTCACCAAAATGAGTGAATTTAAGAATGAAATTCCTCCATTTCAAGGCACTGACACTAAACTCCAGGCCAGAAACCAAGGACTCTCCACATAGAAAGTGAATGAATGGCCCATCCTGGGTAGGATGCAGACAGGTATGCTTCTCAAGTGGTAGGTTCTCACCATCATTGTGAGTAGCAGCAATGTTTTTACAATTCAGCTATCAAAGCACTTGCTTATATTCAAACAGTGAAAACCTGATTCTAAGAATTTTAAATCTTCATATTTTTTCATACAGAAGTATATTTCATTTTGATTATATTCATCTCTTCTCCCCTCCAACTCTTCCAATGCTCCCCATATTCCCCCATTAAATTCATTTCCTCCTCTTCCATAATAGTATAATAATAATAATATAATTTTATACAAATTAGCTTTTCTACAAAGCTCTTTATCAGTGTTGCCTGTATCCCTGTGGGAATAGTAGGACCAACCACTAAGGCATGCGACAACCTCTTAGGGAGCTCATCCCTGCACAAACCTGATTCTTCTTTCCTGGGCCCTCAACTAGGGGTGGAGCCTAGCAAGCTCTTCCCACATCTACACAGGGATGCAGACTGGTGGGGCCTTGGGCAGGCCTTGTTCAGCAACCACAGCTGCTGTGCTGTCATGAGTGCAGCATCCCTGTGAGTTTAGAAGACACTTCACAGCAGTTCACCGTCATCTGGCTCTCATGTCCTTTCTGCTTCCTTGATGTTCCTCAGAGTTGAGTGTTGAAGTTGTGTTATAGATGCCTCACTTGGGGCTGAACATTCCATAAACACTGATTCTCTGTACTTTGACTACTTGTGACTCTCTGTAATAGCCTCCATCTATTGCAAAGAAGCCTTTTCAGTGAGAGATGAGAGATGTACTGATGGTGTATATAAAGATATGTTTTTAAGTGGCAGTTAGATAGTATATCAATTTAGCAAAATGTTAGTAGGATGTTTCATAGAAACTAGGGCCTCTCATATGGGGTATGATGGTCCCCCCAAGTCCATAGACTTCCAAAAACCCTGGTGCCTGTTGTGGGATAGCTACTTTAGAGTTGTTGGCCACGGGTTTCTAAGATCCTCCCTCCCAAACAATAACAGGATATTATTGTTGTTGTTCTCGGTTAACTGCCAGAACTTGAGAATAAGATATTCTGCATACTTTTGTCACAGGATATGGAGAAGTCAAGCTGGTGTTAACCTGGACGCCCCTCCCTGAAGGCTACCTCTCATAGTGTTAGAAGATGCTGAGTACATTGGGACATAGAGAGTGATCAATGTCCCCACCTAGCTGCAAATCTTGCAAATAGTAATGACTGTCCTAGCAAGATATGACCAACCAACAGCTGTCAGACTGAACTTAAAGCCATCATAGGGAGGGAGACTGATACCTGATACTGTAAACCTAAACAAAACTCATGATGAATGGTGTTATCAACAATCAGGAGATACATAGTCCTGATTCTGTCCTTATTTATGGATTCTCCATTTGTTTCACCACTGTCTTTTCATTTGGGAGAGTTAACCCTTTCTTAGCTGAATCATCTCTCACCTCAGAATTTTCTTGTCTAATGCTACCTCATTTTAGTCTACACTTTTGGGTAATCTTTATCCATTTCCATCTGTGATCCTGACTCTTACTCATGTTCATGAAACCTTAACTACTCTTGGCCATGCATCATTGGAAAACATTATTACTTCTTTTTTCTTTCATAGCTTTTCAATATCACATCCTCTTTGAAAATTTACCTCATCTAGGTTGTCTTAATGTTACTTTATTTCTAACAATACTGTATTCAAGATCTTTGTCTATGGTGGTTACAATGTGAATCACATATAAGCGTATCACACCTGGAAGATTGTTATGTCCAACCATTGTTCTTTTAGGACAGTGGAATTGCATGACAGAATTAGGGGCAAAAACGCAACAAATTTTAAAGAAAAATTGTGGAGTTTATAAATGACCTGATATTTTGTCTGGAGTAAACCAAACTACTTCTATTCCTGAGACTGGAAAGAACTACCCCTTTTACCGCCTACTTCCTGTCCTTACAGCTCCGTGTAGGTGGAGCTATCAGCTCTCAGGTGGGAACTGCAGAGCTGTAGACATTCTTATTTTTTGCTGAGTCAACTAGTATGAAAGAATAATGGTTGTAAGTTTGCCTTAATCAAAAAAATCTACTGTGCTGGTATAGTGTAATTGAATCTGATTCATCTCAGATGTCTTTCTTAGCCCTAATTCATCTGTTTTATGCACAGGTTTTTCCCTGAGAGCCACATTAGCCTTCAGGAAGTTGTTTAGAATTCATTTGTTGCTATTTCTCCTAAAATTATAGGAAGAGAAAAGGACATTTTAAAAATTCTTTAAGGGCTTTGCTTACAATAGAAAGTTATTTAGAATTTACTAGAAAAACAGAAACTTCACAGAATTTCATGTATTTCTTGTGGAGGGCTAATAAGAAGCCAGACCTACATCGGCCTGTGCTGGCATGAAAATGTTTCCTCAGAGGGACCTGTGACCATGGCTTTGTCTGCATGACGAATGGTAATCATGGTTATCTGATCCAGGCCATCTGAGTCTTACCTTCTCCAGTGACCCTGTTGCTTGTGTCTTCTCCCCGTGCCAAACTGGACTGTGAGGCTTTTAGTTTATGCGACATGTAGGCGTGTTTAGAGAGTGGTATAATAGAAAGATTATTGGAATTAGTCTCACCCATCTCTCATCCCAGCTTCACACGATATAATCCTCTGTAGTTCCTTAGCGTGTGCTTCAGTCTCCTCACCTGGGAAACAGAAATAGAATGCTTATCTTTACAAGGTTGTCATGAATACAAAACGAGATTTTAAAATACACACTGCTAAGGCAGTGCCTGGACATATGGTATCAGTGTTGTTCTCAGGCCCACAATAAAAACATATGAACCAGTGTTACATGCCACCAGCAACAGTAACTGTGCAGGGGATCCCTAGGATAGGCTCCGCAAACCTCTATCTGCTGCAGTGACAGGCACCATTGTGAGTCCTTTCCAAAATGATTCAGGGACCACTTATCCTTTCATTCACATAGACTTATTTCCATGGGAGGTCTTAAAAATAAATTGTTCCTTGCTCGACTCTGGTACTGTCAATAGAACCTTCTGTGACAATCAGACATTTTATGCCTCGCCATTTGGGCTGTAGCTGTGACCACTGCAAACCTACAACATCTTTCATTACTGCACACAAAGGATCATGTTCTACCTCTTATCCAGCAGAGCTTTAGATTCCCTCTAGACAGCATGCCTCTCACAGGTGGTTGAAATCAGTCCTATCAGAGTAAGTTCTGCAAACTGTCCACTGGTCACTGCTGAGTCGCTAGCAGGTCTGTCCTTGTCCATACATCGTGGGGCAGGTGGCTCTGCCTTAGCAGTCAGCTTCATACGCGGACTGCTCTCCTTTTCAAAGCTGCTTGTATTAATGTGACCACTGCTTTCCAAGTCATAAATTGACACTGTCAAATTATGTCAGCTTCAAAACCACGTGCTCTTCCTTCTGGTTGTGCAAAGATATCTAATTCTAGTCTTCTTACTCTCTTGTATTTTGGTCCTTTTATCCCATTTCACCTTCTATAACACAAATAAGTCACCCTATATTAAAGATGACAGCATTTAAAAACATTTGAGACAGGGTTTCTGTAATCCTGGCTGGCCTTTAGTGTGTTTGGTAGCCCTGACTTACCCATGTCCTCCTGAGTGCTGGGAGGGCCCATGTGTACTAGCACCCCCAGCTGCAAAATAATTTTCAATTCAATAATATTTGGGAGCAGGCTTAATAAGTTCTGTCTGCTTCATTTGCTTTCCAAGAAAAGTATTCTTTAGGTTTAAGGCAATATAACTTTTGTATTTCTCTCCTAGAAATTTGTGAGAAATATACAATAGGAATTTTCTTAATGAAACTCTGTATTAGTTCTTAATCTATGTAATTTAAAAACTACATATATAGTACATCTTCACTTTTTAAGTTACAAGACTGTAAAACTAACTTTATAAGATCACAATAAGAATTCTTTAAAGAGAATAAGAATTAAAAAATTGAAAATATGAACATGCATCTCATGTGAAGGTTACAGTTCCTTCATGAGATTACTGTTACATTTATGCATGTTTATAAAATACTGTGTGTGTTTATGAATTGATACCAAAATGATGTTTATTGATCTTGGTAGAAATGTTTTGAAGGTTACTGCATAGTCTTTGATAGGGTATTTGGAGGCAAAGTATCAGTTTGGGTTAAGACCCCAGTGTACTTCTTAACACCCATATATTTCTTTTGAAATCCTCAGTTTCTTCTCCGTACAGAGATTTCTGTCTTATGTGTTTCATGTAGTAACTTCAAAGCTCAAATGAAATTCCAAAATAATATATAGTGTATCAGTTCTTATTTCTTTAAAGTCAGTGATGTTTTCTTGATGCAATGATCACAAATACTTGTTCATAAGTGGTAGGAAACTGATCTGGACAGCACTGGGGTGTCTGCTTCAGACCGTGGCTTGTCTGGTCACAGTTTGGTTTTTATTTCTCTTCATGTGTATTCTTTGTATGGTCCAGACTGACAGGGCAGCAGCAGCAACACTAGATGATGTTGGGGGCGTTTGTTGTTTTGTTTTGTTTTTGTGGTTTTTGTTTGTTTGTTTGTTTCACATTTTTCATGGAGATTCATCACAGCATGAAGGTAAAGCCAAACAACTTCTGCTTATATTAAGATACCATTGGCTAAGTGAAACCACATGGTTAGGTTCAGAGTTGCTGGAGAAATGAGGTATATTCTCCTGTCAGTGGAAAGGGAATTAGAACTGAATATTTGCTCAACAATACATAATAAAATAATTTGTGTTAGCCAAGCCTCATTACATCTGTATGTTCAGTCACTGCCAGCAGTACAATAGAAGGACAAAACAGACAAACAGGGAAAAACAAAAACAGAACCAAACAGGAATCTGGCTATGTTTTACATTTGTCCCCTAAAAGCTTATGTTTAAAGTCTTAATTGCCTGTATGATAGTTTGGGGATGGGTGAGTGTGGAGAAAGTGAAGGTGTTTGAGTCTGGAGGCCCCGCCCTGGGAATGCATTAGTGTCTTTTCTGAGCTCCTGTGATCATGGACTAGACTTGTTATGTGCATGAGGAGTCTTCCAAGGCAAGGCTGCAGTTGCGTTTGCTTTGCTGTATGAGCCTGCAGTTGCGTTTGCTTTGCTGTATGGGCCTGCAGTTGCGTTTGCTTTGCTGTATGAGCCTGCAGTTGCGTTTGCTTTGCTGTATGGGCCTGCAGTTGCGTTTGCTTTGCTGTATGGGCCTGCAGTTACGTTTGCTTTGATATATGGGCCTGCCCTTCCTTTCCCACACAGCTGCTAGTCCTGAGCTCCCAGCCTCCGCAACCAGGACTGGAAGCGAAGCTCTTCCTTTGTAGATTACCCACCCGTCTAATCATTGTAGCAAAAGTAGCCTTTAACAAGCCTGGACGAAACTGAAGAGGTATAGATAATGAACATAAGAAAAATTTTGAAACACTGTGCTTTCTAATAATTTTATATGAAAATTAAAAATGTTATGTAAATGTGTAAGGGAACTAACTGAGGGGAGTAAAAACACAACATAATGTTTTCTTAATTTCAATAGAGAGAGGATTCCAGGTGTTTGACTCTGGGTAGAAGATACTAGTAATTTAGGGAACCTGTCCAGTAGATAACCTGGCTGCTGCTAGTGCCAAGACTGTCTAGAAAATACAGAGTGCCTGGTCTTAAAACATTTAAAAATAGCCATTCCAGGTAGTGTCCCCAAGCTAAACGCCAAACCTGAGGCAAGCCTCCCTATTGAAAGGGGTAATTGCTCACAGGACACAAAGAATGAACACTTATTCTCTGAGGTTGTGCTCTCATTAAACTTCAAAATGAGTGGGAAACACTGTTGTAAGTTACCAGGAAAAGAAAAAGCAAATTAAAGAGCAATTGTGAGAGATCAGAGAGACTCTTCAGTAGTGTCATAACAATCCTAAAGGTGACGGAGCAGGTTCTCTACTACTCTGAGGGAAGATAGTCTTCAAAGGAGGAGGATTTCATGTACAGACAAACGCTCCAGTTTATCTGTAAGGTAGCAGCTGTCTGAGGACACACACACACACACACACACACACACACACATACACACACACACACTATTGTGTTTTTAAGTAAGGAAACCTTTCTAAGGAAAAGTAGGAACTCTTTATTGAGGGAAGCAGAGCCTTGCTGGCCTTGACTTTACAGATTAAACACATAGACTACTATGCTTGACCTGCAAGGACCTCTTAAGGTGCACTAGGGATGGCGTAAAGAATTGATATAAGACAGATAAAAAGGGTCAGAAGTAAGTTAAAAATGTAATTTGATATTTCAGTATTTGAAAATGTTATTAGTTGACTACTTGACAATTAATGTTTAATACTTGTGGAGAAATGTCAGTTACTTAGAAAAATAAATTATTTTAAATGGGCAACCAGAGTGAAGACATACACTTTTATTCCTTGGTATTTATGTGATAGAGACAAGGAGGATCATTTGCATCTTAGAATTTGAGGCCAGCCTCCAAAACACACCAAAACCCAGCTCAAAAGCAATGCTAGGCTATTAATCCCCCAAATAATAAAACATTAATGAAGAAAATTAACTCAAAAAATAATGTTCAATAGAGGAAAATTTTTCTGTTATAATATAATGAATCAGTTATGTATCAGTAATGAACTACTGATTTGGAACTAAACTTATCTGAGGGTTTGAGTTATATCTTTAGAGTGATGTATAGACTGTCATAGAATTCTTCCTACACGTGAGTGGTCCTCCTGCCTCAGCTTTCTAAGTAGCTAGGACTGTAGTTACATGCCAGCTACTATGTTTCCCAGCAAAGAGATGATAGCTAATTTCTAATGATATGCCATTGAAAATATGAGTATAGAAACTATAGAGATGAATCAGACATTAAGAGCACTTTCTACTCTTGGAGAGGACATGGATTCAGTTCCCAGTATCCACATGTAACTCCAGTTGTATGGGATCAGGTGTCTTTTCTCCTCTGCAGGCACCAGGCACTCAGGTGGTATGTATATAGACATACAAGCAAAATACTCAGACACCTTTCTAAAAAAAAAAAAATAAGGATAACTATTAGAAGAGTTAATTATGTGCCAATTTATCAGAATAACAGTAGTGACTTCTCCTCTACAGCTTGTGACCCCTATAGCCAGAGATTCGAAATAGCCATTTATAACAGTGTCTACATTTTGTCCTTCTGGTTGCTGTAGTCATAGTTTTGGTTTTATTTTATTTTTTTCTTTTGTTTCTGAGGATAGTGTCTCTGTGTGGGCACATGCTAGGCTAGCATTTTACAGTGAGCTCCACTTCCAGCTCTCGTAGTTATGACTTGAGGTGTGACTTTTGGTGAGGTGTAAAGCTATGTGGACCTCCTGTAACCCAGCTGGCCAAAAGATGGCTGCATCCAGTTGCATTGCAGACATCAGGTTAATAGTGTGCTTTGAGAGGAATGGACATTTGGCCTATGACCACCACTGCTTTCTCCTCCCCGAGCCACTAATCCGCAGCCAGGAAACGGCCCTGACCTAGTTGGGTGAGGCACAGGGTTATCTTGCCAGTGGGAGCATGGCATTTCTGGCAAGAGATTTCTCTTCTAACTGTTGGAGTTGGTGCCATGGCAGGTTTTCCTGACTCAGAGAGCTAAGTGGTGAACCTCCATCCAGCTGGTGAGATTATTTGTTGGTTTTGATTATCTGTCCCAGTGAGCTCCTTTGCTGGCACACATAATCAGAAGCAGGTTGCCAGTTCCATCTTCCTAACAAAAAGGAATTTTGCATTTTGAAATTAGAATAGATAAAATTTTGTTCAGTTTATACCAAAATAGTGCTTTTATAGAAGAGGGAAAGTTTGTTAGATTAAATTGATTTGTTGCTTAGTGGTGCTGGGATTCGAACCCAGGGCTTCATATGTCCTAGGCAGGTGCTTTACTATGAGCTTTACTCTCAGCCCTCAATTAGGAGTGCTCAGGGACAGCCATGTGACCTCTGCCAGGTCATTCTTTGCTGATCTCATTCTTAGGTTTCTGTCTAAGCTCCACCCCACAGTTCCTGGTAACAGCCAGGTAGGTCTGGCCTACTGTAAAAGGGGATGCTTGCCCCTCCTCTCTCTCTTATCCTCTTGTTTTCCTGTTCTCTGTTGCCCTCTTGGTCTCTTCCCTTCCCCCTCTCTCCATGGTCATGGCCGGCCTCTGCTTCTCTACTCTCTCTTTCTCTCTGCTTCTCTCTGCCTCTATTACTCCCTTAACTCCCCTACCCATGCCTTAAATAAACTGCATTCTATACCCTACTGTCTGTGGGTGGTCCCTCCGGGAGCAGGGATGCCTCAGATGGGCTCGCTGAGGCTTCCCCTGCCCCAACACCTCCACTCATCCTCTCTGTTCTTCACCACAGCCTCATGAGCTAGCCCAGTCATCACTCTTGACTTCAGCTTGGCGAAGATGCCTGAGTGTTGAGTGACTTGTCCAAGGTCACAGAGGCAGAAAGTGCTAAAGCTCTGACTGTGAGCTCTTGAAACTCCGTTCTTTGCTGTAGGCTTGACTGAATTCTAGTGTAGCCACTTTACTATGTAAGGATATGAAGACAGCTGTTGCCAAATTAAAATGGTATAAAGTGCATGTGTTGTTGAGAAATGCTTACAGAGTGAATCAATTCTTCTAAAGGAAGTTTGAGATTTGTTTTCTTTCTGTCACTTTTGTATCTTTTTAGTGAAATGCACTAGTGTATCTGCTCTCTCTCTCTCTCTCTCTCTCTCTCTCTGTATGTGTGTATGTGTGTGTGTGTGTGTGTGTGTGTGTGTGTGTATGTGTGTGTAGGTCAGAGGTCAGTGTTAGGTATTTTGCTCTGTTACTGTCCACCTCATCTTCTGAGACAGGATTCTCTTAAACCTAAAGCTCGCCAAGTAGACTAGACTGCTGGCCAGTGAACTCCTAGAACCCTTGTGTTCTCTAAGCTCTGGGGTTACAGGGTGGCACCTTCAGGCCTGGCTTTTACATGGGGTCTAGGGATCTAGCCCAGGTCCTCAGGTTTGCATTACAAACATTTTATTTACCGCAATATCTCCTCAACCGAATAGTCTCCTTTTTTCTAAGAAACCACCATTTTCCTCTTATATTTCTGTTGTATGTCTGTCTTCTCCTGTCTGGAACATTCTGCTCTCTGTTCAGAGTTCCCCATCAGTCATTCCTTGCTGTCTAAAGTCGATCATACACATTGATCCAGTTTTTAAAACTAAGCTTCTAAAATTACCTGTCTATTCAAACCATTGTCTCCTGCTAGCCATATGAAATTATGACCTGCAGTCCATGTCTCTGACGCTGTGATCCTGTCTCTCAGCCATGGGGCTTTGGTAAAGGCTTCCCATTGCCTCCACTCTTCTGCCCATGCTAATCGATCTGCCCATGCTAATCGATCTGCCCATGCTAATCGATCTGCCCATGCTTTATGACTGACGCATGTGCTTTCTTTGTTAACTCATTTGCTGCGGTTTTGTTTTTTGTTTGGGTGTGTGTATGTTGTATTTTAGTTGTCTTCATGGAAGTGTCTCATCTATCACATGTATTCTTACCGGCTGGATCAAGAAAAAATGGGAATTCTCTGGGTTGCTCATATTTAGCACAGGTTTTTATAAATAGCATGATGTAAAAGCAAATTCTGAGTAAAGTTTTGAAGTTTTAATGCCAACACATAACTCCACTTCTAGATTTATTTGCTCTAAATTTCATAAATTCTAGGCAAATAAAACTAACTAACTTTCCTATTATGTTTCACATCTTTAGCTATATTTAATTGTAAGATTGCAAAAATGTCAGTATTAACTTTAATAACTTAAAATATTTTTTTAAAAAATAAATGTTTATTTTTTGGAATTCCAATCTGAAAGATATAAAAACCTACTCTGCATGAAAGTAATGTACCTATAAGTGTATGGATTTTTTTAAAAAATAAAATAATATTTGAGAACTTATATCAAATTACTTTATCATATTATTATAATATACAATTTTGATAGGATAAGCAGAAGATAACATAAATATAAGAAAGAAATGAATCATCTTCTGTATCTTAGTTGATGAATGGAATGTAGCTGAAGATCACTCAGAATATTGGTAAAAGACACCAAATCATTTTAAACGTGTAATACTGCACTGGTCAGACATGAAAGTATACTGCATTTGTATAGGAAACTTGCTTCTTGCCTATTGTGTACAAAGTTGAAAATGTGCCTTTAGTTTTTCTTGTTTTTATAGTCCAATTTGTTAATGTCCAGCTCCTTTGGTTTGCTTAATGTCATAGATACTATGTGATGAATATTTTTACTTTAACGTAAAAATATGTACAAAATAAGATACTTTTGCTTTGAAACATTTGAGTATTGGTAAGATAAGGAGTTCCTTCCTCAAACCAAATAGTGAACTGCTATGCATGTGCCTGCATGTGTGTGTATCTGTGCCTGGGAATGCTGGCGTGCTCCACCCACCTGTCAGAACAGGTGCTAATATGTAAGCTCCGAAGCCGCATGCACTCAGGCTGATGATGGTCCTGTTGCTGAGTCTGTCCCTAAATTGTTTATAAATACTATTAATATTAAATAGCATGCTTATGCTACTCTAGCACTTTATATTTTCTTCAAAACAAATTGTTTTAACCTTTAATTTGGTTTCTATGGCATCCAAATAAAACTGCCTGTATCTGATCATATCTCTTAAATGCTCTATTACATTTTAAAAGGAGTGCTGTTACTCTTTACAGAGAGCAAGCCTTTGCATGAAAGCAGACTCTCAGTCATTTTCAAGATTCACATTCAGTTGTTTCATGTTTTAAATCAGACTTCTTACTTACATAGTTACTTCATGTACGTCCTTGTGGCTGTGATTTTTCTCTTTGTTGTGGAACTTAAGCTAGTCTGCATTTTCTGATGATTTCTTTATTGTATTAAGACTTGTATAAGAAATGAAAGGGAACTAGTTTTGAGTTCAAGTGTATATATTTACTATGGATTTTCCCCTCCCTCCGTCTGCCTAAGGAAATAGAGAAGTTGAGACTGGAACTGAGCGAAAGCAAGCAGCATGTGGAGCAGGAGCAGCAGAAGGCGGCTCGGGCCAGACAGGAGTGCCTGCAAGTCACCGAGCTGCTGGGCGAGGCTGAGCGCCAGCTGCACCTCACCAGGTATGCCCTAATCACGGTGCACTCGGCACCCAGGGCGGCCCGCCGGGCTCTGCCACAGGCTCCCGACAGTTGTTACTCTTAGTCAGTTCACACACAGCTTTTAGGCATACTACGGAAAGTGGAGATGAGGCAAGCAAAGCAGCCAGACTTGTGAATGACGAGTGTGGCAGGAATCACGGGAATATTACAAAAGCGTTTGTCTGCAGTGCTCAAGGGTTTCAGTGATTCCTCATCGATAGGAGGGAATGGCATTTCTACCACTACCAGCACTAATCCTATGTCTAATAAAAAAATGTGGAAATGAAGACTATGAGGAAATGTATTTATGAAAATAACCAGATTCTGTCAGTGGCGAAAGAGACAGAAGGAAGAGACAAGCTAAGAGCAGACTGAGATGGAGCTGATACAAAAATAAGCAGTGTGTCTCTGAAGGAGCTGTAAAATTAGATATGAAGTTGATTGGGACTGCTTGCTTTCAGAACATTGTGAACATGCTTACTGCAGCGAGGTTTCTAATTGCAATGCTTTCATCTCGAGGTATGTACATGCTGAGGCGCACTCAGCATTGTTGTGAACTTCAGTGAGCATACAAATCACTCAAAATTAGAACAGGACCCTAGGTTGCAAGCATTGTGAGTTTGCTGAATTAGAAATGCACACACCTGCACATGCATGTGCGTATACATATGCACATACATAAACGTACACAGAAAGGAAAATTCAGACAGAGATGTAGTCTCAGCACCTTGGAGTCTTCTTACAGTGCTCCCAGTGCAGGCTTCAGTTCACTTCAAGCTCAGACTTTGTTCAGTTCTCAGAGTGTCTCCTCAGTTTTTAGAGGGAATTTTGTCTACATACACACGTAAGTTTATGATATTTAATTTAATTTACAAAATAGGAGAACACTGGTCTTCCAATTACAGTCCTATGTTGAATTTAAACTATGAAAGGGGAATGATCCCTTCTACATTAAATATGACAATGTAATTCTGAGCACGGTCTGACGACAGATGGAGAAACGCACTACTCTAACAGCCTGCATTTGGAGAAAAAAATATCCTAGAGGTTGGTGAACCTCCCAAAGTTTTGGGTTAGTGCTAAGATGCCTCCAGTTCTGTTAAAATCAAACTTTGTTAAAAACATTTTGTTATGATAATCTTCCAAATGGTTTGACACCTTCTGATTTAAGCAGCGAGAGAGGGGAGAGCAAAAGGGAAGAGAGAAAAGAAAGCACGTAGACATGTCTGATCCCTGGGGGAAGCCCCAACAGATGAGACACTTTTATGAGGAGAAATGCTTAATACTGCAGAATAATAGCTGTTCTTTTAGTGCCCTTTCAAAGGCTGTCACCGTGGCACTAGACCCCACTATTAGCCCACTTCCTGTGGTTATTTAATCCTCAAAATTTGAAACTTTAGCTGCACCCTGATAATGTTGCTAGTTTTCCTTTCCTGTCAGACTTCTGTTGAGAAGCAACTATTTGTGTGCTAAGCACTGCTAAGCCACAGAAGTGGGAAGCATTTAATGTCTTGGTGTGACCTAGCACTGGTGAATAAATATTAATGCTGTTTTTGCCCCTTTGCGTTCTCTCTTGTTTGGAGTTAATTTCTGGAGTTAAAGTCTGTAGAGTTTCCCTGCACTGTCTGTCTGTACCACTTGTCAAGACCAACTCCGGCAAGTAGAGCGTATTGAGATGCCGTCACCGCTGCAGTGCACGCGTGGCAACTGAGTCCTTTGTTCTTAAAAGAAAAGCCTGTGCCTGCTTCCCTGGGAAGCTTTTTCTGCTGTGCTTCACTTACCCAAATTCTACAAAAATGCAAGCCCACTTTCTGAAAATAAAGCTTAATTGACTACTTTTAGGTATAGTACTTTTCATAAGCATTGTATGCATCATTTATGATCATGTTTCATGAAAAAATAATAAATTAAAAGATGACAATTAAAGCTCCAGGGAACAAGACACATCACTCCTTTACACTGAAGTATACACTTAGCTCTTGGGCTGAGTTTCATACACACACACACACACACACACACACACACACTTTTTACCCCCAACACCCCTCCATTCTTTATCATTCGGTCTACCCGGGAGTGTAAATGGGAATAAGGTGTCTTGCATTTTGGTGTAGATCTGCAGCTGAAGTGCAGAACTGCACAGCAAGTAAACATTCCCCATTCACTCTCCAATATTCTGAGTGACACATTCTAGCCAAATTTTAAAAATAAATATGAAGGCCATGTTAGGAGATGCTGGTTAAATAATGAGTCAAATCTCTATCATCTTGACTGCCACCTTACTCTCCACGCTGTCCATCGGGCCAACTGTCACAGCGGTCCACGTCACTCAGCGTGGACATTAGGCCGTTCTGGCAGACTCTGGCCCTCCCACTTTCTCCCTCCCCACTAATCCTCACTGCTCATTTCCAGACAGATTCCAGCCAGATGCAGCGACCTTACAGTGGTGGGATCTCTTCTCCTTTCACAACTCTCTACAAGTAAACACCCCAGGGGCTTCCTCGCACCTAACTGTAGACTTAGCTTCTTTTCAGGATCTTCCCAAACCCCAATTTCCCTGCTGCAGCCTTACTGATGACTCCTTGTAGAACAGAGAACTCCTTTCTCTTGATTTCTCCATCCTTCTTGAGGGAAATCTCTTCTAAGGGCTAAGAGTATATTCACTTTAGTTTCTGTTGGGTGTCATGATCCCCATAATAGCTTTAGAATAAAGTTTACACCAGAGACTGGCACTCACTGAGCACCCGTGCTGTGCTCCAGGAACCGGCCAAAAGGCCAGCTACAATGTCCTTGTGGGAACTTCATTAGATATAGGCTCCTTTTTCCCAGTTTATAGAGAAGTAAAATGAGTAAAATAAGGTCATTCAACTGATATATTATAAAACGAATTCTGAACCCCAGTAATTTGCCTGCCAAGCCAATCCCTTATTCATTAGGCTATAAGTCTATGTAAATTACTAGGCAAATGGATAAATGTGATTGTTCCCTAAAAGACAACTGAGAAAAACAGTAACGCTAATTTGTAATAGAAATAAGTGTTCACTGAAGCTTTGTGTACTGGTAGGAATATCCATTACTACAGACGAGTCTTGTCAGGGCCATTTCTGTTCGCCCTTCGTTGGCCATTTAAGTTGTTCATAATGAAACTATCATTCTCTTGAACTTGATTTTTAACAAGAGGAAGGAGAAAAGTTGAAATCCCTTTACATATTTAATTTTAATGAATCCAAACATCTACAGAACTACAAGATTTGAATCCCTCTATAAGATTACTTTTTTGTGTATATGTGACAGGTTAATTTGAAACAAAACTCTAAAGCAACCATTTCTGAATGTTTGTGTGACTTACTAGTTACTCACAGTGGTGGGCACTCTTCCACATAACTATCATACTTATTAACATACCCTCTCTTACGTTCTGTTTCCTTTCTTCATATCCGACCTGGAAGGAAATTCATGTAGGAAGCCTTGGACCTGATTTGCCCTAAGTGCTAATAAGAGATGTGCCTATCATGAAACCGCAGACTCCTATTTTTATCAGTGTGACTATCATGAAAGTCCCTATGTCCCCTTTTACATAAGTAATTTTTCAAAGAATTCTCAGAGTAGCAATCTAAGTGAGAGACTAATAAATCATCATTTTGCCCTGACTTACTTTTATGGCCTGTATGGGAAGGCCCAACCTCTGACCTAAATAGATAGCAGGTTGCAGTTGAACTTTTATATTTTGAAACTGAGAAAAGTGACAGCAGGAAAGATACAAGGTTATCTTACTATAATGGGCAGGTTTATTGCAACAAGAGGTGATTAAGACTTTCTTTCTAGAGCATTCCAGAAGCTGGAGTGACTGGCATTCGGCTTCCAGATAATAACTGCTACAAATGCTTTCTTGACTTAGTTTGACTGCTCCATCCACCAGCATGGGTCAAGGCTCTCTGAGTTCTTAGAACTCCTCAGAGGAAGACACAGAGCAAGTGCAGCTGGCTTGCCTCGTTCTAGGACTGGGGGACTGGCACCAGCACCACTGTGGTGTCATCGTGGAACCATCCAGGGCAGAGCTCTCCTTGTCTGAGGATGGCTCTTTCTTTCAGATTGTTCTATCTCACAGATCAAATGCTTCGTTCTGAAACTGAAGAGAAGGGAGATGCCTTTGATTTCAAATTTTAAGAGTATGGCTTCCCGAGCTTCACTTTCGAAATCTTCAATTTCAGGATTACTCCCTTGGAAGCCAGTTGGGTCTCGATGCACGTGCATGCCTTTGGGAGATGGTGCTCTGTAGCCCAGGGAAAAGATACGCTGTGCAGGAGGAAGTTATGTCACTAGGGGGCAAGGTGTGAAGGACCCTGGGTAAGGAAAGAGCAGATGCTTCATAAGGTTGCTTAGTTGTTTATTTTAGAGAATGAACTCTGACTGCAGGTAGCAAGAAGTCAAGAGTGCGCTGAGCATGTGCTGCGGTCTCTGGTTCCGTCCAGCAGTGTCTGCTTGCTGCTAGTCTATGGCGTGAGAAACATGAACACTGTGTCAGTACAGAAACTAATATATCAATGTGTGGACATACTCCTTTTCTCCTTCCTCCTCCCTTTTCTTACTTTGCATTAGGGATTGAATTCAGGGCCTTATGCATGCTATGTACACAGCAACTACTGAGCTACACATACCCACAGCACCTATGCAGTTAAATGGCAACAACTGGTAAATGAGAGAGCTGTTAAAGACCGGAGTGGGTGTCATTTTTAAAAAAATGATAAGCAGTTTAATTAGTGTGAATGCATATTTAGTGTATTGCATTTTTACAAAATTAGTGATTTACAAATGAGCAGGAGCTCAAAGAAGCCTTGTTGATTACAAGAAGTTTGAGATGCTCTGTGTCTCAGTGCTAACATAGAGTTAGATGGAGAAGATCCCTTAATAGATGAAGAAGATAAGTCTTCTAAGGGGAAGGGATTTACAATGAGGAAAGGAAAGAAAAGAAGGGTTTGAAGATGGCCAGTAGATGCCACAGTCACACTCTCACACACAGAAGTATTAAAAACAAACTTTTTTTTCTTAAAGAACATAGTTTAGAGCTAGGCAGACTTTGAGATTGTAAGATCTAAACTCAGGAGCCAGAACCAAACCCTCTCTTTATTTCTAGTCCCCCAACACCAAGGTTGGCATCAGGTGTTTAGCACAAATTCACCACTACTCTTTTCTATTAAGGGGAAAAAAGGAAAAAGAATAGCATTTATCAGTTAGCTTAGGTCCCAGCCCCGAGCCCCACTGGGCTCATTTGAAGGAGACACGTAGCATCAATGTATTTCTTTATGTTTCATGGTTAACTTCAGCTTTTTCCTCTTGAGTTTTATTCAAGAATTTTTAGCCTAAAGTTTCCATTTAAAAGTTAAGCTCATTTTCCCCCTCTTATACTCCTTTCATGAATAAATTAAGCAGAGAACGTGTCAAAAATAATTTTAAATGAATATATGTGCAACCAACATCTTCAAGGCTCAAAATAGATGGCCTTGGTGCTGTTATAAATTGCATCCTCTTTTCCTCCCCCACCCAGTATCAGGGAAAGTAGGCTGTCAGAGAGCCAGGAAAGCAGAGGCCTTCCATTTTGCTCTGGTGGACACACACTGCCTATGCGTGGTCTCTCCACCTGTCTGACAGGCGAGACACCCTGGTCTCAGTGTGGCCCCGGGCAGCGAAGCTTGACTTAGAGTCTGCCAGCAAATGTGTGTCTGCAGGTTCTGCTTAGTGTTCCCTGGCTCGCTCCTCTCAGCGCTGCAACGCCCAAATGTGTGTGTAATGAAAATCGACGCTGGGGATGCGCTCTTCTCCCCTGCTGCACAGGCCCACAGCCTGGAGCATGGTGGCAGCAGCAGCCAACTCATTTCCTGAAGACGCCCAGAGGAAGCTGAGAAAGTATTGCCCACACCACTTGCCTGACTCAACAACACGGAGCATCAAGTTCACTGAAAATAGAAAGGGAAGGCAGCAGTGTGTTAGAACAATGCTCCCAGGTCAGAGGCTTCTAGAAGAGAGTTCTGTCCTCCCATAGTATTGTAAGATACATGGAGGGGAGGGAACAAACTATCCGCTCAGTGGTGTTTAGTTTCTTCTCACCCACCTCCTCCCTCCTTCCCCGATTTGTTTAGTAGGTCAGTTGTTAGACAGCACTCCTTTTTTATTTAATAACCACATGCTTATTACACAGTGAGTCACTCATTGATTGATAAATCCAAGACATGAAGCTTACTAAGAATCTTAAGATGGTTTAAGAGGCTGGGAAATGTTTCAGTCTTCTCTGTAACCTGACACAGACTGACGTCAGCCTCATGAGGAATAGGCCACCGCACAGTTAGACCATGGAAGCCTGCAGTTGGGGGTGTCGGTGAAACAGTCAGTTTCATGTCAGAGCAAGGACTAAGTCATAGGTTAAAGCCGCACTCGGGAGCAGCCTGTCAGGCAGACATCTAGCTAAGTGACATCTATGTTCCACAGTGGCTCTGTGCAGACTTTAGCACACTTCCTGTCACTGTGGAGAGAACTGAGTCTCTTTCTTGTGTCCTGGAGTTTACAAGGGAAGAAAAATGGGCTGCTTGGGTTTTGAGGTCTAGGAGGAATTACTTCTTCAGAGAAGGTACTCTAAGATGTCAGCCTTGGAAACTTTGTTATCTTTACCAGAGAAGAGCCTGTTACTGACTAAAAGATTTACCAAAACAATGGACCCGATGTAGGAGGGTAATTTTATATGAATGTACTTCTACTTGTACATGACATCTAAAAACAAAGTACCATGTCCTGAGTGGTTCATGTGGAGGGGCAGAGAGCTGGTAAGCAGGCCTGCCTTCTGGAAGCTGACTCGGTGTGCTTCAGCAGGCTGGCTTTTCTTGATTTAGACACAACCTTGTTCTGTCAACTGCCCTTCATTTCCTACAAATCGTACTTGAGGCTTGATGAGGATGAACGGATATGTAACATCACAGGAGCTGTTCTTCTGTGCTTCTGTGTGTTCAGAGACTTCAATGCTTTAAAATGAATTCATGTAAAATATGATGATGATGATGATGATGATGATGAGTCCTTACCATGTTTAGTCTAGAAAATTTGAGGCCAACTAAGGGCACGATCCATTACTCTAGCTAGCCATCTTTGGCAAGGTTATAGTGTTGACAAATTAAGGCTACAGATAGTACTTCCTCCTTTCTAAACTTAGCTAGTCTTTGTCATTAGAGGGAAAGCCATCTTTTCCTTCCTGATAGTGTCCTTTGCTAATAGCATCAGCATTGCAACCCAGGGCTCCTTAAATTCTACTGTGAGCACTGCTGGCACTTGGGTTCTTTCTCTCCCTGAAAGAAGACATCTATTCAGAATTCTTAATGGTTGAATGGGTCTTTAGTGTTTCGGCTGAGAAAGGATGATAATCCTATTAAGGAATAATGAAATCCATCTACAGCAAAAGGAAAGCCCATGTTAGAACTGTAGAGGAACCCAGATTTTGATCCTGCACCCAGACTGACTTTCACAAAGAATTATCTGTCAATGTAGAGGGGATCATGGCGCTGGAGACCACTCATAGCACTGATAACATCTTAGATGCCGCTTTATGTGTTTGCTTTTCATTAGAGTCAGGAACGGTTCGACGCTGTTGCTGCGATATCGTCAACATTTATCCCTGTCTGTCTTTCATGTACAAAGGCTTAGGGATGCCAGAAAACAAACTGTTAACGGAGAATTAACTTCTTTGGCATGCTTTCATACTTATCTTCCAAATTAAAGAAAATGAAATGGGCAGAAACAGAGTGTAGATTACCTCCTTTTTTGTCAAAAATGGTGGGAATTTGAAAATTAATAATAAAAAAGGGAACAGATGCAGTAACATGCCAGAGGGAGATTAATGTGGAGAGTAAAATCTGTGAGCAACAAAACCGAAGCAAACTGAATCAGTGGGAGGTGGTTGTACAATCAAAATCAGGATAAAAGAGAAATTACAAACAACCCTGCACTTGTCAAAGTAGTAGTAATGAAACCCTGACTCTGCCAGCAGCGAGAACCTGTGTTAGCACTTTGGGGTAAGGATGGTAGCCGGGTGCCAGGTAGGAGGGCAGTGTTAGGTTGCTGGGCAGCAGCCATCTTGTGTAGAACAGATGGCACTGAAAGCTGGCAGGGGAGGGGCTCCTTAGCAGAACTAATCAGACAGTAACAGATAGGGCAGCTGGGAAGACTGACCACAGAGAGGGAGCCTGCGGGGTAGCTCAGTGCTACGATGTGTGCAGTGGTGTGCCCATTGGTCTGCGGGAAGACCTTGCAATGCCTTTCCCATCGATGGACACACTGAAACTTTTGTTCAAAAGGGAGAATTGAGTTGGAGTGTGTCAAACTTGGGGGTGGGGTTGGTTATTGGAGAGAGGCTGAGAACGGAGGAGCTGCCCATCTCTGAATTCATTGCATGAGTTTTCAATGTCAGCTTCGGTGGAGCTTTGACTGCTGCAGCATGTGTGGCTCTGCCGTTGTCATCCCCACTATAGCACACCAAGTGACCGCTCTGTGTATTATCCACAGTTCGCAGCATCAGGACCATACCTAAGATTAGAAAAGACTTCCTGGTATGATTTCTACCGCATACATCTCTCACAAATGGAAACTAAAAGCAACCAGGTGACATGTGCATTTCTCCTTAATAATTCGTTATAACCTGATTTTAGCTATGCCTGGCTTAGAGCCACTTGCTCATCCTTTTTGCTCCAGGTAATTGTGAACTGAACAACAAAATCTAAGCATAATTTAGAGCCCAAACCTTAAAACAAAAATCAAATTACTGTGCAAAACTGAGAAGCCAACCTGTTAAATTTAATTGTGCATTGAGAAGCCACAATTCCAGATAGGTCAGCATATTTGTTCAAATGCTGTGACTTTGACAACAAGATCCAGGTCTCCTACATCTGTTTCCGAACTTGTATCTTTCTTTCTCCCTTTTTCTTTTCCAGAAGGTTTATAGCTTGGCTCACATTATTCATTTTGGAGGGGGAGGGGGAAACGTTACCGGGATTTGAAATAGGTGGTATAGCATAGCCATATGCTATTTATGCAGCAGTTTCTGCAATAAATCTAATTTAGTGCTGTCAAAAAATCAGACTTATTTGATATAGCGGCACATTAGTAAATGATTGTGGCAGATTTAAAGTTGTCATTTAATCTCTTCTAACTCTTAGCAGAATCTTGCAAACCCGTCTTCCCTCTCATCAAGTCTATGAAAACCTCCCAGGTCTTTGTCCTACAGTACTGCAATATTTTCATGTCTCGAAGCAGGTTTTGCCTAAAGGTAACTGAGAAAAAAGGGTGAAAAATGAATATCCTCTGTTGTCAAAATAACGTTGGCAGACAGGAATGAGTGAAGCAGGGGAAATGATAGTGTCTCCAGCCTGTGCAGTTCTTAGAAAAGCAGAGCAGCTAGGCACGTTCAATATGAAGAGAAGCTAACATCAGTTCTTTATTAAGGAGCTTAAATGTTTTACCTTGCATCCTACACCCATATGCTGTTTTAGGAAAACTGGCATTAAAGATGTGAGCGACATCAGCTCCGTCTTCACCTAGTACTGCCCTTAGAAACGGCTTTCCTCTTCTCTTCTGCAACCTGGCAACATAAGTGTGCTGCTTTTTTTTTTCCTGTAGAATTTATGTCTAAGGTGTTGTTATCAAATAAAACTTTCTCCTTCCTAGTCTTCCTGTTTCAAAGATAAAATAAACAAATTGCATATTAGGCAGGCAAATATTCTCTGAATTCCTGAGTGAGTCCTTCTGCAAGAGTAGCCCTGACGCATTCGGCTTTTACAGAAGGGAGCCGTGTGTGGGAGCATGCATCCAGGCGCCCGCCCGTGTGTGGCTGCAAGTGATGGCTCAGTGATCTTTCCCACTTGTTTCTGTTCTTATCTATTAACTTCCAAAGGAAGGTAGTGTGTCTTAGGGACCGTGCCCCTCACTGTAGTGCGAGCAGCCTCTATGAGACCAGCATTCTGCTGACGCTCGCTTCTTTCATCCGCCACCGAAGGGGTCTACTTACCAGTGCTAACTCAGTGCCATTCAGAAGCAGGGGTCCCGGTGACCAAACACCCACCAAACACAGATTGCCCTAAAGAGAAAGAATATCCAGAAAGGCATTAAGCTTGCTGGGCACAACAGTTTTGAAATTTTCTCCACATAAAGCAGAAACTATGTAGAAATTCTATTTCAGAGAGATACAAAAAGAATACTCCCCTTTGAGCTCATATTTTCAGTACAGAATCCATATATTAAATATTACTGCATATTACATAAGAAGGATTTAAATAATATATTTAGGGTTAGTAATATATTGGGAATTGGTGCTAAAAAATATCCCTTCAGTTAGATTTTAAGCTGTAAATTTTGTTTGGCTTTGTATTTAGCAACACAATGATTTTCCTTCACATGTCCGGAAAACTGCTTTGAGAAAAATATGTTTTATAAATTGTGCATATTTAACCAATCAAAACCCTCAAGTTTAAATTTTAAATTCCTTGTGTTTTCTCGACTGGTTAAAAATTAAAACCTGCTTTCAATTTTCAAAAGATTGAATTCCTTAATTTTTAAGGAATTTATAAAACATTTGTAGACTTCTGGTTAACATGAGCATTTGAGGCCTGATTAATTCTCAAGGTGATCCTGTGCAATCCCCTGTAGCCCCCTGAATGAATGCTGTCATGTGATGTTTAGATGTGCCTGGTGACAGGGCTTTGGTTACATACCTTTAAAAAAAAAAAAGCTTCCCCTTTTAAATTTGAATTCATAAATTTGAAGATAGTCACTGCTTTTTTTCTTTTCTGGACAATAATAGTTTCTGAAAATACTAATAAGCAATTAAACCTGAGAGGGTTCTGCTGCCTTGAGAGACCAAGTATCCCGTGGCTGAGGCTAACAATCGATTGACCCAAATGTCCAGTTCCCTTCATTTCTGTGGGTCGCGTCCTTCGCAGAGCTGATGTGCCGGGCAGCTCACTCCTCCGTAGGTAGACTGTTCACTTGGCCGTCTCCACTTTGTTATTATTTAAGCAAAACCTTATTTTTCAATGTTAGATTTAAAATGTGCATGGTTTGATGTGTAGGTTCTGGATTATAAGTTTTTCAAGGCAGTGATGGAGCTGTGTGTTAATCCTTAGCTTAATATCGAAATGGTACATGCTTGCACATTTTAAGCCTTTCAGTGTAAAATTTCTTAATTGGAATACTCTCTCCCTTGGCTAATCCATTAGAGAAAATATTTATCCCTCGAGTTAATGCCGCATACTATGGAGCGAGTTTTACATAGTGTAAGCTTGTTTGTGATATTTTGATTTCACTTTAAAACTTTTATTTTGATTCTGATGCATGTAGTTCCTACTCCATATAAAGAGAAGTGCAGACACACATAAAGGAAACACATATCAGCTGTCTGCTTCTACAGACGAGCATTAGAACACCCCGTCTTTACTACTTCAACTCCAAATTATTGTCTTCCCGAACTCAAAAGTAATTTTCACAAGTGAATTACACAACAGAACTTCATCTTCTGCTGGCTGGCAGGAGAGGACTTCAGTCCCTGCGACAGTGCACTTGACAGTGACCTTGAGGGGCTTCGCTTCTTGAGGAAGAAAGCAGAAGCTTGCGGTAAACAAAGTTCACTTCTGACAGATGGATTGAATGACAGAAAGGTTGCCAGTGCCAGAATAGCCCTGGCAGAGGAGGGAATGTTCAGTGGAATCCAACAGGAGAGGAGGTGTGAACAGGTGCAGGGTTGCTGACGGAAGGGGAACCAGATGGAAGGAGCCACAGCCAGTTTATTTAAAGGAAAAGGCAGAAAACATTGAAAGGCTGTGCGATCCGTGGCTAAAAGTGTTCATAGAGGAAGGTAAAAATTCACAAAGCAAAACTGCACAGTGGGGTAGCTAACACTTAGCATAATGGTAGTAATTTGTGAGTTTAGTTTGGAAGTTGCAATTGAAATACATTCATCTTGGCTCTTTGCACCATCAAGGATAGATATTTGAAAGTTGTTTTTTTTTTTTTTTAAGTCTCCAAGCTTTTTCAAATCCATCCATTAATTTATTTTTTTCCCAGCCAGAAGCTCCGATGTGATAATACTAAAATGGTGTCGTCAGCTAAGAAAAGAAAAAATAAATAAATAAAGTGAAGGTTAACATTCCATTCAAATTCATCTTGTGACGCTTCAGTTTTGTTCACATATGGAAGCAAATGCATGCAGTGTTGGGTGACATCTGTAATATCCAAGGAATTCGCAGTGTTAGGATAGATGCTGTGGCTTGTTTTCTCTTGTTCGGAGTCTCTGTTCATTTTGTGAAGTCCAGCATGTTATTTCGGTGAGGAGAGTGCTTGAAAATACACATTTGTCAACCACAAACTGCTAGTCAGCTTGTGCTGCTGGGGTGGCCCTGGCTTCTGTGGCCTTCGGTAGCTTTCAGGCAGACTCCTGCACATTGAGGTACGGTTTGAAATAGGAATGACATATAGGGGGGCAAGCCGAGAGGGCTTTCTTGTTTTCTTGGACAATTTAAAATTAAACTTTCTTCCATCCTTGCTAATAGCCTTTGCTCATTCCATGCCTGCAGCTCACACAAGCCTTTGTCTCCCACACTATCTGAAAAGTTTCCTGCATTATGAGACCAGGAAGAAGATGCCAGTGGAGGGGGAGCGACTGGGTGGCAGTATCAAAGATGACAACGCAAATGGACGGCTGGTTTCAGGTTTTCAGAACACACGTTCCTAGAGACTAGAGACAGGAAATCGAGTAGTGCTCACAGTCTGACCCAGAGCAGTCGGCATCAAGCAGAGTGCATTTGGCTGAGTCTGAAGGCCTGGAACACTTTGTATTTCCAAGTAATCTAGGATCCACGACACCCTTTTGCCAGTAAATAGGAGGACCCGGACTTTGGTTATCAATTGAATAAGATGTTTATTTAATCCTGTTTGCTTGTGGACTTGAGCGCTTTTGCTCTCGTTTTAGTCTGAGTAAGGCTATGCACGGCTCTGTCTCGGAGGGAAAATAGTACATGATTTCAAATTTACTTGAGAGCGACTGGAGTCCATTTGCTTCTATTGTAACGAGCTACTTCTGCCACCTTTCCTGTCAGAGTAACTGCTGCCTTCCTCTGTCAGTGCCGTAGCATGGAATACATGTGTGTCCCATGCTAACTGGAATACACACGATCCACGGGGTTCAAACAGAAACACCCTACAGCAATTAGTGCTGCACTCTAATGTTCAGTCCATAGACTGGGCTGCCTGCCTCTCCTTCGTAGGTAGAGCAAGTAACTTCCCCCAAATAGGTCAAGTTTGTGGTACCCAGGGTAGTTCATCCAGGGCCTTTCATTAAGGGGGTCTTGCAAGGTTTTCTTCAATAAAGGGGTAACAGCTTGGTTGCTGTTCACCATCACTGACTGAGCACGTGTTCTATTCCAGCTGCACAAAGCACCACTTAAAAGTTTTAAAATGAAGAAGCCACAATTCTTCTCCACAGATAACAGACACGGTAGTAGAAAACTTTGTAAGTTTATGTATCAGTATTTATGTTCATTGTTATATTTGAACAGTTATAAATTTAGGCTTAAGGCTAACTAAATGGGTTAATAAAAGTATTTACCTCATCCAGTACTTGCTGTAATAGCTGAGAACTGATGTGCATAGAAGCTAAGTCGCTTGCCCAAGGCCACAGTTGTTTAGTGGCAGCAGGGGTAGAATGGCCATCTCCTTAGTAAGTATACTGCGCTTCCCATGTTCTACAAGTCTAATTGGACTAATTGGCAGTGCAGCTTATCAGGTAAATATATAAAAGCCCATACCTCATGGAAACTTCCTGTTAAGTCTCTATACATCTCTCAGAAGAAAGATTTTAAAGATACACAGGAAACTCTGGGTTGGTTTATGGTGAGGCTCCTATAAACTGTCGCGTGGCAATTACTTGCTCTAAGTCTCCATCACTGTATCTCCCCTCCTGCTCCCAGCAGTGCGTTGGCGCTAGGCTGCGCAGTTCCTAGAAGGAGAAGGAAGGAGATGCCATCCACTTCCAGCTCAGCCAGCCCTCTGAAATGGGTGCAGGGTATACAGGTTCCTTACCGACACCCATACCAGTCACCTTGCCAGAAGGGCTTCCATATCTTCTGTCCCAATTTTGCTTTTATGATTGTTCTTGAAGGTAACATTGGCATTTACATAATTAGGGGGCATTTGGGTGACTTGAGATACTCTCAAATCTGATTCTGAGATTTAATATAATAAACCATTAGTATGAATACTTTGGTATATAAATCTGTCAACAGTCTCTGCCTGAGGCTTAAAAGGATGGACAGCTAAGCACTACTCTGAAATATCCCCACCCTTCAGCACAAGGCTCCACCTCCGTCTGCATGCATGGACTCCACGGAAGTGGAGCAAATCATGACAGTAAGCCAGCTCTTAAAATCAAGAGCTTTGCATTTATTTCATGTTAATTCTTTGCAAATACTGGGGAAGTTGCCTATAATTTATCCTTATTACAAGGAGACTCCACCAGTGAGTTTTCTATAAATAACCATCTTATAATGATAATGATGCCTGAAACTGGGACTTTCAAGAGGAATTCGTCTGTGTGGTCCTAGCTTCCCCCACCCCCTTTTCTGGGTTTTCAAATTTGATTTCTTCCAGAAATTCAGCTCCACTGTCTTTTTTATGGAAGTTTGAAACCATTCCGTGGCTTATTTGTATTCCTCAAGGTGCAGATAAGGAGAGATTTAACTAGAAAAGCAGAAGATTAGCTCACCAGGTAGGGGTAGTTCACTAAACTAGCTAACAGGTTGATAACTATATGGTCTCTGGGAGAACTTGGAAAGAGTTCATTTCTTACTAAAAACAAATGACGAAGACCGGGAACATGATTGCTGGAAATTGAGTACAGAAATCCCTAGAAAACTCTCAGACAACCTGTGATTTCTCACTTAAAAAATAAAGATGATCAAATGCTAAACATTTTCCAATTGTATTTGAGTTTGTATTCATGTACAGAAATGATATCTTCCTATGGTTGAATAACTCTGTAATTTGGTTTGTAATTTAATATTAAATGTGGAGGTTTATTTTCAGAGTTACTTAAAACCAGATTTAATTTACAAAAACCAAAAGGGATAGCATTCATGGTTTAAGGGTGGTATGGGCTGTACCTCACACATCTCAGGCATGCTCTCTGCCACCGGGTTACATTTCCAGGCTTCTCATTTATCTCATATGATGTGGGACATTCTTCAGCCCTAGCTGTTCTCACTGTCCTCTTAGAATTATCCTTTCTTCTCCCTTTCAAAAATGACTGATGTAAGTTAGAACATTTTCAAGGTTAAAAAGAATGTTGTTGTAATAACACTTTTTATAAAGTTTTGAATTTTGAATGTATGCCTTCAGAAGACATATCCATTTAGTATATTTTAGCAGTACTGTTATTTTTATTCGTGGAACACTGGGTTAAAAATAATGCTTTGATATGGGAGGTAGACCAGGAGGTTATCCTTGGATAGCCCAACATGGAATACATACAAAAAGCAAAGATTGCAAATAAGCTACATGTATACTTAGTAGACACATTTTCTTAAGTAACAGGAAGCAGGTATCATTAATTTTAATTGTATAGCTTATTTAAGTCAATAGTTAGAAAATAGTATGGTTTCTATGTGATCAGGATAACACATTATAAAGACATGGTCTGCCTCTTCTTCTTCCTTCCTCCTGTGCTCTCTCCCCATCTGAGTCTGCTTCACAGCATGGAGTCATTCCATTGACTCCATCTCAGATGTTCAATAGCCTTCTGTACTGGCATTTGCTAACTCTAAACTTTGTCCCTACATTTCCCCTCATGTTACATAACATAGACACAGTTACACTGTGTAAGCTTAAATGCCAGGCCCTGATTTCTAGAGTTACAAGGTCTTTTAATAAAATGGAGTAATATTTGCTTTTTTAAAATTTGTTGGCAGAAGCCTAGCCTCATTTTGACTATTCCTGTTCTGATGTACCATCTCTTGAGGAGGAATAAGATAAAAGAACAGATAGACTGTACAGCATGATAATACAAAGATTCTAGAGCTTAGCATCATCTTTGACATGATAGAAGTTGTTGAAAGTAACTTTGATAAAGAAACCAACTAGATTCTAGTCAGTGGCTCAGCTGTAGACACCCCTTAAATGGTGACCCAGACTGGACGATGCTAACTGCTTCATGTGGAGACCCCACAGCATCCCAATATGACTTTATGAAGGAGAACCCTGAGGCTGACCAAGGAGAGGTTCCATGTTGGCAGCATACTCCTGAGAAGGGCCAGGGCTGAAGCCTGGGCCCAGGTGTGCCCTGGCGCTCAAGAGCACATCCGCGGTTCAACACACCTTCCCTGTGTAGCTGTTAGCTGTCACACAGAAGGTTTTATTTTCCTCAGGCTGATTATCTTTGAGATTATTATAATTGCTGCTTCACTTTGGATAGTCATCTTCTAAGAAATAAATGAATATAATGATTGTACTAATTACTATTTTTGAATTTACTATGTTATCATTAAGCTAAAAATACTGTATGTGTAATATCTGCATTGTTCTATAAGGAAAGATACTATTAAGGACCCTGGTTTGTTTTGTTTTGTTTTTTTTTTTCATTGAGTAGGATGTTAGACCTCTTTAGGACACAGAGATAACACATAAGGGATTCTGGTGCCAAGCCTGGTAGACATTAAGACCTAGTTACTTAAATTCTTCCTCCTGTGTTGAAAGGAATGTTATAGCCCTACTATCAGTAAAGCGATGATAGCTCAAAGCCCACGCTGTTCTCAGAGGTATTATGGGATTCCAGTTACTTACATTCCTCTTCTTGAGACATGCCTAAAAAGTAGAAATATAGAAGAGAGTTGGAAAATAACTTTAGAATAGACGAAGGATCAGGTCATCAAGATGGAGACAGCTGGATGTAGCAAGAGGGATTATGAGGGATGATGTAGCTAGGGGGTAAAAGGAAGCAGAGGACCACTGAGCCCTGCTGCATTGTGGGGTAGAGGAGACCGAAGAGTGGAGGGAAGAGCTGTCCCCAGCGCAGTTCTGAAGCCAAGCAGAAAAAATGTCAAATCATGACAGCCCAATCATCGAGGCCCGAGCAGCATTTACCTCATTGTGGAGAATGAGACAGTGGGAATCTGAAGACACTCAGTTCTGTTGCCTCTCATAAAAGTGTAGTGATTCTCAGCTCCAGAGTGGGCAAATGACACAGTGTCTCCCCAGCATTGAAAGTGAGCATTGAATTTGGTGTGGTTTGCTTAAGAAAGCATTGGCATAGTCATATTATTTTAAACATATTTCTATTGCAGATGAATGCTCTCATATCTGTCCTTACACTCCAGATGAATAAGCACTACTGTCATGTTTGATGAAAAAGTTATTACAAAAATTTGCTTAATAATAATTCTTGCTGTTTGTCATATTTATCAATAAATTTAATAGCTAACAAAGATCCTAAAACTTCTCCATGTAGTTTAATATCCTATAAACTATTTAAGATTTTAATAGCAGAACAGGAATTCATCAGTGCTCACTATTATTTGAGTGTGATGTGCTTCCTTTATTTATTGATAGGAAGGCCATATAATGATCCTATTAGTGCCTGATTTGAAGTTATTCATCAGATGGACTGATACCTGAATATATTGATATTTTACAGTGGAAGAAAGCATAAATGGATCAAAGACTTAGACAAATTTTACATGGACAAATTATGGATAGAAAATAGGAATTTTTGATGATGTGAAGATACAAAGTCAAAAATCATCATCTAACTTATTTATGTAGCAGCAGATTTGTATTCATTTTTAGTGTGGAAATTTGGGCACATGGTACCTTAAAACAGGCCATAGAAGTGCTTTACAGTTCATGAGAACTTTGTCCAACAATCGTTTAATACATCCCCCACCCACTCCTGCCCTGGGCCAATGAGAGAAAGTGAAACAGAAAACTAGTCAAGTGCACATTTGATGGTCATTTAGCTTAAGTATATACCTGCGGTTCCTACCACATCTAAAGAAGCCATTGTAGAAATTGCTCTTACTATTGCTGTAGTAATAAGTGCTTTTCCTGCTTCTAATGTTGTCCCTTCTCCATCTGTTCCCTTACTGCCGCCAGAGTGATCTTTCTCAAGCACGGGTGTGATCACAACACTCTCCTGCTTAAAACCCTACATTGGCTCCCTATTTCCCTCGGGATGAGGGCCTTAAAAATAGCTTCAAGTTCTGGCTCCTGCTTCCATCTCTAGTCTCATCTTTCTTCAGTAATCTCCCCTCTACCAACTGCTCACTGCTACCCCACAACATACACATCCCGGCCTCCGACTGTGCCAGATGATTGCGGGTTTCCAGAGGCACCTGGCTCCCCCTCCTCTCCCGGTCTGTACACATGCTGGCCACTAGCTTGTCACAGTATTCTCCCCAGCCTTTGTAAGTTCAAGTTCAACTCAGACTAAGTCTTTACTTGTATAAGCCTCCTCTTTTATTTGTCCTTTACTTGTATAAGTCACGAGCCACTCCCTCACCCTTAGCTCATGGACCTGAGTAACACAGTAAGAATTTAGTTAATACTTACTACACTCTGGTAGCCTTGCACTTTAAAAAATAGAAAGCATTGCTTATTTTGTTTACTACACTAGAAATTCTTCCAGGGCAGGGTCTGTGCTTTGTGTATTGGCACATCTTGGTACTTTGTCTTTTTCATAAAGAAGTTGCCTAAGTGTTTGCTGGATGGGCATTGCACTATTTGAGGAAGCACTAGTTCCCTGCATGTAAGGCAGTGCTGTGGAATGGAAAGGGCACTGGGCTTGGGGACGGAAGACAGGTCTCTTCCAGGTCTGCTAGTTAACTAGCTGTACAGGTGGCCCTGAGCAAGTCCCCATGTAAGGCTGGGAAGGGGGCTCCATGGCTAAGAGAGCATGCAGCTCTTGTAGAAGACCCAAGTTCTGTTCCCTGAACCCACATTGTCACTTGGCTCACAGCCACCTGTAGCTACAGCATCCCGGGAGCTGATGCTCCCTTCTGGCCACCACAAGCACCAGCATACACATGCCGTACACTCATACAGATACACATAAATAAAAATAAATATTTTTAAAAGAGAGAAAGGAAATATCTTAATATTCCAAGCTTGAGATACCTCCTGTAAAACAAGAGTATCTCCTCCAAATCTCTGAATTCGTTGGAAGAAAAGACAGGTCAATGCATCTGACTGTGTCTCGTGAAACAGAAGGCACAGTCGTATGCTGGATGAAGCCACAGAGTCTACTGATCGGTTCTAAGAGAGGGCTGGTATAACTCAGAGCTCTTCCTAATGTGAGGGCACACAGCAACCAACCAAGTACACACCTGTGTGCCCATTTGTGAGTGAATGTGACCAGATGTGTCTAATACGAGCAGACACTATCTAGATGTGCATGCCTCCTGTTTTGCCTTGAAGGTGAGTTATCAAGTGTATGGAACTGCTGTAAGAACAGTGCTTGAGGGAGATGTATTTTCAGAGATGTCTGTTGAATATTTCCTTTCCTTTGTGTATATTTCTTTGAAAGAAATTGACCTCCTTTTAGTTTCTGCTTTCTTTCCAAGAACTGACTCATGCTTGGATCTGAAGCTTAGATCTCAACATTGCACTTAAAGTTCTGACACAGTTTCCAGCAAGGAAAATGAAAGCAGTTTATCATAGGAAGGATGGGGGATGCCACTAAGGAAGGAAGATTATAGAACCTGGGTCTTTCCTCGTTACCCCTCCTCAGAGTTTGGATGTTTACTTAAATATAAGTACACAGTCACTGTTGGCAGTAGCCAGGCACTGCCAAGTCACTTGGTTCATCTAAAAACATGAAAAATACTGTGCTGTCTGCTAAGGTTATGACTGATTTTGTATTGCTATTCCTTGGAATAATAATGATGATAAAGCAAAATTAAATCCTTAGTTAATGGAATTCTCTCATCACTTTTTTTGTCAGTCAAAAAGACATGCATATGGGAAGATTCTTAGGATGCTCTCCTAACAGTCATTCATTCATCTGCTCATTTGTCCATTAAGTATTTATTGACTATACAACTATATTAGGCACCACCCAGGAGCTGTAGATAAATTCATGAGCAAGCAAAGGTCAGTACCTTGTGCATTTACATTCAGATAGATGTCCATAACAATATTTCCTAGAAGTCCTATCAGCTAAGGCAAAGACTGTCCATGATACCTTTCAGTTTTAATGCAGAGGGTGGTGTCTTCCTTGGCACAAGAGATGTACACACTAGGAAGATATGGCCCCAAACATACAGGACAGATGGGGAAGTGGTTAGTCACATCCTGGCCTTCAGGATGTGACACATGAGACTTACATGTGTGGATGACTGACATAAGATCCCAAAGTCTTTTTAACCCTCTATAGTTTCTCTGCATCTCTTATAAGTGACTGAAGAGAAGCAAATCCCTGAATGTCAAAGGCAGAGAGTATTGGAATCCTAGATTATACCTTTAACTGAGGAACCAAGAAGAATTATATAACCTTCAGGATTCCTTACTTGTAAAATGAAAACAAAAAAGCAGCCTATCCAATGAGGTTGGTGGGAGGGATATAAAAAACACGGAAAGAACTTAGTTTGTGATAAACTTTAGTAAATGCTAGCTTGTCAAATGATCAGTAGCTAAGAGGATTTTAAAATTTTTTCCTGTTATTAATAAAGAGCCTAGTATTATTGAAACATTCTCAACACCCACATAAACAAGGAGGTTGATGCCCCAATGACACATGTTAGTTTCTCCACTGGAATGCATAAAAGGACTTCCTGGACAAATGCTGGTTCCAAGAAAGCATAAGGCCATATAAAATGAGCCCACGGCATCCTGGGCTAGAAAGACTTGACATACAAGGACAAAAAGGGCTTGTCACACAAGAAACAGTTTGAATGGGGCTCTATTACCTGACTGCAGGAAGAGTTGAATCTTCAAATCAGTAGTCAAAATGGATTATCATGCATTGAGTACAGTATGAGTCAATCCAGAACTCCAAAGTGAGATGAGTAAACTCATGGAAAAAGGAGATTCTTCCATGCAGGACAATAACCAACTAGCTAATAGTAACTAATATGCATAAGGGATTATGGGAGTAGAAAGGTCGTTATCATCACTACGTGCAAATCGTATCTCATCTACGTTGCAAATCAGATATTGTTATTACAATAAGATATTTGCATAATATCTGCATCTTCTAACAGATTGCCTATTAATTACAAATCCGAGAAATCCGAGAGAGCTCACCCAACCCCATCCATTACGAGGCTGCTTGATACCAGCTCATGTGGGCAATCTCGTATTTTTCTTCCCAGCCATTAGGCCAGTGATGGGTCTCTGGTACTTTAAAACAGGTTGTAGTGGAAATGCCTATAGTGGATGTTGCTTCACTCTACAAATGAAAGATTTCTTCCCTAGCCCATAAGAACAGTCATTAAACATTTCCAAGTATGTTAATGATACAGACCAAGTGATCAAGATTAGTGTTGTCGTCGATCTGAGACAAATGGGTACCGAGTGTCCAAACTACCACCCTCGCCAAGCTCCTGCCTTCTGCCTCTCTCCACATTCCTTCCAGAAGAGTCTTTGGTTAGTCAGCGTGTAAGCTGTGCAAAGCTTTGTTGTTGCAGATGCTCTTTCATGGCAGTAGTGGTAGTGACTCTAGAGATAGGACATGCTATGCAAGCGCTCCACAACTTCCCAGCTTGGATCCCAGCTTCTCAGAAGTTTCTTCAACCAGGGAGGTGACTGCCACAAAGGGCTGTGCTTTAAAAATAAACAACTTAGGCCCCCAAGGTATTTGTTGTATGTGCAATGGTGGCATTCCAGGTCTCAGAGTAAATTAAGGAGAGATGTGTCAGATGGGAGGGAGGCCTTAGTCACCACTTAGTGATATTGATAACACTATAGGTCCAAAAATGATAGACTGGAGAATGATTGTTGTACTTGAGAATTATCAATAACTTTATAGAGAGCTAACAGGTCACTTTTGTTCTCTAACATTGTAAAATGGAAAAATTTAATATAATCAGTGATATGGAAAATACAATTATAAGTAGCATTGTGGATGTTTTAGAAAATGTAGTCAGCCAGAACCATAAGTAGAGAAAAGAGGAAAAAAAGCTAAGTATACGTGGATATTGTTGTTGTTATTGTTATTGTTTTGTTTTCTTTTGGGTTAAGCTCTATCTATCTAGCCCTGGCTGTCCTAGAACTTGCCTTGTATACCAGGCTGGCCCTAAACTCACAGAAATCTCTCTCTGACTCTCGAGTGCTGGGATTAAAGACATGCAGCAGCACACTGGACAATTTGGCATATTTTTGAAGCCTGTCTAGTACCCATCAGTCCTTGTTATTCTCTTTTATTAAAAACAACCAAATAAAAAAAAATGCTGTCACGGTTTGCACACCTCTAAGCCTAGCACTTGGACTGCAAAGGCAGGTTCTTCGACTGTACAGAGAGCTCCAGGCCAGCTGGGCCTACACTCTGCGGCCCTGTCTCAACAAGCGAGCATGAGCCTGTCAGCTCTTAGGTCATGGCTATGGCTGTCACTGGAGAAGAAGGGGATGTGTCCCCATTTTTACAGTATTTGCTTCTTTTAATAATTAGCTTTATTGAAGCAAACTTAAGTTCAATAAAAGTCAAATTTTGTTGATATGGGAACTTACTAGGCAGTCCTAGCCAGGCTCAACAATTTCCAATGCTGGGGCCGTAGGCATGAACTGACCCACATGGCAGTAGTGGCAAATTTTAGGTGTGGTTGCATGTGTTGTAAGAAGTATATAAAGTGTTTGAGGTATCACAGTTGTGACACATATCATTTCCTGTCAGCCCAAAACGTCTCTCATACCCTTCCCCCATCACCAGGATGGCGACACATGGTCTACCCTGGTCTGGCACCATGGAACCGCCATCATGTAGGCTTTCCTAGTCTAGAGCACTAAGTACACAAGATGGTAGATGGTAAATATGGCTCCCACACATGCTGCTTTTAGGATTCATCCAGGAGTCCTGTACACCATAGCTTCTTCCATTCCTGATGGGATTCCAGGTTCTCTCTGGCTAGGCGATTCCACACACGTGAGTCATAGAGTGGGTAATAAGCATTTAGGTTGTTTCTAGTTTTTAGCCAGTGTGAATATAATTACTAAGAAATTCCCTACAACTATTGCTTGAGTTCCGGTTTGCAGAACCACATAGGGATAAGTGCAACCTTTGTTAAATGTGACCATCAGTAACTGTGAGAAAACTAATGAGAGAAAGCCTATAGGTGGGAGAGGATGTCTTCATGAGTTAATCAAGCTACTGTGGGTTAGTCTCTGAGCTTTCTGACTCTTAGTAGCCTTCCATCTCTACCTTTCTCATGGACCATTATAACATAGAGGTTATTGTTTGTCTTTGCCTAATCTGAAATCCCTTCTAGAGTCAAGACCCACTAAGCCTTATTTTCAATAGACACGATGCCTAGTATAATGTCTTTCACATACAGAATGAAAAATACTTAGTGGGTCATGTGAACACGAGTGGTTTTAGTTAACTCTTTATGTTCATTGATACATTCTCTCTAGAGTGTTATGAAAGAGTTTTCCTTGAGGAAAGATAGTGTTATTCTTACTTCTACATTGAAATAATTCACTGTGTAACTTATGAATGAATTTCAAATTGTTTATGGCCATCAGGGTTTTCAAAGTTGATTGTGTTTTGCTATTTGGTTAGGTCTAAAATGAGATGGTATATGAAAGAAAATTGGATTTCCTTTCAGATCTGATGATGGTCTATGATTTCTTGAGAAGTTGGCCTTATCAGAAAGATTGTATAATGGGAAAGGGGAACAGCCGAGGGCTGGCAAAGGGGGAAGGAAGTCAAAAATCAGCAATGTACCATTCCTTCTTCCATGGAAAGTGTCATATATACCCTCGCAAGTAGAGCAGCAGCTGGGGGAGGGCAGAGGAACAGCCAGTGGGGAAGAGAGCGCAGCTATCCTGTGGTTCTTTCTTTAGTCAGCTTGAAATATCACTTACCAGGCAGCTTCTAACTGCTAGGATTTATGTTGGGAACTGTGAGTCTGTCCTTGGCACCATGCAGTGTCTGTCTGACTGGTCCCACACTATTGGTAATGCCCTTTTCCCTTCTCTGATGCACAGTCAACACAGAGTCATCTCATTTATACATCTCTAGGCCCTGTCCTGTGCTCAGGCTCGGATATGGCTGCTGACTGGAAGAGCACAGAAGGCTCCCAAGTCAGTCCTTTCGGCCGAAGGACCTATGGCGTGCAGTGTTACTATAAGCTGAACTAGTGTGACACTCTGTTCTAAGACCTTAAAAAGCTTTGCCTGCTCATAGAGACTTGGACAGATCCTCCCTTTTCACCTAAAGGCTTACCCTCCCTCTTTTCCCTTCCTTTCCCCTCCAGTCCTCCCTCAGCCCAGTCGGTTCTGCAACTCAGAGCTTAGGAACACCCAGTCATTTAGCATGCACTGCCTATTTTTAATGTTCTGAGTCCTGATTAGATTTAGGATAGAGAAAATTTAAGATTATAAAGGAAACACACATGTAAACCAATAATAAATGTATGGCATCACTATAGGGTGGATGCAGAACGTGCCAAGGTCACCCAGGGCAGAATAGTTGATTTAGAAGAGACAGGAGAAAGGGTAGAATTTTAAGGTTTGCCCAAGAGGCCTACTGTGTATCGTATAGGGGGTTGGCTGGGTGGGCCAGGGCATTCCAGGAAGAGGAAGAAACATGTGCAGTGATCCTTAGCCAGAAAATACGTGGTGTGAAGGGGGAGGCAAAAGTAGCCTCGTCTGACTATCCATTTGTTGCGATATACTAGTTTGGAACTGAGTGTGAGACAAGACCTTGGAGCACATCCAGGGGGTGTTGTTGTTAGAAGTACCAGAAGGGACCTTATTTCACATTTAGCATGGACCCCTGATGATTCCATTTGAGTGAGGTGTGGGTGTATTTTCATTCTGGGCTTTACACTACAACACTACTACACACATTGACCAATCTCAGTACAGGCTTCCCTTATGTTGCCATATAATTAGAAGCCAGTGAATTGAAGTTCCACAGCGGTACATAGACTGGTAGCGATAGCTTTATGGAACTGTTTATTTTTAGTTTGGCAAAGGCTAGGCAGTAAATATCTCAATTAGTAAACTAAAGCAGCATGGATGAGAAATGCCCACAAGGAGATCAGAGTTGGAAATAAGCGAGTCCCTTAATTGAAGGAAGCCCTCATGTTGCTTCTCATAGAGCTTGAAGAACCCACCCAGCAAGGGTTCAGATGTGGTGTGCAACATGAGCCCAATGTCGGTGTGACCAGGGCCGTGCTCCCCCTCCGCCTCAGCTTATTTAGGGAGTTCCTCTCTGGGTGGGGATGTCGCCTAGTTGGTGAAGTGCTCTGACGTGCACAAATCCCTGTTGTGAGCGCCCAGCACTTCACAACACTGGGCATGATGGCGCATGTGTCTAACCCAGCACTCAGGGGATAGAGACAGGATCATAAATCCCAGGTACTCCTCGGCTACCTAGCAAGTTTGAGGCCATCCTCCCTATGTGAGATCAGTCTCAACAAAATGAAACAAGAAAAAGAAGGTGTTTTTGTAAAGAGAGCCACTGATAGGATGTTGTCTTCATCCTGCAATTCTGTCAGCATGACCCAAAAGGAAATGTTAGCATGAAGAGATGAGGAAGTAGCTCAAGCCCACACTCCTGTCCATCCACGGTGTGCAGCCTGGTGTACGAAAGTTCTTAATGAGAGCAGGCGTGTGGCGCTGGCCTCTCAACGGCCTCTGCCAGTATTTTTGAAGTTGTATCTTACATCTTGGAAGAAAGCCAGAAGTAGTCTACGAGGCTTAGTTTTAAAGTAAATTTTCCCAAGACTAAGAATTAAGTCACGTTCTTCCTAGAATTTCCCAGTCTCAGGAAATAGTGACTACCCAGAAGATGAACGGCTGATGCTAACAACACAAGACAGAACAGAAAGCCTGTGTGCCGTGAAGTCAGGGCCAGCAAGGTGGCTCTCAGGGGAAGGGGCTTATAAGGTAAACTTCTGAAGGCTCCAGGCCTTTCCCCAACGCGCACGCGCGCGCGTACACACACACAAATAATCAGGTTACAAAATCCAACCTTTTCATTGTTATGATTTTGTTTAAATTTTTAATTTTCACCTTTCAGTCTGACTGGACTTCTGTGAGTGTACTACACTGTATAGAGTCCTTTGGATTTTTCTCTCTCCTGCAGAATGGGGAGACTACAGAAAGATTAGCTGCTTCTGCTTTAGTTTACTACCTGTCTGCAGCCTGTGGTCTGTGGGGGAATGATGCAGGTCTGTGCACCTGCAGATTACGTCTCTGTCTGTCTCCTCTCTGTTTTGCAGACTGGAAAAAGATAGCATTCAGCAAAGCTTTAGCAACGAAGCAAAGGCCCAAGCCCTTCAGGCCCAGCAGAGAGAACAGGAGCTGACACAGAAGATACAGCAAATGGAGACCCAGCACGACAAAGCTGGTGGGTGGCAGGGGGAGATTAGAGCCGGGCCCACGCCTTACTGTGAAATGACATCAGGAACACCTGTAACCTTTGGCTGGCCGAAGGGAGCAGATGCTAACTACACCGGAGATTCCGAATTACATATTAGTTAGCGTTTAAAAGAGAAAATGGGAAGTATTGCCCACTGTCTGTTGACTTCAGAGTGCTGCTCTCACATCTGTTGCACCATCTGGATTATGAGTTTATTTACCTGTGTTCAAGAAACGTAAAGCTGAGAGAGACCACAACAAAGTAGAAAAACAAAGGGCTTGTTTTTGGCTGGGTTTTCAGGCACACATGTTATATAAAGAAAATAGCATCAGAAGCTCTGCGGGAAATGCTCTGAGCTTACAGTTAGAGTCTCCTGAATAGCATTGAACAGTTCCCACAGTACACACATTATAGCTACTCTAAAAGCCTAATGAGTTTGCTTCAGCATCCAAACTGGAGAAAAGCTTTAGCCATTAATCGGTTCTTAATTCACTGTCGCAGCTGGATGTAATTCAGTGCCTCCAAATTGATATGTTCCTTTATTTAATCTTTGCAGCTTCGAACATTTTTAGCATTTGTATGATTTCCCCACCTCCCCCAATGCAGTCTAGAGTGATGCTTAATCCTCTGCATTCGTCAGCTTCTCAGAACTGCTGTTAAAATTCACTAATACAAGGCATTGACCACAGCTGGCAGCTTGGCCCAAAATCGCCATCTTTCATCACATTGGCACTATTCTGCAGACTGAGTTGGCCAGTAACTCTTTACCTTTAATTTGAAAGTAAAATGCACTTTGAAAATAGGCAGTTTGATGTGTGCAGTCAGAGCGTTATGTAGTTCCTTTCGCTTTTGAGTTGTGTGTTCACAGACAGTGTTAGTCAAAACAAGACAGTGTCAGCCATTATAATTCCACACCACATACTCCACGCTGATTGTACCATTAAAACAAACGTTTAATTGATCCTGTCTCTTCCAGAAAAAATGTTGCTTAATTTTAGAGCCTTGATTTATTTTGCTTTGTATGCTGTATGCTTCCCCCACTCCGAACATTAGCGAAAATTGAAAAGGGAAAATTATTTACAGTTGAATTTCACAGAACTTAATGCATATTATATTTAAAGATATGTTAAAGAATGATTTCACCTATTGGTAACCTGAAGTTCTTTAAAGGATTTATTTACTTATAAAGTTGGCTATCATGATACCTCATGTAGAGAGTTTCTTCTTAGCATTTAGCCAGAAGAAATGAAAAAAAGAATCCACAAGATTGTGTAGATTTTTTTTTATAAAACTAACACAAAGAGAAGTTCATAGGAGAAATTGTCCTTGGCCCATTGCTAGTAGAATCCTGGACCAAGAGTTTGGGGCAGAACCTGAGAGTTGGGAAAGGTTTTAACTGTTAAAATCATCTTTAAGATCTTTTATTTTGCAAATACACAAATCACACTCTCCTTAGTCTCCGAAAGTATGATAAAATTTCTAAGGACAGTTGTGTATTTCACCTCAAGACTGGAGCGTATCCGAGCTCTAAGGGGGTAAAACACGGGCAGATAAGAACCAACAATCACCAAGTGCAGTGTAGCAGAGAATTCCTCGGTTTTAATTTCGAATTATCTGGTTGTGAGAATTTTTGACACTGTTTATAGTAAAATTGTCAAAATAAAAATATAATATCTTGCATACTTCAAAGATATAAGTATTTATGACTTCATTTGAGACATTTGACAGTTTATGAGCATGCTAAAATGTTACACAAGCTGATATGATCAAATTTGTTCCTGGTATACAAGTTTATTATGAAAATAAATGTCTCACAAGACTCTGTCCCGCCAGATGACAAGTCCTTCACTTAGGACACTGGCAGTGATCTGGCGGATCTAGGCAGGGCATAATGATCTGAAGCACTTTAGCACTGTGTATTAAAAGTGTTACAGAGCAAAGCTACAGATGACTCATATTGGTGGGCTATTGTTATTTCTAGAAAGTGAACAGTATTTACTGCTGACCTCACAGAACACATTTCTGACAAAGTTAAAAGAAGAATGCTGCATGTTAGCCAAGAAACTGGAAAAAGTCTCACTAAAGAGCAGGTAGGTGATTGGGTAACATTATACATTATTTTTCGAATATTTTTACTTATAGCCAAAATTTAGCCTTAAAATTGCATTTTTACTCTACTGTAATTTAACACTAAAATTTGCCATGTGTTAATGTAAGTTTTCTGTGAAACTAGGTTTCTCTGTATGAATATTTTTGTGATTGTCCATCCAGACAACCATTCTGTCCCAAGGAGGGAGCCCAGGGCCTGGTGTGTGTTGAGCGAGTACTCTGTCCCCAGGCTGCTCCGGCAACCGATTTTGATATTTTCATGGTTATGTATGTGTACTTGGCTTTTTAATAGTGTTTATAACTTAAAACCATGAAAATCAGGAACAAAGGCCAAGATAGCATTAGCATAATAAAGAATATAAGTAAGTCAAACAGGTCTACAATCTTCTGTTGATATAGATAATGGCATTTCAGTCTATTTCCAAGATTTTCAGGAACACACAAAAGCTGTCTTTAAGGCAGTCATTTGGGACACTGAGGAAGAAAACATGCTTTGTATAATACATACTTAACGTTCACAGCAGCATATAAAAGTAATTAGTTATTTTTAAACATGAAAAAAAAAGCATAATTGTTTGAATAGCTTGTAGGTGGGAGAGTTAGAGTCTTGGCCTACGTATTGCTGTTACCAATGTCTAGAGTCTTTCTTACGGCCATGGTATTTATATCTGCTAAAGAAAGTTCAGGCTTGCTGGATATAGACACATGCACCTGCAGTCTCAACTACTCAGCAGGCTAAGGCAGGGGAATTTCTGGAGCTAAGGAGTTCTAAGCCAGCCTAGGCATCAGAACAAGAGTCTGGCTCTTAAGAGAGAAGGAGAGGAGGGGCAAGTACTGCTCAGGCATAGAATTAATGTTTGGAAAGCCCAGGGGGGAAACATTAAGCTTTAACTTCCCTTAGAAAAGTAGACATTCTTGGGATGTAATTGTTACGCTGAGAGCTGGGGCTAACCTGTGATATGTCCCTGGGCCCTTACTCTCCTTCTTTAACTTAATCAGTCTCACATGATGCCAGTGTAGTGAGCTTGAGCCTCCGTCCCTCAGTCCTGACTGCTGCTTGGTACACTGCACATGCTCCGTCACATCTGACAGATAGATGGCACCCAGTGCATAGTTATTGAGTGAGTGATAACTGAATAGGAAAACAGGTGTGGTGCTACCCTCCACATGCTGGTCTGACTGCTGGTGCCAGCCTGTTCCTTTGTAGCTGACAAGCACTATTCAGGAAGGAACTCTTTGGGATTCAGAAGGAACTGGATTGAAATCTTGGCTTGTCAGTCTTTTCTCTGTACACGTAACGTTGACCATGTTGCCCTTACACTTCAGCTTTGTAAAGGTGCTTCTAAAGCCACGTTGCAGGATAGTTATGGGATTTGGAAGTACATTTAATGACAGGAATGAGAAGCATGAGCGCACACACACACACACACACATACACACACACACATACACACACACACACAGAGGCACCCCTTGACAACCTCATGGTATTGGTTGCAGGACTTACACCACACCCAGATCCACAGATGACAAATGATCACATTTGTAACATAAAACAATGCAGGAGTTATATAGAACCTGCTCATATTTTCCCACATATTTCATTTTTTAATTTCGTTTCATATTTTGTGGTGTTAGAAATGGATCCCAGGACCTACCTAACACATGCTAGTCTAGTAGCCCAGCATTGTGCAACACCCTAAGCCCTCTCCCACATATTTGAAATTATCTCTAGGCTGCCTATAGTGCCTAATACAATGCAAATTTATGTGATTAGTTGTTAAACTGTGCTGGGTGAAAACTAACCACTGGAAAATACCATAGATCCAGGATTTCCTTCTGTGATTGCCTGAGCTGGGGAGGGCAGCAGTAAGCCCCTGCATTGCTTGCTGACCCCCATTAAGTAACAGGGGTTGCTCTCACAGCACACGCAAACTTCACTAACTAGGCAAGATATGAGGAGCATTTTTTTAATGGGCAAAGTCTGTGATGAAATATGTAGGACTAAACAGAACCCAGAAAAGATGGAGCTCATGACTTAGTGGGTCAAGCTGTAACACCTGATTCTCAGTCTGAAGGATTAAAATAGTAGTATACAGAATTCTCTGAGTTCTTCAAAGCCCAGGCCTTGTAGGTAGTGAATATGCCATAGATTGTTGTATGTTCCACAGTTGTTTCTGTTTCACAAGACAGCAGTAGAGGCAGTGAGCGGTGGTTGTTAAGAGCTTGTGTTTGTGTGCTTTGGTTTCTCCTCAGTCCTGCCTCGTTTCTTCCCCAGTTCCGAGGCTCACCTTCTCCTTTATAGCCATTTGACATTCTGTTTTGATGTTATCTTCTGCTGTGAAACTACCTATAAATCCCCAGAGGCCCAGATATTTCTTTTAAAATATGAAGCATTATGTAATAAGACCTATCACCTCTGGACATGCTTCTGTGTACCCTGACAAGCTCTTGGAGTAAATCATCTCTGCTGGCCTTTGAGGTTAAAAGTTCTCTCATTGTGGAAATTCAGTCTCCAGAGTAATTATTTAATCCATGTAGTAGTTGTGGTTCAGGTTATTCTCAAAGTACTGTAGTAAATTTTTAATAAAAATAAAACATGATTCTTTTTAGTTGATAATAAAAAGATATTTCCCCCTTTCCTTGCTAAAATTTCTGTAAACCTTTTGTGTTATTCAGAATGCCACACTAAACAAATGGATTCAAAACACTGAAAATGTGCTTCCCCCCCATCACAGATCTAGGCATTTGACTAGAGCCTGTGAGGAGTCACTAGAGACACGCACAGTATGGGCTCACCACTCCCTCATAGCCTCCTGCTGCTTCTCGGGCTCCTGCAAGGTTGCTTGCAGAAAATGTATCGTAATTGTATGTGTGTGTGCACGTGTGTGTGTGTGTGTGTGTGTTTCTCCCTAAGTAAACTGTATATCGTATTATGACAATGACGACTGTGTCTGTCTCGGAAGCCTCCGTAGCCATCAGCCCAGTGCTTAGCAGTGTGTGTATTCTTTACTGTGCAAGGAGCAGCACCTGAAACCCTGGGGATTCTGAATGGCATGTCCCATTTTAAAATGAAGACTGGCATCCTGGTTCATACCATGCCTCTTTTATAGCTTGTTTTTGACCATCAGGCAAAAGAATTAATTCAATTTAATTTTTAATTGGCATGAGGCAGACATTCTGGCTGGTTTTAGTAGAACATAAACTTTAGCGACCCATTCCCTCCATATTGTAGTTCACTGAGAGCTTAGCTATAGCTACAAGGTTGCTGGGGGAGGTAAATGAATATACTCAAATATCTTTGATACAACTTATTTTTCTTTGTCAAAGTGAAAGAAATACGTATTCTCCCTAGACATTGGGAAAATCCACATTAAAATGTTAGAGGCACAGTTTGCACTATGATCTAAAACCTGTTCTGGGACAACCTAGGGAATTTTGGACACTGGCTGAAGATGAGCCTGAGCCCATGCCGGCAGAGCCAGTGCTGCTGAGAGCAAGCAAAGTTCATCTAGGTCTCAGCCTCCCTCCCTCCCTCCCTCCCTCCCTCCCTCCCTCCCTCCCTCCGTCCCTCCCTCTCTCTCTCTCTCTTCCCCTCCCCCCCACCCCACCCCCACCGGAAGGAGCACAGACCTAGGTCCCTGTGATTGTGCTTCTCTTGGTTTTCCTGTCATTGTGCCTTGCTGGGTTGCTGGCCTGTGGATTGATGTCTAGTCCTGCCCGTTGTGTATTCGTGATTTGCGTTTTGTAATTAAGAGGAACAATGGGAGTCCACGGGGTCTCGTTATATATAATGGTTGGTTTAATTTGTTTCACTTCTATCTTGTTAATTGTAAATTGATCATTAAGATTTGAATTCTAATCTGTCACCAGGGTTGTGAGTATTGAGCTAGAGTAATGATCCTGGTTTTAATCACTGATGATGAGAAACAAATTTTATAATTTTGGTACATATTGCAGTTCATATATTTTAACACTGTATTTTATGGTGTTATAAATATTGTTAAATGACTTTTAGTGTAGTTTTACTATGCGGACTATAATGTATAAATTATATTACTGTTTTGGCAGCAGTAGGTATCCAACTGTGTGAGTTTAATTGAAGTAAAAGAACACGCACCCGGTTGAACTGTTTTTTTCACTTGCATGTTCAGAGGATGTTAGGTTGAGCTGCTACAAAAATTATATTCTACAAAAGGAGGCTGACAGTGGCCTTCTGCTAATTGTTACCAAAAGTCAAACCACAATCCAAAAGAATAAAAAATTAAGGTGTCATATTTTTCCTTTAAAAGCAATTATCATTGTAATCTGAATTATAGTAGTAAAATGTCTTCCATTCATGCAAATGCAATTACACACTATAGCTGCTACATAAAATGCAGGGAAAGTTCAGGCTTCTGGAAAGACAGAAATTACCTACATTTCTATGAAAATGAATTGGAGTCATTTTTCCTTTTCTATGGGAGTGGGTGAGTGTGGTGTTCTGTTTTCTCTTTTCACTTTGCAAACCACTAGCTGTATCGTGTTATTGTCAGTTCTACCCAAATAAAGGATGACGTATGTACACTTATAGCGAGGCTGTATTGTATGACAGAAGCTGGTCATATAAATTATATGCTATTTTAATAAATAAATAAAGGGGGGAAAGCAAAACATACAACACAGAAAGGATTATTACAATAGCACATATTATAGCAGTCTGTACTTGAAAACCAGCATCTATATTTTTGTGCTTGTTAAGGATACCTTCCCGTAGGGACTCATAAAGAAGAATTCGGAAGCATTTCCTGTGGCATTGCGCTCCTAAGATAATCACTGCGACTCTTGACATGCTTCTTGTCAATCCTTTTACATGTATGTAAATATGTCATGTAAAGTGGCCTATATCATGATAGGAGCATAGTCTGTGCCATTTTACAGTTGATTTCTGTGTGTCCCATTAGTAAGCACTTTTCCTAGTTAATACTCCAGAAAGAAAACCGTAATTGCATCGTTTGTCTACATGATAAACCTACTATATGTTTATGACATTTCCAACCTTTTACTGTTTTCGTCACAATACAACTATAACTTTGTATATTTTAATGATTATTTTACTAGAGATGCCTAAGTGGGAATTGTTTCAAAAGCCAGACACACTTTTTAAGGCTACTAGTGTGTACAATTTTGCCAAGTGTTGAATTAAATTCTTTTTAGTACATATGTTCCTATATAAATATGTGACAGCAAAAAGTGAAATTAATTCAAAGAGTGAGTGTGGGCATCGGGTGCCCAGTAGGTGGAATTGCCCCTTTAGAGCTCAGCACTTTTAAAATGCAGATCCACTGTGAAGATGACAAAATACAGAAAAAGATGGACAAACAAAGGGGAAAACTTCTACCACACAGAAGTTATCAGTATTAGTATTTGGTGCATGTTCAAAGTAACTTAATTATAAGATGGAATTGTATTGTGCTTATGATATTTAATGTTTCCCCTTTCTTATCAAAATATTATATTGTAGGTCAATAAATAAGACTAAGAAATAGCCATATTATCAGACTCTTATCTGCTATCACGTAAGCAAGATAGCTGATGTCCTGATGACAAAATTCTGCATAAAGTTTGCACGTATTGGGTCAAGACCAAGTTTCTCTCTATAGGTAGCACTACAATGAATCTAAACATAAATATATGGCTTTTCAAACATGTGGGGTTTTTTTATATGTAAGCACTTAATATTTTGATATTATAAAGTCTACTTTTCTTTGCAAAGGGCACCATTCTTCTTAAAAGCAGCCTAGGAATAAGTGCTGGCTCTTTTCCATGGGTTTTATTCTTTTCCTAATTTTGTTTAAGGATATTTTTTCTCTTTGGTATTTATTTCAGTGTATGTGGTAATATAGTTTATATTAACTATGCTAGTTTTTGAACAAGTACTTAATTCAAAATATTATTAAGGATTCTAGATTACTTTTGCATTGGGTGTGATTTTGAGTGGATGCATTCTTACCAGGAGGCAAGTGCAGAGTGAGTACCTGAGCTGCTTGGGGTCCTGTGCATCTCTGATTACAGCGCTCAGGGCAGAGGCAGTGAGTTCAAACCCCGCTGGGACTACATAATAAGGTCTATGACAGCTGGGACTACACAGAGAAACCCTGTCTTGAAACACACACACACACACACACACACACACACACACACACACACACGTAGAGGAAGGGGAGCAGGGGGGTATATTTTGTCTCACCTGCAAACTGTAAGGAAGGGGAGACATACAGCATAATTCAGAAAGACAGACTCTAAGGAGATGTTTGGGTAAACAGAGGTAGTCTCAGAGCCTGCTGACCTGTGGACAGAGAAGGTCCTGATCTGGGCGAGCTGCCTTTAGGATGCATGTGAGCAGGAGGAGAGCAGAGTGAGCAGTGAGGTGGATGGAGTCTGCCCCACCCCTGCTGGCACGGTGCTCTTTGGGATGAACAGTTTGTGGGGTGAGATTCCCCTTAGCAAATCCAAAGTCTTCCCTATAGAGCAAAAGACAAGGGGTAGCTTTGATTAATGAACCACTGCTTTCTGGGGAGGGAACTAATTTTATGTCAAAGGTGTTATTAACTTAAAAATTACTCATGATGTGGAGAAATTAAAACTGTGACTTCTGACTGCTGGGAGAGTAGGCATGGATGGGGAAGTACCATCAGTGCTGGGGTTTAAGTTTTAAAAGACACAACTCTTCTTAGATACCTTTCTTATTTTGTAAGAGTTGGGATTGTCACCCAAGATACTGAATGTATAGTTTATGTCCTGAGAGTCCTCCGCTGTCACCACAGTAAACATCTGTTGGTTCTGGTCTCTGTTGGTTCCCCCATTGTACTAGGTCCCGACTGTGACCTCTCAGGCCTCTGCAGTGCTGTAACTGCAGTCTCTAGGATGTAATATCTATCCTTCTACTAGGCATTTCAGATTTTCTGAAATCTTTTTGATATAAAATAACTGTTTTTCACTACTATGTCTTAAGTATAGAGTTTAAGATAATACTAAGTTTTATACAATAAAAATGCATTCTAGGAAGGTGAATCTCAACTATCTACTATGTCTGTGTTCTTATCCTCTCTAGATCGCAAATAGTTCGACTCAGTCAAGAAAAAAGATACTTGTGTGACAAGCTAGAAAAGTTACAGAAGAGAAATGATGAACTGGAGGAGCAGTGCATCCAACATGGGAGGGTGCACGAGACGATGAAGGAAAGGTGAGGTGGGGCTGTTGACCCGGGATGGCTTGGTTGCGTGCTGAGGGTTTCCACAGCATAGACAGGAGAGTCCCTATGGAGTAAGTAGAAATTAGGTTTGTTAAAGTAACCAGGTATATGCTCAATACCTAATATTTCTCTGCAGTTTGCTTCTGAGATTTGGGTGTTCTCACTGCATGCAGAGAAAGACACACCTTCTCTTCTCCTATTTTCAAAAGGCTGTGGATTGAGCCTATGCAAGAACACTGGTGAGACCATCCCCTTTAAAGTGGACGCTAAGACTGTTCTAGCATAACCGGGATTTAGACCTCTCCTCGTAGTTCTCAGGCTCTAATATACCATATAGAAGATAGTATGTGCAGAAGAGCTGAGGCTGGTTAGGCCGTAGCTGAGGCTGCGCTGTGCAGACCAGTGGGCTCTTTTAAGTGGTGTTCCTTTAAGTACGTAGGTGAGCATGTCTGAGCTTCCCTGTCTACCCACGTGCTGGTGTTGATGATGCTTTTATCACACAATGGAGTAAGCCACTGGCTCATAGTAGTCACCACAAGTTGCCATCAGAGGTGACTACTCTTTTTTTCCAGAGGAAGACATTCACTTCACAGGGAGTAATGGATTTGCACAAAGTCACTTATGGAATACATGGTAAGGTTCAAACTCAAATCTTGAGTGGTTGACTCCAAATTCCTTTTCCCTTTTGTGTAGTATTTTCTTGGCACTTTATTTTATTGTAATAAATATTGTCCTCTTTTATGGATATGCCATTTCTAAACTCTGGTCATAGAGTTGCCTCAAAATAAAGTCTATACATTCTGTAGCAACAGCGAATAGCTTTCTGTGGACTTGGACTTGCATTCTGAGCAGCCGTCAGCTTTCTCGTGGACCATGGCTTTCAAGTTCCCATCTTTACTCCATCCCCCAGAGACCTATGCCTTCCCTGTCTCTATTTATATACATAGGAGAAAGTGGAAATGTATATCGATCGCACTTTCTTAAACTTAAGGTAAAGACATTGGAGGAGACAGTAGTGCAGTGTATCAGACCTTGATGATTCCCTGCGTTAAGTAGGGGGGAGCACCAGAATGTGGGCTGCCATCCCCTGTGAGTGTGTTAAAGTACAAGTAGATGAGAACAAAATGTGAGCGAGTATCTTCTGTCCGTTAACTTATACAACATCTCCTTGAACCAGACAGTATCCTATGTGAGGGATGAGCAAACTTTTGTCTTTGTAAGGTCCCAAGGAGTAAATATTTTAGCCTGAAAGTTCGCCCTTTGCCCTGGCATCCTGCATTTAATTCATAAAATGCATGTTTGTTCACTATTTCATGTGCCTTGAGGCACACCTGGAAAGGGGCTGCTTTTGCCATCTTCATTCCCAGCTGTAAAATTAAGGCCTTCACAAAGAAACATGCATGCCAACTACGGGGCCGAGAGCAAGTGAATGATTGAGCTCATCATTTATAATAAATAAATCAAATATAAATAAACAAATATTTATTGATTGCCACTATGTGTCATGTGCTACTAGGTCTCCATCACAAGCTGGGACTAAAACAGCAAAGCAGATATGGTGCTCCCTTGGTGGGACTTATGCGTGTTTAGGAAGCTGAACTTGAGAGATAGGTCTAGACTGGAGATAAAAATTTCTCTTGACTTTGGGGGAATGTTAGAATCCTTGGAGATAAATGGTCATCAGGAGGAAACAATAAGAAGTAAGAAAGGGCTACTGAGCCTCAGGAGCAACCACACTTTTAAAGATAAGGTTAAAAATGGACAAAAGAGATTCTGTTGCCACAAAGCAGCCTTCGCAATGCATGGAGAGGACTGTTAGTCATCCCAGTGATAAAACTGCCTTGGGAAAGAGGAAGCATTCAAGCAGTGCTAGCCACACAGTAAGACAGAAAACATCTGTTGGCCTTGGGAACTCACACATTACCAGTCATGTAAGCCAGAGCAATTGTTGGTGCAGAACAGGTGCAGACAGTGGTTTTGAAAAGGCCAAGTGATTTGAAAATCTGAAGTAGCTATTTACCACTTTTTCATGACATGAGATGCAAGGATATATAGGAAGGCAGAGCAGCCAGCTCCCAAAGGGGTGTGTACAGGAGGCACACACAGTTCAGAGCAAAGAGTCTTTGTCTTTTTTTTTTCTATATATTCTATGTTTACATTCCAAATGATTTTCCCTTTCCTGGTTCCCCCCTCCCCATAAGTTCCCTAAGCCCTCTTCCCGCCGCCCATTCTCCTGTCAACCCCCTCCTACTTCTCGGTCCTGGTGCTCCCCTACAGTGCTGGAACAAGCCTTTTCAGGAACCGGGACCTCTCCTTCCTTCTTCTTGGGAGTCATTTGATATGTGAATTGTGTCTTGGGTATTCAGAGTTTCTGAGCTAATAATCCACTTATCAGTGACTGTATACCATATGTGTTCTTTTGTGACTGGGTCACCTCACTTAGGATGATATTTTCCAGATCCAACCATTTGCCTAAGAATTTCATGAATTCATTGTTTTTAATTGCTGAGTAGTATTCCATTGTGTAAATATACCACATTTTCTGTATCCATTCCTTCTTTGAGGGACATCTGGGTTCTTTCCAGCTTCTGGCTATTATAAATAATGCTGCTATGAACATAGTGGAGCATGTGTCCTTATTGCATGCTGGGGAATCATATGCCCAGGAGTGGTATTGCAGAGTCCTCCAGAAGTGTTATGCCCAGTTTTCTGAGGAATCGCCAGACTGATTTCCAGAGTGGTTGTACCAACTTGCATTCCCACCAGCAGTGGAGGAGTGTTCCTCTTTCTCCACATCCTCTCCAACACCTACTGTCTCCTGAGTTTTTAATCTTAGCCATTCTAACTGGTGTAAGGTGAAATCTCAGGGTGGTTTTGATTTGCATTTCCCTAATGACTAATGATGTTGAACATTTCTTAAGATGCTTCTCAGCCATTCAAAGTTCTTCATGTGAAAATTCTTTGTTTAGCTCTTTACCCCATTTTTTAATAGGGTTATTTGGTTCTCTAGAGTCTAACTTCTTGAGTTCTATGTATATATTGGATATTAGCCCTCTGTCAGATATAGGGTTGGTGAAGATCCTTTCCCAATTTGTTGGTTGCCGTTTTGGCTTTGTCTTAAGTTGGAATAGATGTAAATTCATTGAATATTATTGTTGTAAAGATCAGCAAAGTTTCAGTGAATAAGAAAGAAAGATTTTCTTCTTGAGTGACTATAGTCCTGAAAGTCCATGTTAAAATTAACGTTTTTGTTTTTTGTTTTTCTGTTTTAAACCAAATACCTAGTCCTGTGTTCCTACCTAGAAAACAAACAGGAGGCACACCCCTGGGTATGGTGAAGGACTGAGGCCAGGTCAGAAGAGTCCTGCTGGGGGAGTGTACCCTCCTGTGGCTACACTCTGTCCCCAGCCTGGCCCTCCTGGCTCTGCTGTCAGCAGGACAGTCTGTGACTCTTTCCTGTCAGATAAGAAGTGAGCAGCTTAAGCAATCTTAAGTGCAAGTGCACTTAATCTTAATCTTAATCTGCAAGTGCAGAATGCCATCAAAGCTGCTAGTTGAAAAAGGCGAGCTAATAATGAGTGTATAGTTGGTAATTCTGTAAACCAGGAGATTATCTGTATGAAATCCTCACATTCTGTTTTGTTAATGTAGACTTTATTCAAAAGCCACTGTTAAAATAGAGAATATATTAGATTTTAAATAAGCCAACATTTTGATTTTGTAGAAGTAAGACTATTCACAATTTTCCAAGAAATACCCAGAATCTAAACCTGAAATTATAATCTGCACCTCATCATTTTCAGACAAAAAATGAATGCTATAAATGTGTCATATTATACATTCAGAAAACAAGAACTCTAGAAAAAATATACAGCTATTATAATTTGTTTGATTCTATAATATGGATTTAGTTTCATCTTGATATTTTAGAGTATATGTTGATGCTAAAATGTATTTGTTATTCACCAAACATGACATTTTTCTTATTTAACTAATACAATAAGTGATATATATATATACATATATAATAACATTATTATAAAATAATAACTTTTAATATAAATCTTCACATTTATATTTAGTTTAAATGAAATGTTTTTACTCGAACGTTCTCTGCTTCTGTTTTCATGGCATAATAAGGGAATATTTTAGCAATTTCTACAAGAATTCTCAAAGCTGTGTTTCTATGAAAAGGGTTTGAGAGAAATCTGAGGATGCTGAGTTAGGAAAAGAGGCAAGGCTGTAAAGTTCCTGAGATCCAACAGCCATCTTACCAGCATGCATTAAGCAGGGATTCATTTTGGACTTAAGGAGCCCCTTCCCGAACCCTGCAATGGCAGGAGGGCCTGAGGGCTTTACTGCTGAGGTAAAGGTGAGGTGGGCAGAGGCCAGATCTGCACACTCTGTGGGCAGTGGGGATCTCATCCATTCTGTACTGTGTTCAAGGGATTCATGAGGGTGACTCCCTGGTGACTACTGTGCTCACTACCATGGGTAGAGAACACCCTGTGTACTTGAACTTGGGAGGCAGCCACCTTTGTACACTCCATCCCAAGCCTAGGTAATCACTGTAGAAGAAAAGAAACTTTTTAGTTCAGGGTTAAAGGTTTCTGTGCAAAGTCTGTTGATCCTGTTGCTTTGGGCCTGATGCCACCCTGGTGAAAGCTGACAGACAAACGATGCTTACCCCTTAGTGGCTCTTCAGTAAGCTTTGCATCATTGTGACAAGAAGCCTGAGACTTAAGGAGAAAGGCTTATTTTGGATCCTAGTCTCTGAGGCTTCAGTCTCTCTCTGGCTTGTTCCATTGCTTCGGGGATGAGGCAAAGCTGGACACCACAAGAGAGTGTACCTGAGCAAAATTGTGTCTCTGGGGATAGGAAGTGAGAAGGCCGGAGCTTCAGGCAAAGCATAGTCTTCAGGGGCATGGCCTTCAGTAACCTACTCCCTATACAGACGCCCACCCCATGTAGTCTGGTGAGTGATGCACTCATCCTTTGATGAGGCATGTGCTCTCCTCTGATCAGTCACCTCGCAGAATCATCACCAACAGGTCATTAAGCTTTCAACACATGAGCATCTGAGAACCCTTCATATCTAAATTATAACAAGAAAGAAGTCAAGGGGGGAGAAAAAGGGAGGCTGAGGATCCGCTATCCTCCTGATACACATACCTCCTGGGACCTGGAGGGTCTCCCAGGAGGCCTCACTTCACGGAGTGCCAGTCCACACAAAATAGCTAGCTGAGGCGTGGCAACCCCACAGTTCTGAGTGCTGTGGCACAGCTCACTGTCCTCAGGGAGTCACTCTGGGTTCCTCCGAGCCTTCTCCAAACCATAGGGGGAAGGTGGGATGGGGCACCAGGGGCTTGGCCCCCACTGGCCACCTGCAAAGGACATCCTGTCTCTGACTTATAGAAACCAAAGTTTTAATGCTTGATTTGGGGTACAAGGGTTTAAAAATATGTCCCTATCCCTGGGATACCCTCCTGAAGTAGGCCTTTCTAGTTTAGAGGAATCACCACAACTGCACGTTTCAGGAGGTGGTGAGCAGAAGAGAACGGAAGCTCTGGGCTTGTCGTATCAGTTCTTCTGCAGTCTAAAAGCCTATTAGGTGAGCATTTTACAGGGTCTGAAATTTGGTTTATATAAGCCAAAACAACTTACTGAGAATGGTAACTTGATATCTTACTGGTTATCCCCTTGTCCCATAGACCTGCATTACAACACCAGCTCTGATCATCTGACTTGCTGTCTTCCCTAAAAAGAACATTTAGGTACAATTCATTATCGATGTTGTGTTGTGATCACTTTGGTTTTCATATGTTTCTGTTCATTTTTTAACTATAAATTTATTTGTCATAGTAATTCAGTTCATTTAATTCGTTAGCCCATTGCAGTACAGAAAAGCACTCTTGCACCAGCAATACAATGCCTTCTCAGTGACTGCATTGTGGTGGCTGAGGAGATGGCTAAATGTCAGGGGTGAGAAACTGAATTTGAATCCTTGGAACCCATATAAAAAGCCAGACAGTGTGAACATCCCAGGAGTCCTGCTTTGGGGTAGAAGGTGAGGTCTAACCTCAGGGTGGTCCTTTGGCCTCCACACATATTCACACATGTGAATGTAACACACACACACACACACACAGGGATTGAGAGGTGGGGGGAGATTGTATGAATTGTAATTCAGAAGCAGATCGTCTATCTAATCTTCTGCGAAAGCAGATGGATGTGTAATCTTTGCCTCCTATCCTGTCACCACCAGTTTTGCATAGCGAGGGCCTCCTTTGGATATGCTGTTTGCGAGTCTGTTTTTATAACTGACAGCATACTATTAAATGTGAATTTACAAAATGTCTGGGTTATTTTAGATTTACATACCTTTATGCTATAACATACAATTATGTTTTTAATGAAGAAATTGGTAAGTGATTAATATGCTAAACATTTGGTTTTTAACTAGTTTTTTTGTTTATTTTTTTGGGGGTGGGCATTTGTTTGATTTTTTTTTTTAGATTTTCCTTGTCATTGGTTTCGTCAGCCATAGGGTTATGTGAATTAAATCTTTGCTTCACCAATGGCATCCAAGGATACAAGCTGGGAATGTTATATAGTGGAAAGGAGGGAGTTGGGATAATGAGAACTGCTTAGAAAACTTTACCATTTTCTTAAAACTGTGGCAGAATTATAAATCAGTTGTGGTTCCAAAACAATCTCTCTAAAATACATTATCCTGTACAGTGCTGAAACTTTACCATTTTCTTAAAACTGTGGCAGAATTATGAGTCAGTTGTGGTTCCCAAGCAATCTCTCTAAAATGCTTTATCCTGTGCAATGCTGAAACACGCCTAAGACGTCAAGGGGCCATGCTTGACCTGAAGCACGATGGCCGCCTCCCAGCACACGGGATATTTCCAGCCTTCAGGAGCTGGGATTTTATTTTCGGTTGATGAATTACTTTAAACAGCACCTGTGGTACATTCATAGAACAGTGCGGATGCTGTAATATCTGACCACCTGGGAGCACATGAAACATGAAGAGAGCCCAGCAAGAGAAACTTAGGAAATACCAAAGGCATAATTATATCATTTATACTTTTGGCTACACATTCAGTGGAAAAGGAAGGCTGCTTCATTTAATCACCAGGTGTATCTTGAGCTCTTAGTTTTGTTAGTTTGTTTCTGTCATATAGCAAAACACCTAAAACAGCTTATTTACTGAAAGAAAAGGTTCATTTGGATCTCAATTGTGGTGGTCCATGACTAAAGTGTCCTCTTGCTTACTGGGCAGGAACTCACTGCAGAGCAAACCTACATACACTGAGTCTAGAAAGCGAGGGGGGTGGAAGAGGGGGAGCCTAGAACCCCATCATACTCTACGAGCATGCCCTGCACCAGTGATCTCCCACTAGGTCACACCTCCTAAAGGCTCCACCATATCCCAGTAATGGTACCCTAGAGAGCAAGCCTTAGCTACATGGGGTTAGCATGGGTATAATGTCTGAATATATAACATTATTAGGGTGTGCTTGGATGTATTGCTGATCAAGCACACATCCCTGCCCTAGGGAAATGTGTAAGCTTATAGTCTGAGTGCTGTTTTCCTAAGACCTAATGTAGAGGCAGTAAAAGGGTATACATTGTAGGTAAGGTCTTTCTCTCATTACTGTCTCACCCTAAGAGTCATGGCAAGCTCTTTTCTCTGCAAGTTTTGTCTTCATTTATTTTTTTCTGTAAAGTGCTATCTTGTAAGGTTGTAAAAATTGCTAAACACAATAAAGTCTGTAGAGCCATGATCAGCATAGAGTTTACTCAACATCCTGTAGTCAGTGCTCTCCTTAGACCTCCAACGTGCACCCACCTCTGAGCAGTGGATTCTGGGAATTAGCAGGAAGTACAGAGGCTTCCTTCCATTCCAGAGCATCATTTATTTACATTATGGGTTAAACTGGTTCTTGTGATTTAGTGTGTGAACCAAAATACCATGTTTACATAATGTTATTTCTGTGGGAAAAAGCCTTCTGAATTTTGAATGTAACTTTTGATTTTTGACCATTTTGGACTGTAACTTGGAATGTAGCTGTGATGTTGTGTGAGTGTGTGAATATGTGTGCACATTCCGTGTGCTCAGTGTAGGGCTTTCAGCACGAGCCAGTGTCAGCATAGGAACCGGCTCCAAGGGAAATTTCAAGGGGGGACACATTTTTGTTTTTTTAAACAAAACAAAACAAACACATTTTGAGCATGGTTGGGAATTAGGCACACTCATTTTTTTTTCTTCCTTAACTGTATTTTTTTTTTTCAGAAGTTTTAGGTTCACACACACACACACACACACAGCAGGAGATTTACTCTGTGCCTGCAGTCCTCCAGCACGTATAGTCTCTTACTGTTAGAGTCAATAAACCTTCATCAGCAGGTCATGATCAACATAACCCATTGTTTACATTAGCTTTATACTTTATTGTTTTAAATTATTTAGGCTGCAGAGTCATGGTACCTGTGTGGGAGTCAGAGGAGAGCTTGCAGGAGTTTGTTCTCTGCTACACAGCGGACCATCCTCAGGTCACCAGGCTGTGACAAGCACCTTGTTGTCCCGGCCTGGTTCTCTGCTCCATCTTTAGTTTGTATATTCCATCTGTGATATCTGTCGGTAGTGTCAGACGGTGTTGTCACTGGTCTATAAGCTCCCTATCATAGCCTATTTGTCCCTCATATGTCCCAGCTTCTGAGCAGTTAAATATCTATTCTTCTTATATTACAGGGGGAACATGGGTTTTTGTTTTAAAATGGAATTTCTCCCCTATAGCTAATATAAACTGCCTTGCTTTGGAACTCAGGCTGCCTTGAGTTCATCTCTAGTCAACTCTTTTTGAAGGCTTCTCTCTCTCTCTCTCTCTCTCTCTCTCTCTCTCTCTCTCTCTCTCTCTCTCTCTCTCTCTCCTTTTTTGGTAGATTAACTAACTCTGATTAGAAGTTTGATTATCCTAATGTAGCACTTTTCAGTTAAACAGGGGTTAATCATCATTTCTGCAGCCAGGTTTGTTCCTTTGCCTAATACGTTTTGTAATCTTAAATATTAAATGTTAAATGTTGACACCTTAATCTGAGTTCTCTTTTATATCTTCTAGTTTATTAACATACCAGCCCATGGTCCTGTAACCATGGGGCCTAGGACTGTGGACTGAAAGTTCTGGATCCATGGCCAAAATACATAATCTACCCCTTTAAGTTGTTTATTATTTTGTCACAGTACTCTGACTAATAAAGCCCCCCATCCCCCTCTGCTGATAGCTCATCACAGGGCTAATTAGCATTTCTTTAGCACTTAATGCTAAAGTGAAAGTGCATGAGGTCTTTAAGCAGCTCTGGTCTAGCTAAGGGGGCAGAGTGACCATAAAGGTAGAATAGACACCAGAGGCTCTAGGGGCCCAAAGTAGCAGCTACCCAGTGCTGAAGAGAAGTGAAAGTGCACGTAACAGAAAAGGCAGAACCTGCTCAGGATGGTCAAGGACAGAGCACAGTGGCCTTACATGTGGCAGGAGATTGGACAAAGCAGAGCAGAAACGAAGGGGGAGAAGGAGGAGGAAGAGAAGGAGGAGACCATCATCCCCTCCTTGCTCTCTACCCCAGCTGGACATCATGTTCTCTGGCAGCTCCTGCATGTACTCTCTGTTCTCTCCCATATTCCTACCTTTGTATTTCTATATAGATAATTTCAGGTGGCCAACTTTCAAACTTTGTGCTCTCTTTCATAGTTTGGATAAGAGTTGTTCTTTACAGGTTTGTGTGTAGAATTCCTTTGTCTGTTTGGGTTTGATGTTTGGAAATATGGTCTTCTTATGTGCCCCTGGCTAGCCTGGAACATGTACATAGGCACAGCAGGCCTTAGACTGACAACTATCCACCTGCCTCTCCCTCCCCAGTGCTGGGATCAAAGGTGTTGAAGTCTTCACCCTAGCTGGTGGCACTATTTGGAGAGGTGATGGAACCTGACTGGAGGAAGCTTACAGGCAGCATTGTGTGTGTTACAGCTCTGAGAGAAAGGGATCCCTGATGCAAGTGTTACAGCTCTAAATAGAAATGTATCCTGACAGTCGGGAGTCATGCAACAAACCTCACATGAGATTTATTGGGAGAGACACAGGAGACTGACTGCCCCTTCTCAGGCGAGAAGAAGCAAAGAACTGAGTGGAAGACAGACTTTTAAATAGTCCTTCTTGGAGATGGAGCTTTCCAGAGTGGCCTGAGATGTGGTAGGTTTTGTGACCTGATCTTGGGCTTTTTGCTCTGCAGAGTGGAGCTTGTTCACTTGCACCTTGAGAGGCTGGGTCTGGCCATTAAAGCCATTAGAGTGCTCTGTGGGTGGAGCCTGATGGTTTGAGGTCTTTAGGGAAGGGCCTGGCCACTAGAGCACCTACCTCAAGGGGCCTACAAGCATGCTTTGAAACTTAGACCTGGACCCATCCTGTCCAGTCCCCTGCCTAATCCCTCCTCTTTTCCCTATCTATTGCAAAAGGAACACTTCCGCTGCTCTGGCATTCTGCCTTGCCATGGTCCTGTAAATGGGGCCTAGGACTGTGGACTGAAAGTTCTGGATCCATGGCCAAAATACATAATCTACCTGTTTAAGTTGTTTATTATTTTGTCACAGTACTCTGACTAATACCGTCCCCCTGGATCCCACTCTACTGATAGCTAGCTCATCAAAGAGCTCTTTATCCCTGATGCGGTTGTTCTGATGGTGTGGCCTTTGTTCTGCTTTGCATATTTTTGTTTTCTCAGACCTTCCCTTTGACTCTCATTTGGCTTATGGTGGAGATGGGGAAGAAAATAGGATTTTCTGTGGCCTCCTTAGTGGCAGATGTAAAGTGTACTGGGGTAGTAATAAATCTTTGGAAACACAAGCCACTTTGCATTACATTTCTAGGTTAAAATTGACCATGATAGAAGTATTTATGTCACAGAAATGTGAAACTCTGAATCTGAACTCCTTTTCCCCCAAAGAGCCCGTGCCTTCACATTTACCATCACACCACAGACAGGTGGATGCTCCACCCCCCTCAGTGACCAGGCCCAGGGGAGGGGGAGGTCCCATCTCCTGTAGAAGTTATTTTGTTTTCCACCATGTTCTTGGAAAGGTCTTGCACATTCCTTGGAAGTAAACCCATTCTTGTGAGGGACTACCCGAAGGAAGTCCACAGAGAACTCATGGCTGGGTGTAGGTTCCACCTGCCCTCTTGTGTCAGGAGTTCCCGGGCCTCTAGCCACGCTCTGAGATAGTCACTGAAATCTTCACTGTGTTCCTCGCATCCCCTTCATACACTGGACTGAAGGCAGAACAGTCTGATGGCCTTGTCTTTGGCCAGGGAAGCGGACCACCCAGATATTCCTCTGTGTGCGTTTCTCATCCCCTACCCTTTGCTGTTCTTTGCCAGCAGAGTCATGTCCTTCCTTGGTTGTGAGCATTTCTATGATGTGTCTGTTTCTTCCTTTCTGTTTTGTCTTGTCTTGTTTGTTTGTTTGTTTTGGAATCTTTGTGTTCATTTCTCAATTCTGAGAAAGCCTGAGTACTACACTCCATTCCTGAGACTCCCCTCCCTGCAGGCTGCACAAGAAGACCCACGCAGACAGCTCTCCTTTCTCTCCAATCGTGGGCCCATCAATGCTGACTTGTATTCCTTCATGCTATTTTATTCCCTCCATTCATATTTTAAGTTCATTGCAAGAGCGCACACCTTCTCTGGTGTTATAGCAAGCTGTATAAAGGCAGTGACCTTGGATAGGGAGGAGAGCCAGCCATGGTCCTTGATAACCCTGTGATCTTTCAAGCCAGATGAACTTTTAGCCTTAACTTCCTTGTGCTTAAAGTAATAGAGACTGAATGTCATGTACAGCCGTTATAGAGCAAATCAGATCATGTGTGAAACATGTCTTTATACACTGTTCATGCTCAGAGCCAGGCAGTCGCCTCAGTGGGTAAGAACTCTTGCTATGCAAGTATGAAGACTTGAGTTCTGATCCCAGAACTCACGTAGAAAAGTCTGCTATGGCTATATGTGCCAGTAATCCCAGTGCTGTGGGAGATGAGACAGGAGGATTGCTGGGGCTCATTGGCCAGTAGCCTAATTCCAGATTTAGAGAGAGGCCTGTCTTAATGGGACACAGGGTTGCACATTCTAGACAAACACACTACTGACACATCACAGGACTCACACACCTTAATACACAAGGGGTGAATAAACATGGTACATTACAGTGCTCAACTGTCTCCTTGTCAGTTTCATGGAATTGCAGTTATCCCTTGAGGAGGTGAGTCCCAGATAGCTTCAACACAAAATCTGGTATTTAGTGAAACACCTGTAACAGGAAAACCATTTATTTACTTGTTTGTTTATATTAAACATAGAAATAGAGATACCTTTTTAAGAAGAGGAAAGCTTTCCCCAGAGTCAGAGAAGGCAAAAGTGTGTACTCCCAAAGCAAGAAATCCTTTGAAACTCACCTCGGGCCAGTTCTCTTGGGTAGTGGTGTTGTCTTTTGGTTTCAGGAGACTCTGAGGCCAAGAGCTTATGCTCAGTGCCTACAGTTGCTGCTAGTGTGTGTCATGCAGTCTAGGGACACAAGGTTGTCTGTTGCCTTGGCTCACACTCTGCCCTCACGGCGTGTCCTCTCTGTTTCTCCAGCTAGTCAGTGAGGCCGAGGAGGGTGCCAGGTCCCCAGAGTTGCCTACACAAAGCTCACCAGCAGCTCTCCTTTCCTGCCATATCTAAGAGTCAAATTCTCTACTAGGGACTTTTCAGGCCAAGTCGTCTTCAAGGGTTCCCTGCCTTACAGCAAGAACTGATGAGCTTCTATAAAGACTTTTAGTTCCTAATGGAACATATGGTGCCTAGTGGGTAGGGCAGTTTCTTCAGGCTCTTTGCCTGGGTTCCTAGCCTCTGAACCTGCTATTGACCTTGTGCAAGTAACATTTCCTCCCAGTGATCCAGCTGCCTAAGAGAAGAGGAAAGAAACTCGGCATGACTTGCTTGGGCTGACTGTCTGGCATATGGAACAGAATATATGCTTTTGTTAAATAACATAGTAAGTTACTTATGTAACATACGTTTTATTTTACATAGTATGTAGCATAGTAACTTGTACGTTTTATTTTACAATTCCAACTTAATAGTAAGTAATTAGTAAGTAAAGATAGAGAAAGAGAAAACCAGAACATCTGGATGCCCTTGGAGATGAGCACGCTTCCCAGATAGATGCACAGGACTGCCAAAGCTTTGCACTCTAGGACATTCTGATTCTAGGCCACCTTTGTGGGGTTTTGTCACCCATTCCCTCTAACTTGGAAGGGCTGCACTGGACTTGTGGGGCCACCTGCAGTGGAGGGCGTGGGCGTGGGCTTGGGCGTGGCCCAAGAGCAGCAGCACTGAATGGAGGCTGCAGGGGCCAGAGTACTGGCTACTGTGCCCACCACCTTGCTTTCCACATTTGGTTGGTGATGCTGAAGGAGACCAATACCTTTCCAGCTTAGAAAGATGCTGACTTTGTGCAGGTGAAGACACACTTAGGGAAGCAAGTCCTGTTGGTGATGGAGAGTTCATTAACAGATTAAAGTCAATGTTTGGCTTTGTGGTGTCTTGATCATTTCTGGACCATTCTTTTGGAGACATTTAATTGGTTTAAAATAAATATTCATAAAATAATTTTTATATAGACATGGACAGGTCCATTTTCTTCCTGTCATCCATGTGAATGAATAACAGTTTAAGAAGCAAATGTTTTAGGGTGTTTCTTATAAATATCTAGCAGCGGCATTAAGTGCCCTTGATTCACACTTAGTTTATGCAGTGCCAGGAATGGGACCCAACCCAGGGCTTCCTGGGCTAGACAAGCACAGCACACCCGCAGGTTTCCACTCAGCACACCCACAGGTCTCCACACACCACACCCGTAGGTCTCCACATAGCACACCCACAGGTCTCCACTCAGCACACCCGCAGGTCTCCACACAGACACACCCACAGGTCTCCACACACCACACCCGCAGGTCTCCACACACCACACCCGCAGGTCTCCACACACCACACCCACAGGTCTCCACTCAGCACACCCGCAGGTCTCCACACAGACACACCCACAGGTCTCCACACACCACACCCGCAGGTCTCCACACACCACATGGCTCTCCACACAGACACCCCACACCCGCAGCTCTCCACACACCACACCTGCAGCTCTCCACACACCACACCCACAGCTCTCCACACAGACACAACACACCGCAGCTCTTCACACAGACACACCCGTTGCTCTCCATATACCACACCCGCAACTCTCCATACAGAGAATTTTAATCTCCATCTAATTGTCAGAAAACTCTGGGATCTTTGAAATTTATAGACATAGATATGTAATATAGACTTCAGACTTTTTTTGTGTTGAAGTTATTTTATACAAGCCAGGCCAGCACTTAGAAGAGACCAGTCTTGGCTGTCACTGGAAATAGTTTATGACTCCTAGAACTGCTGAACATGGTATAGAAAAAAAAGAAGAAAAGCCTCAAATTCAGCTTTCTTCCACTATAGAACTGCATTCAAAACAGTTTACAATCAGAAATCCTTATTTTCTGGCTAAATAATTTACATTATATTGTATACATACATCTATATGTATGCCTATATATAAGGCCCATTTTCCTTGGAAAAAGAGGCTCTTTTCAAGTTTAAGATAATTAAAAGTTTAAATTTTCAATTCCTAAAATATTGCAAATGGATCTAAATCCATGATTCTTACGTTCAGTTCTGAGTCTTGCTGTGAAAGAAACAGTTTACCATGCTCTACCCAGAGGTGATTTTTACACCTACATCTACAGCATTGATGCTGAGGGCTTGTGGACGACGTCATCTGGAAGGCTGGCAGTTTGAGGCAGATGTATGAGCATACCTCTGGCATCTGTGGCTATACCTTAATTGCAAAAACCATGTACCCCTCTGAGAAACAAGCGCTGAGGTCTTCCTGTACCCTTGATCCCAATATGGTGATGATGATGTGTGTGTGTGTGACTTCATGGATACCAGATTAGCATGCAGGAGACAGGTCAGGCAGGCAGTCTGAGGCAGAAGGCTGGGATGTGTCTGCAGCAGTTTCCTGAGGTGCTCTTTCCTCAGATAATCAAGTGGACTGTAGCATCCATGCGTGCTGCAACGCCGCTGGTCATTGTATCCCTCCTCAGTCTTCAGGAGAGACCCCTGCTCTTCATAGCTAACCTGTTCTGTACGCAGCAGATAAGGGGAAAGTGTGAGGCTGCAGGTGCTCTTCTACAAATATGGCTCCTGCTTTTGTTTGTTTGTTTTGTTTTAAATAAATCCAAATTAGAATCTCCAGTCACAGAATTTTCTGACATTAAACATCAAAGGTAATTTAATCTTCTTGGAGAAAAACTCCTTCTCCTTTCAGACTGCAAGATCGATTCTTGAGACCACATCGTCTCCCTAATTTATGTAAATGCTTGGCTGTATACCTCTCGTTAGAGCTGTTAGTTTTTTGCTGATTTGCTTGGCATGTCTCCAACAAAATAGTCCATTAACATTCCAATCCATTCCCAATAATTGAGACAATCAATTTACATAAAACAAGGCACAATTATAATTTTATGTACAATTTAAATTCTATAGAAAATAATCAGAGTACAATAAAGAGGGACACTTATTTTGATGCAAAGGGGTGTTTTTATAACCAGTATTAAACAAGTCTTTGACGTCTTCAGACTCCTCCCTGCAGTCTCTTGCATGGAGTGCAGCTCTGGTGTCTGATGAGTGCCTTGGAGCTTGAGTTTGGTAAACGGTGTGACTTCTTCTCAGAGCCCTGTGATGCAGAGTGTGGACGCTACGGGATAGTTCTTGTGAGATAGACAGTCAGCAACTGTGTGCTGAGCTTGTATGTCTTTGTGAGCCGGCGCAGCCATCTTTGCCTGCTGCCGTGGACCAGGGGTTGTGTGTTGGATCCTCAGAAGGTCGCTGAAGGGAATCTGAGAACTCCGTGTACCGTGGGGCTGCACCCCATGTAGCATGCCATTGTGTGGGAAGCCGTTCCTCACGCCCCAGCCAGAAGCCTCGCAAAGCAGCCTGGCGCTGTGGCTGTGCCTCAAGCTGCTCTAGTTCTCCCTGCTAAGCGCTTGAAGAGGCTGGCATGTCAGTCAGCAAATCTAGAACACTGCAGAAATATTATTAGGAAGAATGCAGTAAGAAATAATGACAAGATAGAAAACAAATCCTGTCAGAGCAGGGAATATATTTGGCTTCGACTTGCTGTGTCTGTCTGTTTCCATGAATGGTCCAGAATAGAAACCGGATGTTTAAAATCGCCCTCTCTCTCTTTCACATGCTCTCCCCCTCACATGTCTCCCTTCCTCCTCAGTATTAGTAGGCTTACTATTTTTATTATTTTTTATTTATATTCCTAGTTTTCAATATTTGCCATTTGTGTGGATAACACATTAATTTTTAATGAAATATTTTGAGACTCTTAGAATAGCTGAATTATAAAAGAAACTTGTAATGTATATAGACTCCCAGGCAGCATGGGAATTAATATCCCATGGGGTTACTTTGCCTCTGTGTGACTGGCAAGTGCTGAAGGATGATGGGAAGTTAGATGGAGGGCTGATACATGAGTAGAGTCCAGTTTGGAATGACCTCAGCATAGAAGGCGGTTTAGGCACTGTTTTAGTTAGCAATTAATGAACAAAATGTTGCATTAATCTGCTAGTTAATTTCCTTTTTATCTAAAAACCCATATTTTGACAAGCCTCACTGCGTGGCAAAGCAGTTCCTGTGAAACTTGTACTAACTGTTCTGTTGTCCGTCTATACAGACTGTCATAGGCAGGCCTTGTGAGGTGCTGCTTCAGGCTGACCCTGGGCCTAACTTGAGCTTGGGTCTTTTCGAGAGCTAAAGACTTGAGTGGAGGTGGCCTCTGTTTCTGTGGTAGCTTGTTTCCCCTAATCAGGTTCCTGTCGTATGTGTGTGATATTAAAATGACTCCCGGAAGGGCATCAGAACTTGCACTTGTCCTTGCGTGTTCAGTGAGGGCTGTGTGAGGATGTTGGCCTTTGGGTTTTGGATCTGTTTAGAGTTTTACATTGAGCCAAAGTTTCACTTTGGTGTGTTTTTGTTTTTATTTTAGCTCATTTATTATTATTAAACAAAAGTTTTCACATATCATTAGAGCCTTAAGATATAATAAAGAAGGTCCTCAAACAAGTATTTTATGTTGGAAACTTAAATTTCATTTTAATGGTTTTATATAGGTGGCCAATTTTGTGTTTTCTTTGTAATGAACATATCTGAATGACTTTACTTTTCTCCAATGTACTTATTGTCAATAATTTTTATATTCGCTCCTAAATATTTTTATCTATTCTGTGCCTCTCTTGTGCTCTTGTCTCCCACACCCACTCCTCACCCCCGTTCTCAGTGTATGCACACTGTATGTGAGGAAACAGAGGTCTGCCAGGGAGGACTGTTTTCTGACTTCTAGCCTACTGTTCTCTGGTGCTCCCACTCACTCAGCTGTGTGCTCTGAGGAGTGCAATGGTGTTCTGGACTGGTGCAAAAAAGCAAGAGAAAAACACTGGGAGGGCAGGAGTCAGTGTAACACACACACACCAGTCAAGATAGTTTCTTCTGTACTCGACTAACCTGTTTTAGGCACAATATTATTGGGATTTTTTTTTGTTTGCTTGTTTTTTCCAGATAGACCTCCCAAACTGCATCTTTGCTGTACTCAATTTTGATTTTCCTAAATAAACTGCCATCACACAGACATTTGGTAAACTGCACATGTGTGGCACTGTCATTTGGTCTCCCTTTTGTATTTATTTTGTGCACACCTTTCTTTGTGTGTGGGATATCAAGGTTTGTTGAATCTTTAAAGCATTCCTCTTTGTTTTCATAGAATCAGTATTTTAGGAGTTATATTTCTGAGTTAAATTAATATTCAATTGTTTTTAATAGAAGTAGCATCACCACACTTGGGAAGAAACAAAGCTGGTTTTGAGGAGAATAGCATCCCTGCTGGGAGCACCACTGTCCCTTTATGCTTGACCATAGCAGCCTTGTACTGAGGAGGACCTGTGTGTGGCACACTTCTGAGAGAAATGACGTCTCTCTCAGATGCTGGCCCATTTTATCATGGGTGGAGTAAGTGATGACCCATTTGGAGCACTTCTGCTGTAGTCACATGAAAGTTTACAACATAGTAACACATTTGACACAAGCACCTTTGTTTTCTTTTGTATCATTTAAAAAAAAAAAAAAAAAAAAAAGCTAACCTGGAAGCCCAGAGAGGAAAGCTTTTCTGTTTATTTTCTGCTTTCTGTCCCTGCATTAAGGAGACCAGCCTCACCCGGCCCAGAAACTGGGCCAGTGGAGACCTCTCACACCAAGCAAGTTCCCACTGCCCAAGGAAGCATCAACCTCCACATTGGTTCCTACTGGACTGATAACCATGGGGGTGAGAGTCGTAGGTGTGGTTGGGGCAGAAATGTAGGGGCAGCAGCTATGCTGTCACAGATAGGAAACCAAACTAATTTTCCCATAAGGCCTTGGGAGGATAAGTTTGATAGAAGAATATATAGTTGGAAATACAGTATTTTTAAGTGGATTTAGATTACTTCATTAGTTTGAAGGCAGGGTCTTCCTAAGTAGCTCTTGCTGACCTGGAATTTACTGAGTAGTTCACATTAGCTTCCGACTCAATAGAGCTGCCTACCTTTCCCTTTTGAGTGCTGGGGTTAGAGGCATGTGTCACCACATCCAGGCAGATTATTTTTTTAAAGTCATTTACTTTTTTTTTTTTAAATTAAGTGTGAATATGCTTGTAGAGGAATTATATCTCAACTTCTACAATGTTGGTGCCTGGCATCTAACTCCAGTTGCCTGGCTTGGTGGCCAGAGCCTTTAGTCACTGAAACAAAGAACCTTCAGAATGGATTAACGTTGATTCCTGGTGTAGTAAGTGTAAGGTTAATTCTTACAGAGTGTTAAATCTCCTTTCTGAATACAGGAAGAACAAGCCAGGTGTGCAGAGGCACGCCTGTGGGTGAAGATGGTTCTTTGATTGGTTCACTTTGAGTTGGAGGTGAATGGAAGCATCCGCCCATTTCCCTTCCTTCCTTCCTTCCTTCCTTAGGTTTTAGTGTTTACCATGATGAGCCACTTGGGAAACGGTGCTGTGTCCCTGACTGTCTGCTCCTTTCCTATCCTTGCAATACCCCGAAGGTGTGAGACATATTTTTATTGAAGACCCAGTTCTTAAAAGGTGGCCTTGAGAAACAGTGCATATTTTGATTTAGAGGAATATCATATGCAACACCTGTCAGTAAGAGAAACAAACTACCCTTTTATACATGAGAACTGCCATCCACCCTGCTTGCTTGCTCTCTGCTCCACCCTGTTGACACCTAGAACAAGCCCTGGGGCTGCCTCTGCCCGTGAATGCCCGGCAGGCACTCACAGCGCTGGGGCTACAGGGTGCTTGCAGCGCAGCCACAGCCTTGCCCAGCGTTTGGCTGCTGTCTGGAGCCTGCAGGTCCTTAGACTTGCCATGACCCTCTACTCAACGGTGGTTCAGACGGTAGTTTGATGAAAGGCACAGGAAATCATAATTGTCCCGAATGTCTGACATGTGCCAGCGTGGTAGAACGTGCCAATACATTCAACACTGGGAATTCCAGCCCAGGGCATCTCTATCAGGAGACACCATCCACAAAAAACAGAACAAAGAGGGAAATGTCTGCCTTAGCAGACTACAAACTCATTACCGATGTAGTCCTTTCTGTGCCTTTCTTTTTGCACTCTGCCTGAGTTCAGGAGGCCCTCACTAAGTGACTGTAACATCTTTATTCACTTTCTATACATCATCTTTCCAAGGCTCGGTATAAAATGTTTGCCGAGGGCCGGGGAGACAGAGACAGGATCCCTGGAGCGAGCATGTTAGCCAGCCTAGCTGAATTAAAGCCCAGGGCCAAATGATAGACTGTGTGTCAGAATAAGGTGGGTGGCTCCTGAAGAATGGTCCTCAAGGTTGGTCTCAGATGGCCACACGCACCAACACTTTATCTTTAATGGTTTTCCTCAAATTATGGAAAAGCAAAAGTGAAAAAAAAATACAGAACTTAATGTTCAAAAAATGTGTAACATTTACAAGGGTTTTACACCTTTTAATTATAACATCACATTTGGGGATCTTCCCCAGCCCATGTGTCTCTAATTACTGTCATTAAGAAATATAAACCTAAAGTTTGTGTGTGTGATGATGAACCCCCAGTGGGCACTCACTGAGCTTTAACTGAAGCTGTCCGGTGTGATCTGATCTCATTAGAGCAGCAATGGCGCCCACTGTCGACCTAGGCTATGTGCTGACTCATTGCTTTAGTAGTTGGTCCGTACACTGGAAGGCTTTGGAGGCCCCATTGAATGGGGCTACCTCCTGAGGTAGTTAGCAGGTCCATAAGTGACTCTGAGGTCACCAGTCTTAAGGCAGTCAGTGGGAAGGGATATGTATCTTTCAAGCTTTTGCTTTCCCCAGTAACCTGATGTACTAAAACATGTGTGCTAAGATGTAAATTATGACGACTTTCCTTTTAATCAGCTAAAATGGGACTTTTCACAATGCTAATGATTTCTTTATAAGAGAACCAACATATAACTGAGGGTGGAAACTTGTCTTCTGTCACCTGACCATGCAGAAACATCTTTAAAAATTGACACTTGGAAAGAGGTTCCATATTTCCTATTCTAACCAAACACACATACTTCTGTGTCTCTTGTCTTTAAAGTAATTTCTGTCCCTGAGTCTCTAATGCTCCCTGTTGCAGTTGCTGATGTTTTAGGCAGTACTTCTCATTGAGTTCCCTAGCCATCATTTCCATCCCTCCTCTTCCCCCTCACAGCAACTCCCTACTTTTCTTCAAATTCATGACCTCTTTTTCTGTAATTATTATTGTTACACATGCATACATGTTACACACACATACATACATACTGTTACACTTTCATGCCTGTGTGTATATAAAATCTACAAACCCTAATTAGGGGTGTTCTTTTGTTTGTTTATTTGTGTTTGGTTTTTGTTTTATTTTGTTTTGTTTTGTTTTATTGGAGAATGAATCTATGCAGTGGCCCTGGCTGTCCAAAAACTCACTATGTAGACCAGGTTGGCTTTAAACTCAAAAGAGATGCCTGCCTCTGCCCCTGCCCCCGCCCCTGCCCCTGCCCCCACCCCTGCCCCTGCCCCCGCCCCCGACTCCGCCCCCCCCCCCCCTGCCTCCTCCTCTGCCCCTGCCTCCACCTCTGCCCCTGCCTCTGCCTCTGCCCCTGCCTCCACCTCTGCCCCTGCCTCCACCTCTGCCTCTGCCTCTGCTTCCGCCTTCGGCTCCACCTCTGCCTCCCTAAAGTTGTGATTTTAAAGTCTCTGACTCCGTGCTCTAAGCTAGTGCTGTTTTGATGTATGAGGTTGTTTTGATGTAATGGTCTTACAGCAGTTGATTGGCTGTAGCTCTTCATATAGAGTGAGGCCTTCTAAGATTTTTTTCTCTCTCCCTGTTAGCATATTAACTGGCATTGTCAATGGTGGACATGTCAGTACAGGACCATGTCGTGACTGCACTGGTGCAGCTCCCTGGTCATAGCCAGAAGACACCATCTAGCAACTTGTCCTTCCTCTTGACTTCGCCTGGATGCGCCCCGCCCTTCCCCACCACAGCTGGCTTCTGCCTACACTGCAGGTAGAGCCACACTGAGTCCCACTGTGCACACAGCTTCCACGAAAGAGCTGTCCTAGTGCCCAAAGATTAAAGATGACATTCTGTGGGAGTACAACTTTGGCCAGTTGTACTGCTTAAGACCCCAAGATTATTAGTTCTGAAAAGAATGTTGAAAATCTTTACATAAATAACATGTTTATTCATAAAAATGTCAAGCATCAACACTCAGGAGGCAAAGACAGTAGAATCTCTGAGTTCAAGGCCAGCCTAGTCTATTGAGAGAGTTTCAGGACAGCCAGGGCAACAGAGAAACCCTGTCTCAGTCAGTCAGACAGACAGACAGACAGAACAAAACTAAAACAAAATGTCAAGCATCACAAGATTAATTACATAAATTGTCTTCAATGGAATCATAAAGTGTCAAGAAAATGACACTTTGCTGAACACAAAGTTTTTATTAATCATTAGCTGCCAAACATTCAAAATACGGAAATATATGAAGAGGAAGCAGGCTAGAACTGGGGCATGCATGTGTATACGCATGTATGGGTGCTCCATTTTTTTTTGCAACATGTAAATAGACATAGATATGAATCCAAGATGGCAGATTCCTTGTGCTCTAGCTTGACTGTCTCATGGGTGTGAACTCAGCCTCTGCCTCTAGCTAGTGTGTACACAGACCCTCAGTGTCTCCTTTGTTTGTCCCCAGAGACTTGAAATACACACAGATGCTGCTAAAACATTTGTGTGCTGGAGACACTGTACTCTGGAGCACATGTCTACCATTCGCCTACGCACAGGATGCCTGGTCACTAACACTCAGGTCCCACCCTGGAGCCTTCCTGCTCACCTGCCTGTCCATCCTTGTACACACATTCCTGGGAAACACAAGTTCTTTGCTCCCTACAATTCAGAGTAAACCAAGGCTACTTCAGCTCTTCCCTCACATATATTTACTCAAATATATATATATATATATATATATATATATATATATATATATATATATATATATATATATGCAGTTTAGTGTAGGTCTCAAGTAATGCATACATTTAGCATTGAAGACTAGTATTCACACACAAATATGCATACATACTGAAAGAAGACTTCATGAAATCATACTGAATTTTGTCATGGGCTTTGCAATATTGATTTCCTACTTTTATTATTTAGAAAGTTGATTTTGGCCCACCAAATTAATTTTGTGACTTACTTGTATGTTGTAACCCAAAGTTCGAATATTTAAGCCACCAAGCTGTCTGCGAACTTTTTGCACAGCCCTTTGGAGTCCCACTTCTCAGATGGCCAAATGATTTCTTCCAAATGCCAGGTAAATGCTTGTCTCTCCTTCTTACTATACACACACAAACACACACACACACACACAGGAATATACTATCTGCCTCTAGGCAGGGAATTATTGGCTCATTGTCTTCCATTGTACTCACTAACTTAAGTACAAACAGCTTTCTGTGCTAAGTTTGTTTCTTTTGCAAAGGAAAATACAAACAGTAGGAACTGGCTCAGTGTGGGTGTTGCTCATCTGGGAAACAGAATTGGAGTCCTTGCTTTAACATTTGGCCTTTTAGATTTATCTCTAGCTCCAAATTCTGCTGTTGCTTTATAGCTCTATGGGGTGTTTGTTTGTTTGATGTTGGTTGGTTGGTTGGTTGGTTGGTTGGTTTTATTGAGGTTTGACCTGGCTCCTCACCCTTTCCTCCTTGCTGTCTCCTCCTGACTGTCAGGCACCTCCCCTCCCCCTTCAGTGGGATTCTTAATCTAGAATTATAGTTGGGCGGACTTTCCACCTTCATCAATTGTAGGCACAACTTAGAACTTAGTCATTTCTGGGAAGCAAGCAGGTACATTTCAGTTTTTGTTGTTTGTCTGTCTGTTTGTTTGTATGTTTTAGACGCTCCACTGTGCCAGGCTGGATTCTCAGTCTGATCCTTCCCAGCCTTCAGAACATTCAAGATAAGTCAAGTCAGTCCGTTCACTGTGCACTCTCCCTGTGCTAGTTTTCATCTGGAATCTAAATGCCTCAGGTGCAGACTTGGAGTCTTGCTGGGTACCGATTGCCCACAGCCTAGCAGAGTGCATTTTAAATGGGCACTGTGAGGCCAAGAATGTATTTATCTTAGTACTTCAATTTTAAAAATGTTATTAAATATCATTATGTTGCTAGGTGGAACAGGAAATAATAAAAATATTTATAAGACTGTGAATTCAGACTAGGAGGCACAGAATTTCTGAGATCAGGATTCAGTTTGGTGATTCAGTGGGTGTCTGTCTCTTTGTGCCACAGGGTATGCTCTGTGGTAACCTAGGTGCTCCCAGAGCCAGAGGCTTAGACTGCTCTCAGATGGCACCTAAGCCTGCAGGGTCTGTGCAGCCTGGAGAAGCTCGTGTGAGAAGAGATGGCGGCACTTGAGTTTTGCTCTCCCCTTGGCATCATGTAATGTGGCTCATTTTGTTTTGAAGGTAGCTTGTTCCATGGAAACCAGACAGGGTGTTGTTGAAATAGTAGGCTGATGTCTCAATGTAACATATTGGCCCACTGAGATCCACAAGGGTGTGAATTCCAAACCCGCCTCTGTACATTTCTATATAGTGTGAATGTTCAGGATGTGTAAGAAAACCCTGCGAGGGAGCGGGCTATCTGGTTCTGCTATCAATCCTGTTTGGAAATGTGAAGTTGATAGAATAACTGCTGTTCCTGGCTAAAAGAACAGGCTATTCAGTTCCTGGCTATTCAGCTACAGAAAGAAAAAAAGAAAAGAAAAAGGTTTTCAAACCAGGTAGTTCAGTCTCTGATCCAAAGTGCACTTGGTTTGTTTTCTGTGGGCTGTGTGACTGGCACTGTGTATTTAAAGTTCAGCTTTGTGTGTGGTATTCTCCTGTGATGATTTCAGGACATAAAGTAAGATGTTCACAAAAGCCAACCTGAGACCAATACTCTGCGGCAGTTTAGTGGCAAATCCCCGCTCTGGGTATTTAACAGTAATTGGGATCTTTCTATTGGCTTTGCATACGCTCAGATTAGTAGTAAAACCTAAGCCCCTTTCCATTTGGCAAACGCTCACACTTGAAGCAGCACACACTCAATTCTGATTGTGCTTTTCATTCCCACCTAGCTGAGATTTTGCCTGATGCTTTTTAAATCCTCTAATTTACATACTGTGGTAAATTTAAAATAAGAACAGATGAAGGCTGCTGAGTTCCCCATTTCACTGATGAATATGGTATTTTGCTTCAACTCTCTAGCTGTTATCTATTCGGTGACCTTTAAAACACACAACTGAAACTTGTGCACTGTACAGTGGGTTATTAGTGCTGCCTTTGTTTTGAGGCTGCGACTCTTAGACTAAGGATCCAAGCTAAGCATCTGAGAACCAACTGGGGGAGGACAGTGTCTTAACCAGGGTTTCTATTCCTGCACAGACATCATGACCAAGAAGCAAGTTGGGGAGGAAAGGGTTTATTGAGCTCATACTTCCACATTGCTGTTCATCACTAAAGGAAGTCAGGACTGGAACTCAAGCAGGTCAGGAAGCAGGAGCTGATGCAAAGGCCATGGAGGGATGTTCCTTACTGGCTTGCTCCCCTGGCTTGCTCAGCCTGCTCTCTTATAGAACCCAAGAGCACCAGCTCAAAGGTGGAACCACCCACAAGGGGCCCTCCCCACTTGATCACTAATTGAGAAAATGCCCCACAACTGGATCTTATGGAGGCACTTCCCCAACTGAAACTACTTTCTCTGTGGTAACTCCAGCCTGTGTCAAGTTGACACACGAAACTAGCCAGTACAGACAGAGTTCAGAACTTCCTGTTGGGTCTAGTCAGCTGGGCAGAGAAGCCTAATCCGTGCTTGGTCCTCCTGAAATTGGAGGAGTGCTGTCTCCATTCATGAAGGTCTCTCCATGTCCTGCTGTTTGAGGTCACAACAGGGTGTCCTGTCATACCCACGGGTAGGACTGTGTCCTCAAAAGGCCCCTGTCATGGGTCCTCAGTACTAATGGGAGGTGGCAAAGCCTTTTTAGGAGGCTCTCGCCATTGGACATTTGGGGTGTGCCCTTGACCAGGATATGGGTTTGAGCTTCCTCCATTTTTGCTTCCTGAGTACCATGAGTTGAGTGGATCATCTTCCTGCCTACTGCCTGCCATCTGGCACCACTACACCAAGGCTCCTGGTCACAGAGGGAAGCAACCACAGACTGAACCCCTGAACTCCTTGCCAGAGCCAACCGTCCCTCCTTCTAAGCTGATTATCTAAAGTATTTTCCACAGTGACTAAGCAAAGGCTGGAGATCAGGCTTAGAAAGAAAAGTTGATTTTCAATGGCCAGTGTGGATTTGGCTGCAGTTAAAAGCAACACACCATCTCATTTAGTAATAATAAGAATATTTTCCTTCAAAAATCCAAATTGGGACTCAGAGAAGTTAAATTATTCAATAGCCAAGATACAATACCAAAAAACTATTGTCTGGAAACCTGTGCTGTCTTCTTAGCCCCCCTGCCAGGTATCCTGCTTGGCAGTGACAGCTGTAGACCAGGATTCCTTCACTGCCCCTGAATTTTGCACAGTGAACTCTGTGGCTCCTCACAACACATGAGTTATTCACCAAATCAGTATTTCAGTGCATATAACAAATGCGTTACCCGCTAGCTGGGTGTCCATAGGAAACGTCACATAGACCCCACCATCACAGCGACACAGGACGTCAGCTTGCTGGTTTCCTTGGGACAGTGAGCTGAAAAACTTAGTGCCTTAATGTCAGCATGGGCTGCTTAAAGAGTCCCTGTCTTAAAACAGCTACCGTCTACTGTGATTACTGTTTTAATAACCAAGATCAGCATTAATCTCATTTATATGTAATACACAGGATAAGAGAAACCCATAATACACAAGAGGAGAAAATTCTAGGGCACATTTTTTAAAGAGAATTACAATCGCTATGGAAGAAGGGATCTTTGTTTTCTAATGAAGGGATAAAATTCCTGGGAAATTGCGAGGGTTTGTTTGCCTCGCCTTGAAGAAGTGTTCATGTCATAAGCACTTGGCAGCTTGGCTTTCCTCCTCTTGACCCTGCTCATCACTCTGGGAGACCAGAGGCTCTGCAATGTAATGAATGACCCTGACTCAAAACATCTGACTCCAAAGGCAGCTGATAGGAAGCCAAGCTGCTGTCACTAGATCTCACTCTAAGCAAACCCAGTGTATTAAATCCACATTTACAAAATGGATTAGTTAAGTGGTCATTCTTCACTTAGCAACCTAATTTGCAATAGTAATTCTCCCTTGTAATGCTTATAAATGTGAGTTAGTTTATTAGAACACTTTGCCTTTGCCACGTTTCAAGTGCAAAGTCCATTTACAATGTTACTCAATAAACCAATCATTCCCTATTTGTCTAGTGTTTACTAGAAATAACTCCATGAGTCTGAAAGGTCTCTACACTTCAGCCATGTATCTTCAGAATGAGGATTAGTGGGGCACTGATCTGTGCCAGAAGCTGAGGGAACTGTGGTGCAGACACTCCGTCCTAGCTTTCCAAGTCTCCCTACCCTTCATCCCTGGGATGAACCAGGAGTGGGCCACATGGTGGAAACTCCAACTTCTTGGCTTTCTCTCTGGGTTGACATCAGTCACAGGTTAGGTCTGAGGAGAGTTACCAGGTCCTGCCCTGGTCAGTAGAGAACTTCTGTTAGCTCAGGGTCCGGCTTGGGAGAAGCAGGCGACCTGAGTTCACAGAGCTGGTTTAGTCCTCACAGGAAAGCTGTGAAATTCTTCTGAGGTCAGCCCAGGTGGAAGCAGGTCACTCTTGAATTTATGCACAGAGAGTGGAGGTAGCAAGATGGCTCAGAAGTCAAGGTTATCCCTTCTATCCCTGGAACCAGCTCCCGCAAGTTGTCATCGGTGCCACCACACAGGGGTTTAAAAATAACAATTAACTCAAATGAGAATGATATTTTGCTTGTCACTTTATGGTGATGGGATTATACTTTGTGTTTCCTTTGTACTCTAAAGGCAGCCTTCTCCCCTGGCCATCATTGTGACGTTCTTTGACTTTGTATCCTGATTATATTTAACTTTGAATGGGGGAGTTAGGCTGGAGGAGCTGGAGATTGTCCTGAAGACCTTTGTATAGATGCTGTCTTTAATAGATGTTAAATACCATCATCTAGCTGTCTTGTCTTTACAAGTTTTTAAGGCTCTGTGTATTAATCTGGTGAGGGAAGCAACCAAATCTGTTTTATTCAAATTAAGAATTCTATGGTAGCAGATTGTCACAAAAAACAGTGATGAACTCAGAGGGAACGTCTGAGGAAGCGTAGGTGTTTGTCACACGTGCCACAGACACTGACGCCATATGCACAGTGCTGGCCTTTAGTTCTCTCTGGGCAGATTCATCTTACTTTGTAACAACTACTTGATTGATTGCTGTATAACTTTATGTAGAAATATTATAAATAACCCAGAGTGAGCATGTGTCTATTCTCTTGACACTCTCACTGTCAAGTCAGCAATGAAAGGTATCATAAACCAAAAGTCATTCACTCAGGTGTCCATATTCTTCATTGGTACTAATTACCAGCCTTTCTTCTAAAATCTGCCATCCAGTGATAACCATTTAAAATTGAATATGGGAACACTGTGGAAGACAAACAGCGGACACCTCCTTGGGTGGTCTGTGTCTGTTACATGGCCTGTCACATCCTCCTGTAGACTGGCAGCATGCCTTGTGGATAACTTTTCCTGACAGAATCTGGCACAGATGTGCTGGTCACAATGTTGGCGTCGCTGAGAAGGTGTGGCACCTTAGTCTACTTTCTCCTCTGTTGTGCATGCTTTCTTCTTAATGCCTGGATCTGTGTCCCTCAGAATTGAATCTGAAAAGTTCATACCTGTATGCTCACACCTGCAGCCTCAGGCAGCCTTTGTGTGTCTCACATTTCATTCTTCAGTCAGAGTACTGCGTATCTGTCACTGACTGCTGTTTCCAAAGCAAGAAGGCCAAGCATCTGGCCAGTGTTGACTTAAACCACTGCTAGGCTGACCTATATGTTTACTTCTGTCTTCCAATAAGATAACAGAATACAGCTGCAGTGCCAGAGATACCTGTCTCTGTCGCAAATAATCACCAGGGGCTGGTGTGGCTGCAGGCCCTCTAGGCAGCCCCTGGACCCATCTGAGCTTGGTCCTATGTGGTCCCAGCAATGTCTTGTTAGGGACATTCTTCCTGATGGCAGTCAAGAGCACATAACCTTGTTATGAGGGAATCTCAACCTCAGACCACACCCCTGGCTGTCATTTTGTGCTCATGACCCCGTAGTTTCTGGCTTTTTTATGAGACAGTCTCACTGTGCAGCCCAGGCCGGCCTCAATCTGGAGAGCCTACCTTGGCCTCTGGAGCCCGTCATCCATGAGCTGACTCTCTTCTTGATTTTCTTGATTTATACAGCTATATTATTTAATTTGTACAGTGTGATGTCAATGAAAATTGAATTAAACATCTTGCTACCTAGTAGAAATGTCCTTACACAACTTGAAACAACCAACAGATTTAAACGGTGCTTATTATGTAAAATAAAAAATGACAATACCAAAATGCTGACATTTCAGATATGCTTGTGTTAATTTAAATCTGGGGCACATTGTTGGACAGAGGAGAAAGGAAAAGAAACTAATTTCAACAGGGCAGTAACGGCAAGGGCCATTTAAGGAAGTCTGGCTTCCCACAGCAAAGCCACGGCCGGCCGGTTCCCACTCAAGTTCACGTTCCTGCAGCCTCATCACTGCACTGCGCTCCCTCTCACCCCACAGCCCACAGCTGAGGAAGCCGAGGCTCAGAGAAGGGGAAATGCCCCATGTGCTCCACGCACTACAAAGTCTGTGCTCCCAACACAAGACTGTGCTGCCTCCTGCGTGCAGCAGGACACGGACATCCAGAATTGCCCTAAAGGAGTAAAGAGGTGTAGCCAGCTGGAGGCGTAGGACTCATTTGCCTTCCTCTCAGACATATCACCTCCACCCAGCCAGCAGCCCCAGGCAGCCCCACCTCTCTTTTTCCTACTTACACGGACTCCCACAAGTAGTGTGGTGGGCACGTCCCGTGGGTCGCAGGCGTTGTCTGTGGCCCTTCCAACCCAGCTCCCCAGCACTCTTGAAGGGAACCTCCATCCTCAGCAAGGCATGGCCTGTGGGGTATTTTTGCTTAATTATTATACCTATTTAATGCTACTTAGAACGTTGTCAGCTGTTGAGAAAAGGTAATTATCACGAGTCAAATGAGAAACACTTTTTTGGCTGCCTTACGGATACATGTTTCACTGGTACCTTGATGCATAATGAAGCCTGGTAGCAGAGCTCTGCTAGTCTCTTCTTCAAGGCACAGCTGTCTCCCTGCTAAATTCATCCCATCTGTCTCCCCTTCCGTGAAGCTGTAGGCAGTATAGCATAAGTACAGAAGCAGTTCAGTGCTATTTTGGATAAACATAGCTGAAATTTGAATCTTTGCCATTTGCGATGCACACATTTTGTTTTACTGCTGTAAAGAGAGCTGTCAAAATACAACTACATGGATAATTTACTAAAATACAGTCAGATATAAGGTTGATCCAAAGGAAAGTACACCGATCAGTCTGGCCTGTCCCGGAGCCTCTGAAGCTCGTCTCTGACCGTCAGGTGTGGCTGGGGCCAGTAGGCCCCAAAGTCTTTGTTTTAATTTTGCAGCTTGGCTCTCAGGACTCACTTCCTATACCTGTTTCTGATGTGATTGGCAGCCTTTAAGAAGCTCTGCAAGCCAACTTTCTTATCTCTGTGATCGTTTGCATCAGTAGGAACCACTTCTCTTTCTCGCGCTGACTACCAGCTTTGAGCTGCGTCACACTGTTCGGCTGTTCCGAGATGCATCCTACACAAGTGTTTGTTAGCAGTGAGACAGTCAATTTATTGTTCACATATCCCTTATTCCTGGGTTACCCGTATATCTGAATATAGCTATGCAGTGTTGTTTTCAGCTAACAACACATAATGCTTTGCAGGCAATGGACGCACTTTCTATGTGACTTCCTTTTCTGAGTTCTAAGCCCCTCCCAGCCACCTGGACCCCTCCCTGTCACACAAGTTTGTCTTTTCTAAGTAGTTGTGACCTTTTTGAAGAGCAGGGCCAGTCTGGAATATAAATAAGTAGGGCTTCTCTGAGAGGAGGCTGTATCTGTGAGACGATTGCTGGGCAGAGGTTTAGCATCACCCCTGGCATCCCCGCTTCCTGACCTAACAGAGGCGGAACCCGTATCATGGAAGGCCCAGGATTCTCCTCTTTATCACCTTTACCTCCCCAGATAACCCTCAGTGTATAAAGGATTGTGTGAGGGAACATGGACTTGAGAGACAGTCAGGAAAGAGAGTCTCTTTTGATAAAGGTTAAGAAGATGAGGACGTTGCCAGATGATTCTGCAAACTCCCAGAAGTGTGGTTCCTGCTAGTGGCTCTTCCACCGCCTCGGAGAGAGTCTAGTTTTGTTCGCCACTGTATCTCAGTTCGGTATAGAGAACATGGAGGCTGCTCAGAAAGCCCTTGATGAGCCAGTGAAGGTGTGAAAGTAGCGTGCACTGATGTATGTCCTCCTTTGCCTTCAAGCTCCTGACTTTGGGTCAGACAGGAACCATCAGCATCTGTATTGTTTTGCACTTACCCAGCGTCAGCAACATCATAATGTTGTTGGCTTCCCAGCTGCTGCCAAGGAAATTGCTATTGCTTTCCTGGAAAGTCCCCAAGGCCCATTCTGCACCAAGACATTATCCTCTCTCATCCAGTTTTCTTTTCCTAGTTTTTTTTTTGGGGGGGGGAGGTGTTGTTCTTTGGACGGCAAAAGTAACATGGCAGTCACTAACGCAAACAACTCTGTTTAACTGAACACAGAGATGGTGGTGGTTCTTTGAAAGGCTCAGTATTAAAGAGGTAAACAGGTCTGACTTTAGGCTATGGTGCCCTGTGGTCCAGAGCAAGCGGGAGCTTTAGAAGCACAGACAATGCCACTGTGCTGCTGCCATCAAACGTCACTTTCACTCAATACTCATGTGTCCACAACACTGGTTGAGTACCAAAGGGACCAGCAAAGTGCTGTCTCCAAGGTGCGATGTTAAGGGAGGTCATTAGTATGAAAAGAGTATGTATTAGTGTGAAAAGAGGCAGGCACAGTGTAGTGCACGCAGAGCTAGGCTGTGGTACACAGAAGGAACAGGTAAGACAGGAAGCAAGAAAATGCTGGCAAGTCCTTCCTAAGGCTGTGCAGAATGTATGTAAAGCAGGCTTAAGCACTTCCACTCAGCATTTGCTTCCGAAAACAACCTTAGACTGGAGACCCAAGACCGTTTGCTGTCTTGGAAGCAGTACCTACCTTCTGGCCGGCTACCCATGTGTGACCAGCTTCCTGGTATTCTACGCTTTGTTGAGCCTTCTCTCAGCCCAGCCTAGCACATCTCTATGGCCATCTAACCTCCAAACCACCCACCTCTCCTCCTGCCTCTATGGTGCAATCTAATTATGGTGTGAATCCACAGGCAGATTTTTTTCATTGTAAAGAGGGACAAATAAAGCGTCATCTGTGGCAGTGTGACTCACTAAAGTCTGTTGGAAAGCCATTGTCATCCTTTCATCGTTAGGAGGCATTTGTGTGGAAGTGCACTTGGCCACCTCTGATCCTAGGTGCCTTTCCACCAAATAGGCACATACCCACCTGCTCTCCTTCAGTCAGACCTCTTAGAAGGTTGGCCAGGTAGATGACTGATGTGTGTTTCTAAGGGAGGCAAAGGGAACTGGGGTGAATGATGGGAATCACTCACTGGCAATCTTCAATGGGGAGATGGGTAGATGCTGTAGATCCTTTTAACTCAGAGCTCTTAATGTGCTTGAGCAAAAGGACACTCATGAAGTGTAGCCACACTGGCCACAAAGAGCTAACATAGCCCTTATTAACCATTAATCCTCAGTGATAAGTTTTATAAATTGAAGTTTAATGCATGTGGTAGCATTGGTACAACTTTTGAACTTTTTTCTTATTATTGTTAACTTAGGTATCTTTTGTTCTAATTGTTCTTGGGCATTTACACCATTTTTTCCATCCCCTGGGACAGGCCAGGGCTACTCTGTAGACACTGACCGTTGCATCTGCCTCTGCCGATAGTCACAGAAGGTCACAGCCTGGCAATTCTGTTTAGTCAAGCAAATGTTTATAATGCTTAATGAACTCATCTAGCAGAAACCTCATTTGAAAGAGACAGAGACCAGTAAAAACTGTCTGAGACTATATTGAATTTTGTTGTACATTCAAGGTTGTATGTCTTAGTTAACTGGAATACCACGCAGTTACTAAAAAAAAAAAAAAAAAAAAAAAAAAAAAAAAACCAAATACACATTATTAGACATATTTGTACACACTGAACTGTTTTAAACCAGTAATGTTGGAATAAAGACAAAATAATACTGTGTATTTACATAACACCATAACACCTTTCATTAGAAAAATCTCAAGCCTTCACTAAGTAACAGAGCTGTGTGGCACCCTGCAAGGTTTGTGGGATGGAAGGTAGCTTGAGAGGGGGCAAGCTGGTGGCGGGACAGGGCGGGGCAGGGCAGGGCGGGGCAGGGCGGGGCAGGGCACCAGCAGAGCGTGGCAGCTCCTGTGCTCATGGTCATTCAGGCTTAGCTTGCTGCATAGTAGGGAGTACATGGAAAGCACATGTGGAGGACACGGGGCCGTGGACCTGTGCATGTGTCCACATCCACACTTGTTGATTTTTCAACATGAACTCAATGCATTTAGTCTGAGTCGAACAGGAGGAACAAACCTAGAGTCTGCACTGGATTGAACACGGTCGTTTAACTCCCAGATTAACTCTGTCTAGGCCCAGTAGATCCTGGTTCCTTTTACATTTCTTTAGCCAGAATGGATTGAAATGTGACAGCCAGTCTTTGAGAACACTGGGAAATGGGCAGGCATTTCCTGGTCACTGGCAAAGGTGGAAGTGGACCCTCCTCTGTTCCTAGGGCCTGCCTCAGAGACTGCCATGCCCAGAACCTCCTGTGACTGGCCTGTGCTAGCAGCAGCGAGTGCTGAGACTGGAGGGAACTCGGGGCAAGTGCCTGCCTGTGGCTTAGCACCCTGGAGTGCAGAGAGAAGCAGGGCACACACAGGGTCAGGAGCTGAGCAGAGCTAGTGACAACAGAATTTTGCATTTAGAATTTGAAGGTATTTTGGATACCATTCTATTGGCTTCCCAAAGCTCCTGTCTTGGAACTTGCCACCAACTTGGTTGAACCCGACACAGATCTATCATCCGGAGCCTCTGAGGAAACAAAGGCACTTTCACTCCGAGTCTTGCTCACAGAGAAGTCTCAGTTTTGACTTAACCTCTCCAATTTTCAGATAATTTAGGTGTCACGGATATCCAGAGTAGGATAGTTTTCAGACACTATAATTTGAATGTCTCTGAAATGTAATAAATAGAACTTCATCTGGGTTTTAGAAATAATGTTTTCTTTCCAAACAGCTGTTTGTTTGCGTTAACAATTTGTGCAGTCTCTAGAAGACAGGCAGCGTTTCTTTTTATATAAAATGCTGCTCATCTCCACCCTTTGAAGTTTGTTCATCTTCTGTTGTGGTCTCTATTACAGTCCTTGTTCCCTGTTCCTACCCCGGCCTGACCCAGGGGTCAGCAGGAGAAAGGCTGCTCCTGTTTGTCGCCTCCCCTGTGTGGCCACCGCCCTCTGTAGTCCCTGGGGCTGGCCCTCTTACTGCCATTCCAGTTCATGGACCATTGCATAAGGGTGTTTACATCCTGAGTGTAGCAGGAGTAAGTGTTGCCCTGCCTCTCTCTCACTGGCAAAGGCTCCTTGTTGAGGTCCAGTTAGCACCGACGGAGGGCAGTGAGCTATGACTGTGCTGAAGATAGCCAACACTTGGCACACACCCATGTTTAATGTCTGTGCTCCTGCTGACCTCCTGAGACAGAGGAGGGTCCTTGTTCCTTTGCGGAAATCTAGGCATGGAGGCCACTGCAGGTTACAAGTCCTTGGCTCTGAACTGACCACATAGAGTTTGCTGTGTAATGCCTCTGAGATCCCTAAGGAAGAGTACATGAGAGCACTTGGTCTAAGCCAGGCATGGTGGTGCACACCAGTACTCGGGATTCAGAGGGAAGTGGAGCTCCTATTTTCTGGACCACCCTGGTTTACATAGTGAGTTCCAGCTAGCCAGAACTACATAGTAAAACTGACTCTCTCTCTCTCTTTCATTCTCTCTCTTTCTTCCTCTCTCTCTCTCTCTCTCTCTCTCTCTCTCACACACACACACACACACACACACACACATATCATCATCTCTTTGATTCAAATCAAGGCTCTGCCTGTCTTGTGGGAAGTACTAAGTCAACAGTACTCTGTGAGTCAGGACGCAGTGCATTGTAGGCAATCACTTCTCAGGGTCCATCCCACGTGGGCAGGCTAGGGAGACAGACACTCACAAGTCTGATGGGAGGAAGCTCATCCAGCTCCATTGCCCAGCAAGCTCACTGCTTTTCAATGGATTAAAGTCTGTCTTATAATCAGAACCCTGGAAGTTGTGAGTTCTAGAGGGGGAAACCAAGAGTGGCTTGGCACTGAAGACACAGGAAGGACTGGAAGCACACGCACCTAAGGCAGCTTCCTGCCTCTCCACCAGAAACAGGAGTTGAGTTTAGAAGAGAAGTACAGTGGCTTTATTTGGAGAGAGCAGTTTGGTGAGGCACATATGTGCACCATAATCCAGCTCTCACTGTCGCACACAGACTTCATGTCAGCATCTGATCAACAACTAACCAACGTTCCAGGATCCTTTGCACATAATTTCACTTTAGAAACATTCTATCGAGAGCTAATTTTTAGTGGAAGTCTATTCTCATGGAAAGAAACCTCTGACAATTATAGTGATGGTAAACTAGGTTCCAGATATGTAATGACAACTTTGCTGGTGTGCGCTTGAGTGTGGGATGCATTCAAATGCATGCGCCATGCCCTGCTTGCTTCTATAGAATCCTGCCTCAGTCCTTAACTGTGCTGTATAGCATCCAGCACACAGGCTAAACGAAAGTATTCAACATGGAGTATTTGACCCCAGAATGCTCTAGAATTAGGTAGCACATATGACATTTGATAAAGAGGTAATTTTTTTATATACTAGGAGATATCCTTATTAGATGGTTTAGGTTAGATCTCATCAGACGACAAGGTGGCAAATGCATAGACACCAGATATTTCACAGAAGTTTGCCTTTTAATCCTGTCTTTACTTTGTTTTCATCATTAGCATTGTGGGCTTAAGAGAGAGAACTAGCATTGTGGTCAGGCCTGGACACTGGTTCATTTATCTACAAAATGGAGACAAGATACCGTCTGTGCTCCTTAGCCTCTGTAAAATGACATCATGGTGGCATTAGTAATGCATCATGTTAGGAATGGGTAGCGAAACACTTGGCACAGGGGAGGCTTCAGTATATGACTGAGCACCATGGCACACATCTGTCGGCCTGGTTACTGGAAGACTGAAGCAGAAGGATTGCTTGAACCAGGAACTTGGTACCAGTCAACCTGAGCAACATAGTCAGACTCTGTTAGGAGGAGAGAAGAAGAAAGGGGAATGGAGAGTCTTGTACTGTTTATCAGCGTGTCTGTGTCACTGAATTGCAGTCGCCTCATTCGTTAGCTGACATCTTCCTTGCAGAGCTGTTTTCGGTTGACTGAGCTAATGCTTGTAGAAAGAGCTTTGTCTAAGCGCAGCAGCGTGCTATTAAAGTAACAACTGCAGTAACTGTGAAGTCACTTATTCAGGCTCCACCGTGGGCCGGGCACTTGTTGTCCTGTCTCCAGTTCTCCAATAGTCCTGAGGGGTAGGTAGCATCGCTTCCCACTGTAAATCAAGAAACAGTCTTCTAAGAATTTGCTTAGGATCATGCCCAGATTTCAGGTGAGGTCTGTTTTATTTTACCTGCAAATTTGTCATCTGCATACCTGCATCTCCATGAGACTAGTTAACCAAAAGAGTGTTAGCAGTCAGCTTCTTGTTATATAGTTTGTGCTGGTATATTTTCTTTGAGTAGTATCCTATCTACTACATGAATTTTATGTTAAGACATATACTCTTGATATAATGTGCCTAAGCTACATTCCTTCACGATGTTAAAGGCCAACTTAACCCAAAACCACTGATCTTTGTAACGTGCAGCCCTAGGCCACTAAGGCAATTCTAAAGACAGAACACATCCGCAACCGTGCTCAAGGAGGCTCAGATGCTGCTGCCTTCCTGTCTCAGAGCCCTGTGCTTCTCAGGCCAATCCCCAGGCCTTCCATCTCAGTTAGGTGGACTCTTATTCATGTTGTAGACTGTAAGTGACGGGTTTATAGCTTGACAGCCCTGTTTGCGTCCTGACGGTAGACAGCTGGCGTCATTGTGCACTGGCCCACAGTATGGACCCTATGGGCAATGGGACCTACATAAGCAGACCTAGCATCCCTTGTGAGACCTGTGCTGGGCCTTGGAGTTTGGCAACTTCCTACCTACAGAAGTTTGCTAAAGACTTTTTTTGTTAATGTTGTTGTTTCCTTCCCTCCGTCCAAACCTGAGTCTCTTCCTCTGTCAAACTGAAATAAGGATCTGTCTCATAGTCTTGGGGCAAAGAAAGACATGCTTCAGACAGCACACACAGCACCCAAGACATGCCTCTGCCTTCCACTGCTCTCTGCTGGTGGCCTCAGCACAATAGTCAGTCACTTCCTTTCTGCCTTTACCGCATTCCCAAAGGCCTGAGAAATTGCATGTGGTTAGCCAGCACAAGGTCCAAACCACATTAAAGGGGGTCAGACGCTTGGTTTGCTCCTTATGGGGCAAGAGGCAAGCCCCATGTGCTGAGTGTCAGGCACTGGGAAACAGAGGTGGGCACTGCACCCCTCACCTGCACTTCTCAGGACTTTGTTCCTGAGGCTTTCCTCACGGCCTTTGTCACTCACGATCTATCATCTGTCATATGTATCTGTGCCGAAGAAATCCGTCGGTTTCACTGCTGTCTTTCTGACCATGGGCCTGATAGACTATTTTCTACCCTCTCCCCCACTCTCAAACTGTTCAGAGCTACAGAGAGCCAGGTTTCAGTCATCAGACAGTTGAATAGACTGTCTCACTGGGGGCCAGATTCCAAGGAGACAGCCCTTGGACTCACAGGCCAGGAGAGCCAGTATTTCAACAGTGTCAACAGTCTTCGCTCATCACACCAGAAAAGCCCCTCGTGGAGCTGCCTCATTAGCATACAGCCGCTAGCTAGCTAACAAAGCCAGCTCGGGATCTGTTCCTCTCTCAGTGTGTCTGTCTTCCTTGACCAAAAAGAAACTACTCAAGCAACAGTGGAGGCTCTCTGGCATTGCAAGAATCCAGTAGGCCATTCAGAAGTGGCTTTAAAATAATCAAATTTTGGGGAAACAAGATTCTATGTTTTATTTTTCAAATTTTGTTTTAAAATCATCAATAGGCCAAAAAAAAAAAAAAAAAAAAAAAAAACTTAAAAGAAGAAAGAAAGAAAGAAAATTGCCATGCCCCACAATTAAAAATGGTGGAGCCCCAAATAATGCCTAAGCACCCCTTACAAGCCTTGTTGTGATAGAGCGCATAAGAGGAGCCTCCAGCCAGGCAGGGGCACAGCGAGCCTCCTCTCAGGCTGCCGTGCTAGCCTAGCCCTCTTTTGTTGGGGGATGGAGGGAAGGAGAAAGGCAGAAGCAGATGTGCTGCTAGATCTACAGGCTTCTGCCAACCATATGGCATCTTAAAGAAAGATGGTTGGAGCGTCTGGATTAGCAAAGAGTCGGAATGGGAGCCATGTGTCGCGTTGGTACAGGCAGTTGTTTGAGCTCCCTCTAAATGGCTTCAGGAGATTGTGTAATGGAACAAATGGTCCTCAGAGCAGGGGAGCAGCCTTGCCGCTGCTGGAGAGGCCATTGGCCCTGGGGCGGCGGCTGCTTTCCTCCCGCAGCATTACGTATTCTTTTAATGTTCTTCGAACTCTGAGAATTGACTAGAACTTTTCAACTGTTAATTACAAGGCTGGGTTCTCTGGACTCTAGGCCCCTGTGAACGCTCCTCTCTGCCCCCAGTTTGGTAATTAATTAGTCATGCTGCAGCCCTGCTCCCATGTGCTGTCCCTCTGTCTGCCACGGGGCTCCAGGCTCAGTCCTACACTTCTCAGGCCTTGACAAATGCCTTTTGCAGGAAGGCTGTCTAACTCCCAAGGGCTTGAGTCCCCATCCTGATTCCAGGAGATAGATGAATCTGTGAAGGTCATAGTGCGCACATGACAGCATGCCCTCCTATGCCTGTAGATCGTCCAGTCTCTTCCAGTGACGCCACTGGACTGTTAGGCCATACCTGTCACCCACTGGCTCAGCTGAGGGCTCAGATGCTATTTTACAGTTCAGAATGAGCGAGTGAGCGAGCACGCGTGAGTGAGCTGAGCACTGAGACCTGCGTGCTGCAGCGCATGGCCATTGCAAGGCAAGCATTGCGCTCTGTTGCCTTGCGAGTGAGGGACTTGGTACATGCAGGAAATCTAGAGGGGCTGCCCCTTCTAGAGTGCATAGCTAACTGAGGCTCAGGCATCAGAAGTTGGCCTGTAGAAGGTCGAATGGCTGAGGACAGCCAAGGAAGCAATGGTTGGTCCTGAGAGAACCCTTCAACAAATTTTCATTAACCTTTGAGAGCTCTGCGAGTGACTGGTCAGCTCCTGGTCTTTCTGAGCCCTGTGGGAACAGAGCATACTGAATATTGATGCCTTGCCTGTCACATCTGACCCCAGCTGGACACCCCTCCCCACAAACAGAACCAAGGAAAGGATGCAACTTATAGGGTAAAATTGAGTTACTGAGCTGACCATATGGGTCAGCAAATAAAGCCACTCACTGTGTAAGCCTGATGATCTGGGTTAGATACCCGTAAGGGTAGAAGGAGTGAACCAACTCCACAAAGGTGTTTTCTAAACCTCTACATATACTACACATACATGCTGACAGACAGACAGACAGACAGACATACACACACACACACACATGGACACGGACACGGACACAGGTGCATGCACATAGGTGCACACATATACTCATGTACACATGCACATCACAATAATAAAAACATGAAAAATCAGAGCCATGTGAAATGTGTGTCTAGCACAGCTTCCCTCAGAACATGGAGCAGTGACAGTGCGTTCTTCTTTGTCTGTGGTAGCAACACATGGCCTCCTGCAGAAGGAACCAGGGCAGCTAGGGCCCATGTAACCATGTTGGAGTAGGAGAAAGACGGTTAGAGACGGCGATGTGTCTGCAAACTGGCATTGTTTCTGACTTTGCTCTTGTTAAATGGGGTCATCTAGAAATCCTGTGGAGATTCTTAACGACACCTTAAATAACTATTGGCATTTGTGTTTGAAATTGTGCTCTTACACATTTGAAACACGCCCGCCTCCCTTTTTTCCAGAGCCCATTTCTCGCTAACACGTTGAATGTTAGGATATTCTTATTCTGTCAAGTGAATTTGGGATTCATTGGGGGCCGGTATCTGTGAAAAGCCTAATTCTGATTGTTATTCACCAATTAGAAGAAACTGTCACTCTGATCCCGTTTTCTTTCCAAGTGTACACAGCCTGGAACTTGTCAGCCTCAGAGTTTCTTGAAACAATGCAATTAAACTGTAACATATTTCCTAACATTCTTAATTAAGACAGTGACTGGAAAATGTAGATTAACAGAAGTTACTGTTTTTATCAACATATTTTCTGTCTTCCCCCCCTCACATCCCCCGCCCCCCAAGACTCTTTCCTTCCCATGTCTGGTGTCAGCTTCGGCCACGTGCACATTATGCACATGGCACTGAGGAAACAAAGTACAACGCTCCCTTGTCACCCTGAGCCGCACGCCCAGCGCCACACGACTGTCTGCTACATGCCGCTTCCTATGAGCTTCACGCTGGGAGTTTCGTCTTAAAAGCAAACTGTTTCTGAAGGAAAGAGTTCAGGTTGGGCAGATTGTGTTAGAGAAATCTCACTGTCTCTGAGTGGAATTCATACACTGCCTGTTCTGTGCAGGCTCAAACTGGCGCTGTGTGCAGAGTTCAAGAGTGTCTGGGAATTGAACTCTGAGGGGAATTTGGGAGAGTGCAGAGACAAAGCATTTGGAGGGGAATTTCTAAGTAGGGCTTAGAAGTGAAACTCGTGGTAACTTTGTCAAAAGGGACAAAAATCAAGAACAGAAGCCTTGGCATAAAGCACTGCCCACTGGACAGATTTTCAAGGACTCACAAGTACAGTTTTCCAGGGCACATCTGAGGGTTGATGGTGAAGCCCACGTGGGGGGTCACCCAGCACCTTCTGATTCTCACCTCTTTGAGTGAGTTCTTAAGTCTTGCCAGTTTCAATTAAATCACATGAGATGCTTAATTACTACCTAGAAGTTAAAACGGGCTGTAATATTTCTTTGGCCTTTCTATTAGCCAAAATTTTTTTCTCTTTAATTAAAATTTGGGTTGTCCATGATTATCAACAAACAATGATTCATTTATTTGTTTACAAATAAGGGATTAAAATCAAGGACAGCAGATACGAACCCACAGCACCTCGTGCCTCGCAGGGAAATCAACCTGGTTTTCTCATTGCTTCTCAGGAGAATGAAATTGGGCCGGGAGCGTGGGGTTAATGAAGCTTTCGCCCATCTCCTCCCTCAGCTGCCAGCTCCCTTTAATCCCCTCCTTCTGCCAAAGTCCAGAGGCCCAGGAAGCCCCTGTGGAGCCTCCTTAGCCAGATGCTAGGCACCCAGCTGGGCCCCTGCAGGCTGGCGCCCACTCCCGCCAGGTGCAGGCCCTCTCATGGTGGGCAGGGGGTGCTGGCCCAGCCACTGGTATCCAGAGGCAGAGCAAGCGGGCGCGCCCCCGTGGCCCCTGTGGAGCCCTGTGGCTGGCTGCACCTGCAGGAGGACAATTGCCCAGCAAGGGGTGGCCGGCCGCACTGGGGGCTGTGTCTGTCGTCTGGGCCCGTGCGGCCTGGGTTCAGAGCAGGCGGGCTGCAGGGTCTAAGTGCACAGCTGCTCCTCTTCTCTGAACACTAAGACAGAAGCAGTTTGTTGGCAGCATCCAGAAGGGAGGAAACAAAGTTTACCTTTGGTTTGGCTGAAAATCATCTCCAAGGACGAGTTAGTGTGTTCTCAGGATCAGGGTACACCTAGGCCCAGACCATTGCCTCTTAAAATGGCACCAGGCAGCCAGTGAGGAGAATGGCCGGCGGGGTGAGAAGGCTTCGTGCACTGTCTGTACCGGGTGTCCTCCACTGTCCTGATCTGCTATCAGGATACTGTGTCTCTGCCCAGACCATCCAAGGAAATGGCAGGTTAGGGGGACATGCTTAGCGACTAGCACAACTCACACGACCTGGAACTTTTGTTTTGACAATGCAGCTCCTTTGGCCTCTGTCTCCAGAGGATTCCTAGGACTAGGCACAAGTCTTTAACTTCTGCCCATCATTCAGTGCAAGGGAGCCTTACAAAATTAGGGGGCAAAGCCCCTAGACCCTTCTGAGACCATCCTGGGTCACACTTACAAAGAGTCCTGCCACCTCCAGGGATACATCGCCTGCCCTCTTAGATGCTTCAGGCTGGCACATGCCACCGCCGCTGCTGACTGATAACTTAGGATGAGTCACTCGGACACTGGCTAACTTACACTTTCTTAAAGAAAAATGAATAAGGTGTGTTGGGAGCCTCAGCTGGCTTTCTTGCCACTCCATAAAATAAGAACGTTTTGTGGGCCAGACCCCCCACAGTGGCACGTAACTGGGCTGGATCTGTCTGTTGCGATGCCGGAGCCCACTGGAAACCAAATGAGCCCTCCAGCAGGCCTAATCGCTCTGATCTGTCACGGACCTTCTAGCTGGAAGAGTTATGCCATCATATTATCCCAACACTCATCACCGTGTGGAGAACCCCCTTTTACTAAATGATTTATTACTCTTAGCAGAATTCCTCTGGCTGCAGATTTTATTTCTGAGTTGCTCTGTTCAGCTCAATTGGTCTCCTTCAGTTACCGTGGCAACCAGCAGATGGGGTTCTTTGACAAGGGTCAGCGGGGAGGCTGCCTCAGAGCAGAGGGAAGAGAAACTAAATAAAAAGCGTTCAGCACTGACAGTTCTCTAGCCCATAGCCAGGAGTTGTTATCAAATTACTAGCATTAAAACCTAATTAAGATGAGTGCCAATAGGTACACCGTAGTGACGGAATCTGGTTACTTAGCTGCCGGTGGGCTCACTCTTCCTCCATCACACCTCTGTGACCAATTTGGCCTCCCTAAGGATGGTCCAGTATGAAGGAAATGGCCGAGGCCCTCACTTGACACTCTCCATGAGGGCTGAAGTCCCCTAGGGCAGCAGGACTTTATTAGAAGGGAATCTTCCCCAAACAGGCAGTGTGCGTCCAAGCCCCAGGGCATCGGCTGAGTGAAGCCCACACGTGACGGTTGCAGATCTTCCTCTAAGACCATTGTTGGCTTAACTTGGGAGAGCATTCACCAAAGTGAAACTGAGTGCCAACTGCTCCAGATTGGAAAGACCGGCCTGACAGTGCAGAGCTCTCTTCTGCAGCAGGCACAGGGGACAGCTTTAGGTCAGCTGTCAGTTAGGTAGACTTGTTATCTGTAGCAATAATAAAGCAATGTAGTTGACAGTAATCAGTTCTGTAAGGGTTCACTTTTCTTTAGGAAATACTGTAGTATCTAAGAGGAAAGGAAGTGGGATATGCACCTCACTGTGTGCTCAAAAAAATCCTGGATGGTAGAGCAGAGGACAGGAAGGGTGACATGGGATGCTGAGGAAGGAGTTCTGAAGACCGTTAAAGAGAGAAACAGGGAAGGGCCTGGAGAGACGCCTCAACAGATAAGAGTACTGCAGCTTACGCAGGGGATCCTGATTTGATTCCCAGCATCCACATGGTGGCTCACAACTACTTGTCTAACTCCAGTTCAAGGGATTAACTCCCTCTCCTGGCCTCTGTAGGAACCATATCATATCCACCAGCAAAACCACCCATAAATAAACTAAAATAAGGTGGGTGGTTGTTTGTTTGCCCTAGTTGTCCTGGAACTCTGTAGACCTAGCTGGTCTTGAATTCAGGGATCCATCTGCCTCTGCCTCTGTCTTTGCCTCTCTGCGCCTCTGCCTCCTAAGTGCTGGGATGAAATGGGTGTGTGTGTCACCACTGCCTGGCTATAAAGTAACTTTTTAAGGAGAAAGAACAGCAGTCAAGAGGTGAGAGGGAGAGGGAGGAACCAGCTAGAGCAGATCACCCCCACAGAACTTAGATAGAGGAATATGGATTTTCTTGGTGGTATTCTTGCAACTCTTTAGCCGCTGTGTGTCACAGGGTGCAGATGCTGACAGGTGATATGAAGAAGGGTTTTTCCTGCCTCAGCTCCAGAGACCTAGGCTCAGCTCTGCAGACTGCTTTTTCAGCCACACCCCTTCCCCTGCCCTGTTGTCTTAAAGAAGTGGAGCCATGCTTAACCAGGGCCCTGTTCCTACTCTAGGAAGAACTAGTTGGTGTAACTCAGGCTTTAAACAAGTGATTTTCTGGGTTCTTTAAAGTTCAAAATAAAACAATTTTGTTTTTTGAGACTCTGAAATGGAACCTAGGTCCTTGATTATGCCACAAAGTACTTTGCTACCCAGCTATATCCCTAATGAAGAGTCTGAAATGCTTGGCCTGCCACTTCATGTCCTTAATCCATGTACTGGAATCACCTATCCATGGCCAGTTCCCCAAAAGTACTGGGGTCAGGCTGAAGGTAGCCCTGACCCTCTAAGAGGGTAACAGAGGAGGGATTTGTGCCTGTCCCTGGATGCTCTAAGGTGTTTCTCTAGTGGAAGCACTGTTTTAGGCAGGAACTCCGCGGTGGAGCTCTTGCACTGTCAGAGGCTCAGCAGAGCACATTCAGGAGGCCTGAACACCTCTCCTCCTGGAGTGCTACTCAGCAGGTGGCTCTGTGAAGCCGCCTCAGCAAGCATCCCTGGGGCACTTGAGGATTTGCAGATTCCCCCACCCCCCACCCCAGTGCCAGCACTATTCTTTGGTCTCAGTGATTGCTACTGGCTCTGGCCTGAAATGATTTGCTACTAGTCTGCCACAAGGCAAGAACTGACACGGGGTAGCCAGAAAACCACAGAAATTTTAAAATGCAGCTGTGTGCATATTATACTGCACAAAACCACCAGCATGCAAGAGATTGGAAATTTAGAAAGAATTAAAAACAGTACCAGATCTATTCTCCTCACTGAGCTAGCAGAAGTGCAGAAGAGGAACTTTCTCTTCCCTCGCTCCTGCAGGCCTCAGAACCTGCATGGCCAGTGTTGTCTAGCATGCTGCAGAGGGTCAACTGTTTCAAGGTTCTTGCCTAAATTCTTATGCTTAGTGTTCTACAGAAGACAGACAAATTGACTCACTCTCCCATTCCTCTCATCTTCCTCCTTTTCTTCCTGTCCTTTCCTTACAACTGGGATGTAACTCAGAGTTTTTACTTGAGTGATAGACAGCCTTTTGCCACTGAACCACACCCCTGAGGTCTGGGCTGTGACTGTAGTTCTGTGGTAGAGCACACACATAGCCTAGAACTAGTACGCTCTCCCAGTATGCAGAAGACAGATAGATGATAGGTAGGTAGATAGGTAGGTAGGTAGGTAGATAGATAGACAGATAGACAGACAGATAATAGATGATAGATAGATCATAGATATATGATAGATTGATTGATTGATAGATAGATAGATGGATAGATAGATAGATAGATAGATGAAGGAAGGAAGGAAGGAAGGAAGGAAGGAAGGAAGGAAGGAAGGAAGGAAGGAAGGAAGGAAGGAAGGAAGGACTTTGAAACCCTCTAAGGTTCAAGTCCAGAGTCGAACACCTCAGTCCCTGTCCTAACTGCCTCCACAGGCTGCCTCACTGGGGCACTCACCTTCACACTGTCTGGCAGAAGTTTCTTCATAACGGGCTGAAATATGATTTCTCTGGCTACTCTCAGCTTCCTCATGGTGTTTGCCACCATGACTGCCTCAAGCATCCTGTTCTGTCTCTCTAGGCAGCACGACCAATAGGGAAAAGAAAAGAAAGGGGCAATAGTTCTGGGAATGTAAATCCTCTCCATTGATGGTGTAAACTCTCCCCAGAATCATTTAAATCACTTTTGAACCAGGGTGGTTTTTGGCCAAGGACGTTTAAATTGCAAAGCAGCCACTGACAACATTTTAACCCTGTGCATGAGTTCTTCATCATGTGATCTGTCTGACCACATTAATGAGAGGAAATTATGTAAAATGCAGTGGCAATTTTTAAGTATTGGAACAAAGTATACAACTTTAAATTAGCATGGTTCAGTCACCAGAATTAATTACCTCGAACAGTAATTAGGGTAATTGGATTTTCAAACCTTCTACTGAGTGCAGTGTTAGGACTGTGTGGCTGGTGATGGGGAGATGGCCTCTTGTGGTCTGAGAAGGTGGAGAGCTGCGAGGGGCCTTGCTGTCTCCTGCCTGAGCTTTTCCTTACCCACCAGGTACTGCTCGCTTTCGCTTGATGGCCCCGTGGTCTCTGGTGCCCCCTTATTAACTCAGTTTTCTGAGTACAGGGGAAGGGTGTGGCACGTGGCTTTCCGCAGGCCTGCACTCACTGCAAGCGGGTCCCGCATGCTGTTCATATTCTGCAACACCTCGAGCTGGTTCCCATACACTGCTCATAGTCTTCTCCCCTTGACGTTCTGTCCTCTGTCCTTGAGCTTCTTCACCTCTATTCTGGTGTCGCTCCTTATTTTAGAGTGGCCCCAGGATTTACCCATGTTCTCATGATTGACATCAAACATTTTAAGAGCAGAAAAAGATGGTTGTCATTTAAATAGTCCATTGTTTTGACTGACAACTGAAACCACACACAGTTTTCTCAAAACAACTCACTTTGGCTGTGTGCTCACTCCAGTGAGTTTCAAATGCCAGTAGTTCTTATGCTAGGACTCCTCAGCACCAGGGTATGGATATCCAGGCACCTGGCCCAAGCCTGGGCTTGGAATCAGGCTGCAAGTGTTACTTTGGTTTCTAGATGGAGAGTTTGAACTGAGAGGATTCCAGCTGAGGCAGACTAGCCAGTATAAATGAATTCTGAATAGTTATCCCTGCTTCCAGGTCTCCTGTTTGTTCACCTGTTGTAAGATTTTCAAATTCTAGTGATAACTGAGAGTACTTAATTTGTATGTAGTATTTTTCTGAAATGAGTTATCTTTGGAAGGGCTGAGATACCGGCTGTGTGAAGAGAGGGGACTTCGAAGGGGCCAGACAGTGAAGGACCCTGTTATTAGGCAAGGGAATATGGCCACAGCGCTGGAACAACAGTTTCCATCAAACAGACATGATGTAAGTGGATTGAGCAGGATTAACGATCCTTCCAGTCTAGCTAGTGTGGGGACTCTGAGTTTGGAAAGGCAAGTAGCAGCAGAAGACCACAGAAGGAAGTTCAGAGATTTTCGGGGGTGTTTATTTTGAACCAGGGTTTTCTACAGCCCAGGTTGGTATCTCTCTTGTGTGGCTGACACTAGCTTTGAACTCTTGATCCTGCTGTCTCCATCTAGGATGCAACTGCTGGGACTGCAGGCACTGTTGAGAAATTTGGCTGTGGCGAGTATGTCAAGGTAGAAGGAAGAGGTGTGCAGTGTTACAGGACACCTGAGCTCCCATGGGCGGTGGGCAGAAGTCTGGGATGATGACACAGTGCTCAGCAGGAGAGGACAGAGGGGAGAGCACTGGGGAACCCAGCGTGCCGCAGAGTGACTTTGAAGCTACTTGGACAGGTTACTCAGCCAGAATATCAAGTGCCATGGCATCTCAGACCTGGAGCCAGGGGCTGGAATAAGAGCATCTGAGATGGAGAGGGCCTGTTCATGGCCGTGGCAATTGCTGTCCCGTACATACTTGAAGTTCCTGGAGATGTTTTGGAAGAGAGCCTATAGAGAGAGGCATCAGGACCGGGGAGGTCCAGCCCTGTGCTGGGGAACATGGGCTTACAGGTTTGCGGACACCCCACAGGAATATGGGAGGGAAAGGCAGGAAGAGAGGAGGAGACTAAATAGCCCCGACAGCTGAGGACACTCTGGTCGCTTCCGCTCTCTTAGCACTATTCCTTTAGTCCTCTGAGCTTGCAAGTCTAACTCTTTCCTCTGTTCCCATCCATAGCATGCAGAGGACTGAGTTATATAATGAATGAAGCACTCAGGACTGCAGTGAGTGCTTAGTCAATACCAGAGACGCACTAGCAGCAAGGGAGAACTGAGCATATTTTACAGTTAAAATAGTTACAGTTTTAAGATTATATGTTGTTTTGAAATGTCCTTAATTTTATCAGTAGACTCCACCCCCAGAGAATGTGTGGGTCTAAGCATCCTGGGAATGTGCTTCTAAGAAGAGGGAGGAAGATCCTGTCAGAATCTCCACAGCAAAGAGGCTGTGGTCGAAGAATACTTCTGAACAAAAGACAGTTTACTACTACACCAAAAGCTCCGAAACAAAACAATCAACACCAAACAAAAGTCACCTCCAGTTGTCTGGGGGAGTCGTCCAGTGGAATGTGTGCAGCCAAACTTCACAGGTGTGGACACAGGTGGTGACCGCACAGCAGAGCAGGACACACCTCACTGCATACCCACTCGTTTATTTAGTTTTTATACCTCGGCACTCACACACCACATCTAGATTCCCCGTCGCACAGACAACAGAGAGACTTGAGTGTGTGTATCTGCCCGAGTGGGTTCACGGTATTCCTGCAGAGGGAGGGGCGGGGCGTCTGCGGCCGAGGGCCCGGCTGGCAGCTCACACCGCGCCATCCTGCGTCAGCTCATCCCTGCCCGTGCGGCTTTATGGAGCTGATTTGTATTTTACACTTACTCCGTATCACAGAGCTCTCACCAGTGCCCTTTCTGGTAATGCCCCTGCCTTGTGGCTAAGATCATGGCTGTTAGTTCAATAGAGAGGAGCTTGGACAGCACACATGGGTCCCCTCCCATCTCCATCTCCATTCTTTGTTGTCATGGAAATTGTTACCCCTTACACACCTGGGATTCCTAGAGACATGTCAGTCGGTTGCTGTCCGGAAGTGGTGGTCCTCCACATGCACGTCCCAGAGGTCCTCTTGTACCCGAGGCACACCAGCACTGCCTGGTGAAAAGAAGTGTCCCTTCTCATGGACCAGCCGTTTACTGTGAGGGCGGAAGGTGCTTCACAGGACAAGGACAGGAGGCAGCCACAGTTCCCAAGGTGCCACAAGGTCCCTAGAACGCAGTGGGCCACTGTCCACACATTGCTAGGATGAGACATGGGCCTAATGTGCAGCCTGAGGTCCTGTGAAACCTGGCAGAACATTTGCTGGAAGAGGCCGCCCTCTACACACATCTCCACAGGGCAGCTTGTGGAGGAAAGGGCTGAAGCCGTGAGCCTCCATGTGTCAGAAGGACAGAATGAGATGAGACTGACTCTGGGAGCAGCTCTGCCCCGTGGGGAGAGCAGCAGGCAGAGACGAGCCTATGCAAGTACCCCAGTGAGAATAGGAAAGGTTGGGTCTCCAGAGGCTGAGGGGCTGTGTCTGGCCCTACCAGACCAGCATCATTCAGTTCTTCACATCGCAACCTGCCAGCCCATGGACTGTGAGGCCATGCCTCAGTATTCTCATCATGAAAGTGGGATTATTCTCCCACTCAGTGGAATGATAGAGAGCACTAGCGTTGCAGTTTTGCAAAGCACTAAGCACATTGGCCTGGGCAGAGCCTGCTCAGTGAGTGACAGGCACCAGCAGTGTGCCATTTTGACCATTCTTCCTTATGCCTTTGCAACTGTTTGCTTTGTGCTCACATTCAGCATAACTCCTCTTTTCACAAGCAACAGCCACCCTCCGAGGGCAGGGATTACCTTAGTCCTTGCTCTCGTTTGGTTTAGCCTGTAGCATGACTGAGCAGTGGAGGAACCTTTAAGGTGGGGCATGCTGGAAGAAAGTCAGGTCTCTGGGCACAAGGCGGACAGAGGACCCTGGACCTTTGTCTTAGCCAGAGTTTAATTGCTGTGAAGAGATGCCATGACCAAGGCAACTCTTATATAGGGAAGCATTTAATTGGGCAGGCTAATAGTTTCAGAGATTCGGTCCGTTATCACCACAGAGGGAAGACATGGTGCTGGAGGAGCTGAGAGTTCTACATCTTGATCTACAGGAAGCAGAACATGTTTTATACTGAGCACAGCTTGAGCATTTAAGACCTCAAAACCCTACTTCCACAGTGACACACTTCCTCTACCAAGGCCACTCCTCCTCTAATAAGGTCCTTCCTAATAGTACCACTCCCTATAGCCAAGCATCAAACACATGAATCTGTGGGGGCCACTTCTATTCAAAACAACATATTCCACTCCCTGTTCCCCATAGGTTTATAGACATAAAATAATACAAAAGGCATTTAGTCCAACTTCAAAAGTCCCCATAGTCTATCCCAGTCTCAACAATGTTTAAAAATCCAAAGTTCAAAGTCTCTTCTAAGTTGCATGCAATCTCTTAACTGTAATTTTCTATAACATCAAAATAAAAGACAGATCACATACTTCTAATATACAATAGCACAAGATATACATTACCATTCCAAAACGTAGGGAAGGGAGCACAGTGAGGAAAGACTGAACCAAAGTAAGACCAAAAATCAGCGAGGCAAAGTCCAAACTCTGCATGTCCGTGTCTGATGTCAGCATGCTCGCCAGCACCAGCGCCAGCGCCAGCGCTCTGCCCTCACGTCTCCCTTGCCTTTGTTGGCTGCAGCACACTCTCTCTGGGCTGTTTCCACTCCCTGGTAGCAGCTTTCCTCGGCAGGCACCCATGGCTCTGGCACCTTTGACATCTTGGGGTCTCCCAAGCAATCCAGACTCCTAGGCCGCCATCCATGGATGCCCTGGCCACACACCTGGTCCCAGCAGCTTCCTGTACTTGCAGAAGGAAACACACCTTTGAGTCTAAAGCCAGAGCCATGTGGCCAAGACTGCCAAGTCGGCTGCTTGCTGGGCTGGAACAAGGTTGGTCCCCTTGTTCGGTGACATCTTCACCAGCTCTCTCTTTTTCATGGTCTCCTTCACTGCCTAACTCTGGCTGTCCTGGAATTTGCTCTACAGAACAGGCTGGCCTTGAACTCAGAGATCTGCTTGCCTCTGTGTGCTGGGATTAAAGGAGTCCCCGCCATACCTGGAGCTTTTCTTTAATTTCTTTTTACAAGATGGAAGTTTAGCTGGGTGGGGTCTTGCCCCAAGGTCATCACTCCCTAATTCCACTTAATATCTTTAATCTGTTTATCTCCCTGAACACACATTTAGCTCCATTTCACTTTCCGGTGTCCGTTCTCTTGAACCATACATTTTGTATTTTTCTTTTTAAGCTTGCTACATTTCATCAAAAATGTTCTTGTAAGAGTGAACTACAGGACAGAATCTATGCTAGGCTGTTTTGAGATTTCCTTTGCCAATTCAATTAATCTAAATCTCTTCACTTTAGCCTCAGCCAGACTCTTTGGATAAGGGCAAAAAGCAGCCATATCCTTCACCAAATTACCACAAGAATGATCTCTGGGCAACACACTAATGCTCTTCTTCTCTGAAACACCTTCAGCCAGGTCCCCTTGGCGCCATTGTCTTCCACACTTTGACTAGTATGGCCCGTTAAGCCAGCTTAATGCATTCCACTGCTTTGTGGATTCCAGAATCCACATTCTTCTAAACAAAAGCCTGGTTAGACCTGACACATCAATATCCCAGTTCCAATAACAACTTCTGTCTTAGTTAGGGTCTCACTGCCATGATGAGACAACATGGCCACTCTTCTAAAGGACAACATTTAATTAGGGCTGGCTTACAGTTTCAGAGATTTAGTTGGTTGTCATCATGGTGGGAAGCATGGCAGCCTGTAGGCAGATATGGTGCTTGAGGAACTGAACATTCTTTATTTCTTTGAAGGCAGCTGGAGCCTGATGTGTTTCATACTGGGCATAGCTTGAGCATTTAGGACCTCAAAGCCCCTCCTCCACAGTGCCACACTTCCTCTAATGAAGCCACACCTCCTAATGGCACCACTCCTTTGGCCAAGCATTCACACACATGAGTCTGTGGGAGTGAAACCTGTTCAAACCACCACACGTCTTTGCTTCCTGGCTCCTATGAAGTGAGTGGCTTCCACAGCCACAAGGCTGTCATGGTGCTCTGCCTCAAAGCAGGGTAAGCTTGATCTGAAACCTGAGAAGCCACAAGATAAACCAGGCATTCCTCCTTTCCAGTTGTCATCTCAGTTTTTTGCCACAGCCAGACAAAGCTGAGTAACACAGTGCTGGACTCTTCAGAAGTGTTTACTGAAGGTCGGCTTGCTTGTGAGGTAGCCAACTAAGCACCACCTAGATTTAACTCCAGTCTCTGCTGTAGATGGACAGGACTTATGCAAGTTAACTAACCCATCATGTTCAAGTTTTCCATGTGTAAAACAGGAGTGGTGACTCTAAGGTATTGCAGAGGATTATAATTGCATAATCAATATGGAGTTCTAAACCCAGGAACTCAGCGAATGGTGACTGCTAGCAGCTGTCAATTTAAGTCATTTAAAAAAATTAGTATAATGACCAGTACCAAGAAATTTGAAATATAGCTTATGTGTCTATAGAACAGTCCAAGAAACTGCTTCTAACTGAGAGTAATAAAGAATTCACTAACAGAGTGCAAGCTGGGCTGGGCAATGTTTCTAAAATATCTTTTAAATAAAATAAAAATCTGTTTTCTTGGCAGTCATAATATATCTCCAGAGAACTTCCATAGAGTGAATTTCCTCAACATTTCTCCTTGTCTCTAAATTCTGTCTTTACTTTTTCAGTAAATGTGAAGTTGAGGTGTTTTAAGTTACTGGGTTTATGTTTGTGTTTCTTGCTGAATTTGGAGTGACAGTATAGAGCTGTCCCCAGTACAGAGTGTGTGTGTGTGGGGGGGGGGGGCATGTCTTTTTAAAAGGTGGAAATCATACCTGAGAGCGGCTTTATAAAGTGATCAGTGGTTTAAAACATTAGCCAAATCTGGTGCATGGTGTGTGGCTACAGCACCAGTGGGGTGTGGGCACTGAGCCCGTGAGTTTGAGAGAGAGGCTTGGGTAGAGGAGGGTCTCCTTCCAGTGGGGACAGGGATCCGGGTTTCACTCCTCTCAGCTTAGTGCTGCAGCAGGTCGCCAAGCCAACTCTGGGCTTCTCCTGCCTCCCATGACCTGCCAGCCCCACCCTAGGCTTAAAGATTGCTCATGTTCTCAGCAGCAGGAAGCCAAAAGTCAGTTCCTCAGTAGGACTTCATCTGAGGGAAGCTACCTTGGGATTACACAGCTCAACTCCTAGCCATGGTGTTTCTCACCTGCCTCACTGGAACATGGAACAGTTAATTGCTTCTCAGGGAAAAACAAAAAAGCTGTCAGTAGCCCTGTGGGAACCATTCCAGGGCTCCATCAGAGCAGGGGCAACAAGGAAAGGGGGTGCATAGATATGTCAGCAGTCGCCTAGGCAACAGTACTCCCAGGCAAGGTGGTTCACATGCACTTCATGCAGGCCTGTCTCCTGTCACAGGGAGACTCATCCCCTAGAAAACCCTGCTCTGTGACAGGGTGTCAGAGTGGAGGCATGGAGGCATCCCAGGGCTGCATTGGCTGTGGCTTTCCCCAGGGAAACTTGAGTTTTCCTTCCCCTGGGGCAGAGGAAAGATGTGCTACAGACACAGGCAGGAAAGGAGCCATTGCTCAGGTGTGATGGCCACTGTGGAGGAGGCGAAGCCAGGCCCTTGGGTCCTTCTGCTCTGCAGTACATCAGAGGCCCATGGCAGCACGCGGAGGGGACACTCACGCAGGACGCAGGCTCTGCACTCTTGTTCTCCTCCCTGCATAGCAGTTGGCTCCAGCTGACAAGCACCCTGACCTTGGTGTGACTGAGAGCAGGGAGGTCACCTGCTTGGCAAGAGATGGCAGCGCTCCAGCCAAGTCAAGTATATGCAGAGAAAGGGAGCTGGGGGAGGGGTATGCCCTGCTTCAGTCAAGTGTGTGGGCTGCCTGGGCTGGAGCCCACCAGAGCACTCACTCCCCGAGGGAAGCCTGAAGGGAGGAGGGCCAGGTCAGCAGCTGCCTGCAGGCACCACCAGGTGTGGGAGCACTGACCCCTCTCCTGTGGCTAGGGGTTGCTCTGCAATGCTGCTCCTGACCTCTGAGGCCGAGGCAGACTGCACCTCTTCTTCCAGAGACGAGCTGGGTGGCAGCTACACTCTAAATTTAACCCAAAGCTGCCTCCCATGGGCACATGTGCTAGTGACTGCACGGGCTGTCTGTGGACAGATGAGGATAATGGCTGGAGGGAATTAGCAAGTCTGGGGTGGAGGGCCTACCAGCAGAGGGACAAATTTAGGTTCTTTGAAGACATCTGGTCAACAGGCCGCAGCCCGTGATTGACTGGATTAATAACGGAAAGCCCTTAGCTCAGTGTTTCTGGGGCCTCACCCATCACATCTAGGGTTGCAGTCTGCCCGGTCCCAGCCGCTTCCGCGTGCACAGTGGAGCATTTAGGCCCCTTATTTTCTATCTCTTTGTGAGTCTACTCCAGGCTTTCTTCTCTACTCAACTGCCCAGAGTCTTTTCTAATCAAGAACATGTCGAGGGGGCTGCGGCCTCCCGTGTTATTTGCTAGAAGGTATCCAGCTTAACAAGCGCTAGCCAGTGGCCTCAGAGCTATGGCCAGCCTATTGCACCTGGGCACTCTCTCAGGAGCTTCCGGCTTCACTGTCCCCAGTGGTTCCTGCCTGAAGGCTTTGTTCCTAGATCCCCCCCCCCCCCATAGGAAGGTACTGGAACTTTAAGAGGAACCTAGTGGGAGGAAGTGGGGTTATTAGGGGTTTGATCTTGAGTGTAGTCCTGAGACACTGGCTTCCTCTCTCCATATCCTAACCTCCTGTAAGTGAGGACTTCTTTACCACATGTGCCTAAGCACTGAAAGCAGTCTTGCCACAGCCCAGGCGCTACAGCTAAGGACTCACGGGCCCAGTGCAGTTAGCTAACCATGGGCGGAGACCTATGAACACATAAGCCAAAGGAAGCCATTTCTTCCCCAAATATTTTGTCATAGTACTGGACTGTGGGCCCATATAACTGACGGAGCTAACACCTGTCACTGTCCCTGATGTTCTCCAAAGCAAGCAGATCTCAGAACCCATCTCAGATCTCTTCTCTGCAGACTGAAGCAGCTGGATCAGCACGGCCAGGCCACAGCACAGCAGCTGGTGCAGCTGCTCAACAGACAGAACCAGCTTCTCCTGGAGCGACAGAGCCTGTCGGAGGAAGCAGACCGACTGCGAGCCCAGGTAGGGCGGGAAGACACATGGGGGACCGGTCACAGCCCGAGTCCCAATGTCCCAGTGCTGAATGGGAATGCACACAGGCCCTTGGGGCTGCGTGGGAGCACAAGAAGCCACTCCAGTGCAAGGGGAGGGCAGCCCAGGTCTGTATGGCGGCGCCCACGGTGTGACACGGGCTGTAGTGTCACAGGCCTAAATCCCTAAGGATCACATAGGTCAGTTCATAAGCTGAGGGGAGGGGAGAGAGGAGAGGGGGCTGCCAATTAGTGTCTGAAAAAGCATCAGCTGAGGCTGTCCCTCATCAGACTCAGGCACACGTATCAACCCAGGCAACCAAAGGCAGCCACGGGATGCAGGGACACTGGTGGGGAAGACTGGGCGGGGAAGAGGAAGGGCAGTAGTCAGCCTAACGTGGAGGAGACAGCTGCGGACTGCTTCCGAGATGGCAGGACTTTAACAGTAGAAGAGAGAGATGCTCCCAGAGGGGAGGTCTCCTGAGAGTAATCAGATGCCTTAGTCCAGTTTAGTAGTCCACTGTCTAAAACATGCACTCACTCTGCCTAGTTAAGCAAGCCAGCAAGGCTGATATTATTGTCTCCATTTTGCAGATAGGGAAACTGAGGCTCAAACAAGCGTATTCAGCTAGCAAATAGGGGCACAGCAAATGGAACCTAAGTCTGACTCCAGAACCCAAGCTGTCCCCATTCAGGTTAGATAATGGCGGAAAAGAGCCCAGGTGAGTTGGACGGGTGGCACAAACTACTGTTCTTCAGCAGCTTCTCACGTCAGAGAGGCTCTGGGGGTTTTATCCCATCAAGCAATTTGTGAAGATAAGGATGACTGCGTGTGCTTGCAGTGGTTAGTGGGGAAGCCTCTGGAAATGAAAGGAAGAAAGACCACTACTCATTCTCCATTCAAAAGGACCTTGGGCTGACAATCTTGACCTGCCTTGAAACTCTGCCTGTTCAGTCCTTCTGTAAATTGCCTCAAGTTCACAGTTGTGAAAGATCCAAATTGGACACCAGGCAGAGGGCTCACACAATGGTAGAAGTATGCACTGGAGGGCTAGAGGGTGCAGGTCAGCAGGGTCTGACCATACACTGACCATGGTCTGGAATGTATGTAAACACCCAGTTGTGGTGACTCCTGACACTCCAAGGCATGTCTGGAAGCAGGACCCAGGAGCTTCCATTTATACGCTATTAGGGTAGTTTATAAAAGCAGAAAGAACCTCTTACTTTGGAGTTGTAGCCAGAAACAATTCCATTTGGAATCCTTGGCCAAGTCATCCCTGGCTCTCCTGAGATCTATCCTCATCTGTAGCATGGGAATTAAGGGACCTGGGCATGTCAGGGTAGTGCTATGCAATGGGCTCTTAGGGACTTAGCAGACTGAAGTTCCCATACTCGAGGTCACCCTCTCCCCTTCCTGAGAAGTTCCCATAGAGCCAGCAGTGACAGGGCCATCTGGACTGTTCTCAGTGCTCAGTGTTGAGTCTGTCTCCTAGCTGAAGAACTGGATTTTGGTCATAACCCAGGTCTGTGGACAGGTCCAAGGGAGATCTGGTTCACCACATTCCATAGTCAACAGAGCCACCTTTGGTGACTAGGCTGCTGTGACATATGGGGAAGGACTGGGCTCTATGGCATGAGAAGCTTTGCCTTTGGACTAATCACAGCCTTCTCATGGCACACACAGATCTTAACATGGAACAGAGATATTTTTAGATCTCTTTTCCTGAGTTTTAAAAGCCCAAGAATTTCCAAATTCACTGGATTAATATATATATTATATATTATATGTTATAATATAACATTATATATTATAATATGTAATATATTATACATTATTATATATATTATATATTATATATATTTTTTTTCCAGGAAAAGGTTTTCCTTTGCCAGTAGCAATACTTGTCTGTCCCTTGCTCTCTGATAATGGCCTGTCTGGAGCATTTCTGATGGGTCCTTTTATACTATCATTCCTCCATTTGGAATCCTTGGCCAAGTCATCCCTGGCTCTCCTGAGATCTATCCTCGTCTGTAGCATGGGAATTAAGGGACCTGGGCATGTCAGGGTAGTGCTATCCTGACATGGAAATTCTATCCTGGTGTTATTTTAAGATGACCAGGACGAAAGAAACTTGGCAGAGGTAATAGCTCCCTGTTGCAAGTATTAGGAGCAGTTAGAGGTTTTGCAAGCTCTAAACCCAGTGTCTAAACCCAGAGTCCACTCCTTGGCACAAGTGCTGCAGTAGTCTCCATGTGCTGGGACTTGGTGGCCTTGGACTAATGTGATTCATTTTTTTGCCCAAAATAAACATGAATTTTTATCTGGAATTTTATAAACGGATTTTTACAAAAGGAACCCTTGAAGTAAGCAAGACAAAGTCTGACTGACTGTATCTGGTTGGGGAAGAGGCTCCTTAGGGCTATGAAGGGAAAGGCTGTGCTGTAACCTGTCTCCAGCTGGACTGCTGGGCATCTGAGGCTTATGGCTGCCTTTGTGTCCAGTGTGGCAATGGTGTGGCTGAAGGCTTCCATTTTCTCAGCCTGGATGAATTAAGCATAATAGCTTAATTTTGCAAGTCAGACTCTGAAAATGTCTGTCTGCTCAGAACCCAAAAGACAGTGGGTATTTTCTGACCCAGACAGCTGCTTGGGGACTTAGTCACGTCCTTCGGACTGGCTCCATTTCCTAAGCCCAGGAAAGGAGTGTGGGCTCCAACAGGAAATGCCTTGTTTCTAAGCCTTGATTATTCTAAATGGCTTCTGTTTAGATTTGAGTCACACACAGTCTCTTGCCCATGAAGGAAACCTGTCCTGGTTGTGAGTGACTATGTACCAACGCCACTTCTGGCTGGAGTGCTTCCATAGCTGCCATGTGGTGGGAAAGTCACTGGGCAGGGTGCAGGGTGACCCTCCAGCTAGTTTATAGTGTGCTCCTCCCTCAGCATTGACTAAAACTGGAGCTTTCCTAACTTCTCACTCACACTGGGAGGAGTTTTTAGAAAAGGGCCTTTACAAGGCCGTGTGTAGGCCTGACCATACTGGCCTGGCCTTACTCTGGCATAGCCCTCTCAGCCTGACTGTGAGGCCTGAACCAGGCACCTGTTTTCTCTCCTTGCTGTACTTGCCCGAGAAGCCAGAGCTGCCATAGTGGAGTGTGGGGGTGGCTGGTGGGTGAGGACCATGGGTCCCAGGGGCAAGGCTTGACTTGGCAAAGTTTGGAGCAGAGTTGGGGTCAGAAGCCTAGAACCCAAAGAGTAACATCTGGCCAGGAAGAGTGGGGCCAGCTGGTGAGGAAACTGGATTCTGTTTTTGGAGAGAATGGGTCTGGGAGAGGGAAGAAAACAGAAAGGTTCTGTCCACTAGGAGGGATGTTTCTTCCATCAAGATGAGGTTGAGTTCCTTACTGGGTAACTCTGGTTTCAGCTGCCTGGCACCCTGCAGTAGCTGTCACCCTGAGCAGCCTGCCTGCTCAGTCCTCAGCATTCAGTCTGGGGAGGGATTCCCTTTGAGTCCCTTCTTATGAATCACTCACAGTTTAGAAAACAGAGTCGGAAGCTGCCGTGTCAGTGGTTAATCAGTTGGCCCTATGACTTTTAAGCATTCTTGGCAGCGAATGTACTTTCTAATTTGATTTAAAGTTGTGCACGGATCCAGCAGCCATATGTGATTATATTCAAGATCATCGACATTATCTCATTACATCAAAGGACTCATTGAATAGAGTTGAAAATAAGCATGAGAGGCGAATTCTAGAGAGGGGAGGCTCGGCCTGTTGTGGGTAGAGGCAGGCACAGGACGGAGTCTGGTGATGGGCGCTCAAGCGAGGGCGGCCGAGCCCCACTGGCTGCTGCAGAGTGGAGAGACAAGGGGCAGACCTAGAGGCGGCCGCTCTTATCTTGTCCTTCCCAGAGCCCAGGAGCTCTGCTTAGCTGACTTCAGGGCCCACACACAGTTAACTACCTGCAAGGCAGATGGTGTCTTATGAATGGAACAGAAAGTATACCAAATAAAATAATTTACAAAGCCTCCTCCTGAACCAGGATTTTTTGGAAAGAATTCTAAATAGATGAAAACAAACAATTTGATTTCAACCAAATTGTTGTTTTTTTGTTTTTATACTGATTTTCACCCGAATTGTCAGTCTCAAAAATAAACACTGATACATTCCCAGAAAATATTTTTCAAATAAAAACTGACTCTGTTAAAGTTTGCCCTGATTCTTTCAAAACTGTGTACAAGACACTGTCAACCAAAGTGACTTGCATATTTTTTTAAATCAACTTGAACATATGCAGCTACGATGTCATTAACTCCCTGCTGCTGGGTGTTTTTAGAGAATGACATAAGACCCTGGGCTGCATTTCGAACATAATCACAGGGAAGTCACAGAGACTTCCCCAAGCAGCTGAAACAGCACACAGTTAGCTTAGCTGTTCATCCAGGTGCCTTGTTTGTCACTAATACTGAAGAACACAGTACACTTCATCTAAGAGGCCTGTCCTAAGCGCTCCCTTTGTCCAAGAATGTGTACTTCCAGAATAGGAACTGTGGGTGAAAAATGTTGAATTTTATATTGCTTCAGATACATTTGTTCCTCTTTCTGCTTTCTGAGTTAGACATTATATTTTGCAATATAAATTCACAATCAAGTTTTTAAAGGGAGCTAAATATTTTAATCCAATTAGACAAGTGAACAAAACACTGAATATTACATGCAGAGGAGATAAGTGGTTCTTGCCTTTAAAAGACTGCAATTCCGTCACATTACAACCCCAAATGTCAATGTTGTCTTCATTTTTAACGCTTTCAAACACAAGGCAGCCAGAGGCTCCACTCTGCTGTCGGTGACACTGTCTGTCCTTTGGGAATTCTTAAAATTTGTTTCCCATGGAAATATGATTCACATAAAACAGATACCTGCCCCTGTGCAGAGAAATGGCTTGGGAGTCCTCTGACCCTGGAGGAGTTCTGGTGCTGAGCTGCATGCTTAGAAGACACTTTGCAGGTGCTCCTGCAAGAGCATCCGTGTCTCTGGCCTACACAGAGCTGCCTCCCATCACATGAAGTCCTGCTTTCTTTGAGGACAGTCTCTCCACCCTCTCTTACTTTTTCCTGGCTCTGGCTTCTGTAGAGGCAGCAGACCATCCATGGAAGGACCACAGCTGTCTTCAAAAGCTCAGATGGGTGGCCATGTGGCGACTTGTGACTTCCTGCCTTACTTCATAGCTGACAGTGACCAGAATCTTGGTATTCCTACCAGAAGCTCTGGCTTATGTTGGGGAGACTCTAGGGTCTGGTGGGCCCTGCTGAGCTTGGTAGATATTACCACTTGATATATATTAGATGTCCTTCATGACCCTCCACGCAGAGGAGCTGTAACACACAGACGGATACTCGTTATTCTCCCTGTCTGGGTTGGTCATCCTGGGTTGCTTCCTATCTTGCCCTTTAGAATGCTGTCAAGCCAGCTGCTCAGCTCTTCATGAATATACCACAGCAAGCCCCGAGAATCATGGTAGGATCTGAACTTGGAGGTCACATGCTCTGCATCTCAAGTACATGTTAGGACCCATTTGGAGCCCAGTCCAAGTGCCACTGAATTTTGTAGTCACTGTCAGTATCAACAGGATCATGGGGCCACTGGAGAGAAGTCATTTCATATTCTCTCAGGCAGATGGAATGATGATATAGCCCAATGAAGGAGTCATGTACGGGAAAGTAGAGTAGCTGGGTGTATAGAGCACCAGAAGGGAAGGCAAGCCACAGAGAGGGTCTGTCACCTCAGAGCAAGCTTGAAAGGACCACTGAGAAAGCCCATACCCTAAAAGTAGATGCCTACTGCCAGGGGCATAGGAACAGAGAGTCTAGGGACCTCACCACATGGGGCAATGTACAGAGAGCCAGAAAGAATGCTGACGCGAGTGGTTGTAGGACACAAAGGGCAGAGGAGCCTGTGGGCAGGCATTAGGAGCTGAGCTGAGACCAGCCTGGGCCACACAGTGAAAAGTCCGACCTCAGTGGAAAGGAAAAGAAAGGAATGGCAGCCTGGGACTACAAAGCAAGAATCTAACCCAGCAGCAGGAAGGGCTGGGGACCCTAAAGCATGACCACCCGGTCAACACTTGGGGGTCACTCCTTCATCTCACTTCTTAAAAGGCCAAGTTTAAAATAAATTTCAGAAATAAATTGAGCACAAAACCCAAGGTTTGGGGGAGAAGGCTTTGGTAGAAGGGAAAAGTGGCAAGCACGAGGGCCACCTATACCAGGCTGGACCCCAGAAAGCAAGGGGATCTCTCCTCTACCCCTAGGACAGTCACAGGCCAGAGGGACCACACCAGGGGCTATGGTGACAGGTGAGGGCTGAATGGGAAGATAGTTGTCGCAAGCTAAAGTTGAGGACATTCCCTAGACATGCCTTCTTCTAGACTGAGACCACAGTGGCATTGGTAGCACTCCTGACACATGACTGCAGATAGGTCAGACTATGATAGTAACTCACATTTTTGTGTCTCTGGGTAACTGTGTGGGAAGGTCAGGTGGCACTGAAGAATGTCACTCTGGCAGGCAGTGTGGTAGAGGCACTTGGGGTGCTAGACTTGAGGAAGATATGCAGTAGCAATAAGAAACTGTGCCTACCCAAAACAAAGCCTAACGCTGACTGGAAAGGGACAACTTTTTTGCTCCATGAGCACGTGACTTCATTTGTTCCTGTGTTGCCTCACATCCTATCATCCCCAGAGGTTGTCCCCAGGCAGAAAGGTAGGGCATGCGGCAACAGGGAGCCCTGTGACACCACATTACTAGAAGGCCTCGGGAATCACGGCACCCAAAGACTCACAGAGAGATGCATTTCTGGGTTAATAAAGATCCTACTGCAAAGCTCCATCCTCGGCCACAGGGACTCACTCATCTGAACTGAAGGAGGGATTTTCTGCCCACGTCCATTCACCTCTGACTTCTGAAATATGCTGATTCATGCTCAGTCACTCTCTTGGGTTAGAAGCCCTTGTGTCTGGGGATACAGGATACCAGGCAGTATAAGCAGTCTTCCCGGGCTATCCTCAGAGCACCGGGCAAGAGGGGTATCCCAATTAATCACTTTCAGAACCAATATCAGCTTGTTCAGAGAAGGCTGGCTTCAGCGTTAATGGGGAACCTGTCTGCTGGTTAAATTGGTCTCAGGCTTTGGTGACTGACGGATGTTCCAGAGCTCCTGTGGAAGAGTCTGAGAACAGAGCTCCCTTGGGCTCTGAAAAGCCTCTCATGGCTAACCTCACACTGTCCTGCTGTGCCTTTTGCCACAGTTCCACCTCCATTCCCTGTGAGAAACCAGTCTGCTCATATAACAATTCATTACAATTCATTACCATGCTACTCACACATGGTAACATCTACCTGAAATGCACGCATGACCTTTTCCAAAGGGGAAAATATAGAGAAAGAAATAAAAAAGGGGGTAAAAAGGAAAAAGAAAGAAATAAAAAGGGGGTAAAAAGGAAAAAGAAAGAAGTAAAAAGGGGGTAAAAAGGAAAAAGAAAGAAATAAAAAGGGGGTAAAAAGGAAAAAGAAAGAAATAAAAAGGGGGTAAAAAGGAAAAAGAAATAAAAAGGGGGTAAAAAGGAAAAAGAAAGAAATAAAAAGGGGGTAAAAGGAAAAAGAAATAAAAAGGGGGTAAAAAGGAAAAAGAAAAATAAAAAGGGGGTAAAAAGGAAAAAGAAAGAAATAAAAAGGGGGTAAAAAGGAAAAAGAAGGAAATAAAAAGGGGGTAAAAAGGAAAAAGAAAAAACATTTCCAGCATGTCTCACTCTCCCAACTTAGAACTCCCTACCAGGGAGTCAAAGATGCCACAAGGCAGCAGAATTCTCTCCTTGAATGCTGGGTCTAGTCACAAGGCAGGGGCAGAGGGTGGGGGGGGGGAGGCGGGGAGGCGGACCTGTGCTCCACCATCCTGGCCCAGTGGAAACTGCACTTCTGGGGCTACCATAGACAGCTCTCCTCAGACTGTCAGTTCTGTAGCTGGTCATCTTGCACTGAAGGCACTGCAGAACTAGAGACATTATGTTCTACCTTGTAGGCTTGCGTACAGTGTCAGTGTGGTCACCAGGGGACGGTTTGACACTTCCCTATCCCTTGGCTCACCCCACTACCAATAAGTGCAAAACCTTAGAAATGAGACCTCAATATCATAGATCCTACCTTCTAGCAAGTGGGTGGAACATCTCTGAGAATGTAAAACCACTTCTCTACATGTTACAATGCACAGACACTTTCTGTGACTGTGCCATCCTAATCTTTCCCATGTTTGCCCATCCAATGTCAGATCAGTTTCTTAACACATAGTTCAGCCCACTGTCATAATGCCCACAGACAGACGTGCACAGAGGTCTGGAGTGCAGGCTGCTTTCAGAAGGAAAGCATTAGAAGCATATGGCTTGGTACCGATAGGGCTCTCTCTGGTCTCTGGTAGCAGGGGATATGATACAAATTTTCAGTACAGTTGGCTCTACACATAATTTTCACATTTTTAGCAACAGAAACCTTTTCTCTAAAACTTCAGTGATAACAGCTGAGCAGATCAGCAAATGAAGAGAACAAATACCCAGGATCTATTTAAACTTACTTTTTATTATCATTTTTTTCCAGTTACCCAGCATGCCACAATCTGATTGCTGACCTGGATGAAACAGAGTGAAATAAATGATTTACAAAGAGATATTTACATTCATCTGATTTGTACTTAATGTGCCACAGTGCACCGAATCCTCCCCAGGGCAACACCACCGGGGACTGCAGGGGGCTGGTCACCATGCCATGGTCTGGCCCTGTGCTACAGACAGGGTGCCTCAGCATCAACTGGCTAGGGCTCGTCGGGAGGGAGTGTGTGCTCAGAACAGCTGCAAGTCGCTGATTTACGTTGTCTCTAAAGTGTGCACAGGGATTAATAAAACAACCCTTCTAAAGACTTGAGTTGTTCTGTTTCCTTTTCATTTTGTAGCAATGACAAAACACACCGAAAGGCACATGTTTGAAGTCAGCCAAAGTGTACCGAAGACCACCTCTCCTCCTGCCGGTCACCATTTCTTCCCCCTCATGACCATGTCTGCCTTTAGCCAGCACCCAGTATTTCCCACTGAACTGTGTGCACTCAGGAAGCACTCTGCATTATTCTTCCCATTCTCTGAACAACACAAAGCAAACCCCTCCCCCTCCCCCAAAAAGGCATCTTTGGCTCGATGGTGTCAGATTTTTGTCTTCAATAGCAGTATTTGAGAGGAGCCTAAAAACAAATGTATGTGAAATTAGAAAATTTACTTAACAGTATATCAAATATCTGTACACAGATCATATTCTTAATCTAAAATAGTATTTCTACTATACAGTCAAGCCCTCAATGCTTCAAAGGAATACAAACGGACACCGGAAGGTCTGGGGTGTAGCTGATGGCAGAGCACGCACCCAGCATGTATGAGGCCCTGGGTTCCTTCCCCAGCAACAGAAAACAAAAACAAAACCAAAAACCAAAAGCAGACAGATGGAAATAAAGCCTGGATGCTGAGATGGTCATGGCGTCTGAGGGAGGCATCAAAGACTAAGGACAAGCCTGCATGTGCGACCTCCCCCTCCCTGCCAGCAGCCCAGCAGCCCAGCAGCCCAGCAGCCCGGGGCTCTCAGCCGAGGCCTGCGTCCACGTGCCGCTCAGGTCATGGCGTGGTGGCAGCATGGCAGTGCACAGGCCCTCCTCATCCCTGGGGCAAGGCAAAGGTGCAAGCGGAGGACAGCACAACTTCTGATCACAAGTTTCTGTCTGGCTTCATCAAATGTGCTAGACATAAAGCTGTCACATGTTTTAACTGTCCTAACTCCTGTTTTCTGTATACCAGGAATAAATTATACAGTATTCTAAAAATAGCACCTTTAGAGAGTTGTAGAGGTCACTTTATTTCAGCCTCATGGATCTGCCAACCCCAGTTGATTTTGAGGACAGCACATGTAAGAATGTCCCCAAATTTGGCTGTGAGAAATATGCATGCCTGACTGGTCCTCAAAGTCATTCCTCTCTGTTGAACGCAAAAGAGCAAAGCCCCAAGTTCTACAATTGTAGCTTATGAGGTAAAAATCGGAAAGACACCCCGTCCAAAACAACGTAATCCAGACATCTAGCCATCGATTACTCATGTCTAAGTTACTTCAGACTGACATGAAGGGTTAAAGATACACTTGCCAGGAAGCGTGCAGAGCAGTATGTTACCAGGAAGACATTAGTGAGAGCTGCATTCCTTGAGAATTCTGGGCCCACACCCTTTCTTATTACGACCTGTGGGTCTGCAACCTACTCTTCATCTGCCATCCCAGTAGATGTGCCTTAAAATCTACTGCTGGCGGCCAATGACTCCACTCCTAGCCCTTTATCAGTTTGTACAAGCATGCTATTGGCATTTTGGTCAAGTAAGAACACCCTGTATGTTTATGAAAGAAGAATCTACCTCTCTTCCTATCACACCTTCATACAGGGTTAGTAACAGCCGGGGCTAAAATCATTTTTCCAGAAAAGGAGGAAATTTAGTTTTCTGAAATTGTAGAGCCGTATCCAACAACAACAAACAGAGAAGCAGCGGTTGACACAGGGCTTTATTCAAGCTGTCTGTACCGAAGGAAGGAATGTGTGTCCCTATCAGAGAGTGTGAGATACTGAGGTGGACAGTGTACAAAATCAGGTTCTTGGTAGTTATTTCACACCCTGTGGGTCATAAACGTAAGGACACAAACATCTGCAGTGCGGCCAGCAGTGCCAGTGATGACAGCATCAGGGTTCATATTGTGTCTGCTTCAAACCCTTAACCAGATGACCAGCTCTTGTATGGATCTAGCAGAACTAGAAAGTCAAACTATGTCACAGACTACGGATCTACAGGGCGGTGACTCGATGACCAACTCAGAGGCTTCCTCTTTATTTAAATAAATACTTTACATTTCATGCTTGCCTGTAATGCACTACCAGGGGCAAGCTAAGGGAACTGTGACGTAGACAGTACAGACGGTAGCAGCAAAGTGTGTACACTGAGGTGTGGTGGAGGCCCTGCAGTTAGTGAGGGAAAGAGAAGCTTGTGGCCCCTGCAGGAAGTCAGCTCTGAGAAGCTGGAGGTCAGTGGGAAACGGAAACAATACTGGAATAATTGATGTTATTAGTGTAGAGAGCAAAGCCGTGAGAACGCGGGCAGCAGTCTGAGCAGAAGTGGCCATTTTCCTCCCAGACAGCCCTGCATGGAGACAAGAGGTCAAGGTGGAGTTGGTAGGAGCTGGAATCACAGAGCCAGAGCTGTGTCTGGACATGATGCCAGGTTTCAGGCCACTTCAACTGCCAGAACCCTAAGCTGTAGGCCTAGGCAACAGAAGATTTTAGAATCTTCTCCCCACACCTGTTTTACTTCTGCCTTTTCACTGACATCTGGTGGAGGATGGAAGGAAAGAATTCTTGAACTCAAAGCCAAGAATGCATCTGTGGTGGCACTCAGGGAGTCAGGGATGGGATGAGTAACCCCTCGAATGGCTGGGGACCTAGGGGCAGGTGTGAGGAGTGGCCAGCCTGAGGCATTGTCTATGTCCCCTCATTAATCTTCACAAAGTATCCTTGGCCAAGGTCATGAAATTACCTTAAGACTTGGGAGGAGAGACAAAACAAAAGAAGCTGTGTGCTTAGCTGTGTGTCTGCCCCCCGCGGAGGGAGTAACTGCTCTGAACTTCAGCCAGGCTCAGCCTGCTCTTGCTCTTCTTTCTCTCCTACTTCTTTCTCACAGAATGGATGCAAGGTAACTTAAAGGACACACCACCTAATCTATTTTCTTGTCAATGTGAAACATTCAACATACTTCTATGTAGGAAAAAAGAAGCCTGCAGATGTAAGAATGTACGTCTGTTTAACTTCCTACTTCCTACTAAGGGTAAACTCACCCAGGTAGAAACATGAAAAATTAGGACAAAATCTACGACTGAGTCTGTCTTAGCTGCCTTAGTAAAATGCCCTTTACACCCCAGCAGTCCCAGCGGCCAGCCACTGCCAGCAGCGGCTCTGCTTCCCAAAGTCTGAGCCTAGAGGCCAAGACACTTGCATGAGAACATGACTTCCTACTCAAAAACACAATGCAGTGACACTGTCACACTGCAGTCTTCCATTTGGGAGCTGTCAGTAACTGGAATCCATTTCCACGGTCTCTCCTTGGAGCAGCAGCTGCCCTCTTGCTTGCTGCAAGAGAGGCTTTGATCCTTAGACTTCATAGTCTGCTTTGGAAAGTGTCAGCTCCTAGCACCAAAGGGTTTAATCTGAAGATCATCATTAATGAAGGAGGAAGATGAGGTTTGCATACATGTCCCCTGTCAGTGAGAAATGTCTGGGTTGGGAGACATGAGTATGGACAGAAAAATAAAAGCTAGAGGTGTTTTGTTTTATTGTTTTCCCTGATGGCTTGATTCAATAATGAATGTACCTTGATAAGAATAAACACATCAGCTTCTTGTCCCTTACTTCCTACCATGTGAATATCTGTGAGGCGTTCATTTTGCCCAGTAGAGTTCATTGCTCACCACCATCTGGTCTCAGCTTTCTCACTACTCTACTCCAGGCTCTCCTCTCACATCCACTCAGTGAGCAACCATCACCAACCATTTGCTCCGCCAACCCCTTGGCGTTGGGGAGTTGGGGATTTTCTCATTTCAGCTCCAAGAGGTTAAATTACAGCATCTCTTCTCCCAAAGAGTCTAACCAGATTCTAACCAACAGATAGTCCCAGAGCCTTACCATTTTTTTTTTAAACATAGGAGAAAAAGTGCATGATTCTAATGGGTGTGTACATTCCTCGCACATGGGTCCAAAGAAAACGCAGGCAATGACCTGTGAACTGGAGCTGCGCTTGCTAACATGACAACACAATTCTTATCACTAAAAAATAAATACTACTGTAATATAAACAAAACCATAAAGGACATTCAAAGTTTTAACATCTGAGAAAAAGCTAATTTACCTATAACTGAAAGTAAAAACTTCAAAACTGGTAAGGCAAACACCTGTTCACCTTGGTGTCTAGATTTTGGCGACAGCAGGATCATTATACTGTCTACATTCTTCAGCCATCAGAGGTGATAAATATCAAGAAGGGGAAAAGGTTGCCAAGCCCAGGGGAAGATACTCTGTGGTACAAAGTAGATCCTAAGACTCTGCAGGTGGCTCTGCACCTTCAGTACTTGCTTGAACAATGTCCATCTGCCCTTGAAACCTGGGCATCCATGGGTGGCACTGGGCTTCCTCCACAATAGCCAGCAGGAATTAAAAAAAGAAACGTGTATCTCACTGGCCCTTCAGTCCACTCAATGTTTCCTAAGGATTTCCAGCCAAATGTCAGTGATACACACTTCATGTGCTGGTCAGACATGCATTGCTAAACTCTTACATACACACACCACCACCCTTCAACAACTGCTTGTTCAGAAATATAAACTAAATCTTCTTAGTCTAATTAGTTCTTGATTTATCTCCTAGGAAGTTAAAAATGTACCTAGAATCAATGTATCTCATTTAGCCTTCACTGCTAGGGAAAACCAAAAACCAAAAGAAGATGACACTTGATGCACAAATGAAGGGTGGGCTCATGACTCCCAAAGATTGTAAAATTACTTCTGAAAGTTGCTATAATAGTAAGACAGTAGCAGCAACAGCATGAGACCTTAGACTGAGATACAATTTCATGCAAAAACAAAACTGGAGTGTCTGTGTATATGGTTTTATGTGGGTGAGCGGTGGCGAGGGTGAAGACCCTTGGCTGGTCAGGGTGTCAGAGGTGCCCTGCTAACTGAAGAGCGAGGACTGGTGGAGATGTCCAGGAACCATTCTCAGTGGCAACGTCTAAGATGACAGTGTAGAGACAGACTGAAAGGAACTCATTCGCGTCCGCTTGCAGAGTAGGAGAACTGAGGGAAGTGTGGCCGCCGCTCGTTATCCATGCCGTCCATGCCGTCATCGTCATCTGTGGGTGGCAAACAGCGCTGTCATTCACGTCTCTACTGTTACTCTGCCTACACACTCAGAGAGTATGTCTCGTCAACTTCTCAGTAAAGCTGAGTTTAAAAAACTATGATTTCTATATACACCTGTCTACAAACAAATATTATAAAATCATCTCTAAGACATCAAAATTTCAAGATTCAATGCTTTAGGAAAAATGTTACTGAAAAAAGAAAAGGAATTCTACTTTCAAGGATCTTGCATTTCAGGAAAACAAAGTTCTAAATCTACATTGAATTCTACAGAACACTTTAGGTCTCCAAAGTGCTTGTAGATTTTTCTTCCTGGTGACCTAGGTATGACTGCAAACTCATCTTAAGCAATATTAGTCAACATTTACTATCGATTAACTTACTAGTCTCTATTTTCTTATAGTAAAATTTTAAGCTAGAATAAAGAGAACAAAAAAAATTAACCCATTCTTATCTCCTTGTACAAAGCTCAAGTCCAAGTGGATCAAGGATCTATACATAAAACCAGACACACTAAAGCATAGAGAGGAGAAAGTGGGGACGAATCTCAAACATGTGTGGGCACAGGGGAAAAGTTCCTGAACAGAACACCAATGGCTTATGCTCTAAGAACAAGAATCGACAAATGGGACCTCATAAAACTGCAAAGCTTCTGTAAAGCAAAGGACACAGTCAATAGGACAAAACAGCAACAAACAAATTGGGAAAAGATCTTTACCAACCTTACCTCCAACAGAGGGCTAATATCCAGTGTATACAAAGAACTCAAGAAGTTAGTCTCCAGAGAGTCAAATAACCCTATTAAAAATGGGGTACAGAACTAAACAGGGAATTCTCAACTGAGAAAACTCAAATGGCTCTAAAGCACCTGAAGAAATGTTCAGCATCCTTAGTTATCAGGGAAATGCAAATCAAAACAACACTGAGATTCCACCTTACAACAGTCAGAATGGCTAAGATGAAAAACTCGGGATAGCAGTTGCTGGAGAGGATGTGGGGAAAAAGGAACACTTCTCCATTGTTGGTGGGATTGCAATCTGGTAAAACCACTCTGGAAATCAGTTTGGTGATTCCTCAGAAAATGATACATAGTACTACTAGCGGACTCAGCTACACCACTCCTAGGAGTATACCCAGAAGACACTCCTACATGTAATAAGGTCACATGCTCCACTATGTTCATAGCTGCCTTATTTATAATGGCCAAAAGATGGAAATAACCCAGATATCCCTCAACAGAGGAATGGATACAGAAATTGTGGTATATATACATAATGGAGTACTATTCAGCTATTAAAAACAATGAATTCATGAAATTCTTAGGCAAATGGATGGAACTAGAAAGTGTCATCCTGAGCAAGGCAACCCAATCACAAAAGAACACACATGGTATGCACTCACTAATAAGTGGATGTTAGCCCAAAAGTTCAAAATAAGTTACAATTCACCAAGCTCAAGAAGGAGGACTTAAGTGAGGGAGCTTTGGTTCCTCTTAAGAAAGGGAACAAAATAGCCACAGGAGCAATAAGGTAGACAATGTGTGGAGCAGAGACTGAAGTAAAGGCCACCCAGAGACAGCCCTACCTGGGGATTCATCCTATAAACAGTCACCAAACCCTGACACTACTATGGATGACAAGAAGTGCATACTAAAAGGAGCATACCATGGTTGTCTCTGGAGGGGCCCTGACAGAGCCTTACAAATACAGAGGCAGATGCTAACAACCAACTATTGGACTGGGCACGGGGTCCCCAATGGAGGAGCTAGAGGATGGTCCAGAGGAGCTGAAGGGGTTTATAGCCCCATGGGAAGAACAATGATTTTGGCCACCCAGATGCCCCAAGACTCCCAGGGACTAAACCATCAACCAAGGGGCACACATGGTTCCAGCCAAAAATGTGGCAGAGGAAGGCCTTGTTGGGCATCAGTGGGAGGAATGGTCCTTGGTCTGGTAAAGGCTCAACAGAGGCCCCAACAAAGGGAACCTGAGGGGGGAGGGGATGAGGGAATATGTTGGGTGGAGGGGGGCATATACATGGAGGCAGGGGGAAGGAGGAAGGGGAGGGGTTGGGGGTCTTAGGGGAGGGGGGATATCAGGAAAGGTTTTACCATTGGCAATGTAAAATGAAGACGATATTCAATAAAAAAATAATAATTAAAAAAAAAACCTGCACCACCGCCAAAAAAAAAAAAAAAAAAAAAAAGAATATGTAAAACAAATGGGCAGATTTCAACTCCTGGCTTATTAAGAGAAAGAATCTGCAAACTGGGGGCAAGACGGCATCTGTGACTGCCCTCTCTTACCTCTCTTTCCCCGTATGTGAAGGGCCACAAAGAACCAAGCCCCTCCCTCCTTGTTTTGTGATTGTAGTCCACAATTATAAAGCGCTTCCTTGGGTGTGGCCAAGTACTAGAAAGCTCCATCTAAGACACTCCTGCTCATCTACAGAGTCCACTGCACACTATCCTGTAATCAGGATACACTAGCCAGTACAACCTTCTAAAATACAATCTGTTTTTATTTTTTATTTGTGTGTGGGGGTAGGTGTGTGTTTACATAAAACCCATGAGTGCAAGTGCCCTCATAGTCTGGAGGATGGCTAAGATCCCCTGGGTGCTGGTTACCCAACACACTTACGGACTAGATGTAAGCTACAGTCATCTGGGAAGAGGGAACTTCCAATTGAGAAAATGTCTCCGTCAGGTTGCACTGTAGCAAGTCTGCAGGGATCTACCACACTCTGAGTGTTGTCACCCTTGGGTATACACACAGACACAGAAACACACAGATACACACACACACCCTGGATTATATAAAAAGGCGAGCTGAGCAAGCCACTGGGAGTTGTCCTGTGAGCATGTCCTCTCCAGCAGCTCCTGCTTCCAGGCTCCGCCCAGAAGCTCCTAACTTCCTTTGAGGATGGACTGTGATCAGGACATTGTAAACCAAATAAATTCTCTCCAAGTTACTTCTCATCATGTTTTTTAATCACAGCAATATAAACCAACTGAAGCACCTGGGAACTGGAGTCGTCATTTGTGACCCCACAGTGTGGGCTCAGAACTGACCGAGGGCCCCACAGAGCTGCAGCTGTTCTTAATGACTGAGTCATCATCTTTCTCTAGCCTTACAATCTTTTTTTTCTCAAGAAAAATATTTCCATTTCCTTAAATCCATTAAGTGAGGTAGTTCCATTCTTTTTGTTTCCCAGGTTCCGTTGGGAGCATTAATTTCAGGAACAGAAACTGTAAGCACCCGATAAAAAGGCTTTTTTTCTTTTATCTGATTCTAAAAATATTTCCCATATTCATTTATATTCATTCTCTCCTCTCTCTCTCTCTCTCTCTCTCTCTCTCTCTCTCTCTCTCTCTCTCTCTCTCTCTCTCTCTCTCTCTCTCGGTTTTTAGGGTTTCCCTGTGTATCCCTGGCTGTCCTGGAACTCACTCTGTAGACCAGGCCTCGAACTCAGAAATGTGCCTGCCTCTGCCTCCCAGAGTACTGGGATTAAAGGCGTGCACCACCACCACCTGGCCCCATATTCTCTTCTTAATGCACAAGGACCTCAGAAGTGAGGCTTAACTTTTCCAGATCAAAAGCATCAGAAACTATTGGTGCAGTAGGCAGAAACACACAGTGGGTATGCACACAGTCCTAGACACTACACCAATCCCCTCTGCAGAGAGACAGCTGCCTATCAGCACCTGAGCAGCAATCCTACAGAGTGCTGAGGCAGATGGAAATCTCAGCCTCCTAAGAAAAGATGGGTTCAGAACTAAGGCAATGGTGTGCATCTCCTAGATCAAATTCTTCAGCTGGGATGTGTTTGAGGTATCCATCACTGAGTCACAGAGCATAAAATCTCTGTAAGTCAGTTGAAGTAGTAATGTTCCAATTCTGACATGCGTCAATCACCTCTAAAAACACCTTTCCCCACTAAGAGCTTTGTTTCTCTGAAGCGAACCTGCAGCAAGTGCAGATGCTATGTGTAAGGAAGCTGTGTGCTCTTTCTACTCCAGAGAGAAGACAGGGACTGCTCTGGATCCTGGCTGTAGCCTAGGCCTAGAAGGGCTTTACATGACAGGTCCTGGTCTTGCCTTGGAGAGAGAGGGTGAACTTGTGGGTGTCTCCAGAGAATTAAGACAGCCTCACTGTAGCTTCAATAACACACCACATTTCTGAACAAGAACAAATCTGAATTTATAGTCTGGTTATGAGGCCCAGACAGGCCTATCTTTCCTCAAAGCCAGCTCTTGACTACCCCTCAGGGTTGGCTACAATGAGGCTTGTTCTTTGACTATGTCCAACTGAGGACAGCAGCTTCCTGGTCCTTGTGCTGTCCTGGCAGGGGCTGCAGTGAAGGGAGCTAGGAAACAGGGTACCTAGTCAGTGTCTGTGAAGCTGGTCCTCCAGAGGACGACCATGCTGGCACACGACAGCAGTCAGGAACATAAGTACATTTACATGACCAAAAGTTACAGGCGACAGCTCCATATCTGAATCTCCGCACCCACATAGCCCCAGAACATTTAACAAATGTAATTAGACAGTAGCAAAAGTGATCAACTCTCTCTCAAAGAAATTTTCCTTTTCTGTGAGAGGAAAGCATAGGGCTATTGATGGATGTAATGAAAGACAACACATTCTAAAATCTGTTCAATTAATTAACACCAGTTAGGACAATCTGGCACATTGCTGCAGCTGTTTGCAGAAAATGGAACATTTTGCTTTCTTTCTTAACTGCTGATTTATTCTTTAAAAAATAATTTAAATTGTTTGATTCATAAAACCAAGGTAACAATAGGAAGACAACTGCTGAAAAATGGCATCTTGTGGACTTGGGGATCAAATTTTGAGGCCGGAGTTGTGACAATGGTTTCAAGGCTACCAGAGAAACTATTCTCAGTACAGTAATGGTTTGTTGCCTCTTTTCTCTTCCAAGAGGGGAAACTTGAGAATCTATGAACTGTTAAAGCGAAAGCCCTACCCTTTGTCCTCAGACCCAAGAACTGCACTTCCTGGGACTTCTCCCCTTCAACAGAAGCTAGGAAGAGTGAGACTTAGCCACCCTTTCACTTGCCTTTCCATCCAAGAGATCCTAAAGAAGGAGGGAGGAGCCCAAGCCCTAGCCTCTCCTTAATTCCAGTCTGTGGCATGCCCTATCAGGCACACACCAGACTGGCTGGACTCTTGCTGCTGTACTGTCTAGGGCCCAGCAGCAGAGCAGGGTCACACTCTACTTCTGATGTCCACAGAAGTCAGATCCACAGGCTAATAGCACCTACTTTGGAAATTATGCTAACCCAAGGGCTTGCTGTGTAGCCACTGTGTAACTCCAGAAATAAACCTGCCAGACACTAAGCCTTATACAAACTGGCCCACTTGGGTTGATTAATGCAGGTAAGGAAAAAAATTGAACTTAAGTGCATATGAAGCATTTCCTAGTCATCATCTTAGTATCATTTCAGGGGTCTTAGGAACTAAGAAATAAACATAAAAATTCTTATCAAGACGGCTGCCATAAGTCTGAGTCACAAATATGAAGACAGGAGGAGTTAAGATGTCCTTCCTGGTGCTTGACCCCTCAGGCTAAGAGTGCAAGTTAATCATGAAACAGCAGCTGAGTAACTACAACAGTATTTTTAATAGCTTCTAAGCTCACTTAGCTGAGACTTGGTAGAGTTTTCAGCTGTCTATGCTACTGACCTTCATGCTATTACACGTCTTTAGGGGCTTTTTAGACTGGAGCTACACAGCTCACTTTTCATGTCAATCCTAAAAACCAGGCTACCAGCTTAGAATGCTCTGTAAGAGCTGGCTTGTCAGGCACACCCTAGAGAAGCATGGGTTTCAGGGATTATCCCAGAGTTCCTGTACCTCCCTGTCAGGCACAGCTGAGGCATCATGTCTCAGAACAGCTAAATGCCAGAAATGAGGCATGAGGCAGGCTCTGGATTGCAGTCCGTGCTTTTGGATTTTCTATCTTGAAAATTGGGATTTCACTTTTACCTTTCTGAAGTGAACTATCTACTCATGACTCTTCATTCCTAAGCCCTACCTATTGCTATTTTCCCCCCAAATCATGATTTCAGCTCTCTTAAGAAGAATCCTCAAATGTCAAAACTTGTGTTCAAGAAATCATATTAAAGAGGCTGACACTGAGGATGGGGCATGTCATGAGTCAACCTGGGTGAGAAGGCCCAGATGTGTTATTTCTAAATTCAGAAGGTTAAGGCATAAAGGATTCTGTGAATCCAGAAGAAGATAGGCTAATGAGAGTCCCTCCAACCTATTTTCCAAAAAGATGCCAAGATCTTCCTATCCTAAAGTATACTATGGGTGCCAGTGGGGAGGAAAGACACAGAAAGGTAGCCCAGATATACTAGGACAACAGTGTTGTTCTGAGAGCAGGGCCTCCTCCTGACCCAAACCCTCCCAGGCTCTGGTCACCTTTTATGTTCACTCATTTAATAAATACTTGTTAAGGCAGTATCTATCAGGGATGGGGACAAAGAGTCATTATGTCATGAGATCCTTTCAGTAATATCATGTTACAGAAGTGTCAGAGTAGAATGGAGTGTGGTCAGACTGCACTTTTTGTTGGACTATGACATCAATGGGGCTCTCTGGGTGAGAACATGGATATATACTGAAAAAGGAAGTCACTGGAGAATGGTGCCCTGGGAAGGATGGTGTGCATGCAACTAGCCTTTGATCCAAATGGCAGAGCCCAGCAAGAACTCAGGGTAAGCACTTCTCTTAGTCTGTTCAGCTACTCACTGGTGTTTCCCAGTATTTTGAACAGTTATATCAGTACATCCCATGCTGAGACCAGAGGCCAAGGCCTATGCCCATAATTTCTACTCAGAGTACCCTTAACTACTTGCCCAGAAGTCCAAGGAGTTTTAACATTCTCTAACTTCTTAGTGATACTGAAAGTCTACCAATACCACGTGCAGCTCCCGTTAGCATTTAGGCATCTTAGAACTTAGTTGGTCCCTTGCTGGTGACCCCTGCTCTAGCTGTATGCGATATTGGGCGTCAACATCTTTACGTACGAAAGTTAAGCATTTCTTGTCAATGTAAAAGCATAAAAGAACCAGAAGTGCACATGTACACAGACATTTTCCCTGGGGGGCATGCACTCTCTCAAATGCAGGGCCACTGACTCCAGATGAGTCCTAGTCCTAGTTTATGTTTCAACAATAAAATTTTGTAACCATGACCACTACAGAGATAGCATTTCATTTTCTTTTTCTGTTTCACAGATGTTCAGTGCATATAAGCAGTATCAACCAACTGTAGAGAAAATGTTAAAACAAGGAAAAGAGAGGAAGAGATGCTAAAGGATAGTATAGACCTATACCTGGGATTCTTTTAGCTTTCCAAATATCACCTCATAATTGTACCCTATCCTCCCTCATCAAAACCTACTTCTGTATGGCACCTCTCAGAATACAAGGCACACATCAGGGCCTACAGAATGGCACAAGATGGTATACACACACAGTCGTGTGCATTCTTAAAGGAAAGGATATACAAACTCAATTTCCTTTAAAGATTCTACTATTTAAAGAAAAGTCATTTTAAAGTAAAGTTAAATGACTAAATACTGAGGAGGTAGAGCTAGTGAGGCTCTGCAGCTGCGAGGAGCGGGAACATGAGTCTGGACTAGGGAATGCTCCTACTTGACACAAATACCCACAGGCAGCACGTGGTAGGACTGCTACAGCAGCAGTGGGGAAGGAGCACAGCTGCTGTGACCTCAAGTGTCCTACCCGGAAAGGCTGGTCCTGCTGCTGCTGTGCCCTCATGGGGCAGTGCAAACTCTTACAGAAATGCAATAAAAAACCCAGGTGGATCTTCTCTGTGACGTAGCCACGACTCTGGAGGAGACTGTGTCCAAGCACTCCAGCACTGCCATCGCCTGCCGCCCGTGCAGTTACTTACACTTTTCAGGTGGTGTTATTGTAATAGTCTGAGCTGTGAATTCTTCATCAAAATATCTGGTGTCTGTTTCAGATGTGACTTGAGGCTTAAAAGGAGGTACAAGCTATAAGAAAAAAGAATATTGTCAATGGATTTCAACTCAGGAGAACTTACCTTTAAGATATAATTTGCAAGCAAATAGTCAAACAAATGGTACTGATGACTAAAAGGTGAGTCCCTGTGTAAGGCAGACATGGTGCACGGCTTTCTGTCTAACATAAAATGAAAGCCGGTGTAGAGGGCCGTTACAGGCTGGATCCCAAGCTACAATGTGGTTCTTCCCATGCGGCACAAGCTAAGCCCGCTTGTTTTCTTCTCCCTCTTTCCTGGTACTTGGATCTATGGTTAATATTAAAGACCTAACTGGCAGGGCATGGTGATGCACACAGAAGGTTGATACAGGAGGATCACAGATCATCCTTGACCCAGTGGGGCTTCAGAAACCAACGAAGAAAGAAAAGCTAAAGGCAACTTAATACACCGTTCTGTAGTCACAGACTACACTGCACCTTTATTGTAAAATAAAACAACGAAAGTTCTGTTCTGTTGAACAAGCCCTGATGCCCACCCTTGCCTTAGAATCAGAATTCTTAGCAATCCTGAGGTTTGTGAAAAACTGCACCTGCAGCTTTCACTCCTCCCTCAAAGGGCGTGTCCTGAAGGAGGTGCTGTGGTATTTATGCTAGGTAGGGCTGAGGGCTGAACTGGCTGGAGCAGCTCAGAGCAGGGGCAGGGGTGGGGTGGAGCCTTGTACTGGCCCTGAGTGACTAGGGCAGCAGCAACAGGGTTCTCACCTGTCAGAACCTGGGCTCCAAAGTACAGGAGAGACACACAGGCTTCCCTTTGAATACAAGATGCTTAGAACCAGGACTTGTGAGTTTCATCAGAACAGAATATAAGTTTTACAGGGATAAGAAAATAATAAGCAGGATGAAGAAACTGGCATGTTTTTACCAAAATCTAACAGAAAGAAACACACTTTGATTCTTGGATTAGTAGAAATATGTTTCCCCCTTCTCACCATCACTAAATCTATGTTAAAATGGCCCTCCTAGGGATCCATCCCATATATACAGTTACTAAACCCAGACACTATTGTGGATGTCAATAAGTGCTTGCTGACAGGAGCCTGATACAGCTGTCACCTGGGAGGCTCTGCCAGTGCCTGACAAATACAGAGGGGGACACTCAGCCAACCATTGAACTGAGCACAGGGTCCCCAGTGGAGGAGATAGAGAAAGGACCCAAGGAGCTGAAGGGGTTTGCAGCCCCATAGGAAGAACAACAATTTGAACCATCCAGTACCTCCAGAGCTCCCAGGGACTAAACCACCAACCAAAGAGTACACATGGAGGGACCCATGGCTCCAGATGTATACTCAGCAGAAGATAGCCTTGTTGGACATGAAAGGGCGGAGAGGCCCTTGGTCCTGAGAAGGCTCGATGCCCCAGTATAAGGGAATGCGAGGATAGGGAAGCAGGAATGGGTGGGTTGGTGAATAGGGGGAAGAGGGATAGGTTAGTGGATTTTCAGGTATGGGGTAGTGGGAACCAGGAAAGGGGACAACATTTGAAATGTAAATAAAGAATATATCTAATAAGAAAAAGTAAATAAATTATTTATTTTCTACACCGAATCTATTTTTAAAAGTTGGAAAATGGGATCAGGCACAGCAAAAATAAACAAAATGATGACTATCTGAGCCAGGTTTAGTGGTGCGCACCTACAATCCCAGCATCAGGACACAGGAGGAGGACTGCGAGCTGAAGGCCACTCTTGGCTACACAGAGACACTCTATCTATCTCAAGGAAATAAAAATCAATATGTAGTTTTACCCAATATTAGTCAAAATCAAGTCAACACATTCACAAAAAGAGGTGCTGCACCCCACCTCACCATGGGAGCAGGGGATTAGAAACATTTGGAGAGAAACAAGCTTCAGGTATATGGGGAAGGCTGCACTTCTAAAATTTTGCTACAAAATTTCATCAGATTTACTCCCACAGCAGTCACCAGTAAAGCTGTCTCTGCAGTTCATTATAAATATCCAGTATTTTCTTTTTTTATATTTGTATTTTCTATATTCTTTGTTTACATTCCAAATGATTTCCCCTTTCCTGGATCCCCCCTCCCCATATGTCCCATAAACCTTCTTCTCTCCATCCATTCTCCAATCACCTCTCTCCTTTTTCTCTGTCCTGATACTCCCCTCCAATGTTAGATCAAGCCTTTCCAGGATCAGGACTCTCTCCATACTTCTTCATGGGAGTCATTTGTTACGCAATTTGTGCCTTCGGTATTCAGAGCTTCTGGGCTAACATCCACTTATCAGAGATTGCATTCCATGTGTATTCTTTTGTGATTGGGTTACCTCACTTAGGATGGTATTTTCCAGATCAAACCATTTGCCTAAAAATTTTGTGAATTCATTGTTTCTAATTGCTGAGTAGTATTCCATTGTGTAAATATACCACATTTTTCTGTATCCATTCCTCCTTTGAGGGACATCTGGGTTCTTTCTAGCTTCTGGCTATTATAAATAAGGCTGCTACAAACATAATGGAGCATGTGTCTTTACTGCATGCCAGGGAATCCTTTGGGTATATGCCCAGGAGAAGTATAGCAGGGTCCTCCGGAAGTGTCATGTCCAGTTTTCTGAGGAACCACCAGACTGATTTCCAAAGTGGTTGTACCATCTTACAGCCCCACCAGCAGTGGAGGAGTGTTCTTCTTTCTCCACATCCTCCCCAACACCTGCTGTCTCCTGAGTTTTTGACCTTAGCCATTCTGACTGGCGTAAGGTGAAATCTCAGGGTTGTTTTGATTTGCATTTCCCTAATGACTAATGATGTTGAGCACTTCTTAAGGTGCCTCTCAGCCATCCGAATTTCTTCAGGTGAAAATTCTTTGTTTAGATCTGTACCCCATTTTTTAATAGGGTTATTTGGTTCCCTGGGGTCTAACTTCTTGAGTTCTTTGTATATATTGGATATTAGCCCTCTATCAGATGTAGGATTGGTGAATATCCTTCCCCAATTTGTTGGTTGCCGTTTTGTCCTTTTAACAGTGTCCTTTGCCTTACAGAAACTGTAATTTTATGAGGTCCCATTTGTCAATTCTTGATCTTAGAGCATAAGCTATTGGTGTTCTGTTCAGGAACTTTTCCCCTGTGCCCACGTCCTCAAGGGTTTTCCCCAGTTTCTTTTCTATTAGTTTCAGTGTGTCTGGTTTTACGTGGAGGTCCTTGATCCACTTGGAGTGAAGTTTAGTACATGGAGATAAGAATGGATCAATTCACATTCTTCTGCATGCTGACCTCCAATTGAACCAGCACCATTTGTTGAAAAGGTTATCTTTTTTCCACTGGATGTTTTCGGCTCCTTTGTCAAAGATCAAGTGACCATAGGTATGTGGATTCAGTTAGAAGACAGTGCAATAAATTTTAATTCTTTATTATTAAGAAATTTTATTCTTCCCTGTCTTAGTTAGGGTTTCTATTCCTGCACAAACATCATGACCAAGAAACAAGTTGGGGAGGAAAGGATTTATTGAGCTTACACTTCTGCATTGCTGTTCATCACAAAAGGAAGTCAGGACTGGAACTCAAGCAGGGTTGGAAGCAGGAGATGATGCAGAGGCCATTGAGGGATGTTACTTACTGGCTTGCTTACCCTGGCTTGCTCAGCCTGCTCTCTTATAGAACCCAAGAACACCAGCCCAAAGGTGGGGTGGGGGGGGTGGGACCAGGAAGGGTGGCAACATTTAGAATGTAAATAAATAAAATAATTAATAAAAAGTAAGAGGGAGAATGGGGGAGAAATCTGTTTGAGGGGGAACTGGGAGGAGAGGGGGTGATATTGATATGTAAAGTGAGTAAATAAATGTTTAAAAAAATGAAAAAATTGTCTTTAGCCAATATTATCACACCATCTTTATTTTTCCCTAGACACCTCTCTTAAGGCATTCCTGTTTCTGTTGTAACAGTATAGTCTTCCCTTTAAAAAATGATAAGTACTAGCAGGTCAGGAACACCTAACTATAAATGTTAGCCTTTATGTGCTAACTCAACAAGATACCAACCATGTTATTAAGTGTAAACAATATATTTTCCTAACAAATGCATTACACTTCCAACAGAAGTTACTTTGAAAGTGATTGCGATTTTAAAAAATGTTCTAAATGATGGAAACAGTCAATCAAGATTCTGGGCTACTGCAGTATAACGCTAGAATGTGCACAGAAGTTGTCTTATAAATTCCCTGATTTCACGAAGGTGATAACTTCTAAGAGATGGGCCTAGCTTTGTCTGAGATCACTGAAGACTGATCTTGAAGGTAACCATGAAACTAAGGCTTCTTACTTTTATTTCTCCTTCTTTGCTGCTGTAAGTGAGCAGCTTATTTGACCCTGAGCTCACCACCATGATGTGCCAACTGTCACACTACAAACCCAAAGGGCATGGGATCAGCCAGTCCTATGTAAGAACTCCTAAAACGGTCTGTCAAATCATCCTGTCTTCTTTTGTGTGGATTATCTTGATTGTTTGGCTATTGTGATAGTGAGCTAACCTGTTCAAGACATTAACTTCAGTTATGAAAATGCATGTTTAGAATTAGGTCTACTTGTGCAAACTCACATACATTTCCTAGTAGGAAACTTGCAATTCCCCACACTCCTCCACATTGCCTTTTCATCAAATCATATATGAATATACACTATCTTTCTATAGTGAAATATTTATGTTTCTTTACAGTATAAGTAGAAGAATACAGAAAGATAATTTTCTTACATTCCTAAGAGTAGATCACCATCCGCATTTCTATTGGGTCTGGGGATGAACATGAATGGAGCTAAGATCTTTGAAAGTAAGTTTCCCCAGACTTCCCTTAGTGGCTGAATCACTTATCACCTGTACGCTTAATTTTTTTGTTTATTTTCTATTTTAAGGCTGAGGTACTTAAGAAACAAATATTAGCTGGCTCTTTCTGCGACAGGCCATGCTTATAGTGTCTTAGCTGCCTTACAACCTGTGCCAATCTCAATTATTATGTGTTAGTATAGAACAGTCAAAACACCAGGGCATAGACATTTGCAAAAAAATGTTTAGTACCCTTAGATTTAGTAATCTGGCACTATATATTTACCTCTTTAAATCAATATGATATAGTAGCTAATCTCATGTGGAATTCTAGTTTATTTTATCCCTGCTTTTCATTTTAAAAACCCACCTTATGTTTTGTGTATACATGTATACATATACTGGAAATAGCAGGAATATATAAAACACATACATAAAATGAATTCAACTATGTCATATACTGTTTAACTATGTTATATGAAGAAAAGCTCTATTATACCAATGCTTTAAACGTATTCTTGACATAGAACTAGAAATCTGAAACAAGTCTATTTTTTCTGAAACCATATAATTTAATTGAAGTTTACATATCTGACCTCAATCCTATGCAAAACATATCGAAGGAATCAAGGTCTATACCATATTTATACACCATAAATATTCATATGCCATAAACTAGAACCACCAAAGTAGGCACTGCATACAAGTTAAAATCAAAGAAAGAAGAAAACAAAAAATTATAGCAGAAATCCATGAACTATATAATAGTCAACCAATAAAATAAAGGCAAAGTTGAATCTTTTAAATTGTGAAAAGGGGTATTTTTTTATGTGTTGAATAAATGCACGTCTATTGGTGCTTTTTGTATTTTAAGTGTTTCTTCCCATACAGATGCTATAATTTAGTGCAAACTGTGTTTTCACTAAAGACTGTCTCCTGGCATTTTCACCTGACACATGTCACTTGTCATGTTTAACATCTACTGAGAGCCACAGCACAGCTTCCTTTGGTTCTGCTCAAACACTTGGTCACTGAATGCTTCTATTCACTATGATTTTTCCCCCAGATTTTATTTTAGATGAGTTTCTTATAAGAAGCAACACACACACACACACACACACACACACACACACACACACACAGAGAGAGAGAGAGAGAGAGAGAGAGAGAGAGAGAGAGAGAGAGAGAGACATTAAGAAATGCTTTGGAATATGCCTTTCTTTAAACGTTTTAAAATGAGCCATCATTTGAGTGTGACAAGAAAAACACCAACTTGACAATACCTAGAGACCTATCTTTAGCTTTTCATTTCTGTGTTACGTGAAATCAACCGTAGTCAGTAACATCTGTACAACTGCTATCAGTCCCTCAACTCTTCAAGTGAACATTCTAATGTTGTGGTAGAATGTCCCTGCCTCAGTCCAATGGAAAGCTTCACTATAACATTTGTATAACATTTCACCAAAGAGTTTGGTAGATGTTGCAATTACATGTTCTCAAATCAAACTCATTCCTGACCATGGGTGTTTCCCAGTTTTTAGAAGCACTCATCTATATCCCTGTACTACACTACAAACCTGCATGTCCCACCCACCTTATCATCCTTCTCTCCCTGGAGAGGAGCTCACCCTCCAGCTCTACCTTCTGGCTCCACAGACATTTGCACTCTTTCTTGCTCTCACTCAAGTATTGGTTCCTTAGACAACTTCTTGAGTTAAAATCAAAGTAAGTTCTTTATTGTCTTTCTCTTTGTACTTTTAGACTAAAACCAGTGCCTATTTCTTTAGATTATTTATAGATGATAGGTAGATAGATACATAGACAGACAGACAGACAGACAGACAGACTCACTCACTCACTCACTCACTCACTCACTCCACACTTCCTTCTGCTTCCTTGGTGCCTTCACTCTGTTCTATTAGGTCCCTGAAAGTTAGCATAGATCTCTGAGGCACACTTGTAACTAGATTCTTTTCTAGCCTCTTCTTCGTACTGCTATACCAAGAACACTTAAAAAGGTTCTTGGACTACACACTGTATTTCCTTTCACCAAACCCAGAAGCAGCAGTGCTCAGAGTACGATGACATCAACATGCTGACACCCAATCTCCCTGCCGCTCCGGTCAGACGTGCCACGTATTACTGCATTATCCTTTCTCCTCTTCCCTTTCTTAAATTATTATTTCCATGATTTTCAATATTATGTTTCCCTTAACCTTCCTGTCTATGAATGTTTTCAAAGCAAAGTCAGTGCCTGAAGTATAGAACCAAAGTCAGTCTTAGAATGTTGACTAAAGAAAAGTGCACAGGAAACACAACACCAGGTAGATGTGTTGATCTGAAGTCAATGGATTTATAGCATTTTAATCACTTTTAGACACTATTGCTGGGAGGTTAGTGGTGCAGCCCTGTGATGAAGAGCTTGTCTAGCAAGCATGCAGCCTCAGTTTAATCCCTAGAACCTCAAAGATCAGAACAGTTATCTATAAGCAAAAAGTGTACTTACCATATACTATTATATTTATTGTATGAAAGAAAAAAACTCTTAGAAAATGGCAGCCTAGAAATGGCAAAGGGAGAAAAGTCTGCTCCTCTCTGTGATGTAACTCCAGCTGAGAGCAGACCAGGAGTGAGCCAGACACTGCAGAGTCTACGCATTACTTCCAAGAGAACAACAGACACAACTAGTAACATTCGAAGAGAGGAAAAGTGGAACCAGAAATACTGAACAAGTCATAAAAGAGGTAGGCAAAGAGAAAGGCAAAAAAGACAATCTAAAAGTCAAACAGATAACTGTCAATAAATGACTTAAATGAAGATAGCTACACATCACATTTCATTAAGTCTCATGTTAGGCAGTGAATAAGAAACAAAGAATAAACTACATGCTAAAACAGAATCTACTTATTTAGAATTTAACAAATAAAAGTAAAATGATAATACACACACACACACACACACACACACACACACACAGTGTATACTTAATAAAAGAAAATCAACAAATAACCTATGGGTTAAGGGGAAAATTCATCAAGATGTAGCAATCTTAAATTTAAGTGTTTACATACAGCCAACACTTCCATATACAGAAAGCAGGGCTGGAGTGCAGATCAGTTGCAAAGCACTGGCCTTGCATGTATAGGATCATCGAAAAAAATAAAAAATAAACAAAACCAAAAAAGAAATGCAAAATTAAAAAGATGTTTACAATTGTGGCTGAGGATTTCAACAACTGCTTGTCAGTAACCGATGGCACCAGTACACTGAAGGATGCTGACGACATGAACCGCACCATCTGCCACTTCACAGAACATGTGTCCCATATCCACAGACGCAGCTTGGTAAAAACATGTTATAGAGGAAAAGCAGAATCTGTGTTTTCTTCTCCTCCTCCCCCCTCTGTCCCTGATAATTTAAAGTTTTCATTTTATAAAAAAACTTTATTATAAAAAAAGTCACACGATAGAAATTAACCAAGATGCAAAAAGAAAGTTCAATGAACTTTTAAATTCAGAACACCCATTAGGTTCTTCCTCACCCCCTATTATTTCTTTTTCTTTTTCTCTTTTCTCCACATTATATAAATAAAATATTTTTTAAAATTAAATTAAAATGCATTTTAAAACTAAAGAAACAGTCTGAACAGTCCCTAGTTTAGTGGTTCTCAACTTTACAAATGCTGTGACCCTTTAATATAATTTCAGTTATAGTGGTGACCTCAACCATAAAATTATTTCATTACTACTTTATAACTGAAATTTTGCTACTGTGCTGAATTGTAATGCAAATATCTGCGTTTTCCAAAGGTCATAAGTGACTCCTGTGAAAGAGTGTGGCAAAAGTGTGACCCCCAAAAGTGTGGCAACACACAGGCTAAGAACCACTACCCTAGAAAAAAAATTTGGGCTTAACTGAGGGATGAGTTAGTAAGAACAGCAACAACAATGACAATGTTTCACAACAATAATTATCATTTCAACTTAAAGAAACTAGGGAAAGAAAGGTAAAGTAAACTCAAAGCAGTGAATGATGAATAATCAAATGAGGCTAGCAATGCAGCACAGGGGCAGAGCACAGAAGGCCTTGGGGTCAAGGCCTACCACCAATGCAGACAGACACACATGTGTAGTAAATAAAGAAAATCACAAACCCATGAAGAGAGAAAAATCAATAAAATCCAAATTAATCTAATTCTTTAAACTCTGAAGCTGTTCTTAGAGAGGACTGAAGTTTGGTTCCCAGGCTTCAGAACCCACATGGCATGTAACATTATAGTTTCTGTAGACATCACACATGCGCACGCATGCACACGCACACACTGAGCACATATGCATGCAAGCAATAAACCCATACACATAAAGTAAATGATTCTTAAAATATTACAATATGTAAGTAAAGTAAAGTGTGAGTCTGGTCTACGAGTGCATACCTGTAATCCAAGTACCCAGGAGGCTGAGGAGGGAGGAATTTGAGTCTGAGGTAAGAGAGCATACACAGGAAGCCCCTGTCTTAAACAGGAGGAAAGGGTGTGTCGACAAAGTCATACGAGCAAACACCCTCTAGAAGAGTCTCCCAGCTTAAGGGTCCTAAGATTATCAGAATCTTCTATGACTCAAGTGGCTTTGTCCCTTTCTAAAAAGGGGGACAAGCTAAGAGTCCGGAATAGAAGACCAGCTCTTCCAACTGTGTTTCTGAGTTCCTCTACAATTAGTTAATTTTCTACTTTTTTTCTTTTACAGAGAATGGTTTAGATCTGGTTTAAAGATACTAAATATGTCATCTCTAGTTTACCACAAAAATTTAGAAAAAAAGTTAGGTAGATCTTTATGAGTTCAAGGCCAGTCTGATTATCACAGTCAGTTCTAGATTACCCAGGGATATACAGTGAGACCCTGTCTGAAAAAAAATTAATTAGAAAACAGGCATTAATTGGGGATTAATTTATGAAATGATAAACATACAAAATTTATTGGCAAATGCCAACCTTGACGATGTTTTATTACATTTACCTACTTGAGTGTGTGCAGAAGGGTCTGCATGTGGCACAGCTCACTTGTGAAGGTCAGAGGATAACTTTCAGGAGTAGGTAAGACCCTTTCACCATGTGCATCTTAGGGACAGAATGAGGTCCCCAAGCTTGGAGACAGTGCCTTTTACTTACTGAGTCATCTCACTAGTCCAAGTTACACATTTTAAAAATATAAAAACCCTACATTTTCTAATTTCACAGTTTATTTCATGATTCATATTTCCAAAGTTCTAGACTTGTTACTAACTTTGTTACAATTGCTACTGTTATCAGAAAATCTGAGAGCTGGATACTTTTTTGTGCTGTATGAACCAGGATACAACATTGAAGGGTGCTGCAGTAAGGTCATTCCCAACTATGTAAGGTTGTTTGAAAATACCCATTCTCTACCAGAAAAGCAGGACACTTATAGAAGGTATGAGTCCATGGTAGAATTAGTCAGTTCACAGAAAATGACATTTTGTGATCATATGTCTTATAACAAGCTTTACACTTATAAAATAATTTCTTTACCGAAATTTCATAGTTCCATTTTGGCTGCTTCTTTGTCAATTTCTATCCTCAAAGTTGGATGCCTGTCTATCTTAACTGTAGTGTTATCTTTCCTCTGGACATATGTAGTCCAGGAGACATTGATTTTCTTCAGTATTGCTAACAGCCATTTCATGTGACCATCTAAACACTAAGAAAAGCCATGCTCTACACAAATGTTTCCTCACAGGATGGAGAAGTTCCTTTTCTAGGTTAGTAGTGCCACAATGCATCCTTACCATTGTCTTTTAAAGAAATGTTTCCTTTCTTCCTTCTAGTTCTATTTATTTTTATTTATTTTGTATATGTGGTACAGGGGATGAAATGCAGGCACCCATAGATGCCAAGCAAGAGCCCTGCTACTGAATCACACACCCTGCCCTCTTGTTCTTATGAAAGAGTACTCCATGGACAGGGTATGTTTGCGGGATGATAGTAAGTTACACTTTATAGTATTTTATGTCAAAGAGAGTCATTGACCATGTACCACTTGTAGTTCTTCTGTGGTGGAGAGTCCTGATGAAGGCAGAGCACAGCTTGTGGAAGCCGTCTTAGGTACACATGCATCCTGTGAGGACACCACCAGTGATATAAAGTGGATGCAGTCATCTATCCCAGCATTTCAGAATGCCCCTGATTCCCATGGAGGCTGTGAAGGATCTAGCACACACCACAGTACTTTTACATGTGAGAAATTCTATGTGAGTTGGGTGGAAGTAGAGCTTTGAACAGATTGTTTAAATAGACAATTATGTTAAATGCTTAGTTATAGGAATGGGAAGAAAATCACCACATTTCCTACTGCTAACAACATTATATAAAAATGAAATACCCAGTTCTCTCCCATGTCATTTGTACTGTGATCCTCCAAAGGGGCTCAAGGAGAAAGGTATTTGGCACAAAACAAACACATTTCAGATAAAAATAAGGAAATCTAAACTGGCTAGATAAGACAAAATAATTAGATGAAATTTCTAAGTAAATTACTGTATTTCATCAAACTTTCACATTAAAATTTTATATAAGGAGCAAGAGAGCTATCTCATTAGGTTAAGTACTGGGCTCATAAACATGAGAATATGAGTTCAGATTTCTAGTACCTATATAAAAAGCTACATGTGGTAGCACACAGTGATTCCTCACAGCTGGGGACAGAGACAAACAGATCCCAGCTCCAGGTTCAGGAAAAGAAATGGCAGAAGACATCGGACTTCAATTCCTGCGCCCTCCATATATATGCACACACAAATTATGCAAGCATTTAAAAATCAAAATCAGTATTTGTATGAAGAATGTCCAAAGGCAAAGTAGGATTCAAAACTGGTAAATGCAGGCCTGTGTGGTAGAACCCCGGGAGCCCAGTGCTGGAGAGCCACTGCGCCTGAAGGCAGTCCAAGAACGCATAGCGAACTCCAGAAACAGGCTGCACTAAGTGTGACAGTCTAAAGAATGAACAAAAGCCAACAAGGACAACGCACATTACAATAAAAGTAGGAAAACATCATGGGTAGCAATCATCCTATGGGAAATAATATTTTACAAGTAACAAAGAGAATTTAAATAAAATCATAGATTTGTTAAATACTAAATTTTTTTCTGTAATTTTTCAACATTCCAAAGCAAAATGGAAAATGTCATTGTGTCATTACAGTTTATCATTGAGGTAACTTTCTGAGGTGCAGAGAACCTTAAAGACATCTTACCTTTTTGTCGTATACATCTTGCCAGTTTACTCCAGAAAAAAAGCTATGCCTCATGATTTCCTTTGCATCATCGGGCCCTCCACCAAGGCTGCAAGAATAGAACAAAATTAAATGAACAAGTTTTATGTAGAGAAAATTTAGTGTGGTTAAATAATTTTTGAAATGTATAGCCATACAAATAAAAACTGAATAATGCTAAGTAATAATGCCCTTAGATGAAGGTAAGAGACAAAAAGGCTTTGGAGAGAGGCCTGAAGAGGCAAGGGGCTTTGGCCTTCCGAGAGAGGGGCAGGGTAACCAACAGTTGAGCAGCCCCAACTGTGCAGCACAGACACTGCACCTGCTTTGAGGGTTACGAGATTTAAAAATACATGGAGAGCACCACGTATAAGCATGGGGTGCTTCTTCCACTGTTCCTTTTTTAATGACTCAAATGTTCTTTTGTTAATGTGAATTCTGAAGTAAATAAATGGTTAGAAAATGATCTGTGACTCTAGTGTAGTTATTCACAATACTGGGAAGGTCAATTCAGTTATATCTCTGAATCTGAAGCCAGCCTGGTCTACAAAGTAAGTTCCAAAACAGCCAGGGCTACAGAAAGAGACCAAAAGCATGAGTGTCCAAAAAGAACTATCTCTGGACATCACTGTCCCATATAAAATTTCACAGATTATATTCATATTTCAAAAGAATGGTATAGAAACAATATCATTATCTATGAAATATCCCTGTAGTCCAATTTGCTATACAATTCAGAATATAAAATATAAAAGTTAAAATTACACCCTAAGTTTAAAGTTATTTTTATTTAAACAATATGTGACTTGATAAGAAAAAAAAGGTTTTCTGGCTTCTATGATTCAATTTAGTATATACTTGTTAAAAAGAAAATACATATGAAAAATAAGAATGGAAGGATGGTAAAAACGAAACAAGAAGAGAGGGGCTGGAGAGATGGCTCAGTAGTTAAGAGCTCTGATTGCTCTTCCAGAGGTCCTGAGTTCAATTCCCAGCACCCACATGGTGACTCACAACCATTTGTAATGGGATCAGATGCTCTCTTCTGGTAAGACAGCTACAGTGTACTCATCATATATCAAATAAATAAATAAAATCTTTTAAAAAAAGAAACAAGAAAAAAATAAACAAGAAAAGAAAGGAAAAATGAAGGAAGAAACTGAAATTGGGTCTAACACAGGCAACTCTCTTTGGATTTGGTCATATACAGGTGCACATACATGATTGAGTTTATTACAATTGTTACTGTTATAAGGGATGTAAAACATAATATATACTAAAGGTATAGAATGTTTCCATTATAAATCGGACACAATTTTTTCACAGAAAACCTTTAATTTATACTCAATTCCAAATTCAACTACAAATGAGTCTGATCACCACTTAGTTGTGGTGTGTTTGCTTTGCTTCTGTTAAGCCAGAGGAGAAAGCCAAAGCAGCAGCAGACACAAGCGCTGCCTGCCGAGAGGGAGCTCCGTCCGTGAACAGAAGCTCTGTCCGAGCTGCCCTTACCTACTGCTGCTGCACTGACAATGTCACAGAAACACGAGTCTGCACGACTAACCCTTCCTCCCACAGTTCTGAATTCTATAGAATCAAAGCACCAAACACTGACATAGATGACTGGCCCATTTTGGTAGAAGGAATGAAAACCTAAAGGCCCAATTTCAAAATAACAGTTGAAAATCAAACCACTATATATTGCTTCCACATGGATACAACTCAGAAAAACAAAATAACAGTAACATGGAACAAAATCATTAGAGTGATAAATTGTGACTTAGTACTTTGCTTTCACTATTCTTGATTTAATTTGCATAATTTGATAAAATGAATGACTAATAGAATGTATAGCTCTCAACATCTGTAGAAATCTAACAGCTAGTGCTGGTGATTTGATGCACACCAATATCAACACACTACCAGGTAGAGAGAACAGACAGACAGCTACAGAAAGTAAGCAAGGGCCAGCTCTCTGGAGTGCTGGCTACAGATGGGAGGGGCGCGTGTCCAAGAAGGGCCGAGCTCCTCTGATACCATCAGGATGGACCCTGACGCAATCAGTATGGGTGTTAATTGCAAGAAAGCCTTCTCTAGAATCTACAGAGGATTCTTTAAATAAATTCCTAAACCCCACTCCAGAGATGGACACTAGGCTGTATGATACTATAGCAGAGTTCATATTGGGACCCTTCAGTCTGGTGATTCTATTTAAGGGTTAGCCCTGACCCTACACTCACTGTTCTTCCAAATATGCTTCTTCTCCTTGGTAGGTGGCCAACTCCTGGGAGGGCAGAGAGCAGTACTGGATTGTCAGTCATTCTACGCTTCAATTAAGAGACAAGAAAAGTAGAAAACACCAAAATGTTTTTTTTTCTGAAAAGAATTTAATATTTCAAAGTATAAATAAAACAAGTATGCATAAAAATCAGCACTCCTTTTCCCTACACAGTTTAGTTTGTTTATAGTTTACAATACTGTTTGCATTGGATGTATACTTGAGAGGATAAAGTAGAGAAGCAGCCATTCTACAAGTTTAAAAAAATATATCAATCCAGATTCAGTTATTCATTTTTGTGTAAAACCTCAGTACTTTTGCAATAGATTGGCTTAGGATGTAGCTACCATGTTTGTCAAAATATATTATATACTGCCTGTGAACTCATGCGATGCCTGAAATTACAGTTGTAGAGAGAATTTTAGAAGCTGAAATCTATTAGCACAAGCTTCTTCAGAGTGTGAAGCTGTCAAAAATTTCAGTGTCAATGGCTCTTAATATACAACGTAAAGACTTCAAAATGATGTCAAAATACACTTTGAATTGACTTACTTATGCTTACAATTATTATGCTCCCAATATCAGAATGCCAAATAAACCTGTAGCTTCCATGTGTTCTTAACCAGGAGGAACATCACAGAATTTCCATTTCCTATAGTGCTGCACCCACCATGAAGTGATGCTTTTTATGTAAGCTGCACTCAGTGCTAAAAGAAAGCCATGCAGAGTAATAGAGTAAGACAGAGTAACAGAGAAAAAGAAATAAAGCCCAATAATGGTTGATCCTTTGGTAGAACTCAAAGCAATTCAGTAAAGGATATCAGAAAACTTTAGGCATCACGTAAAGCAGCTCAATGAAAGGAGACAGTCAGTGTCTGCTCATGTGTTCCAGAGGCTGAGGCTGGCTTTATTTGCTCCCTAGCCTGTTAGGTTTCCCAGCTCTCTGTCCCCGGCTCTCCTCTTACTCTTTCTGTGCTACTTTTCTGGTAGCTCAAAGTCAATGGACACCCAAATCAACTGTTGGCTACAGTGGCTCTTCTAAGCACTGGTTTCATTTCTTCCGGATCCTTACTTGACATTTCTATCTAGGTTGCCCAGAGAAACCCAGATGTGGTTTGTTTATTTACTCTCAGCATCCAGCACTAGCAGCCTCTGCCTTTGCTTCTGCTCTATGTCACTCAGATTCCATGTCAACTTCCTTATCGCTTCTACTTACTCACTCTCAAAATTGTATACATTTTTTAAAAACCTTGGCTTCAAAAGGAACTTACTTTCTTATCTAGAAATTTTTTGTCTGTTACTTGTTTTAAAGAAATGATGCTCAGGCTTGTCTCAAACCCCAAATCCTCCTGCCTCAGCATCCTAAGTGATATATTTGCCAGGTAGGCTTTGTAAAGTGTTCTGCCTTGCTGCCCTTTACTCTTCTAATCCACAACTGCCAGGCTGACCTCCTTATCACATGTACCTCATAACACCATCTCTCTCTTTAAAGCATTTTTCTGGTTTCTCATACTTCCGTGACTAAAGTTTATTTTCTAAGAAACATAAGATCCTCATGACCTAATACACCTGCTTCATCTTTCAATGTCACCCACTCGTACTCTGCAGCCTAGTAACCGAACTTCTCAGGGACCATGTTTAGGCACAATTCAGTTTCACAGGTAAAAGATGCCTAAATGGCAGTGTAAATCCCGAGGCCGCCTAGGGCCAGCTCAGGATCTCAGAGTCTCCTCCACTAGGCTATGATGATTTTTTGAGCAGTAGTATACAAACTGGCCTGAGAATATGAAGTGTGGGGGTTTTGCCCTTTGTCTATAAATGTCTACAAAGACTTGTTCATGTTATTATTATCTTTGAGCTCTCAACACCTGGATGTAGCAGCACAGAGGTCTGGCTGCTCTGTACTTTATATAACGGGACTTCATAAGCCTGTATCAGCTTTTCAGTCTCAGAAAGGAGAAAATATGTACCAGTGCCCTAACATCCTTGAAATTTACCTAACATATATTCAAAAGTTCCCAATTATGTGCTATTTGTAGAATGGGAATGAATGAGCCACAGTAGATAAATGAGACAAAAAACACAAGCAAGACTGTGTTTTGTCACCACTTACAGAGATAACCACATAAGAAAGAATGACCAAAGATATATAGAAGAGTCAGAATAAGAAGAGAAAAAATTCATTGCCCTTGAAAACAAGCCAAAGACTAGGTTCCGCTCCCTCAAAACGATGAACTAGCAGGCATAGCTCCGCTTACACACAACCTTCCAGCAGATGCTGCTTTTACATAACTGTGACATAATCATCTTGAATGCAACACATCTCAAGACCTACACTGAGAAACTGGCATACACAAGATGCATAGGAAACACAATGCACAGACTGGGAATTGGTTTTCTCTGCCTACTCCACATGAATTTTCATTGAGACCATGGACAAATAAATCACTTCTGTACATAAAATGCTTATATTATCTACTTAATCTACTCTGGAAGGCCACGAAAACGGCAGATTAAACTGCAAGAAAGTACTGGAATGGAGGGAGGATGGACAAAAAACATTTCATAAGTCTAAGAAAACACCACAGTCACTGAGAATGCTCAGTATGGATTTTTGAATGGTTCCTGACAACACCAAGTGCTGGTAAAGTCTTCTTGCTATGTGAGTTTTTCTGCTGAAAGCAGTGACATACTCTTAAAAACTTACTGTCTTTTAAACTTACTTTTTATGTTATGTATGAGTGTTTTACCTGCAAACATGCATGTTTATCATGTGCGTGTCTGCTGCCTCAGGAGGTCAGAAGAGGGTGCCGGAGCCCTTGGAACTGGATTTACAGATGGTTGTGAACAATTAGGTTGGTGCCAAGGTCTCAGATATATGTAAAGCATGAATCACAATATAGTGTAACAAAACATTAGGTAAGGTGTTCTGGACAATCAAAAACATATCAAGTTGTCTATCCTCTAGATGCCTGGAATTTAATGAACTTTCAAGAAAGTTCTGGAACTCAGGGGGAAATCTGTCTCTCTCCCTTCTTCCCCCTCCCTCCTTTTCTCCCTCCTTCTCTTCACCTCTCATTGAAAACAAAACAAAAATTGTATGTATCTCTGACATTATGGGGTGCTTTATATTCAGAAGACATCTGACAAGTCTCTTGTGAGCATATTGAGAATTAATAGATTAAACCGAACAAACTGCAGTAGCCGAGCAAGGTTTTAGGAGAGTTTAGGTCATAACTGAGACATTTCTGTAAAAACAAAATCATGCTGTCTTGCATTTAAAATCAATTTTTTTAGCCACATTGGGGAAAAATTTAAATAACAAAAAACTAGAAATGTTAACATAAATTAATTGGGGGAGAACAGAGTGCAAACACCTTTTCTTGCTTTGATGTGAGTCCGTAGGAATATGAAACCCTGGAGACTCAAAGAAGAAAAGGTAACCTCCTACCCAATAAGATAAACATTTAAGATCTTGTTAATAATTAAGAAATTGCTTTCTCGACTCAGTGAAACAGTATTCAGCAAAACCAGAACGGGGAAGTGGGAAGGGGTGGATGGGAGGACAGGGGAAGAGAAGGGGGCTTACGGGACTTTCGGGGCGTGGGGGGGGGCTAGAAAAGGAGAAATCATTTGAAATGTAAATAAATTATATCGAATAAAAAAATTAAAAAAAAGAACTTATTATAATAAAATGTTTTCAAAGTTAAAAAAAAAAAGAAATTGCTTTCTCATAGTACAATAAAGAATTTCTAAAAAGTTCTCATATGGTAAGATTATATAATACTTTCAAGTTAAGAAATAGCTGATGAATTTTTACACTGCTCTATATTATGCATTCACAAATAAGTCATTTCTCAGTGGAAAAATATTTATACCAAATACAATGTTCCCTGAAGTTAGGCATATTTGAATTAATTTTCACAAAACACTCTAACCAACTCATCAGTAACTTATGGACCATTATTGAAGCTTACCGTTTATTTGGATCCTTTATCAAGAGCCCTGAAAGCAATGATTTTGCATCTGAAGAGAGTGTTCGGGGGAATTTAATATCTTCCATTAGTATTAATTCAAAGAGTTTCTCATGATCCTGGTTGTAGAAAGGCAACCTCCCACACATCATTTCATACATGACAACACCGAGGCCCCACCAATCCACAGCTCGACCATAGTCATTATCTTCTAATACCTGGAAGTAAAACAAGAAAAATGACAAATGTTTACAACAATGACTATGACAACAACAACAGCAGCAGCACCACCACCACCATCATCATGAGACAGCTTTATTATACAGTCTTGGCTGGTCTGGAACTTGCTATGTAGACTAACCTGGCTTTGAATTCATAGAGATCTGTCTGTATTCCTCTGGACTACCATGCCCAATCCATGTACATTAACTTTTAAAGCATTATTCCAAAGAAGTGAATTTTGTATAAAAATATAATTTCAAATACTTACACAAAGCAGTTAACATATATTCAAAAACATTCAGTGTACAAAAAATCCAGGAGAGATCATGAAAAATTTGTTAAAATAAATTTAAAATACATCTGTATCTACAGGATCAAATGAAGTGCATCAGATACTAGTTTCTTATTATCTCATACGTCTACTGCATTTTACATTCTGATTCCTCCGACAACTTAAATTTAGGCCATGCTGGTGATAAAGCACATATTGTGCCATTTTACTTTAAAAAGTAAGTTTAAAATAAGAAAGAAAACAGGACTGAAAGCTGGCTCAGTGACTTAGAGTACCTGGAACTACTGGAGAAGGCATGATGGCTCACAACCATCTGTACCTCAGTGTAAGAAGATCTGGCACCCTCCTCTGATCTTTCTGGGCACCTGCTGCCCATGATGATGCATACATACACACAGAGGCAAAATACTTATACACACAAAATAAATCTAAAATAAAGGCATCAATACAAAGCAAACTGTGAAAGATGAGCACACCTAACAATTGTAAGGATGATCATTATAGGGTATGGCAAACAAATAATAAATATGACAACTTTTAGAACTCCTTAAACTCTTTCAGAAAATAAACCAAATGAATATCAGTATTTACTGTTTTGAACTATAGTATACTTTTATATCTGAAGCCTTAGAAGCAATAAACTTCAGCGAGGCATAGTAGCAGACACATTTAATCCCAGCTCTTGGGAGGCAGAGGCAAGTGAATCTCTGAGTCAGAGGCCAGCCTGGTAAAAGGAGTAAGTTCCAGGACAGCCAGAGAAACCCTGTCTCAAAAATGAAAAAGGGAAATGATGGGATCTTTGTGATATATGTCCTTACATATACTTCTCAAAATATATAAGAAAAATATAAAATATATAACAATTTAATTAATTACGGTATAAAGCTATCACTTTGGTTACACTGCAAGAGTCTCTTCAAATCCATTTACTTTTACCACAGACTCCTATACAGCTGCAACTAGAGCCTAAGGCCACACCCTCAACTGCAAATGTGATTCTTGCTCCATAGAATGTTCCTCATCCACAGACCATGTCTTCTGCCTTATTTACATAACTACATTAGAACTGATACTAAACCTCAGTTTATTTGACCCTGTCAAGCTTTGAGGAAACCTGTTCTAGCATGTGAATTTTATCAATTAACATTCATATTTTGGATTAATCAAATGCTTTACTGATTTTTAGGTATTTCTGACAGTCACATTAAAGTTACTATGACAGGCATGAATGTTTAAAGATTATGGAGAAAATTTCAAAAACTCAAATAATATCATTGTTTTATTGGGTTTATGAACCTATGAAAATACTCTGTAATCTAAGATCACAAATCCAGTTACTGTGTGTAAATAAAATATTTTCTGAAAGAGAAACATTTGGAGAGTTTTTAATAAAAAAAAATCATTCACATTTTTGTATCTGAGTAAGTAATATGCGAACAAAAAAATAGAAACTAAGGGCTGGAGTCAGGGAGCCTAAGAATCCTCTCGTTTCTAAAAGGAAATCCCGCCTGTACCTTTTAAAGTAGCAGTGACTGCTGAACAGCTCATTAGTGAGGTGTACTGTTTTCTGGACATTTATCTAACCGATACAGGATTTTACCCAATAATAAAACAAAACAAAAATCTAACTACTCTTTAACTGCATTCCTACAACACCAACAAAACAGTGGCAGACATGAAAAGGAGCCAAATGTGGCTTTTAACCTCTTTTTTCATAAAACCATAAAAAGCATAAAGGCTGGATTAACTGCCTTCTGAACCCACATTTCACCAGCCGGGTTCTCATCCCCAGCTGGCAAAACTGGCAATCCTTTATTTTTGTTTAAATGTCTGGTTTTCAGCCAGACGGGTAGGAGTACATAAAATGAAGGTTTTCATTTTGAAGAGAAAAAGCAACTGAAAAATCAGAACTGCATTGTAAGAAAATCTATTTGAGAAAACAAAATAATTTCAGTTAGCTTTGTAAAATAAACACTGATTCTCAATATAGGTAGTTTTGCATCTGGCATGTAGACTTTCACTGACATGTAGATCCATGCAGACGTAACTGGAACTGTCTGTGGTATTTCTTTGTGGTCAACAATACTGACGTAATGCATTGTGTTACTAGCATGTAGATTTCAGCATTGCTGAGAAGGTACCCTAGAGTTCAGCCACGGTCTTAAGAGGCTTTGCTATCAACTACAAAGATTTTATGTAAGTTATACGGTGAAATGTCCAAGAAATAGAAATTAAAATGACTGTTGTATTATACACATTCCACTATTCAGCTATTTTCTCTTTTAAGCAATTCTGTGAAACAGTCTCAATTTTCCAAATCAAGTTAATTATTCCAAATTTAAGTACTTTGTATTATTTTTTGGACAAAAATTTTCTTTGTTACTAAAAGTACGTCTTTTCCTAAAATTCTAGTAGCATGTAAAATTTGCACTTCTTATCCTAATTGTTAAAAAAATCTCTCTGGTTTCTTCTAATGATGACTTTCCATAGCAAACCAGCGCATCAATTTCACGATCACTGTAAAGGTGAAAACGGTATCAAAGATAGTGGTCTAAAGGTGCAATAACAGGGAAATTACTGTACCTCGTTCAACGTTACCTCTCACTCTTACTAGGCTGTACTTGCAGATCAGAACATACTCCAAAAGAAGAAACCAGTAAAAGACTGATCTTGAAAATTACATAAGTGTCTTTTACCTTAAAGCAACATAGACTTTTACCCAAAATTCCAAATGCAAGCAGGAATGCAGACATCTAGTGCTGACTTACATCTTATCCTTAGTAATTTTAGATAGCCTATCCACTCAACACAATTCCCACAAAGACAAGGGACAAAAGACGACGACTGAAAGTGAATGTATTCCACTAAGAGAGGAGAGACCACATCAGAAAGAAGTCAAACAGCACAATCTCCAGGAAAGAGGCTGAATTTCATTTTCTCTTCCAGAACCCAGAAACTGCTTTATTCTCAGACATTAAAAAAACAAACAAATAAAAAAAAACAGAAACAGAAACAAAACCCTAATATTCAAGCAGGTAAATTAACATCAAACATTCGGTAACATCTCATAAAAATACTTGTACTTGTTTTTAAAAGTCTGGTAAGTAAACAAGCAAATAACAACAACAAACCCAATTTTTAATCTACAAATATGCTCTTAAACCATTACTGATTTTGAAAGATGACATTAAGTAACTGTATTTCAGAATGACATCAACTAAATGTTTCAATATTAATAAAATAGGAATTTTCAAAAGCATTTCATTCCAGTATTATTTTACCAAGAAGGATTTATGGGAAGAGTGAAAGGACACCTTTATCAGTTTGCTACTCAGGCCAAACAATGCACCCAAGGCTAGCAATTATAAGGAGGCAATGCATGCATGCCCTGGAGTGGCTTGCTGCTCAATCAATAATCCTGACAGAACAGATGGGAGAAAAATCAAACATCTAAACAAACTGTCTACACACCTATGTTGTGAAAGTAAACTGTGAACTCGGCTGAACCAATTTACCACGTTTTCAGTATTTTTTCTGGTAGCCTCACTATTCAGGTAACTGAAATATATGCTATATATGTATCTATGCTTCATTGTTTATAAAGACTTTTTATGTTTTTCACATAAATGGTATTTGATAAAAATGACAAGTTTTCTTATTCAGATTTTAAGAGATTATAGTTACAAAAGCAGTATATAATTTGTAAGTATGAGATCCAGTTTGTCAATACTTTGCATATTGCTATTTTATATAACATATTATAATTATTGGCCTACTGCTTTAATTCTTAAGATACGCCATCTGTAGATATCACATGCAATTTGATCTAAGTTTTATGTTTTTTGTTACCTCCTTACATGTAAAATTGACTGAATGCAGCTAACATCACAATTCAAAAGCAAACCAATGTCAGAACAGGAAAATCCCTTAAGAAAAAAATCTAAGCATATACAATATTGGGAATTAAATCAAACATGCATATATCTTCGTGCAGTTCTTTATACTGCCTTTTAATTACAAAGCAACAGACATTAATGAATTCTAAGAAACTGGACCATGTGACACAAGTAAAAATAGGCATCATTAGTATTCCAACATAAGGTTACTGTTTTTATATCCTCAGTATTCAGAGAATTTACAATTACATTTTGTGCTTCAACTAAAATCCTACCAAATAGTCTGATTCATCATATTAAAAAGAAGTGTATGTGAAATGTAGCTAGCATAAAAACTCATAACTTCTAAACTAGTAAATGGCACTAGTTGTAAAAGTTGAAGGGCATTTATTCTGTTTTACTTCACTTTTAAACAATATCCAATTATTGGACAAATTGTCATAATTGTTAATGCTACCCATAATAGGTCCATAGTAGAGAAATAAATTAAATCAACTAACAAGGCAACTCATCTGATAGAGGTTCTTAAATATGAATTCTAACCATCAAGCAGACAACAACTAGAACTAATTACCGTGCCCCTGATGAGACTTAAATTTACTTAACTTCCCTTTAATACTGGGGATGACATCTTTTCAGACTGCCAGAAAGAGGAAGGGACAGGTGTTGGAAAAATTATTCATAATTAAATAAAATGTTAGCGTTCAAAACAATGTTAGCTAAGTAACTCTTTTTCACCATGCTGAGTCTAAGCCTAATTTCCTATTTGTAAGAATACAGCAGATCTTTCCATGGACTCCTCTGCACACTCCTGTTGCTGCCTGCAGACTGTGGATGTACATGTGGCAGGCCACATGCATCTTCACCCCGAGCCCTCTCCTCACACTGACTCCTCAGTGATCGAAACTTTCTCAGTTTATTTCTATCTGTTCCCTTCACCTACATCACCGCACACACATCTATTCCATGATTTACTTACTTCTTATAAAGTTAGTGTATATTTCTGATTTTTATGTAATTTTTATGTAATTTTCTCCTTATATTGATTTACCATAGTACAAGATTTCTTCACCAAAAGTCACCAATATTCAAATGCATTTCAGATGTTTTTAAGTTATTTCAGATATTAAAAACAGATCTCAAAAAAATTATATAGAATTCTAACATTAAATGCTTTTAGAAATGGGCTCTGCAAACCAAGGAGAATTAACTGCACTTTTAGTCACAGGGGCCCACTCTACATTTAGATAAAATAAACATGCATACTTCCATCTTTAACAGTAACTAGAGCTGATATTATATATTTCTCAAAAACCAACTCATTTTATAATCTCCATGTTTTTTCTAAGTTGGTTATCAAAGAGTTTGATTTTTACGCTATTTCAGAAGTGTATTTCTATGGGTTTCCCAAACCACCTTCCTCAACCTGGCCCATCTGTCACCATCTGCTTCTTTTTAGCATGCACTTTTTGTGTGATCACGTAAGCATGTGGAAGATAACTAACGTTCAGATGATTATCTGCCGGTGCATTTGAGGACTGGGCACAATAAACGCGAACTGCCAAAACGCACTTAACACTCTTAATTTTGTTGGGTCTTGCATGTAAGCTACATTTGATTTTCAAACTGTTTTACAGTTGGAGAGTTGAGCAGGTACTGCTAACTCCAAAGCAAAGCTGACACTCCAAATAATTAGCACTGCATAAAATCATCTGGATCTAATAGGAGCCAAACTAAATAATCAAATTTAAAAGAGTTTATTTGTAATTTCTAAATTCTTTTTATAAGTTAAAGGTGTTAAAACACTGCACAGACTACAAAAATAGAATCTTCAAGACATCTTCTGGTCCATATTTTTTTAATGGGTTGGTTTTATTTCCTTGAATTACAACAAGAAAAATGAACTCATTTAAAGCTGTATACATATCAATGCATTTTCAGAGATGCTGCATGTGAAATGTCTAGTTTACAGGTCCATCAAAACTTAACCTAAAAAATTATTTTTTTCCTATTGGTAAACTGCCACTAAAGTTATTACCCTTTTTCATTATTCATAAATCAACTAAAGAGATAACATTTATTTAGATGTTCTCTCTTTCAATTAATGTCATTTTACTGAGGAGACATATTTTCTGGTGGTATTTACCACAAAATAAGGGGAGTCCATGTAAACATAAGCATTTAGAAATATGCTATAAGCTGACACATAGGACACTTAGTAAACTGGTTTTAGGTGCATCTCATATCCTTTTTGAGGAATCTTCAATATATACACCATCTTCCTTTAAATAGCAAACGACTGCAAACAAAAGCAAATGAAAGGTAAAAGCACACTGGTGGGAATGGAGACAGCCACAGTCTGTTCAGAAAGTATTCTCAGAGCAGAAGGAAACACAAGCAGTGATGGGAGTCGGACACAAGAGCGGTAGTCAGGGATGCATCCTAGTCTGACTCATGTCTGACCTCCTACCGAGGAAAGATCAACATTGATAATGGTACAGAGCAGAAATGAATGGTTCAAAAAGTGGTAAACATCATCTGAAAGTAAAGAAAAAGGCAGGTTTCAGTGTGAGATAACCTCTCTCTAATTGAGCTTGTAAATCCCACTCTATTATAACCTCTGGCTTGCAATTTACAGGGACTCCCTTACCTACAGAACTCAAACCTCTGCATTCCAACATGGCTGTTCATTTACTGGCAAATGTACATGGCACTGTGTGCACACGCACTCACAATGCCTATATTCACCAACATATAAACATAAAATAATTAAATGCAATACATCTTAAATACATAAAAATGACTACTTAATGATTTTTTAAAAATGGATAATCTCTTGAATACTGTAAACCCTTAGAAATGACAGAACTCTGTATTCAGTGCCTAGTTTGTCATTCAGTTGATGATGCCTGCACAGAAAACAGTATCTTTGTTTCTTAGAAGATCATCTGCTTCTGGAATGAGTTTTTATCTTCTTCAGAATAATTTCTCCTAATTGTGACATAACTAATTTGGGTATTCTAAGTCTAGACTACCATCATTCATTACAAATGTATAGCAAGGGCGGCTGAATGCCAAGAAACAAAGGCATTGCTTACCCTGACATCCACAAAAACAAAACTTGTCCCGAAAACATGATCTTATATTTGAATAAACAAAAACATCACTTTTAAATTTTTACTCACTCTGTAACGAAAACAGAGTTTTAAACTCTACCATCTATAACAGAGAAAATTACATGTTTGGCAAGGCAACAATACTTGGAAATATACTTTAAATATTAGCACTTATTTATAATTACTAAGCCTTTTGAAATGTTAATTTATCTCCTAGTTTTAAAAAAACCAATACTGTAAGGCAACATGATAATATATACATAATTTATTCTAGTTTCTAATTTCTTTTGATTCCTGTTTCCTGTTGGGCCATCATTCATATGATTACAGAAGAAAAGGTAGGCCTTATGAGCTAGCAAACCCTAATTAGAATCTTAATACTCCTAGGGAGTATGGAGGGGTAATATGATCAGAACATATTATTTACATGGATGAAACTCTCAAAGAATAATTTTAAGAGAGAGGGGTGGGAAGAGAAGAACCGCTGCATTACTGCTGCACTACTGCTGCACTACTGTCTACCCCGGATCACCTTCTAGCTGTATATAGACTATTAACATGACAATGAATTTCACTAAGCTTCATATTGTTATTCCAGATACCACAGGAACAAAGTGATGCTTGGTAACACAATCCTGGTCACCTAAGAAGGCTCTCAGTGGCATCAGCCCCAGAGCCTTGGAACACTCTGAGGGTGCCTATTACTCTGGCTCCAGTCCCTTCCAGCTGCTTTATATACAGAACTCTTTCTCTGTGTTGGTTTCCTCCTCCTTAGCACACAGATCTGAGCAATTGTCCCTTTCCTCAGTCACCTCTCTGTGGAAGATTCTGTTACTCAAATTCTTCTGCAGTGACTCCGATCTCACACACTTCTATAAAGTGGGAGGAACACTCAATGCCAGTGCTGGCTTAACCTGGGAATGTTTATAACTACTTCAAGAAATAAGCGTATGACCAAAGCGATGTGGAGCTCATGGACAAAAGGCCAGGAAATGAGATGACGGACGTATGAGTGATCCCAGCAGCATTCTTCATAAAAGCCAAAGCACAGCACAATATGGGTTAAAGTTATAATCTGTAAGGGAAAGAGCCAGACCTAGAAAGCTCCTTATCATATAATTTTATTTACATGAAATGTTCAGAAAAAGCTTCAAAGAAAAAGAAGATTTACAATAGCCTAGAGAGAAAGAATGAGAAGCTAATAAAGGTGAAGTCATAATTGGAATGATTAGAACATGTTAGATTTACAAGTGATAGTTGCACAACTTTAAACATTTGAAAAAGTAAACTGTTGACCTAAAATTTTATATGGCATGTGAACTGTGTCCTAATGATAAAAAAATAAAGGATTTTTAAAATGGAACTTTTAATAGTTAACAAATCTGAAATAAAAGAGAGAGGGGAGGGGGGAGTAAGCACAAGGTTGTTTCTCATTTGCTCCTAGGACATGTGCCAGGCCAAAGAACCCTGGCCATTCTGAAGAAGCCTGAGCCACAAGGAGGCTCTAAGTGCTCCTGTCAACAACCTGAATGACTTCCACTGGACACCGAGCAGCAGCACACTCACACAAGTGAAGACACTTCTAGATAATTTTAGTCTCTAAGCAGTTACCTTGTTGATAAGTCTTTCAGCTAAAGTCACAGATGTGAACAGAAAGAATTCACCTGTGTGGACCCATGTACATTCTTGATGTACAGAAGTGCAAGGTTACGGGAAACTGTTCCATCACCGAACATTTGAGTCGGTTGAGACACAGCAATACTAACTGGCATACTTAAGAAAGCTACTACACCACAGTCTATCTTCTTTTCCTTTATCTTCCTTTCATTCTTCACGATGGAACTTACAGCATTATGATTGATATATATATATATATATGTATATATATATACACATATAAATACATATTTATATTATATATATTTTATACACACACAATATGTTTATATATACACATGTATGTATGTTTTATACATAGTCTCTGTCCAATAAAATTTCCTTGAGAGTACAGTCATTTTCCATCTTGTTCTTATATTGGCATATTATAAAAAAATCCCTCAACATAGAGAAGACACACAACAAATATTAGAATAAGGGTTTGAAACCTCCTCTTCATCCTTTCTTATAAGCTTCAAAATGTAAGTAAGTAATTTTATTCAGGTTCTTCAACACAACAATTTCCAGTAGTCAAGGACCAAATACCAACAATCACTATAAGCTCTGCTTCTAGGTAAAGTCCAAGATATTTCATAAAACTATAAATATGCTTACAGAAGTTACTCAATTAGCCTATTTTAACAAATGAACCAGAAAATAAAATAGATAGAAAGAAAAAAATGATCCAATCTACTTTATTAAAAACATGTGCTTAAAAACTATAAAAAATGTAATTTTCAATATGTTTGTGGTCATAAAATACCCCATCATGTGAGTTAAAAGTTATTATTCTGGTTGAAATCTTGTTTAAAAAATAGTCAATATTGCTACTTGTCAACAATATTTAAACGTTTGGCATTATTTCCCTGTAAAGTGAACTTGGCCCTACCTCTGGTGCCAGATACTCTGGTGTGCCACAGAATGTCTTCATGGTAGCCGCATCTGTGATCCCTTCTTTGCAAAGTCCAAAATCCGTGATTTTTATATGGCCATCCTTATCTAGCATCAGATTCTCCAACTGTGTGTGAAAACAGCATAATTTATTCTATAAGCTTCAACAACAAGAGAACGGTTTTGAAAAGTGATTAATAGAGCACTGGAAAGAGACATGGCTGTAGTTAACAGACCTAACTCCTTACATATCCTATACGCTCGTATGTAAACTCTATGGTTTTTGTAAAAGTTCAAATAATAAATAACAATAAGAAGAAATGGATAAATATTCAATACTACTGTAAACCCCACTATAATTTAGATTTTTGTATATTGCATCAATCCTGTTCATGTGATTTATATGCATCACAAAATAGTCTTTAAACAAAGAAATATAATATTATTTCTCTGCATTTGAAAAAAAGTATTCCGAACTGCTAGGTACAAAAATAAACATTTTTATAAATCATGGGTAAAATCTATTTTTAAATTTTCTGAATTGCACCAAATTTGATACCTTCATATCTCATCTGAGATTCACATCACATGTTAACAGATGAAGCATAAGGCAAGGGGGAGAAGAGTGTAGAATATGGTTGTCTGGACACAGACTCCAAGGCATTACAAATAAATACTGTATTTGTAAGGACTATAAAGATTCTTGAAAGAGATCTTCAAATTTTTATGGTATACTAAAATGATATCAATTTTTATTAAGCAATACAAGTATATATTAAGGATATTCTTTATTAAACAGAATTTCATATGACATATTAATAATTTGAGCAAAGTTACTTTCTGAAAACATAACAAAAGCTTTAATAATTATTTATTACAATGAAACCAAACAGGAATCAATAAAACTTTCTAGGTTACTATGCTATCAGGCTTTGTCTCCAGTGCTGAATGGGGCACTGCAAGCCCGCTGGAGCAGGGGTGGGAAGAAAGAACGTTTCCCACCAGGGAAGCTGATTTCCTGATTTCCACAGGATGCCAACACTCACTTTCTCTTTTTCCCTCCAATCTCTTTCTAAATGAATCTTAATTTTGTAAAAAGAAGTCCAGCTACTGTAGGTATCTCAGATTAATTTGCATGTAAAAGTTTACAAATTTATTATAAGATTATTAGAGTCTACTCAAACTGATCAAAATGAGTATCTAAATCGTGGGGAGAGGGGTAGGTCTTTTTAAAGATAGGGTCTTACTTTGTATCCCTGCCTGGTCTAGAACTTACTGTGGGGAGCTGGGCTAACATTGAACTCAGAGATCCATTGGCCTCTGCCTCCTGACTTAAATTAAATCCTCCTGGATTAAAGGTGTGAGCCATCACACTTGGCCCTAATTCAATTTTTGATGATGTGGTTTTTAAACTATTTGGTATCTAAAACAGTCACTCAAATATTTTAGATTTATTTTAGATTTTCATTTATTTTATATTGTTTTAGATTTTAAACTTTTATTTTTTTCTTTCTTTTTCTTTTTATTTATTTTTTTTTTATTTACATTGCAAATGATTTCCCCTTTTCTGGGTCCCCACTCCCCGCAAGTCCCATAAGCCCTCTTCCACCCCCCTATTCTTCCATCTACCCCTTCCCACTTCCCTGTTCTGGAATTCCCCTATACTCTTGCACTGAGTCTTTCCAGAACCAGGGCCCACTCCTCCATTCTTTTTGGACATCATTTAATTTGTGGATTATGTCTTGGGTATTCAAAGTTTCTAGGCTAATATCCACTTATCAGTGAGTGCATACCATGATTGATCTTTTGAGACTGGGTTACCTCACTTAGTATGATGTTCTCCAGCTCCATCCATTTGTCTAAGAATTTCATGAATTCACTGTTTCTAATGGCTGAATAGTACTCCATTGTGTAAATATACCACATTTTTTGTATCCATTCCTCCGTTGAAGGACATCTAGGTTCTTTCCAGCTTCTGGCTATTACAAATAGGGCTGCTATGAACATTGTGGAGGTTTGGGGACTGGAGAGATGGCTCAGAATTTAGCAGTACCCAATATTCTTATAAAGGCCTGAAGTTCAGTTTCCGGTCTTTGTGGGCACTCACAGGCACAGAAATAGACAGGCAGAAAGACACACACACACAAATAAAAAAATAAAATTTAAAAGTAAATTCAAGGGCTGGGAAAATGGTTCAGTTGGTACAAGGCTTGTAATCCAAATGTGGATACCAGGACCCACGGAAAGAGCAATCTCAGTGTCCCTGCAGTGATATAGGAAGTACAAATAAAATCCTTGGATCCAACTAGCCTGGTGCAGGCAATAATAAACAGGAGACCTTGTCTCAAACAAGCTGGAAGGTGAGGACTGACACACAAGGTGATGTGCTCTGACTTCCAAAGGTATGCTGTGATATCCACACATCTACATAGGTACAGTAAATGCACATAGACACATATCACAAAGATTTTTAAAATAACTGCACATAATCTAATGCATTTGCATTTTCTTATCTAGATTTCATTTAGACTCTAGGAAGAATGCTATAAGCAAAGGCACATTAGACTAGGAAATATGATTTGTAGTGCTCTGCTTTGTACCTTAGCTGGCTTTTAAAGGCTTCATGTGCAGAGTGGTGCTGTTAGGAGAGCAGAGAAAGGGCACTTGTGTAGAGGAATTTTAATCCTCTACACAACATGGCTGCTCCTGCAAGGAACAACAACCAAAGATCTAGGTCTCTGTGATCTGGCTGAAATGCAGACACACCCTTAGTACTTACCTTTAATCCCAAATAATGAAGGTAAAGTTAATTTGTAGAAGGAAGTAGCCATGTTTGAAACTGACATCTAACTGAGGGGCAGAAAAAATGAGGAATCAGAGGAAGAGCTGACATAATATGAGTCAGATAGCATACACCTAACTCTCAATAGAAACAACAGGAAAGAGGTGACTTAAGAGGGTAGTGCAGGGGGTCAGGCAGGGGCTGAGTCTGTAAGTGCATTCTTGCAGTTCAGTGCTGGTCAGTAGAGGCAGCTGGACCCAAAGAATAAGAGGAGTCAGGAGATTAGAACATGTTGCCAGGGCTGGTTTGGGGCCAAGCAGTGCAATTCAGTGAGAAGCAGAAAGCCAGATCTAATCTGTCATCTCGGAGAGGGGTTTGAGCCAGAAAGCTGAGTTGAATCAGACAGCCAGAGTTCAGAAAGAACTCAAAAGGGTGAGTTTATCAGCAGTAAGCCTCTGAGATGACAATTACATCTGATGAATACAAGCTACTTGTATACACTTGTAGGGCCTTTAGGAGTGGGGCGTGGGAAGAGCCCTAGTGGAAGGCGGGAATGCCCCTTTTCTTCTTTGCTTTTTCACTGATGAGTTAAATCTGGTTCTTCTATGTGCTCCTTAATTGCTACCTGACGTCTTTAAATCAGAGGTCTAAGAGCAAAGGAATGGAGTCTTAGAAAGGAATGGAGTCACTAAAACTATGGGCTAAAATAAATCCCTTTACTTTTAAATATTATGTTATCATTAACAGAAAGCTGACTAACATATCCATGTTCCAATAATCTTACTGGTGTCAATTTAGTCTGTTACCCTAAGGAGGCAATGTTTTAGGCTTGCAGAACATTGTCTCAAATATAGACACCAGCTTTGACTTTCTGTGATGCCACCTAAATGATCCCCTTCTGTCATTCATCGCTTTATGAACTGAAGATGCAAATAACATGATATAAATTTTAAATTTTGCTTTCTTAATTATGTGCATTTTGTGATATATAGTCATATGCTTCCTATCATATACTATACATGTATTTCAAAGTTTAAATTAATCCAACATTTAAAGAGTAAAAATTGAGAGTACCAAGAACCTTTAAATGTCTGGTAAAGTTAGGGCCTACATACCATGACTCCATTATGGGTATTTACTCATAAAGTACTTGCATATATTTCAATGAGTTAAATCTAATGTCATCACCAATTATGTGGGAAAAAAATCCTTAATGATAGTAATTCAGTTGATTAGAAATGTTTGGAGACAATACTAAACAAGACCCTTTTGACTGTTATATTCAATATTGATGTCATTATTCAAACGAACAGTCTTCTTTAGAGCTCTATAAATTCTATCTATCACCACTAACAGGGATCTACCTAGTAATTCCAAAACTATTCTCTTTCCTTAACTCCAGGCTTCTCTGCCTTCTTATTTCCTATATGTATGATTCATAAATATGAGTAGTGATGGAAAAGGTAAACTCATGAAGAGATAGCAATTTCTAAGTATGCTTAGAAAATAGCTATCATTATGCTACCTAACTAAACATTTTAAAATTCATTTTATTTTTCATTATTTTTATTGAAAAAGTAAAAACATTTTATGATAAAATTGAAGATTTACATGGAAAATATTTCTGACAAAATTGAATATATAGAAAAACATGTTAAAATTGACAACTTTCATGGAAAGTTAAAGAGTAAAATGGTAGACATAAAAAACATTGCTAAATTAATTGAAAAAGGAAGTAGAAATATTTTATTATAGAATTGAAGATATATGTGGAAAATATTTATGATAAAATTGTAGAAAAATATAGTATAACCTGCTAAAATTGAAGATTATCATGGAAAATTACAGATAAAATGATAGGCATAAAGATATTTCTAAGTTTATTGAAAGTGGAATTACAAACATTTTCTGATAATATTGAAGATTTATATGGAAAATATTTCTCATAAAATTGAAGAAATATATAGAAAAACACATTAAGCTTGACCATTTCATGGAAAAAATTATACAGATAAAATGGTAGGCATAAAAATATTCCTAAGTTGATTGAAAGTGGAATTATAAACATTTTCTGATAAAACTGAATATTTACATGGAAAATATTTCTGATAAAGTTGAAGAAATATATAGAAAAACATGTTAAAATTGAAGATTATCATGGAAAATAATACAGATAAAATGGTAGACATAAAAAACATTACTAAATTAATTGAAAGAGAAGTTACAAACATTTTCTGATAAAATTGAAGATTTACATGAAAAATATTTATTACTCTATATCTTTTTATTGGGGAATTGAATCCATTGATATTAAGAGATATTAATTATTAGTGATTATTGCTTCCTGTTATTTTTGATGTTATCTTTAGACTTTTTAAAGTATCTATACTCAATATATAGATAGATATAAAGAAGATGAATTATGTCATATTTATAATTTTAAAATAAGCTAAATATAATCATTAGGTTGAGTTGTATTCATTTTGGAATGACATTTGGATGATATTTAATCATACCTGAAGTAGATGTTTAGATGAAGTAGATGAAGTAGATGTATAGTTCATTATTTTTAAATACAGTACCGTAATCCTTCACTTATAATTTAATTGACTATACAACAATATATACTACATTTTATAATTACTGTATGAAATAATATTTTATAAAGGTTATTCTTTAAAACAGTTACTTAAATGTAAACAAGAGTGATATAGCTATACCACTCTTGGGCACATACCCAAAAGATGCCCCACCATGCCACAGGGGCATGTGTTCTATTAATTTTACTGCAGCCTTACCTGTGACAGCCAGAAGCTGGAAACAGCCCAGATGTCTCACAATGGAAGAATGGATACAGAAAATGTGGTTCATTTACACAATGGAATACTACTTAGCTATTAGTACTTTGGACAATATGAGTTTTGCAGGCAAATGGATGAAACTAGAAAATATCATCCTGAGTGAGGTAACTCAGACCCAAAATGACATGCATGGTGTGTACTCACTAATAAGTGGCTATTAGCCAAAAAAATGTACAGAATACCCAGGATACAATCCATAGAACTCAAGCAGGTTAAAAGTCTAAAGGGCCCAAGTGAGGATACCTCAATCCTACTTGGGAGGGAGAAGAAAGCAATCATAAGAGTGGGGCAAAAGGAGGGAGGGACATGAGTGGGAGAGAGGACAGGGAGGGGAAAATGATCAGGTATTGTTGGTGGTGGGGTGGGGGACAGGACTGAAGACCTGAGGGCTAGCACAAAGATTGGAAACAGGCAACCTCAGGAGGCTGGGGAGAAGGGGGCGACTCTAGAATGTTTCAGAGACCTGATAGGTGAGAGACTCTCAGGACTCAAAGGAAGAACTTTAGATGAAATGCCCTACAGTGAGGAGAGGGAACTTGTTGAATCTGCCTCCAGTAGAAAGACAGGGCATCAACTGGAGGGATGGGGTTGCCATTACATTGTCAAAAACTCTGACCCAGAATTGTTCCTGTCTAAAAGAACTATAGGGACAAATAAAGAGAAAAGACTGAGGGAAAGGAGGTCCAGTGACTAGCACAAATTGGGATCCAGCTCAAACACCTGACAATATTTGCTATGGTGTGCTTATAGACAGGAGCCTAGCATGGCTGCCCTCTGACAGGCCCAACAAGCAGCTGAAAGAGTCAGATTCAGATACTTACAACCAACTAATTGTCAGACGCTGGGGACGCCAGTGGTTGAATTAGGGAAAAGTTTGAAGAAGCTGAGGAGGAAGGCAACCCAATAGGAAGACCAGCAGTCTTAACAAACCTGGACCCCCACCTCACCCCTGCCCCCCCCAACCCCGCCAGATCCCTCAGATGCTGAGCTAACAACCAGGCAGGAGACATCAGCTGATATGAGGCCCCCAACACATATACTGCTGGGTCTGGCCTCAGTGAGAGAAAATGCACCTATCCCTTGACAGACTTGAGGCCCCGGGGAGTGGGGAGGTCTAGTTGGGTGGGAACATACTCTTGGAGACAGAGGTGGGGAGAAAGAGGCATGGAATGAGGAAAAGCAGAGGGTGGACTAGGAGATAGATAATGACTGGACTGTAAAAAAATTAAAAGAAAATAAAGTGATAGGAACATCTTGAAATGAGCTAAATAATTAGATAAAAATAATTAGGTAAAAACTATAAACAAAGCTTAAATAATTAGATAAAAGTTAAGAGTTACAAATGGTCTTATATAAACAAGATAGGAGTAAGGGGATAATCATGATTTCTTAGATACATACAAAATTTCATACAAAATGGAATTCCATAAAAATTTCATGTAACTTCTATTTCTAAATATGATCAGCAACTGTTAATCAAATTTAAACAGGTAAGCGTAACCACCTGATTTCAATTTTCCCCTATGTACTGATGTTTCAACCCACAGTAAGCAAGCCTGCTGGGTTAAACACACACATTTGGTATGTGCATGCAGTGTGTATATGAACACACGTGTGTGTTGGAGAGATTCCTTATAAGAAGCTGAATTCTACCATATTTCAAGGTCCAAAACTAACCAATATAAATACAATCACTTGGTTAATTTGTACTTAGTGTACCTGTGAGAACATGCTGAAGCCAGAGACTGATCCTGGGATTTCTTCCTCAGTCACTTCTCCAACCTACTTTATGAGACATCACTGAACCTGAATCTTGCCATTTGGGTTATGCCTTCCCTGTCTGAGTGCTAAAGTACAGACACATGTGGCCACACTGGATTTGATGTGGTACTGAAGTCAGAACTCAAGTCCCTCACTGCACAGCAAGCACTTTACCCACGGAGCTAGCTCCCAATCCTATATTTTTATTTTGATGCAGAGTCTCACTAAATCACCCAGGGCAGCCTCACATCTGCGATTATACGTCAGTATTCTACAGTGAGAGTTTTAGTTTCTGTAGGATGAATTTAGCCCCGCAACCAAGTTGCAAAGCTGGAGCATGCACTACTCATACTTCCTCCCTGAGCCAACCTAGAATCTGACTGCATGACCAGAGACCATTGAGGCAGGATCTAGCAATGGAGTGAGCCAGTGAGAAAGAGACAGCATCATCACATCTGGCCACCTGAGAGCCAATGAGATGCTGGGAGTGGGGTGGGCCTATAGAGGTCTACATCCCCTTTCCACTCCAACCTTTCTCTCCTACATAGTGTTGGGGGTTGGATGAGATCAGGGTGGAATAAGGATTAGGAAGGAGATAGAGATAAAAGAACCTAATAAAAATCAAATATACCGACAGTGCCCCAAGTGGGTGGAGGACAGGTGGACTGCTACTCCTGGCTTCCCTGTCTGTTAGGGACAGAAAGAGCTGCCCACGTCCTCAGATGGAACTCAGTGCCATATCTAATGTGTACAAGTGCCTTTCACTGAGCTGTGCTCCCAGCCCTAGGATTAACATTTTAAGGAAGATGCTAAAATACGAATCTGTTGTTGAAAATATGCCATGATCAGAATTCTTAACAAAGCCAACCTTATTCATGACTGCATCATGATAATTACCATTTACTCACAGGATCTCCTGAAGGAAGCAGCAAACTATAGTTTATAAATCAAATCTAAACCTCCAACTGCCTCTTAAGTAAAGACTACATATGGCCAAATATATTGGTTTACATAATGGCTAGGGATGCCTTTACCTTTCAGTGGCAGAGCAGAATGGTTCCAATAAATACCTTGACAGGTAGAATAGGCCCAAGTATTTACCACCTGGCCTTTCAGGTGATTCTGGCTCTAAGGGCTACTCACAAGAGCTCAGAGATGTTTTACCAACACAAGCAATACTGGGTTCTGACAAATGAAAAACTAAGCAAACTACTGAGTTTACAGAAAAATATGTGGGGAAAATGATCCTATCAAAAAGTTAACACTATAATGAAAATAGATATTTCCTTCTTATAACCTTGTTATTGAAGCTTCTTCATAAACATTTTATGAAGTTTGAATATAAAAATGAACTTGCAAATTTGACTCAGATGCTTACCAATTTTGTAACTAGGGCATTTACAGAAAACTGAACTATTCTTGGTAGATTTGTGTTGCATAGTCAAGAGAATTTTTATGCAGCAAACCAAAATCATTAAAAAGCCACTTACTTATCAGAGAGTGAAATTTCAGACTAACTACAGCCAACAACATTCCTAAGAAAAGTGCTTGTCTCAAAACTCTGTAACTTTGTAATTACTCTGTTTGTCCCTACAGTCTCTGCAAAAAAACCAATTTTCATTACTTTTTTTTTTTTTTTTTACCTTGAGATCACGGTACACAATCTTTCCAGAATGTAGATAGTCCAAAGCAGAGACAATTTCTGCACCATAGAAACGTGTGCGGTCCTCAGAGAACACCCGCTCTCTCGACAAATGGAAAAACAGCTGCAGGGTAAACAGCAGGGACAGGATTGTAATAATTACTGATTTAGTGGGGGAAATTAACACAAACATAAAACACCTCTCATCACCATATTGTGATGATAGATAGTGTACTCTCAGTGGACACTGAGCACTCTAAGACAGCAGCTGGCTTATCTTTTGCAGGTTTCCAAGGGGAAACTGCGAGCTGTTAAATCAGCGTTTTAATCAATATACCAATCTTGTTTAAGGCATTCTGCTTGCCACCCATTTAACCTTCAGGTACCAGAGGAAAAAGTATGCATCATTAGATTGCATTTCCTTCTAAGTATACTGCTGTTCCACTCTTACAAGGAATAAATATTGACATTATCAAAATAAATGAATACAAGCATGAATGTTGTTTTTATTTGTTATATTTGATTTCAAGAAAAAATGTGGACTTACTCAAACTCAGTTATGTAAGCTAGTCATAGTCTAAACTGCTATTTCTCATATTTCTAGAAATACTTTGAAAGTTTGAAATAACACTTGCTGTAATAAGTATTTTCAAGACTTTAAGTTTTCTGTTTAACAGTACTAACTAAAACTGGCCTGAGGCCTCCATCACTCCTCACATGTGTGCAAAGTATACCCCTTTTGTTTGCATTTTAACTGTGATTTTTCTCCTGTGATCTTGTACATTATAAACCCATTCATTTCCTAATCGATCAAAATTATGCCAACAGTCAAAAAATATCTGCTGGGCTCTTACTGTGACTACAAATTCAATTCTAGCTTTATCACTCAGTAATTAGCCTCTATATCTTATTTCTCAGCAGAGGGAATGGTTTATAGGGACAGTGTTTGCCTAATATTTGTAAGGCCCTGTGTTCCATTCCCAGTACCACAAAAAGTTAAACAACACTAAACTTATCATAAAAACATCTAATTTCTTAGAACAATAGGTGTCAAGAAGCAGGAGCTAGTAACTGATATTCAATCTTTGTTGAACTATTATACTTTATTAGGAAATCTGCCAAGATTGCTAATCTAAAATATTTCCATCCTATATAAACATAAGTGCAACAGGTTTGATTTTTGTGTTTGTTTAATACATATTTAAATACAATTAATAGAGTAAATATGGATTATAATAAAATATACAAGTCCATAAAATCAAATTATATAGAACTGGTAATAAACATCAGTCTCTACTTTACAAAATTGAAAGAATTTCTATAGAAATGAAGGACAAGTAATAAATGGAGGAAAAAAAGTAATGTGGCAAGAATGAAAGGCTGTTTGGTCCTGAATAAACTACTAAGATGTCACAATGGACACACGAAACACATCTATGATTAAGAAAAATCAATCAGAAAAATGTGCTTTGAACTGTAAGGTCAGAAAATAGGTATTTCCATAAAAATCATTAACTCATAATAAATTGCTAAGAATTATGGCTTGCCAAGGCTTGTTTAACATATAACAGCAATGTGGAGTAACAGAATTCTTATGCATTCATCCCTTCTTCCTTTTCTTATGCCTATGTCTACCTAAATCATTTTTAATATAAACTTGTGTGTGATCACTGAACCAAGTAAAGACAGGGGAGAAAGAGTTGTGATAGTGCTAAAACTTACTGAAAAAAACACTAGTTATATTAGTGGCAAACAGTTTATAAGACATATATAAACTATGATGTTACCTACTTTATTACCATGCTTTGTCAAATTTGGGACACCAATGCTGAGAAGGCATTGATGTTTTATTTCTGAAGAATAAGAAAAAAAATGAAAAATTTGGCACTGCCAAGCCGAGTCTAACATGCCAGTGGTGTCGACGGCCGCTGTGATCACAATGTTGCTGCAATAGTCTTTTTAAGTCTCTAGATCTCTTAAGGAAAAAAAAATCAATTCTACCACTGGCTATCCACTGTCAAAAGAGATATAGAGCCTCTCTAAATTAATATAATGTATTCAGGATTCTAGGTCTTTATATAGATGATATAGCTACATTTTGTCTGGCAGCCAGCTTCCATAAAAATATCAGCTCAAGTTTTATAATTAAGAGGAAGAACTCTGTATTTTAGAACTCATTGCCATATGATGTCTACTTTTGCTTCTTTATGGAATTCACTCGTGTAAAGACAAGCAGTGATCTATAATTGCAAAGTCCAATGATCTATTTATAATCCTTTCTCCGTCTGGCTTTTGGAGGTTAGGGCACTGCCTGTGTTCTCTTTCTTGGCTGTGGTTTAACAGCTTTCCTCATTAGTGTCCTAACCTGCTGGACCATCATGTCCACCCTGTTGTTAAACCAACATGTCAATCTAATATCCATTAATGGACATGAATTATCAATAAAGTAACTCTGTAGTGCACTAGGGCAAGAAAACAGAAGGCTACAATAATTCATTTTCCTTTTTACTTATTTATAATTCAAATGTTGCCCCCCTTCCTAGTCTCCCCTCAACAAGTCCCCCAAGCCCATGGCCCCTCCCCTTGCCTCTAGCAGGTGCTCCCCCCCAACCAATCCACTCCTGTGTCACCCCACCAGCATCCTTTGTCACTGGGACAACAAGCACTGTCTTATTTACAGCTCTGCCTGTGGTTAGGGATCATCTCCAAACTCAGTAAATACCTATAACCTTCCATGTAGAAATCAAACCTCAACAAAATGACAAAAAACAGACATAATCCCCACCATCAAGGAATTCTACTTTAATGGGGGAGATGTATGAATATTCACAAAAACAGCAGGCTGCAATATATTTTATGATATGGTTATTAACAACACTTTGGTACCTAGGATGATTAGGGATATGCCACAGATAAACTACACTTAAGTTGTGAAAAGCTAGGACTTTTCACCAAAGGAAAACATAAGAGATATAAAAGATTACTACTTAGAATGTAAATGTATCCACCTTTGTATTTCTATGTAACCTAGCACAGCAGCCGCACACAGTAGGGGAAGATTAATCATTTGTAGAAAGCAGTATTTGTGGGTGGTGCATATTCACTATGTAGAAAACGGCTTGCACTGTGACTTTCATAGTTACATGTGCTTTTGATTGTTTCCATTCCCAACCATCCTCATCTTCCCTCTCATTCCTGGATCTCCTTGTTATTCTCCAATTTCCCTTTACAAAATCCACACATTCCCTATGCAAAATACAAATATTAGTAGAGAACATGGAATTATGTGGCTAAAGAATAATACACATTTAGAATGAAAAGTGGGGAGGGGGAGGAGATGAAGGAGATGAAGTAAGAGATGGAGAGAGGCTAGCTTATTTATGGTGTTGTCTACCACGGTAGAGTTGGAATTCTATTACATAGATAAGGAGTATTAAAAACTTTTGCACACAAAAAGATCATAATCTTTAAGTAATAAAAACAATCTGAGGACATGTAAATAATTTCTAAAAGTACACAAAAGTTACTCATCAGCTATTAGTACTAACTGCTATAGAAACCTTCAGACATTAAAGGAAAAGCACTAACCCACAGGACAGGACACTGCTGAAACATGGCAAGTACTATAAAAGGCTTGGGAAGAATGTGTATGCTTGGGAACACCAGAAGGTATGTCTGATCTCGACGAGTGCTTCTGAGGGCCAACGACTAAGGAAACCATAAGCACCCTTCAAGACAATCAATACTCCAGAGGAATTTGGACCAAGGGAGAGATCAATGATGTTGAGGTTTTCTTGTGGCTGGCTGAGTTGCTGAAAACAATATAGAGGAAAAAAATTGGTGATGGGAACACAGGAGCAATGGGCTTTATTCTGAACTACTGAAATTTAAATATACAATTGATGTTATAATTCAATTTTAGAATTATTGATAACAAGGAAATTGTTAAACCCAAGAAACTAAGTAAAATCCTAAAATTTAGTTAAACTAGGGGCAGAATCTCAGGGTACTATTATACTTAAAGTCAATAGTTAAAAGCATTTACTGCTCTTGCAAAGGACAAGAGTTTTGTTCCCAGTACCCATATACTGTCTAACAGTTATGTTAACTCCTCTTTTGCTTCCATGGGCACTGCATCCACATGGTGCATACCCAGAGACAGACAGACAGGCAGGCAGGCAGGCAGGCAGGCAGACATGTAAAACACACATACTCATAAAATGAGCATAGCTCTAAAACGATCACCCTACAGTGTTTGAACTACTAGAAATATACAAGAGAAGATACAGCTCTGTTACATCCTCAGAGGAAATATGGAGGAGGCTTCAAATGTTCACATCATAAACAGCAGGTAATACAGTGACCATTATGCCACTGCTTCAGAGCAAGATTGACCTAAGGTTCTTTTCAATTATCCTAATCAATCTCAGGGATTTTATGTATAACTCAAAAAAAAATCTTGTATTAAACTTTGATATGAAGAAGCAATATCTCTATAATTTACATGTCTATAACATTAACCTTTGTTAATCAATCCTAAAGAGAGAGGTAATGAAAGTAATTACTTTTGATTTTTTGCATTGTTTTCTAATGAAAATGATTGAGACTATGAGTACAACAGGTAATGATTATCTGGAATATGATTATTAAAATAAGCTTCAATACATTTTAAAATCACTAAATTATTTTATTTTCAAAGGCATATACACACTAACTGATGCATAAATTCTAACTTAGAAACTTAAAAAAGGCAGTATAGAATCGCTTGAAGCTTAAAACTGAATTATAAGATATTGAAATAAAAATGCTGGGCACTTTTAACAAGAAGATAAAATAAAGACATTAATGTCAGGCCTACATAATAGTCAGCAACACAGTTCTGCAAGAAAACTGAGATTTGATAAATACAGGGACACAGAAATACTAGAAATAAAAAACATGATGAAAATATTTAATTCCTAGCATTTAACACTGCATTATAACATACAGACCTGCCAGGCAAGCTGTGCCACCTGGAATAATCAAGACTGTCTATGGGTATCAACAACTCTTGATGGATTTGAGTACTGCTCCACAAAATGGAATTCGTGCTTAGTAATGTAAGCAGAGTTAAAACTTATAGCTAGAGAAGGTATATTCTCTAAGAGAGAATCCTTTGATGTTGTTTTGTAATGGTTATATTATCAAATTATCTTCTAAATATTTTTATCTATACCCACAGATTTGTGTTATTCCCAGCCTTGGCCAAATGAGCTTCTTACTGTAATGGGTAAAGTTTAATGCAGGTGCATTCTTATTCAAAGTGCTAAGAATAAGCAACTTTGAGTGCTCAGTGATAGATGAGCCATCGATATCAACACCCCCCCACTGTACTCCAAGACTCAAACAACATGAGAAAATAAGGTGTGAAAAGAAGGTAGCCAGGCAGAGTGAGTGCTGTCGTCTGCACAGGTATCCATGAACTTGCACAGCTGTTACCATACTCACACTTATGTTCCCTGCATAAGACCAGTATAATACCAAGTCAGATACAACTGCCCCATCTCCATCTGAGGAACTATAGGCAAAAGATGGCTTTGGAAGGGTGTCACTGGTAGGTTGTTCATGTCCCAAACTCATGAGCATAAAGGAAGCACTAGTTGAATTAAGCATTAAAAGTATTTCTTTCTTTATAATGGCATGGATTTGGGGAATGGTCATGGTAAGCTGAAAAGAAGGATGAGGTAGTGGATATAATCGAGATAAACTATATATGCATATGAAATTTTCAAAAAAAAAAGTTTAAAGTAGATAAAAGAAAAGTGACTTCAAATAGGCTAGATCAAGCAGAATATAGACTATATGGGACTGAAGATGAGGTTAAGGAAATATTACTAAATTAAAAAATAAAGAAAACATAAACATGACTACAACTTTAAATGACTCTGAAAAATAACCAAAGGACAAAACACAAGAATTGACAGGATAAGAGAAGAAGCAAAACAATAAATAAAGGCATAGAAAATCTATCCAATGAAATTGGAGTACAAGATTCCCAAATCAGAAAAAGAAATAGGCATTAGAGCACGGGAGGCATTTAAACTGAAGTAGACACGCACCCTTCCCCCAGTCTTTTTTTTTTTTAAACTTTTTATTTTCAATATTCTTTGTTTACATTCAAACTGATTTTTCCCCCTCTCCATAAGTTACCTAAGCCCTCTTCCCTCAACCCATTCTCCTATCATCCCCCTCCTACTTCTCTGTCCTGGTATTCCCCTACAATGCTGGAACAAGCATTTCAGGACCAGGGACCTCTCTTTCCTCCTTGGTAGTCATTTGATAATGTGAATTGTGTCTTGGATATTCAGAGTTTCTGAGCTAACATCCACTTATCAGTGACTGTATTCCTAGTGTGTTCTTTTGTGATTGGGTTACCTCATTTAGGATATTTTCCAGATCCAACCATTTGCCTAAGCATTTCATGAATTCACTGTTTTTAATTGCTGAGTAGTATCCCTCAATGGAGGAATGGATACAGAAAATGTGGTATATTTCCACAATGGAATACTACTTTCCCCAGTCTTGAGCAGGCTAATCAGACCTTGTTTGCCTTGCCCAGTTGCCTAGCCCACCTGGGGTGGAGTCTCCTGTTTACCACAGTATTCTTTAGAAACAAGACTGCCTGCTGAGGCTGGTTTTAAAACAAGAACCCAGATGAAACTAATGCTGGGTCTTTACCAATATAAATGCAGAACTAAAAATTAAAACTTTGAGCCTTGATCAGAGAACTTTGTCTTGGCTCCATATTTCTCTCTCCTGCCTATCCTATCAAGCCCCAGCTTTCTTTCCAGGTACCAGGTTCTCCATGGCCGCAGGCAGCTACATAGATATAAGAAACAAAAGACCTTCTCCATGTCCTGCTCTAAAAGACTGCAAGTATTGCTCTTGTCCTTGTTGGTCTTGTATTTGGATCTTCATCTTGGTGCAATTCTTGGCTGTAGCTTCTGGTATTTCTAGGAGACATAATCTCACAGCAAACTCCCTGGTCCTTTGGCTCTTACACTCTTTGTGCCCCTTTTGCAATGTTCAAACCTACACAAAGAACTACAGGCAATTAAGGAAGGCTGAGAGCAGGACAAAGTCATCCCCAGGAAAGAGCATACCAGGTTCAGCCTTGAAAACACACATACAAGTAACACCATGCAGACTGAGCAGGTTGTACTTACAAATTTAGAAGTGTGTGTGTGTGTGTGTGTGTGTGTGTGTGTGTGTAACAACAATTAATGAATAAAAGAGGTCATGAATTTGTAAAAGAGCAAGAAGGGGTATATAAGAAGGTTTGGAAAGAGAAAATGGAAATGGGAAACAAGATAATTATCTCAAAAAGCACACATACACACATACATACACACACACCCATACACACATATATACATACTTTAAAAAGACTATGGATACCAAACAAAGAGACAATATTAAAAGGGAGAAGAAAAAATATAAAGTGCAAGGAATAATGTCTTGGGAAAAGCCATAAAAGCCAGGAAAACATGGAAACATCTTTTCAAGCTGTGGCAGAAACTGTCTACTAGCTAGTTTGCTTGGTTGGTTGGCTCATAGGCTGGTTGGGGTTTTGTTGCTGCTGTTGTTTTTGTTGTTTTGTATCTTGATACAAGTTAGGGAAATCCAGGAAGAGGGAACCTCAGTAGAATGCCTCTACTAGAACAGCCTATAGGTAGAAAATTTGGAGGGAACATTTTTCTTGATTAATTATTGATGTGGGAGGACTCAGCCACACCTTAGCAAATGATCTTAGACTGTATAGGAATATAGGCTGACCAGGCCATGGAAAGCAAGGCAGTAAGCAACACCTCTTCATGGTCTGTGCCTCAGTTTCTGCCCCCAAGTTCCTGACATGACTTCATGCCCTTACATCCCCAACAACAACTGCAATTTCTAAGTTAAATAACTTTTACTCTCTATTATGCTTTTTCTCATACAGCTTATCAGATCAATACAAATCAGACTACTACAACTACTAATGAAGATTAATATAGTAATGTCTATAATTAATTAATTAATGAAAATTAAAGATATTCCAAAAAAGTACAAAGTGGAGTAATTGCCAATTGATAAGCCAGCATTTTAATGATACTTAATGGGAAACATACACAGAAAAGAAGAACTGCAACAAATACATATCTTAAAATTATGGCAAATATCTTTCAATCATTACTGGTCTTAAATGTCCAATCAAAAGAGGCAGACAAGCAGGGTAGATTTTAAAGCAAGATCCAACTGCTGGATGTCTTCAAGAAAGACATTTCAATAATAAAAGTGCATGAATGTGAAAAACAAGACAAAACAAAACAAAAATAACAAAAACCACCAACCTATGCCAAGTTAATTGAAAACGGGGGCAAGCAAGAGCAGCTACACTTCTGACAATGAAGATTCAGGTTCAACTTAGGTTCAAGAGATATAGGGAGTTAATGCACAACAATAAAGAGAGAACTCATCAACATGATCAATTTCACTAAGCAACCAGTACTGGGTATTAAAGCTAGGTCCAAATATTATAAAAGTAAGAAATGCAGACATCCTTTTCAAACCCACCTTCACAGGAAGAAAAAAAAAAGGAATCAAGAAACTTCACATTTAAAGAGGTATTATCTGTAGAATATTCCAATCAACTGCTGTGAAACACATGATTTTGCCTAGCCATAAAATTTTCTATAAAATAGGTAACATGCAAGACTTAACTTTAAATATTAAATGCATATTTTGTCTAATCAGATAATGACAGAAGAAATTGAGAAATACATAGCAAAGATACTATGAACAGTATACAAACTTATAAAGATTGGATAAGATGTTCTTATGTGATCTGTGGGTCATATTAAAGAAGTTAGGGAAAATTTTCTTAAAAATTGTAAAATTAAAAAAAAAAAGAGAAACATATTCAAGAGTTTAAATTACAGAGAGCTCACTAAAAATTAATGATGCAGCTTCAACACTCAAGAAAACCGGAATACAATCAATCAAAAGCATTAAATACAAACAAATTATAGAGATTAGAGATGAGGGCAACAATTAATGAAATGAAATCTTAAAGGATAATATAAACAATACAACAAAAATTAAACACTCTGGAACCCCTCCCCGCAGACAAACTAATCAAAAGAGAAGATTTATTATGTTGAGTAATAACATAATAAAATTAAAGACAATATGAGGATAATACTAACTGAAAATGTATCTTCCAATAAAATAGAAAACTCAGGTAAGCATTTCAATATATTATATACTAAAATTAAACGAATTACACAGACATAACCTACTTAGAATTACAACAAGGAATAAAATTGAAATTCTAATAAAATCTCCCCAAAAAGAAAAGCCCCAGTCCAAAACAATTTACTTCCAAATTCTATCACATTTTCCAGAGAAAACAGTAATATTCTCAAAAGGTTCCACAAAATAGAAAAGGAATGCTATCAAAATTCATCTGGTAAGGCAGTATTACCTTCATGGAAATCTAAAATAAAGTAGAAAAATCACAGAAAGTAATAAGCTACCCCTAATGAATAAAGATGTAAAACTACTCAATAAAGTATTTGAAAACAAATGCAATAACATATTGAAGAAATCCTACATAATGATGAGGCAGGTTTTATTTCGGGTATTTAAGGATAGTTCAACATATGCAAATCAATAAATAAAATGTGATACACAAGTTAATAGTTCAAGATATGCAAGGAATATAAATGATGCATAAACAGAAGAAAAAGTGGAAATTACACAATCATTTCAACAGATGCAGAGAAGGTTTTGGCAAAGTTCAGTATTCCATTATGATGAGAATCCTAGAGAAATTAGGAATAAAGTATAATACAATCACATAAAAAGGCAATTTAAAACACACACATATATATATATATATATATATGCATGTATATATGCAACTGTACATTAAATGTGCAAAAATTAAAATATTTTCTTTAAAATAAAGAACAAGAGTGTTTATTCACTACTCTTATATTTATTGTAGTCTTTGAATTCTTAACCAGAGCATTAAGGCAGTACAAATAAATAAGAGAGATGAATAGAAAAGAACTCAATTTATCTGTTTCTAGACTATATTAAAAGACTATAAAACCCAATCAAAGTACTCTTAAGTCTGATAAATACTTTGAACAGGATCCAAACAAACAAACAAAAATCAGTAGCTTTCCAATATACAAGTAACAAAAATGCTGACCAGGAAAATAATGTCATTCACAAAAGCCTACACAAGAACTATTACCTAGTAATAAATCTAGCCAGGAAGTAAACACTTGTACAATGAAAACTTTAAAACACTGAATAAATTAAAGAAGACATTAGAAGTGAAAAAGCTTTTCCATATTTGTGAATAAACAGAATTATTATTGTAAACGGTTATATCACCCAAAGCATTCTATGTACAAGTGCATTTCCTAGCCAAATTCTAAAGAAGTTGTTCTCAGACTTAGAAAAGGAATACTAATATTTACATGGAAGCATACGTGACTCTGAATAGCCAAAGCGATCTAAGCAAATGAGCAATACTACAAGTAAAAAAAAAAATAAGACTTCAGATTATATCACAGAGCCATAATATCAAAGCTAGCAAGGCCCTCACAACAACAACAACAACAACAACAACAACAACAACAACAACAACAACAAAATAGATATACAGATACAGAGACCAACAGAATTAAATAGAAAAAGCAGGAAGGAACCCATGAATCACCTAAAAGCAATCAAAACTTACAAAATGGGTAGGAAGACTTACTCATTAATAAATGTTACTAAAGGTGCAAGAGAGATAGCTTAGTGGTTAAAAATACTTAACCTTGCAGAGGACTAAGATTCAGTTCCCTGTATACACACAATAGATCTGAACCATCTGTAACTACAGTTCCAAAGAATTTGATGTCATCTTATAGCTTTCTTCTGGCACCAAGCATGCAAGCAGTGCATACATACATGCAAACAAAAACTCTAGCACATGAAATAAAATATTTTACAAAATGGAACTAGAAAATTTGAGTCTACAATGAAGAAAAAAGAAACTATGTGTATCTTTCACTTATAAATAATTCAATTCATTTGAATCCAAAGTCCTGAGACTCTAAAACCACTAACAGAAATCTTCAAGGAATATGCACAGCAATAACTGTCTGAATACAATTTGAATAGCTCCAAATATAATAGCAGGAATTGACAAACTGGATTACCTGAAATTAAATTGCTCATGCACAGCAAAGGAAACAATTATCAAAGTGAATAGAAAGCCTTAAAATTGGAAGAAAAGCATTGTTAACTATTCATGTAACAGAGGGTTAACATTCTGATTATATGAAGGAGTCAAACTACCAAGAAGCAAAAGTTGAAATAATCCAATTATTTGGAAATGAACAACTGAACTGAAAAAGATAGTTCTTATAAAAGAGTTCAGTATCTTGTAAATGAAAACGTGCACTTTTTTTTTTTTTAGCCAAACAGGAAATGTATATCCAAACTGCATAGATTCTACTTGACTCCAGTAAGAATAGCTGTTATCAAGACAGCAAACAGGATGCAAGGTAAAGGAGAGGCTCACTGATGGTAGTATGTAGGTCAGTCCAGCCACCATGGGAACCGTTCTTTAAAACCTAAAAGCAGAACTACTCTGTAACCCTGCTAACCTGCTCTGGGGTATGCAAAAGGGGTCACCAGCCAGCCCACTGTTGAGATGGTTTATACATCCATATTTACTTCTGAATGATTAATTAAATATAAAATATGAAATAAGCCTGTATGCTCATCGATGAATGTCACAGGCATACACAATGTAATATTCAACCAACAAGGAAGAACTGGAAATCCTGATATTTAAAACACAAAGCTAGAAGGAGGAAGGATCAGGAGAAGGATCAGTGTGAGGAAGGTACAAGGAGTGAAAGGTGAGGGTGAAGTTAACAACAAGTATCATGTTTATACATGACCACGCTGTAACAGCAGCTAGTGAGAGGACTCAGGAGGTAAGGTCAACGGAGTCAAACGTTGTGATCTCATTTGATTCCTTGAGATCCATGTGGCAGAACATAGTCCCAAAAGGTGTACTTTACCTCTACGCATGTGCTGTGTATACACAAGAAAATGTCATAAACAAAGTCATTATTTTTAAAAATACCCGTGATTTAAAAAACATGTTTTGTTCTATAAGTTCACAATAGTTCTCACATAATAATTCCAAGCTGAAAAGAACTCTGATGCATATCTTATAGCTTCAAAACACTGAGAAATATGACTGCAATGCTGTAACTCAATCATCATAAAGGATTTTAAATGTATTTTAGTATGTAAAAGATACAAACAGTACAAAAGATTATGTGCTCTTTTGGGGGTCATAGTTTTAAATATTTACCTATTATTTTTGTCATTCCCCCCCCCCCCCGTGTGTGTGTGTGTGTGTGTGTGCGCGCGCGCGCGCGCGCGTTTGTGCATGTTCCTAATTGAAGTTTCCTGTAAGGATCACTCTGGGGTAAGCAACTGTTACCGAGTCTAGTTTCCATGAAGCTGCCGTTCTGCACTCTTGCTCCCATGCACAGAAATCATGAAAACTGAGAGCTGCCTGGTGCCTGCTCATAGTGCTAAGCAGCTTACCAGGTTAGACAAGGAGACTTGTCTTCTGTTAACTTTAGCTGCAGTCCCATGATAGTTTAGGAAACTACTTTTGAAATACTATAAAATTATATTATACAATGGAGTATAAAATAATGCGTATTTTGCCTTGAACTTTAGATGTTAATATGATTATTATAATGTAGTTTTCTTGGCTTGAGAATTTTAAAAAAGATTTGAGTGAAAGCAACAGAATTCTGACATAACCTATATAAAGCTTAATAACTCAGATTCCTGGTAATAAAGATATTTATAGCACCACAAATTTAATAAAAAAATCAAGTTTTAAAAGCACCACCATGAATCTGAAATACTTTTAACTTAAAAATCACCCAAATCACACCTCCACAAATTAGTAAGTAGAATTCAAATGCTGACTGCCTGCACTTCTGTCTTATGTGAATTTAAAATGAGATGATTTTAGTTCACAGAAGAGAAAATGCCAGCCAAATAATGAGAAATCTGAATAAGTAAGAGAGGATTTCAAGAATGACATGTAACTGAAAGTCATATGCAAAAACTAAAATGAATTTTATCAAAGGCATTAATACAACAAACTATGTGCAGTGCTAACAAGCCTGAGGAGTCAATCCTAGAAATGGTAGGTTACTTAGTACCTACAGAGAACTCAACAGAATAGCAACAATGTGTCAGATCACAGGATTCTACCATAGCATGATATCTTTGATGAAATTGAAGCCTGTGAGAGATCCAGGCCAATTTGTAAGTTTTAAAACGTATATAGCTGAAGACAATTTGGCAAAAGGTTTAAATGGAAACTTCTTCAACCAAATTTGAAATTAGTTTTCAGACATTACATTTCTCCAATACTTTTCTACTTCTCATTAAATTGAACATCAGCTAAATTACTGAGCATGGCTTTAGCATATTAGCACGTGATTTCTTTACAATGTGATTAGGCTTTACAAGTTAATTATATAGATCTTGACTTGTGGCCTGCCCTGTACTTCGTGCTCCTCTCAGGTTTGCCTATAGATTTCTATTTCCTCTATAATTCTCTTTCCTAGTCATCCATCTATTTGCTTATTTTTAAATATTAAATACACAATATCTGTATGTAATACACAAGCTAAAGAACTCACAGTGAAAAGCCTTCCTTCCACCCTGTACTGAGTCACAAGGCCAGTTCAAAATTCCCGTAGACAATGAGATATTCACACGCCAAGAAAGGCATGTACACATGTTCATGATCTACATTACTCTCACATAATAGTGAGAGTTCATGCTTTGTACTCTCTCGTCTTACAACATTTTATATATTTTAGCAGCCACTTACTGAATGTTCATTCAAGACACCATACTCATATAATAAATGTGTTTATCCATATACTATTTGGTCATATATCTTTATCTCTTGGGATTATAATTATGGGAAACGAAATTGCTGAGGGCTTTTTTGTTGCTGGGATAAAAATGCCCTGACAAAAGCAACTAAAGGACGTAAGGTTTATGCTGGCTCACACTTCAAGGCTAGAATCAAGCAGGTGGGGAAGTTAGAGAAGCTTGAGGCAGCTGGTCATGCTACAGCCACAGCTCCATGTCAACGCTGATGAATGATGAATGCTTAGAGTCCCAGGCAGGGAATAGCATTACTTAGAGGGTATGTCCTGCCACCTCAGTTACCTTGGATAACTTTCACAGACATGTCCAGAGACCCATCTCTTAAGAGATTCTGTATCTCATCAAGTTGAGAACAGATTCTAAGAATATGTGTATTTTAAATTCTGACAGGTACCAGCACGGAACTTCCATTAATTTCATTTTCACCTCTCTGAATAAAATTATAACCCTTAGGTGAATATCTCCCAAATCTGTTCCCCTTTATTATTCTAATTCAACACACAGTTCTTCAAAAGGATAGTAAAAACTTCATAAAAAATCAATGTTATAGCCTTGTTCTGAATTTTTTTCATAATTTGAATATATCCAACAATTTCACATGGGTATGAATAAATAGGGTATGAATCCTCACAATAGTGTTTTTAACCCATACCACCAACCTAACTCTTAAGGTGCCAGTCCCACAGCACCAAGTCATCATCATCTTCATATTTTCATGGATATCTAAATGAAGCTCCACATATTCTATGTCTAGGTTATTATTATTCTAGTGCTCAAGTTTTCTTTGTTTTGTGCTCATCCACTGATGGCACGCTATCATCTCTATTTGAACTTCTAATTACTCAGTCCACTAATAAAAGGGGACTCAAAGTCTATCTTTAATGAAGAATTGTCCTTTAGTAATTTATTTGTATTTGAGGATTAGGTATTCTAACTGTAATATGCTCACAACAGAACCAACATACTCCTCTGTAGCAAAGGCAATGTCAGAAAAATCTGTACTATCTCTACATTCAAGTACAATTACTATGTGAGTGAAGGAAATTTCAGGAAACATAATTTCTAAATATCAATTTAGATATATATTCTTAATCTAGACATAAATTCTAAATATCAATTTTTGAAAAATATTCTATATCAGTTATTTATTTAGATTGGAAAATAAGAATATTTAAAAGTATAAAATACAAGCTTCTACTTAGTATATTTCAGAAAGTTAGATATTTAAAGTATTTCCAGTTACTATTTCTATATATTACAGTTCTATCTCACATTGATTTTGTTCAAAATAGGATGAAGATAAAAGTACTAGTGAAGTGATTTAATTTCTATTCGAAATTGTAAGATCACTTAAATTTCTTCATTATCATCTTTCACTACTAACCAAAATATTCAAGGACAAACAAAAAGATCAGCTAATTGTGGTATAAAAGCATGCTTATCTTTCAAAAGTAAAGTAAAATAAAGAATACGATATGCTAAAATATGATCGAAACACTTGATTAGAAATACCCATCCTTTTTCTACTCCACAGGAAGAACTATGCAAACCCCTGTGGAGCTAAGAAGCACCATGATTCATACTGTATGTAATGCTTTTATTGATGTATTCCATGCAAATGCTAGATTGACTTCTTGACTCACCTCTCCACCATTAACATATTCCATCACAAAACACAAACGATCTTTTGTCTGGAAGGAATATTTCAAGGACTTAAAATGAAAAAGAAAACAATGTTAATAATGGTACCAAAAATAAAACACTTAAAATCATAATTGATGAAATGATACTGTTCCATACGATTACATTTACTTCATAGTAGTGCTTTCTGAGAATACAGTAAACAAAAGTGCATTTGGTAACTGTGATGAGCACTTCAATGCACTGTGTCACCTGAGACCGACTTAGAACTCAGTGTGCTAGTTTTTATTTTTTGCAGTCTCTAAAGGAACTCTAGTAAAAGTTCCTCAGGAATATTGCTGCTCTTATTAACTATATCCAAAATAGTTTCAGTGTTACTTTGTATATACTAAGGCTAAAACATAGCAAAACTCAATAAGGTAGACCCTGGTGGGTTTGCAAGTCTCAAGAAGATACTAAAATGTTATTACCTTGGAATATAGACATAAAACAATTTAACAAAGACGAGGTATCTACTTATAGTTGTGAAAATGTCTAGATAATCTTAGACTATTTAATAAAGGATTCCAATTTTAAACTGTAGTTCTTCATTTTAATCTTAATATGCTTTGTACAAACAAGAGGCATACATAAGCTTTGCAATTATTATCTAGTACCCAGATAACCAGACTGGATGGAAAATAGCCTACCTGAAAACATTCTACATACATTAAGTCACTACTTATATTTTTTCTAAGGAAGAAAAGATAGAAGAACTTATTCTGCATTTATTAATTTTACATTCCTGTACTTTCATCACAAAAGGTCTTGTTTTTATGGAGTCTGTACATTTAAAAATTTGACCTTTGAAAACTGAAGCTGTGTAGTCATTTGTTTGTCTGAAGACACCAAACAAAAGAAATATAAAATCTTCACTTTTTCTCCTTTCAGATATTTCTGACACTGTAATTCTGGTAGTTCTAGGATTCACTAGGGAGCTCAGGTTGGCCTCAAACACGTGGAATGCCTCCTGTCAGATTCCTTGATACTGGAATACAGTCATGAAATGTTATGCCTGTATTATATTATTAGTTGAACAATAAACTTTAAATGTCTACCTTATTAATGAATTATTTAAAATTACAGAAGTGACCTTCTTGTGATGTGGACATATTTAAAGTCAGGGAGATTCATGGGAGAAAAGAAAAAAGTTTCTAAAAAGTTGTACATAGATAATAGGGGGATCACAAATGCATATCATAAAGAATACACATCTCTCAACAGTTTAAAGAAACTGAACTTACAGTCTGTCATAAAAATGTAGTACATATAAGTTAATGTTACTTAAAATAGTCATAGTTTCATTCTATACTAAAAACCTCACTAAATGTAAAATGTCATAATAAAAGTCCTCTAAGTACTTACTGTTAAAAATGGATGTCTGGTGTTCTTTAGTACTCTGCTTTCAGTAAGAGTGTGTGCCACTTCATCCTAAAAAGAAAAGACAAACTATAACTACATGTTCTAAGTACTAATAATACAAAAATTTCACCATTTCTCAGAAATCAGGAAACAGTGCTTATAGGCAGAAAAGGACATTAGAAATCACTAGTTTGGTCCTATGATGCTTAGCTTCCCCTCCATCACTAAACCGAAAATTCAGGTTAAAAATTTAATTCTGAGCAGTAAAAGATATAAATTAAATAACTCACTCATATTTGACCAAAATTTATAAATAATGACATAAAATTAACCATGAAAAGTATTTAAGGTCCTGGAGAGATGGCTGAGTTAAAAGCAATGACTGCTCTTCCAGAGTTCCAGAGTTCAATTCCCAATAGCGACCATGTGGCTTCACCATTTGTAATGTATAAAACAAATTAATAAACTTAAAGAAAGAAAAGTATTTAAGATGGAAAAAATTAAGGACTTTCCCCTTAAAGCAAATGACTTATCATTTAACACTATACTACAATTTAGTTGATATTTTCACAGTTATAATACATTTTATTCAGGGAGATATAAAGATACAACTTTTTGATGGTTGTAAAATAATCTCAATAGTCAATTACTTAAAAAGGAATCACCAAGTACACACTTTCACTCTAAATTAAACATTTCAGAACAGAAATTAAGTGTGCAAAAACACATCTTTTTGCTTGGTTTTTTAATATACTTCAAGAAAATAAGTGAAGATCCCAATGCAATTTGCCACCATCAGAACCCAGTTTTCTCACCACAGCATGCACTGGATACCCTAACACACCTGAAAAGCAATATTCTGATCTAAAATTCCATCTCATGAAGATAAAAGAGGCCTTTAAGAGAATATAAGTAATTCCCTTAAATATAGGAAAACATGGGCAATCAGTTAGAAGTCCTTAAAGAGGAAACAAATCCCTTAAGCAAATAAAAAATACAATTGAGCAGGTGAAGGAATTGAACAAAATGTTCCAAGACCTAAAACTCAAAGTATAAACAACAAAGAAAACACAAGTAGAGGCACCTCTTGAGGACGAAAACCTAGGAAAGAGATCAGGAGTCACCAGCAGAATAAAAGAGATAGGAGAGAATCTCAGCCACAGAAGATACCATAAAAAACATTGACATATTAGTCAAAGAAAATACAAAGTGTAAAAAGCTCCTAATTTAAAATACCAGGGAATTCAGGAGACAATGAAAAGATTAAATCTAAGAATAATAGGAATAGAAGAGGGTGAAGGGTCACTTCCAATAGATGGGGAAGGACATTTCATATTTACCAAAGGAAAAGTCTACCAAGAGGAAGTCTCAATTCTGAGACATGCATAGGAACCCATATTTGTAAAAGAATCTCTACTAAATCTCAAAACACACATTGAACCTCACACATTAATAGTGGGAGACTTCAAACATACCACTCCCACGAATGGACAGGCCATTGAAACAAAAATTAAACAGGCATGAAACCAAATACATTTAATGGATATCTACAGACCACTTTCTCAGCACCTCATGTAACTGTGTCCAAAATTTAGCATAAAACTGTATACAAAACAAGACTTAACAGATATAAGAAGATTGAAATAATCCAATGCATTCCAACAGATCACTACAGTCTAAGGCTAGACTTCAACTACAACAAAAACAGAAAGTCCGCATACTTATGGAAACTGACAAAAATCTGCTCAATGATAACTTAGTCAAGGAAGAAATAAAGAAAGATATCAAAAGCTTTATAGAATTCAATGAAAATGAACACATGACATACCCTAACTTATGAAACACAATGAAAGTTGTGCTAAGAGGAAAATTCATAGCACTGAGTGCATTCATAAAGTTATTGGAGAGATCCCAACAAGCACCTTAACAGAACATCTGAAAGCTCTATAACAGAAAGACACAATCACACCGAAGAGGAGTAGGTGGCAAAAAGCAGTCAAACTCAGGGCTGAAAACAACCAGTTAGAAACAAAGAGAATGATACAAAGAATTAACAAAACCAAGAGCTGATTCTTTGAGAAAATAAACAAGATAGATAAACCCTTAGGCAACCTAACAAGGCACAGAGACACTATACAAATTAATGAAACCAGAAATGAAAAGGGAGATATAATAACAGAAACTAAGGAAATTCAACAAATCATCAAAATCTACTACAAAAGCCTATACTCAACACAACTGAAAAATTTAGATGAAATGGATGATTCTCTAAACAGATACCATATACCAAAGTTAAATCAAGATGAGGTAAACTAAACACTCCAATAATCGCTAAGGAAATAGTCATTAAAAGCTTCCCCCCCCAAAAAAAAGCCCAAGAGTCAGATGCTTTTAATGTAGAATTCTAGCAGACCTTCAAGGAAGAGCTAAGACTAATACTCCTCAAACTATTCTATGAAATAGAATCAGAAGAAATACTACCTAATTCATTCTATGAAGCCACAGTTATTCTGATACCTAAACCACACAAACACCCCAAAAAGAAAGAGGCGTTCAGGTCCATTTCACTTATGAACATTGATGCAAAATCACTCAATACAATTCTTGCAAACTGAATCCAAGAACACATCAAAACCATCATTCACCACAATCAAGTAGGCTTCATCTCAGGGATGCAAGGTTGGTTCAACATACAAAAATCCTTTAACATAACCCACTATATAAACAAACTCAAAGGGAAAAAAAATCACATGATCATCTCATTAGATGCTGAAAAAAGTCTTTGGCAAATTACAACACTCCTTCATGTTAAAAGTCTTAGAGAAATCAAGAATTCATGGCACATGCACATACCTAAACATAACAAAAATAATATATAGCAAACCACCAGTCAACATCAAATTAATGGGAGACAAACTAGAAGAAATCATACTAAAATCAGGTACAAGACAAGTTTGCCCACTCTCACACTATATATTCAATATAGTACTTGAAATTCTGCTAGAGCAACTAGAAAACAAAAGGAGGTCTTCCTGCCTCCAGAGTCAGGTAGCTCCACAGCCTTCTGTGCACAGACCCTGACAGAAAAGAGTTGGTCTTCCAGGAGTATGGACACAGGCTTACAGGCCCACAGGAGGGACAAGCTCCAGCCAGAGACAGCAAAACCAACCAGCACCAGAGATAACCAGATTGCAAAAGGCAATTATAAGAACCCTACCAACAGAAACCAAGGCTACTTGGCAACATCAGAACCCAGTTCTCCCACCACAGCAAGTCCTGGATACCCCAACACACCAGAAAAGCAAGAGATGGATTTAATATGGTACTTCATGATGCTGCTAGAGGGCTTCAAGAAGGACTTAAATAACTCCCTTAATGAAATACAGAACATGGATCAACAGGTAAAAGCCCTTAAAGAGGAAACACAAAAATCCCTTAAAGAAATACAGAACATGGGTCAGCAGGCAGAAGCCATTAAAAAGGAAACACAAAACTCCCTTAAAGAATTATAGGAAAACACAATCAAGTGAAGGAACTGAACAAAACCATTCAGGATCTAAAAGTAAAAGTAGAAACAATAAAGAAATCAAAAAGTGAGACATCTCTGGAGACAGAAAACCTTGGAAAGAATTCAGGAGTCATAGATGCAAGCATCAACAACAGAATATAAGAGATAGAAGAAAGAATCTCAGGTGCTGAAGATACCATAGAAAACATTGACTCAACAGTCAAAGAAAACCAAAATGCATAAAGCATGTAACCCAAAACATCCGGAAAATCCAGGACATAATGAGAAGACCAATCCTAAGGATTATAGGTATAGAAGAGAGAGCAAAGATTTCCAACTTTAAGGGTCAGTAAATATCTTCAACAAAATTACAGAAGAAAACTTCCCTAACCTAAAGAAAGAGATGCCAATAAACATACAAGAAGCCTACAGAACTCCAAACAGACTGGACCAGAACAGAAAGTCCTTCCAGCACATAATAATCAAAACACCAAATTCACTAAACAAAGAAAAAATATAAAAAGCAGTAAGGAGAAAAGGGAAAGTAACTTATAAAGGCAGACCTATCAGAATTACATCAGACTTCTCACCAGAGACGATGAAAGCTAGAAGATCCTGGGCAGGTCTCATACAGACCCTAAGAGAACACAAATGCCAGCCCAGACTACTAGATCCAGCAAAACTCTCAATCATCATAGATGGAGAAACCAAGATATTCCATGATAAAACCAAATTTACACAATAGCTTCCCACAAATCCAGCCCTACAAAGGATAATACATAGAAAACACTAACACAAAGAGGGAAACCACACCCTAGTAAAAGCAAGAAAGCAATCATCTTCCAACAAACCCAAAAGAAGATAACCATACAAACATAAAAATAACATCAAAGATAACAGGAAGCAACAATCACTATTCATTAATATCTCTTAATGGACTCAATTCCCCAATAAAAAAAGACATAGACTAACAGAAATAATTTTCTTGTAAATCGTCAATTTTATCAGAAAATGTTTGTAATCCTCTTTCAATTAATTTAGTAATTTTTTATGTCTACTATTTTATCTGCATTATTTTTCATGATAATCTTCAATTTTAACATGTTTTTCTATATTTCTTGTATTTTATCAGAAATGTTTTCCATTTAAATCTGATTTCATCACAAAATGCTTTTAATTCCATCTTCAATTAATTTAGAAAGGTTTTTTATGTTTACCATTTTATCTGTATAATTTTCCATGAAATTGCCAATTTTAAGATATTTTATTTATATATTTCTTGAATTTTTTTCAGAAATAATTTCTATGTAAATCTTCAATTTTACCTGAAAACGTTTATAATTATACTTTCAATCAACTTAGAATTATTTTTATGCCTACTATTTTCTCTGTATAATTTTCTATGAAATAGCCAATTTTAACATGTTTTTCTATATATTTCTTCAATTTTATTAGAAATATTTTCCATGTAAATCTTCAACTTTATCAGAAAATGCTAATAATTCCACTTTCAATCAACTTAGTAATACTTTTATGTCTATCATTATTATATTTTATATGATAACCTTCAATTTTAACATGTTTTTCTACATTTTCTACAATTTTATCAGACATATTTTCCACATATATCTTCAATTCTATCATAAAATGTTTCTACTTCCTTTTTCAATTAATTTGACAATGTTTTGTCTACCACTTTACTCTTAAATTTTCCATGAAAATTGTAAATTTTAACATGTATTCTATGTATCTATTTTATCAGAAATATTTTCCATGTCAATCTTCAGTTTTATCATAAAATGTTTTTATTTCCTTTTTCAATAAAAGAACATGCTTTTCAGAAAAAGAAAAAGAAAACAAAAGGAGATCAAAGAGATACAAATTGGAAAGGAAGAAGTCAAAGTATAATATTTGGATGATATTATAGTATATATAAGCATCCCCACAAAATTCCACCAGAGAACTGCTACAGCTGATAAAACAAAGTGTCAGGATATAAAATTAACTCAAACACATCAGAAGCCTTCTTTATATAAATGATAAGCAGGCTGAGAAATAAATAGGGAAACAACACCCTTCTCAATAGCCACAAATAACAGAAAATACCTTACCAAACAAGTAAAAGATCTGTATGACAGGAACTTCAAATCCCTGAAGAAAGAAATTAAAAAGACCTCAGAAGATGTAAAGATTTCCCAGGCTCATGGATTGGTAGGATTAACACAGTAAAAATCGCCATCTTACCAAAAGCAATCTACAGATTCACTACAATCCCCACCAAATTCCAACACAATTCTTTACAGACATAGAAAGAACAATTCTCGACTTCATATGTTAAAACAAAAAGTTCCAGGATAGCGAAAACAATTCTCAACAATAAAAGATATTCTGGGGGTGGATCCTCATCTCTGATATAAAGTTGTACTACAAAGCAATAGTGATAAAGACTGCATAGTATTGGTACAGAGACAGGTCAATCAGTGGAATAGAATCGAAGACTCAGAAATAAACCAACACACCTATGGATACTTGATCTTTGACAAAGAAGCCAAAAACATACAGTGGATAAAAGAAAGCATCTTCAATAAATAGTGATGGTCTAGTTGACTGTCTATACATAGAAGAATGAAAATAGATCCATATTTATCCCCTTCCACTAAGCTCATGTACAAGTGGATTAAGGACCTCAACATAAAGTCAGATATACTGAAACTAATAATAGAGAAAGTAGGAGCCTGAAACTCTTTGGCATAAAAAGAAGTTTCCTATGCAGAACACCAATGGCTCAGGCTTTTAAGATAAGCAACAGATAAATGAGACCTCACGAAACTCAAAAACTTATGTAAGGCAAAAGACACCATCAACAGAACAAGCTAGCAACCTACACCTATGGAAAATCATTCACTAACCCTATATTCAATAGAGGGCTGATATCCAAGATATTAAAGAACTCAAGAAGTTACCCCCCCAAAAAAATAAATAAAAATGGGGTATAGAGATAAACAGAGGATTCACAACAGAAGAATCTCGAATGGCCAAGAAACACTTAAAGAAATTTTTAAAGTCTTTAGTCATCAGGTGAATGCAAATCCAAATGACCCTCAGATAATACCTTATAAGAATCACAATGGACAGCACCTGCTGGCCAGAGTGTGGAGAAAGAGGAGCTCTTGTCCATTGCAGGTGGGATTGCAAACTTTTACAAGCACTCTGGAAATCACTCTGGTGGTTCTTTAAAAAGCTGGAAAATAGATCTACCTGAAGATTCAGCTATACTACTCTTGGGCATATACTCAAAAAAATGCACCACCATGCCACAGGGGCATGTGTTCCACTACGCTCATTACAGCTGTACCTGTAATAGCCAGAAACGGAAAACAACCCAGATGTCCCTCACTTCATATGTTAAAACAAACAAAAAAATCCAGGATAGGGAAAACAATTCTCAACAATAAAAGATATTCTGGGGGTGGATCCCCAACTCTGATATAACCTCAATGGATACACAATGGAATACTATTCTGCTATTTAAAAAAAAAAAAAGGCCTCTGGCAGGAGCCTTCAGATCTTTGCTTCGGGATCCAGAACAGCCTGGGCTACAACACCACATCTCCAGGACCTGCAAGAGGGCAGAGGGGTACCCAGAGGCCGGCTGGGAGGAGTCAGTGTGCTCTGATGAGTCCAGCAGGCCCCGGTCGGGAGCCTTCAGGTGTCTGCTTTGGGATCTGAACAGCCTGGGCCACAGCACCCTGTTTCCAGGCAGTGCAGGAGGTCAGCTGTAAACCAGAGGCCAGCTGAGAAGAGGCAGCATGCACTGGTGAGTCCAGCATTGACAAGACCAACTAACACCAGTGAGAACTAGATGGCAAAAGGCAAACGCAGGAACGTCACTAACAGAAATCAAGGCGATATGGCAGCATCTGAACCCAATTCTCCTTTAACAGCATGTCCTGGATACCCCACCACACCAGAAAAACAAGATTTGGATTTAAAATCACTGGTCATGATGCTTGTACAGGAACATATGAAGGACATTCTTAAAGAAATTCAGGAGAAAATGGATCAAAAGTTAGAAGCCCTTACAAGGGAAACACAAAAATCATTGAAAGAAATTCAGGAGAATACAAAAGCCAATAAAGAGGAAACGCAAAAATCACTTAAAGAAATACAGGAGAACTTTGGTCAACAGGCTGAGGTCATGAAAGAGGAAACACAAAAATCTCTTAAAGAATCACAGGAAAACACAAACAAGCAAGTGAAGGAGCTAAGCAAAACCATCCAGGATCTAAAATCAGAAGTAGAAACAACTAAGAAAACTCAAAGGGAGACAACTTTGGAGATAGAAAACCTTGAGAAGAAATCAGGGGACATAGATGTAAATATCAACAACAGAATACAAGAGATAGAAGAAAGAATCTCAGATGCTGAAGATACCATAGAAACCATGGACTCAACAGTTAAAGAAAATGCAAAATGCAAAAAGCTTGTAACCCAAAACATCCAGGAAATCCAGGACACAATGAGAAGACCAAACCTAAGGATTACAGGCATAGATGAGAGTGAAGAATTACAACTTAAAGGGCCAGCAAATATCTTCAATAAAATTATGGAAGAAAACTTCCTTAACCTAAAGAGAGAGAAGCCCATGAATATACAAGAAGCCTACAGAACTCCAAACAGACTGGACCAGAACAGAAATACCTCCCGTCACATAATAATCAAAACCCCAAATGTACTAAACAAAGAAAGAATATTAAAGACAGTAAGAGAAAAAGGTCAAGTAACATATAAAGGAAGACCTATCAGAATCACAGCAGACTTCTCACCTGAGACTATGAAAGCTAGAAGATCCTGGGCAGATCTCATGCAGACTCTAAGAGAACACAAATGCCAGCCAAAACTACTATACCCAGCAAAACTCTCAATCACCATAATGGAGAAACTAAGATATTCCATGACAAAACCAAGTTTACTCAATATCTATCCACAAACCCAGCCCTACAAAGGATAATAGGAGGAAAACACCAATATAAGGAGGGAAACTTCACCATGACAAAACCAAGTTTACTCAATATCTATCCACAAACCCAGCCCTACAAAGGATAATAGGAGGAAAACACCAATATAAGGAGGGAAACTTCACCCTGGAAAAAGCAAGATAGTAACCTCCTTTCATCAAACCTAAAAGATGATAACCAATCAAATTTAAAAAATAACATCAAAAGTGACAGGAAGTAATAATCACTATTCATTAATATCTCTTAACATCAATGGACTCAATGCCCCAACAAAAAGACACACACTAACCGACTGGATACGTAAATAGGACCCTACATTTTGCTGCATACAGGAAACACACCTAAGGGTCAAAGACAAACACTACCTTAGAGTAAAAGGCTGGAAGACAATTTTACAAGCAAATGGCCTCAGGAAACAAGGTGGAGTAGCCATTCTAATATCAGATAAAATTGATTTTCAACCCAAAGTCATCAAAAGAGACTCTGAGGGACACTTCTTGCTACTCAAAGGAAAAATACAACAAGAAGAACTCTCAATCCTGAACATCTATGCTCCAAATGCAAGGGCACCCTCATTCATAAAAGAAATTTTACTAAAGCTCAAAGCACACATTGCACCTAACACAATAACTGTGGGTGACTTCAACACTGCACTTTCCTCAATGAACCGATCAAGAAAACAGAAACTGAACAGGGACACTATGAAACTAATTGAGGCTTTGGACCAATTAGATTTAACAGATATATATAGAACATTTTATTCTAAAGCAAAAGAATATACCTTTTTCTCAGCACCTCATGGGACCTTCTCCAAAATCAATCATATAACTGGTCACAAGACAGACCTCAACAAAAATAAGAAGATCGAACTAATCCGATGCCTCCTACTGGATCACTATGGAGTAAAAGTGGTCTTCAATAGCAACAAAAACAACAGAAAACCCACATTTACGTGGAAACTGAACAATATTCTACTCAATGATACCTTGGTCAAGGAAGAAATAAAGAAAGGAAATTAAAGACTTTTTGGAACTTAATGAAAATGAAGACACAACATACCCAAATCTTTGGGACACAATGAAAGCAGTGCTAAGAGGAAAACTCATAGCCCTGAGTGCCTCCAAAAAGAAAATGGAGAGAGCATATACTAACAGCTTAATGACACACCTGAAAGCCCTGGAACAAAAAGAAGCTATTTCACCCAGGAGGAGTAGAAGACAGGAAATCATCAAACTCAGGGCTGAAATCAATCAAGTGGATGTTGAGCACTTCTTAAGGTGCCTCTCGGCCATCCGAATTTCTTCAGGTGAAAATTCTTTGTTTAGATCTGTACCCCATTTTTTAAATAGGGTTATTTGGTTCCCTGGGGTCTAACTTCTTGAATTCTTTGTATATATTGGATATTAGCCCTCTATCAGATGTAGGGTTAGTGAATATCCTTTCCCAAATTGATGGTTGCTGTTTTTTCCTTTTAACAATGTCCTTTGCCATACAGAAACTTTGTAATTTTATGAGGTCCCATTTGTCAATTCTTCATCTTAGAGCATAAGCTATTGGTGTTCTGTTCAGGAACTTTTCCCCTGTGCCCATGTCCTCAAGGGTCTTCCCCAGTTTCTTTTCTATTGGTTTCAGTGTGTCTGGTTTTACATGGAGGTCCTTGATCCACTTGGAGTGAAGTTTAGTACATGGAGATAAGCATGGATCAATTCGAATTCTTCTGCATGCTGACCTCCAATTGAACCAGCACCATCTGTTGAAAAGGCTATCTTTTTTCCACTGGATGGTTTCAGCCCCTTTGTCGAAGATCAAGTGATCATAGGAGTGTGGGTTCATTTCTGGATCTTCAATTCTATTCCATTGGTCCACTTGTCTGTCACTGTGCCAATACCATGCAGTTTTTAACACTATTGCTCTGTAGTATTGCTTGAAGTCAGGGATACTGGTTCCCCCAGAATTTCTTTTGTTTTTGAGAATACTTTTAGCTATCCTGGGTTTTTTGTTATTCCAGATGAATTTGAGCATTGCTTTTTCTAACTTTGTGAAGAACTGAGTTGGGATTTTGATGGGGATTGCGTTGAATCTGTAGATCGCTTTTGGCAAGATGGCCATTTTAACTATATTAATCCTGCCAATCCACGAGCATGGAAGATTTTTCCATTTTCTGAGGTCTTCTTCGATTTCCTTCTTCAGAGACCTGAAGTTCTTGTTGTATAGATCTTCACTTGTTTGGTTAGAGTCACACCAAGATACTTTATATTGTTTGTGGCTATTTTGGAGGGTGTCATTTCCCTAACTTCTTTCTCAGCCTGCTTATCCTTTGAGTATAGGAAGGCAACTGATTTGCTTGAGTTGATTTTATAACCAGCCACTTGGCTGAAGTTGTTTATCAGCTGTAGGAGTTCTCTGGTGGAGGTTTTCAGGTCACTTAAGTAGACTATCCTGTCATCTGCAAATAGAGATAATTTGACTTCTTCCTTTCCAATTTGTATCCCCTTAACCTCCTTATGTTGTCTAATTGCTCTAGCTAGAACTTCAAGTATTATATTGAAGAGATATGGAGAGAGAGGACAGCCTTGTCTAGTTCCTGATTTTAGTGGGATTGCTTCAAGTTTCTGTCCATTTAGTTTGATGTTGGCTACCGGTTTGCTGTATATTGCTTTAACGATGTTTAGGTATGGGCCTTGAACTCCTGTTCTTTCCAAGACTTTTAGCATGAAAGGATGCTGAATTTTGTCAAATGCTTTTTCTGCATCTAATGAGATGATCATATGGTTTTTTTTCTTTGAGTTTGTTTATGTAGTGGATTGCATTGATGAATTTCCTTATATTAAACCATCCCTGCATCCCAGGGATGAAGCCCACTTGATTGTGGTGCATATCGTTTTGATGTGTTCTTGGATTCGGTTGGCAAGAATTTTATTTAGTATTTTTGCATCAATATTCATAAGGGAAATTGGCCTGAAGTTCTCTTTCTTTGTTGGATCTTTGTGTGGTTTTGGTATCAGCGTAATTGTGGCTTCATAGAATGAGTTAGGTAGAGTTCCTTCTGTTTCTGTTTTGTGGAATAGTTTGAAGAGTATTGGTGTTAGGTCTCCTATGAAGGTCTGATAGAATTCTGCACTGAAGCCATCTGGTCCCGTGCTTTTTTTGGTTGGGAGACTTTCTATGACCCTTTTTATTTCTTCAGGTGTTATAGGACTGTTTAGATGATCTATTTGATCCTGATTTAGTTTTGGTGTCGGATATCTGTCTAGGAAACTGTCCATTTCCTCCAGATTCTCCCGTTGTGTTGAGTATAGGCTTTTGTAGTAGGATCTAATGATTTTTTGAATTTCCTCAGTTTCTGTTGTTATATCTCCCTTTTCATTTCTAAGTTTGTTAATCTGTATACTGTCTCTGTGCCCTTTGGTTAGTCTGGCTAAGTGTTTATCTATCTTGTTGAAAACCACTCTTACACCATAGTGATCTGATAGGAGGCATGGGATTACTCGATCTTCTTGTATTTGTTGAGGTCTGTCTTGTGACCAATTATATGGTCGATTTTGGAGAAGGTACCATGAGGTGCTGAGAAAAAGATATATTCTTTTGCTTTAGGGTGAAATGTTCTATAAATATCAGTCAAATCAAATTGGTCCAAAGCTTCAATTAGTTTTACTGTGTCCCTGTTTAGTTTCCATTAGGGAAATGCAGATCAAAACAACCCTGAGATTTCACCTTACACTAGTCAGAATGGCTAAGGTCAAAAACTCAGGAGACAGCAGGTGTTGGCGAGGATGTGGAGAAAGAGGAACACTCCTCCACTGCTGGTGGGGCTGTAAGATAGTACAACCACTGTGGAAATCAGTCTGGAGGTTCCTCAGAAAACTGGACATGAGACTTCCAGAGGATCCTGCTATACCTCTCCTGGACATATACCCAAAGGATTCCCCGGCATGCAATAAAGACACATGCTCCATTATGTTCATAGCAGCCTTATTTATAATAGCCAGAAGCTGGAAAGAACCCAGATGTCCCTCAAAGTAGGAATGGATACAGAAAATGTGGTATATTTACACAATGGAATACTACTCAGCAATTAGAAACAATGAATTCACAAAATTTTTAGGCAAATGGTTTGATCTGGAAAATATCATCTTAAGTGAGGTAACCCAATCACAAAAGAATACACATGGAATGCAATCTCTGATAAGTGGATATTAATTAGCCCAGAAGCTCTGAATACCCAAGGCACAAATCGTATAACAAATGACTCCCATGAAGAAGTATGGAGAGGGTCCTGATCCTGGAAAGGATTGATCTAGCATTGGAGAGGAATATAAGGACAGAGAAAAAGGAGGGAGGTGATTGGAGAATGGATGGAGAGAAGAAGGTCTATGGGACATATGGGGAGGGGGGATCTGGGAAAGGCGAAATCATTTGGAATGTAAACAAAGAATATAGCAAACAAAAATATTAAAAAAAAAAAGGGCATCATGATTTTTGCAGGCAAATGGATGGACCTAGACAATATCACCCTGAATGAGATAACCCAGACCCAAAAGGACATGCATGGTATGTACTCAGTGATAAGTGGCTATTAGTAAAAAGTACAGAATGCCTAGGATACAACCCACAGACCCTACGAAATTTAAGAAGCAGAAAGGCCCAAGAGAGAATGTTTCAATTATACTTAGAAGGGTGAAGAAAATCATAGGAGACAGGGAGGGAGGGATCTGGGTGAGAGCAGGGTGAAGTTCAAGGGGAACAGGATCAGGTATGGATGGCAGGAGAGAAGCCCAGATTGACAGGAGAAAGGAAAAAAAATGTAGCTTTGGGGGTGGAAGGTTGGGGGTCCCTCTAGAAAGTACCAAAAACCTATGAGATGAGAGATCCTCAGGACTTAATGGGGTGATCTTAGCCAAAATGCCCAACAATGGGAAGAGAGAACTCGAATAGTCCATCTCTAGTAGATAGACAGGGCCTCCAGAGGAAGGACAGGGTTACCAACCCCTGGTTAAAATTTCTGACCCGGAACTGTTCCTGTCTAAAAGAACTTCAGGGACAAAAAGGGAGAAGAGACTGAAGACAAGAACCTAGCATGGCTATCGTCTAAGAGGCGCTACCAGCTGCTGATGAAGACAGGAGGGGATATCTACACTCAATCACTGAACTGAAGTTGGGGACCCCTATGGTGGAATTAGGTAAAGGATTGAAGAAGCTGAAGGGGAAGGTGACACAATGGCAAAAACAGCATTCTCAATCTGTGCCACAGGGAGTTCCCAGAGACTGAGCATACACAGGCTGTTTCAAGTCCTCCCAGCCCCCACCTGCCAGCATAAATGTAGCAGAGAACTGCCTGGTCTGGCTTCTGTGGGACAATATGTCCCTAATCCTTAAAAAGCTTGAGGCACCATGGAAGGGGAGCCCTGGTAGAGGAGACTCCCTCTCAGAGGCAAGGGGTCAGAGGAGTGGCATGAGGAACTGTGGGTGGGAGGACTGAGAGGAGGGTGCAATGGATGGAACAAAAATAATTTTTTAAAAGAAAAAAAGTTAATGATAATACAGGTATAAAATTATTTTATAATAAAAAGATATCTTTGTTCACAGATTTCACAGGCTAGTGAAGAAGATAAATAACCAATTTATATGAATGGAATTTATATGCTATTATAAATAAAACAGAAAAGGAAAAATCAATGCTACTGAAAAATGTAAGTTTGGCAGTGTGTTCCAATGGGAACTGTAGGGAATGGTGGTTCACATGACAGGATCTGCACTGTTCAGTTTATTAGTGCTCCACTGCTAAGTACAATAAAGCACAAAGAAACCTTAGAGGACCATCAATGTACCCCAAGATAGAAACAAGATACCATGTTCTAATGGGGTGGTTTGAGATATTATTAGGTTTAAAATGAACTGAAACATTCTAAAAATCACATGCCTCAACCAAAAAGGTCTTTATATGCAGCAAGAAAGCTGTTTACAGAAGGGTTAGTCTTTACCTGCTGTGGGCTAGTGTGCTAAGTAATCTGTGTCTGTAGCTAGAAAAATATTAAAACAGTAACAAAAACAAAAAACACAAACCAACTGAATATTGTAGAATTATGATCTGGTACTTTAGAAAAATGGGGTATATTCATTCTATTTTGTTAAAATAGCCACATTACACATATTTTTCTACATAAGTTTGTAAATTTTGTGAAATTTTGTGACCTTTCCTCCTCTACATTCTTTGATCAACTTAACCACATGTACACAGCCAAGCAAAGATATTTAGAGATAAGAGATAAGAAAATTCTTCATTATGATCACATAATTAAGACATAATAAAACAGATCAATCTTTAATACATTAAAATGTATTTCCTATCATAATTTATAAGGTCAGAAATTTTTCATTTAATGCAAATTTAATGGTATTGTGCTTCACATACTAATTAGCTTTTATATGAAGATATGGTACATATAAACTAAGAAATAAACACTGATGCCAATTTTTTAATTATATTTAACAGCAGCAACATGTCAAAACAAGAATTAAAAATAAAAGTGAGAAAATTTTGTGGCTAAAACAATGCAATGCTTATTTGAAAGTTCATTTCCTAATGGTGATTACAAATGTAGAATTTTAGAAGTACTAAGATTTTGAAGAATAATGTTCTTATAAAATTGCCTTTGAAATATAGATTTCCATATATTCAACCATCTTGAAATACCAAATAAGGAGACTTTAAGTCAAATTTCTTTCAGAGAAGTTTCAGAGGGATACTATTTCCTGAGGTCATGGGGGGGGTAATCATTCTCTCTAATTTTATCACTCACCCTCCAAGATATATGCTTTAAAATTCTTAATTTTCTCACTGCTTTATGACAGTTGTGCTTGAGTGAGAAACAGAAGTAAAGAAAATAGCAAGTTAAAAAAAACAGGCAAACATTTTTATTAGATATTTGCTTTATTTATATTTCAACTGTTAACCCCTTTCCATGTTACCCCACTGAGAAGCCTATCCCATCCTTTCTCCCCCAGCTCATCCCCCGCCCCAATTTCCTGACTTGCAGTCCCCTGTTCTGGGGAATTAAGCCTTCACAAGACCAATGGCCTCTCCTCTCATTAATGTCTAAAATGGTCATCTTCTGCTACATATGTAGCTGGAGCCATGGGACCCTTCATGTGTACAAGAAGTGTACTCTTTGGTTGGTGGTGGTTTGGTTCCTTTTTTTTTTTTAAGATTTATTTATTTATATGTAAGTTCACTGTAGCTGTCTTCAGACACCCCAGAAGAGAGTGTCAGATCTCATTATGGATGGTTGTGAGCCAGCATGTGGTTGCTGTGAATTGAAATCAGGACCTCTGAAAAAGCAGTCAATGCTCTTTAACCGCTGATCCATCTCTCCAGCCCCCAGCAGGAAAATATTTTTACACTATTAACAAAGACTCAAGAGTGACACTTTGGTTTATGACTATGACTTACCTTAGTAAATTAAAGTTCACAGAATATAATTTCTCAAGCACAGATGAAACAGAGTATTAATCCATATCTAGCTCCAATAATAATGGTCTTATTTATTTCACAAGACTGCCTCCTGTCTTCAAATAGCTCAACACCAACATAACCAGATCCTTGTTCTATTCATGATTTTCTGCATATTGACAATAGGTCTCTAATGAGTAACTGTCACAATCTAGCTGACATCAAGATATACTATGTCTGAAAGCATTTACCTCCTTCCCAGCAGGGCAGAGAAAAAGAACGAGACTGAAAAAGAAGATGAAGTATAGACAGAAGAACAGGGGGCAGAACTCACACTGTTTTAAATAAAGCACAGTAACTTCCAAGGATCCCCATCTCCACAAGCCATATATGAATTAGCAATCTAGTTCTACTTGTCTGTTTGCTTCTGATGAAGACACATCATACTTTTAAAGCTCTTTTTTGTTTGTTTGTTTTGTTTGTTTGTTTGTTTGTTTGTTTTTTCGAGACAGGGTTTCTCTGTGTAGCCCTGGCTGTCCTGGAACTCACTCTGTAGACTAGGCTGGCTTCGAACTCAGAAATCCCCCTGCTTCTGCCTCCCAAGTGTTGGGATTAAAGATGTGCACCACTACCACCCAGCTGACTTTTAAAGCTCTTAAATCAAGGCCCTCACCTCCCTATCCTGAAAGTTTGGCTAAGAAACTAGAGTTCAATTTGAAATATTTCCTTCCCCCACTTTTTTTTTTCATTATTCCTTAATTTCTCTTCTCAGGATTTTTTTTTAAAGCTACTTGGAGAGGTAAAACAAGATTATGTATGTGCCAATGGGAACTGCCAAGAAGTACCTGGAGGACACGGAATTTAAAAGAACAGTCACAAATTTATTTAAATATTTTAAGGAACTTACAGAAGACACAAAGAAGGCGCAATGAATTTAAAGAGAAATAACTTAAACATAATAAATGCATGAGTGGTGCCCAGGGAAACACAAATAGAAGGCTGATAGAAATAACAAAAACAATCCAGACTTTTTAAGTGAAATTTAATAAAAAGATAGAAATATTGAAGGGAACTCAAAATGGAATCAAGATGGACTAGAAAAACCCAGTAACCCAACTAGAAAACTCAAAGGAAAACCTTAGATGTAGAATAGATCAAGTAGAAGATCAACTATCAGGCCTCAAAGATGAAGTAGAACTGGACCAAATACACAAAGGATAAAATATATATATATATATATATATATATTGAAAAACAGAAAAGGAGCATACAGGAAATGTAGGATGCCGCGAAAAGACTAAAGCTTCTAATTATAGTGATAAATATGAGCAAAGAATCCCAGACAAATGATACAGACTAGCCCATGAAACTAAGGAAAGACATATTAATACAAACACAAGACAGACGTAGAAGAACAAATGGACAAGACCAGAAAAGAGATTCCTCACAGCACATCATAGCTAAAATCCTAAGTATTTTATGAAAAAAGAAAGTGTATTGAAAGCTGCAAGAGAGGGAGGAAAAGTCACATACAAAGTAAAATCCACTGGAGTAACAGCTGATTTTTCAGTGGCAACTTTGAAACTCAGAAGATCCAGAAACAATGCATTTCAAGTCCTAAAAGACTAATGATAGCAAACCTAAAATAATGTACCCAGCAAAGATATCTACCATGATTGAAGGGGAAGCAAAAACTTTCCATAATATGAACAACCTTAAAAATTATATCCAACAAACAAAAACTAAAGAAAATAAAAGAAGAAAAATGTAGAGCAGAGCTGATAAATAAGCACAGCCATATGACTGAGGAACTACACCACCATAACTGTCAAACAAAGTACCACTGAGGACACAAATATGACTGAGGAACTACACCACCATAACTGTCAAACAAAGTACCACTGAGGACACAAATATGACTGAGGAACTACACCACCATAACTGTCAAACAAAGTACCACTGAGGACACAAATATGACTGAGGAACTACACCACCATAACTGTCAAACAAAGTACCACTGAGGACACAAATATGACTGAGGAACTACACCACCATAACTGTCAAACAAAGTACCACTGAGGACACAAATATGACTGAGGAACTACACCACCATAACTGTCAAACAAAGAACCACTGAGGACACAAATATGACTGAGGAACTACACCACCATAACTGTCAAACAAAGAACCACTGAGGACACAAATGACACCACTTCACCCTAACAACATAGTGATGACAGTCACACAGGCTTCAATGATAACATCAAGTATCAATGATCTCACTTATCCAATTATTGACACAGGCTGGCTGAATACATCAAGAAAGAAAATCCATCAATCTGTTGTCTACAAGAAACACATCTTAGATTTAAAGTTAAGGTGTGCCTTAAGAGTAAAAGAATGGACAAAAGAACTTCAATCAATAAAACAAGACCAAGAAATTAATAAGTATCTCTATCCTAATATGTGACAAAATCTACTTCAAACTTAAATTAATCAGAAGAGATAAAAAGGACATTTCATTGTAATAAAGGGAACAGCTAACCAAGAAGGCAGTATTACCCAAAATATACATGCAAACTGCAGTGCACCCAATGTTACAAAAAATGTACTAATGAATTTAAATACCCAGATCATCAACCCATTAATAGTTGGTATCTCATTTCTGCCACAGACAAATAACAGCAATCAGCTAGACAAACAACAACAACAAAAGCCCATCAGATTTAAATGACATTATACAACAAATGGATTTAACAGCAGTACACAGAATCTTCTCTAAAATAAGACTACACACTGATGTACAAAACAAATATTTACAAAATCAGAAAAACTGAAATAATTCCATGTATCTTGTGTGACATTATATAATAAAATTCGAAACTGACACCAAACAAATCGCTACTACACAAACTCAGACATTAAACAACCAATTACTAAATGATAAAAGGACCCAATAAGAAAAAAAATCAAGGAAGAAATAAATATTTCATGGACCTAAAAGAAAGTGAAAATACAATACAATGCAATACCACTAGTACTCACTGTAAACAGCCCTGTCAGAGAAATGGATAGCCCAAAGTGCCAACATTAAAAAGTCAGAACTCAGAAAAAAAAAGATTTAAGGATAAAACTCAATAATTTAGAAAAACCAAACCAAACCAAACCCCAGTAGACAATAAGAAATAAGGGGGGAAAACCCAAAGCAGAAACTTAAAAATAGAAATTAACATAATACAAAGAATCAATGGATCCAAGAACTGGTTCTTTGAGAAGATAGAAAAAATGGACAGACCTCTGACCAACTAACCAGAGAGAGAGAGAGAGAGAGAGAGAGAGAGAGAGAGAGAGAGAGAGAGAGAGAGAGAGAGAGAGAGAAGGAAGGAAGGAAGGAAGGAAGGAAGGAAGGAAGGAAGGAAGGAAGGAAGGAAACCCAAATTGGTAGAATTAAAACTGAACAGGAAAATATAAGAGATACGAAAGAATTTAATAAGATGTGGGAATATTTTTAAAAACTGCATTTCGTTATATTGGAAAACCTAAAAGAAATTGATGACTTTATAGATTCAGTCAAACCACCAGAATTAAAGCAAGCAATAAACAACCTAAACAGATCCACAATACATGAGGAGACTAAAAAAGTAACAAAAAGGCTTCCAACTCAAAATGTCTAGGCTCAGACTCACTTAGAACAGAAATCTACTACACAGATCTACTTTCAAAGATCTATAGTCAGTCCTTCTTAAACTATTAAGACACAGACAGGCAGAAGTAACACTCCAAGCTTCTTCTATGTGACTAGTATGACTGTGGTAACAAAACCAGAAAGACACAATAAAAACAAACATAAAAAAACTACCCCCAGAACATTAGAGACGAACATCCCTAATGAATAGGTTTTTTTGTTTTTTGGGGGTTTTTTTTTGTTTTTTTTTTTTTTGATTTGGTTTTTTGAGATAGGGTTTCTCTGTATAGCCCTGGCTGTTCTGGAACTCACTCTGTAGACCAGGCTGGTCTCAAACTCAGAAATCTGCCTGCCTCTGCCTCCCAGAGTGCTCGGATTACAGGCGTGTGCCACCACCGCCCGGCATGAATAGATTTTTAAAAAGTTCAATAATATAGTTACAAACCAAATACAGACCTAAACGTCAAGACGATTGTCAACTATTACCAAGATGCCTTTGAGATGAAGGGATGGTTACACATACAAGTCAGTAAATGTAGTCAATAGACATGGGTACTCCTTTAATCCCAGGACTCATGAGGTAGATCGCTGAGTTCACGGTCTACAAAGTGAGTTCCTAGACAGCCAAGGCTAACACAGAGAAATCTTCTCTAAAAATACCAATTAAAAAAATTCAAAACCTCATAAATGAACTTAAGGATAAAATACACACAGTATTATCTCAAAAAGATGCAGTAAAGGCCTCCGATAAAATCCAACATGCCCTCATAATGTAAGTCCTAGAAAAAATAGGACTATAGGTAACATACTTAAACATAATAAGTTATTGTTCTGACTTAGTTTTGTCAACCTGACAGAAGCTAGTCATCTGAGAAGATTGAGAAAATGCATCCCTAAGATCAGGCAGTAGGCAAGCATGTAGAGCGTTTTCTTAATTAGTGACTGAGGTAGGAGGGCTCAGCCCACTGTGCATGGTCCCACTCTTTGGCTATATACAGTACTGGAGCCTAAAAGAAAGCTGGCTGGGCAGCCACAGGGAAAATTCAGTAAGCAGCACTCCTCCATGGCCTCTATATCAGCTCTTGACTCCAGGTAACAGGCTTGCTTGAGTTCCTATTCTGATTTCGTTCATGGATGGACTATGATGCCCCCTCGCCCCCCCATTCTGTTCTTCTTCCCAATCTGCACTTTGGCCATAGCATTTCATCATAGCAATACTAACCCTGACTAAGAGAGCTATAAATAAGAAACCCACAGTCAATGATGTCCTAAACTTAAGGCCACACCACTAAAGACAGGAATGACACTGAGATATGAACTTGACCCACTCTTTCGCAACACTGTGCTTGAAGTATTAGCTGGAGCAATAAGGCAACAGAAGAAAATTTTAAAAAAGTCAAATCCATTCTTATTTGCACCCAGCATAATATTGTATAAGAAATTCCAAAAATCCTACCAGAAACCTTCTATAAATAAGTTCAGCAATGAAGAAAGAGGATAAAGAACCAACTTGTACAAATCAATTGCTTTTCTATACACCAACAACAAATATACAGAGAGAGTAATCATGGATACATTTTCATTCACAGAAGCCTCAAGGAAAATAAAGTATGTAAGGGCAATATGCTATAGGCCCAAAAACAAACATAAGATGATTAGAACAGGATTAGACACCCAGACAAAAGAATACTTGTATTTCCAGTCATTTAATATTTGACAAAGATGAGAAATACATGCTTGAGGAAATAATAAATCTTCATCAAATGTTGCTGGGAAAACTGGATGCCCACATGCATAAGATTGCAATCAGTACAAAAACCTATCTCAAAATGGTTCACAAACTTAAAGGTGAAACCTGAAAAATGAAAGTGGTAGAAGAAAACAGGAAAATGTAGATACAGGTACCAGGAAGGACTTCCTGAATAGAACTCCCTGTGTCCAAGGTTTAAAGCCAGCAATTGATAACTGGGAGTTCATAAGACTGAAAAGCTGATGCCCAGCTAAAGAAACAATTAACCAGGTTAAGATGGGGCCACAAAACTGTAATCTTTGCTAGCTATACATCTGACAGAGGATTAATAACTAGAATAAAGAAATAAAAATCAAGCTATCCAAAAGCAAATCCCAATCACAAAAGAATACACATGGAATGCAGTCACTGATAAGTGGGTATTAATTAGTCCAGAAGCTCTGAATACTCAAGACACAACATATCAAATAATTCCCAAGAAGAAGGAAAGGCTTGATGCAGCATTGTAGGGGAATACCAGGACAGAGAAGTGTGAGGGGGTGATTGGGGAAATAGGCAGAGGGAAGAGGGCTTACGGGACTTACAGGGAGGGGGGAACCGGGAAAGGGGAAATCATTTGGAATATAAACAAGGAATATAAATAAATAAATAAATAAATAAATAAATAAATAAATAAATAAATAAATAGATGTTAAAAATTAACTAATGATCTATATATACCAGTTCTTGGCATATGTACAAAGGACTCAGAAGTCCATTCCACAGACACTACTCAGCCATGTTCATTTTCTGCTCTAGCACAACAGTCCAGAAATGGAAACAGCCTAACTGTCCTTCAACTGATGAACAGACAATGAAAATATGGCGCATATTCAGTATGAAAAACTAGTGAAAGCAATGCTAATGTAATTAGTGATGTGGATCACAAATTTATAGTTTAAAACTTCCTCTAAATTTATAATAAAAATATTTCCTCAAGAGAATAACACAGTTTCATCATAATTTGCATAGTATTATACTGAAAACCTTAAAATTGACAGTTTATAATAAATACTTTGATTGCTTCATAGAATCCCTATACTACCACTTACAAGAATGAATGCAGGTTCATAATACAGAAAACTTAATTCACTGGATTTTACAATCAGTTACCTTTGCAATAATGACTTCTTTTTTCAGAATCTTCATAGCATAGTATTTTCCACTTGCCTTCTCTCGAACCAAAATAACCTTCCCAAACGTGCCTTTACCTAGTAGTTTCAAATAGTCAAAATCATTCATTGTCTGAAAAATATAAATTAGAAAACCATGATGAAATAAATAGTTGACACAATGTGTTACTTGCTTAAATATACTTGCACTGTATACTTGATACTGTTCCTACCAATTTCTAGATCAATTTCCAATGAGAAAAAAAACAAAAACAAAAACAAAAACAAAACCATACTTCCACTGTCTGTCTCTTCAGCAATCTGGGATACCAAAAATAATTTATGTAATTTCCAAAGTTTGTCAAAATTATTTTGAACCTAGAATTTCTCCATCAGTTATAGTATTACTTAAGTGACAGGAAATCTTTAAAAAGTAAAATATTCTCAAGTTCTCAGGTTTTCTTGCTTTAAGTAGTGCTACCTCAGAAAAAGTGGTATTCAAAAACACAGTTTTAAATATGACTAAAAAACATTTATTTTGAAAAAATAGAAGGAGTAAAAATAAACTAACCAAACCAAACAAAAAATTTTCAAAAAACAAAAAAACAAAACCAAACAAAAACGATAAACATTCAGGTAAATTGGTGAGGAAGATAAACACAAAGATAAAACTTATCAAGATGAACTAAGAAAAGTGACATCAGTATAGAACCTACAGGCACTATAGAGACCATGAGAGAACAAACAGCTCTATGGCAGTAAGGGTCACTGCGATGAAATGAGTAAATCCCCTAGATCTCAAACCAGAAGAGTGACCTGAGGAAGTAGCAAGAAAGCTGAACAGCCCAGTGTAAGAACTGAATTTATATTTCATTTTTACAATAAGGTAAAGTCCACAACATTTCAAGAAAAAAGGTACCAATTCTGTACAAGCTCTTCCGGAAAACTGAAATGGGAGAAATATTGTTCAACTCACACTATAAGGCCAGAATCACTCTGATAGTAAAACCAGAGAAAGATATTGCAATGAAACTACAGATAATTCCCCTTAATGTATATACTAACAAAATTTTAAATATTTCATAAATGAAAGCCTACATGAAATTTTAATATCCCTTGCCAATCATTTTGATAATTTATCCAAATGTCAAATTATAACATCTTAACATATATAGTTCAAAGGAAAAAGTAAATGTCAAAAAGACAGAAGTAATGTATACTTACTAATTCAACTAAAATTCAGGCATATAGTTGCCCATATGTAGAAAACAGTTACAAATATAGTCATTTAGAAAAATAATAGATAACTAGACATATTTAATTCCACTAATAGCTTTAAAAACTCAGATGTTAAGGACCAACTTATCGGACTCCAAAGATGGCTGTCTTATTCCCAGTAAGTAGTAGTCTCTCATGCCCACACCTTTCTCTCCATTTCTCGCTCCCCAACTCTTAATTTCTATCTGTCTGGCATTTTTAATAGATTTAAATTATGTATAAATACATAATTTCCCTCATTTCCTTTCTTCTTTCAAGTGCCTCGTCTCAACCTTCCCATTCTCTTTCAGATTGACAATTCTCAAATTGTCTTTGATTAAATAGTCTCTAGAACCAGCCTTTAGCCCTGACAATTAATGTTTTCTCTCTATTAAAAACTCTAAAGAGGCAACTTTCTTTGTGTGGAAGCTGTGGCTACCTTGTTGAAGGAAAGTATGTACTGAGACCCTGGTGAGACCCTGGCAAATAAATCACATGCACAGAGAAACTGTGCAGAACCACAAAAGAAGGTACCAAATGCAAAAGTAAACACCAAACCCTGAAGCATAACAAAGTTTTCTTTGGATTTTTCAAGGCCAGAACATGGGCAGCCGAAAATCATGTATCTGAAGATCTATGTAAGAACAGCAAAATAGTTTAGCCAGCAACAAAACCATAAGAAATAGCATGCTTCCATTGCATCTGGTACTTCTATAACAATAAATAGGTACAAGGCTCATGATCAGGCCACAAACTGATTCTGTTGTTCACCATGGCCTATGTTAGTACCCTCTTTATTTTTCACCTAAAAGCACTAAAAATGACACTTCACATACCCAAAATGTTCTAAATGCCGTTGTCACATATAAAGACTCTACTACTGGACCACTTTAAATTAAATCATTGGAATTATTATAGAGCAGCCATTGGTATAAACATACATTCTATAAACTCCTGTAATTTAAAACTATTTTCAATTACCACGTACATCTAAAATTATATACGAATATGTATATGTATATGTATATAAAATGGAAATTATATATGGTTAAGACCTCAAGTCACAAGTATATTAAAAATATTTCTATTAGATCAGCTTGCAGTGGAGACCTGTTCTCTCAAGTGCTTGTGAAGCTAATTCAGGAGTTTTCTGAGTTAAAGCCAATATGGGTTACATCATGGGTTCAAGGACACTTGAGGCAACTTAGTGAGAATATATATAAAATCTTGATGCGGAATAAATAAACAGAAATACTGCTCAGTAGTAGAAGATTTACAAGTGTGAGGTCCCAAATTTAATTCCAAATATTGAAAAATACATTCTATCCAGTTTTTATTTGTAAAATCAAATTTTAGTAAATAATTCTAAGACAATCTGTACGATGCTTAGTTAGTTTTATAGGACAAAGCAGGATACTAACATAACAATCAATACTGATTCTATATTTAGTATACATAAATACAAAATATGCTCCTCAGTTTAGGACTCACAACACTCAGACTTAGATACTATAATAATCCCCATTTTGGATGAATTTTAAATGGATAAGAGGAAACGTATTGCTTAAGGGCTTTACTTTCCTGTATGGGCTGATTTACCTTGGGCGTGGACTCTGCAGCCAGTCCCATAACATCCAAAGGAAGTTTCACTCCTAGGCCCTATAACACGCCCAGGATCATAGAATCCTAGGATCCCAGGATCCCAGGAGCTTGGTCACACCAAGATCTCAGGGTCCCAGAGGCAGCTTGACTCCCAGAAGCTCTGACACACCCAGGGTGTCAGTATCCCAGAATCACAGGACCACAAAGACAATTGGACTCTGAGGAGTTCTGATACAACCAGGATGACAGGAAGGACGGGCTTATACTGAGGGCGGGCAGCCTTCATTATATCTCTCATTACTGACCCTTTAAGTTGGGAATCTTTGCTCTCTTCTATACCTATTATCCTTAGGTTTGGTCTTCTGATTGTGTCCTGTATTTCCTGGATGTTTTAGGTTAGGAGCTTTTAGAGATAATAAGATGGCAGGTGGCAAGCTCAAGAACATAAGCAACAGAAACCAATGCATCATCAGAACCCAACTCTTCTGCCACAGCAAGTCCCCGATACACCATCACACTGGAAAAGCAAGATTCGGATCTAAAATCACTTCTCATGATGATGATAGAGAACTTTAAGAGGACATAAATAACTCCCTTAAAGAAATACAAGAGAGGATGCAAAAAATGTATATATACACAACGGTGTACTATTCAGCCATTAGAAACAATGAATTCATGAAATTCTTAGACAAATGGATAGAGCTGGAGAACATCATACTAAGTGAGGTAACCCAGTATCAAAAGATCAATCATGGTATACACTCACTAATAAGTGAATATTAGCCTAGAAAACTGGAATACGCAAAACATAATCCACACATCAAATGAGGTACAAGAAGAATGGAGGAGTGGCCCCTGGTTCTGGAAAGACTCAGTGTAGCATTATAGGGCAAAACCAGAACAGGGAAGTAGGAAGGGGTGGATGGGAAAACAGGGGGAGGGAAGGGGGCTTATGTGACTTTTGGGGAGTGGGGGGCCAGAAAAGGGGAAATCATTTGAAATGTAAATAAAAATAAAAATAAAAGTAATAATAATAATAAAAGAAATACAAGAGAATTGTACTTCTAGCACACAGCTAGAAGCCCTTAAAGAGGAAACACAAAATCCCTTAAAGAATTACTGGAAAACACAAACAGGCAAAGGAAATGAACGAAACTATCCAAGATCTAAAAATGAAAATAGAAATAATAAAGAAATCACAAAGGAAGACAACCCTGGAGTTAGAAAAGCTAGGAAAGAGTTCAGGAGTCATAGATGCAAGTATCACCAACAGAATAAAAGAGATAAAAGAGAGAATCTTAGGTGCAGAAGATAACATAGAAAACGTTGACCCAAGAGTCAAAGAAAATGCAAAAGGCAAAAAGCTCCTAACCCAAAACATCCAGGAAATCCAGGACTCAATGAGCAGACCATACCTAAGGATAATAGGTATAGAAGAGAGTGAAGATCCCCAACTTAAAGGGTCAGTAAATATCTTCAACAAAATTATAGAAGAAATATAGACTTCCTAACCTAAAGAAAGAGATACCCATGAACATACAATAAGCCAAAAAAAAAAAAAAAACAAAAAAAAAAAAAACAAAACAAAACTCCAAACAGACTGGACAAGAACAGAAAGTCCTCCTGTCACATAATCAAAGCACCAAATGCACTAAACGAAGAAAAAATATTAAAAGCAGTAAGAGGAAAAGGCCAAGTAACATATAAAGGCAGACCTATCAGAATTACACCAGACTTCTCACCAGAGACTCTGAAAGATAGAAGATCCTGGGTAGATGTCATACAGACCCTAAGAGAACACAAATGCCAGTCCAGCCTACTATACCCAGCAAAACTCTCAATCACCATAGACGGAAAAAACATAATTTTTCATGACAAAACCAAATTTACCCAGTATCTTTCCACAAATCCAGTCCTACAAAGGATATTAGTTGGAAAACACCAAGACAAGGAGGGAAACTACACTCTAGAAAAAGCAAGAAGGTAATCTTTCAACAAACCCAAAAGAAGATAGCCACACAAACATAATTCCACCTCTAAAAACAAAAATAACAGGAAGTAACAATCACTTTTCCTGACTATCTGTTAACATCGATGAACTCAATTCCCCAATAAAAAAAGACTAATACACTGGATATGTAAACAGGACCAGGCATTTTGCTGCATACAGGAAATGCACCTTAGTGACAAAGATAAACATTACCCCACAGTAAAAGGCTGGAAAACAATTTTCTAAGCAAATGGTCCCAAGAAACAAGCTGGAACAGTCATTCTAATAGCGAATAAAATTGACTTTGAACCAAAACTCATCAAAAAAGGTAAGGAAGGACATTTCATACTCATCAAAAGGAAAACCTACCAAGAACTCTCAATTCTAAACATCTTTGCTCCAAATACAAGGGCACCCAGATTTATAAAAGAAACTTTACTAAAGCTCAAAGCACACATTGCACCTCACACAATAATAGAGGGAGACTTCAACACCCCACTCTCATCAATGGACAGATCATGGAAACAGAAACTAAACAGAGACAAAGTAAAATTAACAGAATTTATGAACCAAATGGATCTAACAGAAATTTATAGAACATTTCACCCTAAATCAAAAGAATATACCTTTCTCAGCCCCTCATGGTATCTTTTCCAAAACTGACCATATAATTGGTCACAAACCAGGCCTCAACAGATACAAGAAGAACGGAATATTCCCATGCACCCTATCAGACCACCAGGGTCTAAGGCTGGTCTTAAATGCCAAGAAAAACAATGAAAAACACACATATACATGGAAGCTGAACAATGGTCTACTCAATGACAACTTGGTCAAAAAAGAAATAAAGAAATTAAAGACCTTTTAGAATTTATTGAAAATGAAGACACATCCTACCAAAACTTGTGGGACATAGTGAAAGCAGTAGTAAGAGGAAAACTCATAGCTCTGAGTACCTCCACAAGGAAACTGGAGAGAGCTTACACTAGCAGCTTGACAGCACAGTTGAAAGATCTAGAGCAAAAAAGAAGCAAATACACCCAAGAGGAGTAGACAGCAGGAAATAATCAAACCCAGGACTGAAATCAACCAAATAGAAACACAAAAGAATTATACAAAGAATCAACAAAACCAGGAGCTGGTTCTTTGAGAAAATCAGTAAGATAGATAAACACTTAGCCAGACTAACCAGAGTGCACAGAGACAGTATCCAAATTAACAAAATCAGAATGGAAAAGGGAGAAATAACAACAGAAAACTGAGGAAATGAAAAAAAAATTATCAGATCCTACTACAAAAGCTTATACTCGACAAAACTGGAAAATCTGGATGAAATGGATGATTTTCTAGACACATATCAGGTGCCAAAGTTAGAAGAGGATCAGACACACCATCTAAACAGTCCTATAACCTCTGAAGAAATGGAATGATCAAGGTACAATTCACAGACCACATGAAGCTCAAGAAGAAGGAAGACCAAAGTGTGGGTGCTTCTGTTCTTCTGAGAAGGGGAACAAAATACTCACAGGAGCAAATATAGAGATAGAGTGTAGAGACTGAAGGAAAGGCCACCCAGAGACTGTCCCACCTGGGGATTCATCCCAGAGATAGTCACCAAACCTCAGCACTATTGTGGATGCCAAGAAATGCTTGCTGAAAGGAACCTGATAAGGCTGTCTCCTGAGAGGCCCTGCCAGAGCCTTACAAACACAGAGGCGGATGTTCACAGCCAACCATTGGACTGAGCATGGGGTCCCCAATGGAGGAACTAGAGAAAGGACTGAAGCAGCTGAAGGGGTTTGCAACCTCATAAGAATAACAACAATATCAACCAACCAGAGCCTCCAGAGCTCCCAGGGACTAAACTATCAGCCAAAGAGTACACATGGCTCCAGCTGCATATGTAGCAAAGGACTGTCTTGTCAGGCATCAATGGGAGGAGAGGTCCTTGGTCCTATGAAGGCTGGATAGCACACTGGCCATTCTTACCCAAAATTTGGCTTGATTCCCACATAGTGCTCACAACTCTCTATAGCTCCAGGGAATCTGATAGCCCTCTTCTCACTTCCCTGGGCACTGCACACACTTGGTGCGATGATATACTTTTAAGCAAAATATCTGTATTTTGCATATAAAATAAAGTGCAGGAAAATTAAACTTAAAAAGAAAATTGTTCATAGGCATCAAGTACAAAATAATATGTTAAAGAAAAAACTTCACATAGTGAATTCTCAAAGTTGTAACTGTATTATTTCACTAAAAAACCACTGACAGCATGTGGAAGAACACACATCTCAAATTTTTTAACCCTGAAATATTCCTGTCCAAAGGAAAGACAGGGACAAAAAAATAAAATGGAACAGAGACTGAAGAAAAGAGATCATCCCACCTAGGGATCGATCCCATCTGCAGATCCCAAGCCCCCACAGTATTGCAGATGCCAAGAAGTGCTTGCTGACAGGAGCCTGGTATGGCTGTTCCGTGAGGTTCTACTAGCTCCTGACCAATACAGTTACAGATACTCGCAGCCAACCTTCAGACAGAGCCTGGGGACCCCAATGGAAAAAACAGGGGAAGGACTGAAGGAGCTGAAGGGAACTGCAACCCCATATACAATAACCACTAACTGGACTTCCCCAGCTCCCAGGGACTAAACAACCAGCCAGAGTACACAAGGAGGGAGCTGAGACTCCAGCTACATATGCATCAGAGGATGGCCTGGTCAGACATCAATGCGGGGAGGTCCTTGGTGCTGTAGAGGCTCGATGACCCAGTGTAGGGGAATGCTAGAGCAGTGAGGAGCAGTGAGTCTGGAGGGGGTGAGTGGGTAGAGGCGCACCCTCATAGAGGCAAGCAGGAGAGGAAAAGGGCATATGGGATGGGGATTTGAGAAGGGGTACCCGGAAAGGAGGTTATCATTTGAAATGTAAATAAATAAAATGGTTAATTAAAAGAGAAAAAATCTGAAGCCAACACTTTCCCTTGAAAGGCATCTGGTCACTACACTAGCACCAAGTGGTGGGGTTTGGTGGGTTAGGAGCTCTTACACACTCCTTAATTCAATATTCCAGCACTACAAAATTAATTAATTAAACAAAACTCACAAAACATCAGTGATAACACTTTGACCATTTGATCTTACCCCCTACCTGAATATAATTTACAAAATAAACAGCAAATATATATTCAACAAACACATGTAAATGACATTTTAATCTATTATCAATGATCAAGTTACAGATTGCATAGCTTCTGGCCATTCTTTCTTATATGTGAGAATTTTCAAATACTCAATCACTTAGACTAATTTTAAATACTATATATTACATAAAGAAGTTATTTTAAAACTTTATAGTAATGAAAATATTATTTATAATTCCTATAATATTATATATTAATCTAGAGCACCGAGAAAAAAAGGTTATGTTTTCCTTCTTCGTTGGCAAATGAGCAGCAATTAAAAGAAAAGGTACTATTTATATGGTATGCACTTACTAATAAGTGGATATTAACCTAGAAACCTGGAATACCCAAAACATAATCTACACATCAAATGAGGTACAAGAAGAAAGGAAGAGTGGCTCCTGGTTCTGGAAAGACTCAGTGTAGCAGTATTCAGCAAAACCAGAACGGGGAAGTGGGAAGGGGTGGGTGGGAGGACAGGGGGAGAGAAGGGGGCTTATGGGACTTTTGGGGAGTGGGGGGGGGCTAGGAAAGGGGAAATCATTTGAAATGTAAATAAAAAATATATCGAATAATTAAAAAAAAAAGAATCACCAAGGCTTGCAAAAAAAAAAAAAAAAAAAAAAGACTTCTCACCTGCCAGGTAGCTTTCATTAAGGTTGAAAGCACAGGCAGAAACCAGAGTCATTCTTCCTTTTTTAATTTTTTTTGTTTTGTAAGTCCTTTTATTTGCAAGTTTCATATTAATTACACCAACCAAGTGATCTTTGTAGTCATATACATATACATAAATTATTTTTCACAAAGGAGAAACAAGTAAAGAGGTACTGATTTTTTTTACACTGTCTCCCTTTAGGAAGCTTTGAAGTTTGAATGAAGTTTTTCTTGCTTGCTTGCTTGCTTTTTTTCTTTTTTTTTACTGGATATTTTCTTTACTTTCATTTCAAATGGTATCCCCTTTCCAGGCTTTCCCCTCTGGAGACCCCCCTTTCCCAGCTCCCTCCCCTGCTTCTATGAGGGTGTTCCCCCAAACGACCTACCCACTCCTGCCTCCCCACACTGGCATTCCCCTACACTGGAGCATCAAGCCATCCCAGGACCAAGGGCCTCTCCTCCCTCCCATTGATGCCCAACAAGGCCATCCATACTCTGCTAAATATTCAGCTGGAGCCATGGCTCCCAAGTGTGTACTCTTTGGTTGATGGTTTAATCCCTGGGAGCTTTGAGGGATCTGGTTCGTTAATATTGTTCTTCCTATGGAGCTGCAAACATTTCTAAGTTTCCAAACTGCTGTTACCAACAAGATAAAATGTTATCTATAAAGTACATCAATTACCACTCCTTTCTAAGTCCCATGAACATCACAGGCTAAAGTGCTGGTCAATTGCTCCATTGTAAGCAACAGGTACTGTAGGTTCATAAAGTTATACATGCAATATGAAAATTCACTCATGTCTCTCTCAAACGTGGCTTTCAGCATATAAAGAGTATACTTGGAGAATAAGTCATCATTGCTATCTACCTTTCTTTTATGATGGGTTGTAGACGCATCCATCTCTTCCTCTCCTATATTATCAATCTGTGAGGTTGGACTACAATTCATCCTCTCTTCTTCTTGCCTCTGCAGTCGGTCGGCTACAGCTTGGATAGCTTCTGTCCATTCTTCTCTAGAAAAATGAGTTCAATCTTATTAACAGAAGACAGTAAGTTATTTTAAACCTGTTATAAATTTTAAGATGAATGTAGTCTCCTGCCCTCTCTGCTAACATCCCTAGTGATAATGATCTACAAACCTAGGGTCAGGAGTGACTTATATGGGAATTGTATTATTTTATGCTCACTTAATATTGAATATAATATGTTTGTCTATACATACACATAAACACAGATACATAATATAATTGAAGTGGCTTTGTGGTAACAATACTCCTCACAAAACCATAGACTATCAATAAAAACCTTAAATGCCAGACATGGAAAAGCTCCATTTGAGCTAATAAGAGAGTCCAAGAGACACCCAAACAATATAGGCTACTGCTGTAGCCCTTTGCTGCCTTCCAGAAGAGGAAGGTAAAACCATATTGAAGACACCACACACTTAAGACACAGTATTTGGGGGAAATCAATCACAATCTGGCATTAAAGCTCACTCCCTGAGAACGAGCTCTCACAGAACTAGAAGGAGCTATGTGAGTTGCAAGCAAAAAGGTAAGCAATAGTCCTATCTAGCTGTAATGCCTGTGACCCACAATAACAACCAGAACGATGTATACTGAACAGTGAAATAGTAGCACTAATACCATAGGGGTAATCAATAGTCAACCCACTTGACATAAGGTTCATTCAACAGGAGTAAGTTTGTGCCTGGTATTGTAAATACAACAAACCACTTGTGGCTGGTGAGGTCATGAGCCTTACAAGACAAACTACTACTGCTACTTTCCTAAACCAGTATAACCTCTAATTGCATTCTAAACAATCATAGCCAAAATAACAGGTAAGTGTAGCTCTCACTTCTCCCTCACCAAAAGAGCTTCCATTTGCAGTAGATGGAAACTATTAATGAAAGCCACAATTAGTCAAAATTCAGTGTGTGCCCAACTCCAATTAATACATTTACGACACAACCCTTCTACATAGGCTCAGGGGAAATCATGAGAAAAGGAGGTGGATGACTATAGGAGCCAGAGGACCAGGACATTTACTGCTATATACTATCTTCTAAAGAAAAGTAGGCACACAAACCAGAGGTGAGTATGGAGGAGGGGGTAGATCTGAGAGGAGTTATGTATATTGATGTAAAGTGTAAAAGATTAAAATACATTTATTAAATTCTCATAAATATAATAAAACTATTATCTTAAAAATATTAATGACATCAGCAACTTACAGATTGGGAAAAAAACGTCACTAACCCCATATATGATAGAGGGCCTGATGATTTTTTGGATTTCCTCAGTTTCCGTTGTTATATCTCCCTTTCATTTCTAAGTTTGTTAATTTGGATACTTTCTCTGTGCCCTTTGGTCAGTCTGGCTAAGGGTTTATCTATCTTGTTGATTTTCTCAAAGAACCAGCTCCTGGTTTTGTTGATTTTTTGTATGGTTCTCTTTGTTTCTACTTGATTGATTTTGGCCCTGAGTTTGATGATTTCCTGCCTTCTACTCCTCCTGGGCGAAATAGCTTCTTTTTGTTCTAGGGCTTTCAGGTGTGTCATTAAGCTGGTAATGTATGCTCTCTCCATTTTCTTTGTTTTTGTTTTTTTTTGTTTGTTTTTGTTTTTTTGGATTTGGTTTATTCGAGACAGGGTTTCTCTGCAGAGCCCTGGCTGTCCTGGATCTCACTCTGTAGACCAGGCTGGCCTCGAACTCAGAAATCCGCCTGCCTCTGCCTCCCAGAGTGCTGGGATTATAGGCGTGCGCCACCACCGCCCGGTAAATATTCTTTTTTTTTTTTTTAAGACTTATTTACTATATGTAAGTACACTGTATCTGTCTTCAGACACCTCAGAAAAGGGTGTCAGATCTCATTACAGATGGTGGTGAGCCACCAGATGGTTGCTGGGATTTGAACTCAGGACCTTTGGAAGAGCAGTCAGTGCTCTTAACCGCTGAGCCATCTCTCCAGCCCTTCCATTTTCTTTTTGGAGGCACTCAGGGCTATGAGTTTTCCTCTTAGCACTGCTTTCATTGTGTCCCATAGATTTGGGTATGTTGTGTTTTCATTTTCATTGTGTTCTAAAAAGTCTTTAATTTCTTTCTTTATCAGGGCCAATATCCAAAATATATAAAGAACTCAAGAAGGTAACCACCAAAACAACCAAACAACCCAATCAAAATATGGGGTATAGAATTAAACCGAGAATTTACAACAGATGACTCTCGAACTGCTGAGAAACACCTAAAGAAATGTTCAAAGTCCTTAATGATCAGAGAGAAGTGCAAATCAAAACAAACTTGAAATTCCACTTTACACCAATCAGAATGGCTAAGATCAAAACCTCAGGTGACAACACATTGGTGAGGAAGTGAAGAAAGAAGTATATTCCTGTCTGAAAGAACTGCAGGGATGGAAATGGAGACGAACCTAAGGTAAAAAAGGTCTAGCAACAGGTCCAAAGTGGGATCCAGCTCAAGGGGAGGCTCCATGGCCTGACACCATGACTGAGGCTATGGAGCGCTCACAAAAAGGGGCCTATCACAACTGCACTCAGGAAGAGTGCAGCCTAACAAGCAGCCTAAAGAGTCAGACGCAGATATTTGCACCCAACCAATGGAGAGAAGCTACTGATACCTGTGGTTGAATTAGGGAAAAGCTGGCAGAAGCTGAGGGGGAGGGTGACCCTGTAGGAGGACTAGAAGTTTCAGTTAACCCACCCACCAAAGATCTCTCACACTGGACCACCAACCAGGCAGCATACACGAGCTGATATGAGGCCCCAACACATATCCAGCACAGGACTTCCAGGTCTTGGTTCAGTCAGAGAAGATGCTCCTAACCCTCAAGAGTCTGGAGGCCCCAGGGAGTGGAAAGGTATGGTGGGGTGGGGCTTGGGAGGTCACAGGGACATCCTCGTGGAGACAGGGCAGGGAGGAGGTATAGGATGTTAAAAAGTTGGAGGGTAGACCAGGAGGGGAATGAAATCTGGAGTGTAAAATAAGCAAATAAATGAATAGATTAAATAAATAAAAGATTAAATTATACATATTAATTTTTTTAAAAAAGAAAAAATTGGAAAATAAAATTTCAGTTAAAAGCTATTGAAACTACAATTAAATTTTATTTGTACACATCCTACCTATGGATAAAATTATTTCCCTAAAATTTGATGCCTGCTTTTTAAAGGAGGTATTTTTAACAAGTTTACCTACCGAGCCATTTCAATGATGCCTCAAACTAAAAATAATTTTAATTTTTCTTTTATTTTTGGGACATATTCTTTTTTGTGGCACTTACTTGGCTTCAGCATTTTGAGTATATGATTCCATTATCCCAAATTATTATTTTATTCAATATGTTTTCCCATATCAATTTTTTCTATTGTAATGTTACCTTTTGCTCTGTTGCTCCCATGAAGAAAAACTTTTTTTTCTCATTCACTTTTGATATTTAACAATCTTACTAGCATAGAAATTGTTTTTTGTACTTTACCCACTTGCAAATTATACAACTTCTGATATTGGGTTTTATATCTTTAGACAATTTAGAAAAATTTCAGGAACCATTAATTTAATTTTTTCCCTCATTCTCTCAAATCCCTTGAGAGTGCATTGGCATATATATAAAGCCTCATTGTCTAATCTTTGTGCTACATTCTATCAGATCCATTTTTATTATCCATGCAGTCTCTGAATACTTCATGCTGGATAATCCCAACTCATTGGTCCTGGAGGCCACTAATTTTCACTAATGAGAGGCCTAACTTACAATTAAAACCATTACTAGCAATTGTAATTACAAAAGTTTTACCTATTTTTTATTCTATGGTTTTTATAATTTCTTTCTATAGAGAATTCCCTGGCCATAAATACATTGAGCATACATGCTTAGCTGTAAAATAATTCTATTATCTGGAGCCCCTATGTATCTAATACCATAGCATTTATTTGTCTTTGTAGTCTTAACCACATTGTCTTAAATCTCTGTACAAATGTTTTATATGATTTTTGGACATTATGTATATATTATATATATAATTGTCTAGTGTTATATATAATAATATATATTATATCCTTGCAGGATAGCTTTCACAGTACTAACTGGTACAGAGCAGGCTACTGGGGAAGAAAAGCCATCAACAGTCTTCTACAGTGTGAACTCTGTAGCTACAATATCAGACTAGAAAGATATTCCCATGGGTGCAATAGTGACAGAACTGTCAAGAGAGTAACCAACTACTGTCTGACTTAGGACCACTCCACAGGTGAAAACTCATGTCTGGTACTGTAAACATGGCCAAGGATCTATGGCCAGGTGGTTTATGAGCTCTAAGAGAGAAAGTACAATTAACATTTTGCTAAAGAGATATACTAAACACATCTTTATACTTTTTTTTGTAAATATATTTTTTTTATTTTCTATATTCTTTGTTTACATTCCAAATGCTTTCCCCTTTCTCAGTTCCCCCTCCTTATATGTCCCATAAGTCCTTTTCTCTCCATCCATTCTCCAATCATTCCCCCTCCCTTTTCTCTGTCCTGGTACTCCCCTAAAATGCTGGATCAAGCCTTTCCAGGATCAGGGCCCTCTTCTTCCTTCTTCATGGGAATCGTTTGATATGCTAATTGTGTCTTCAGTATTCAGAGCTTCTGGGCTAATTAATATCCACTTATCAATGATTGCATTCCATGTGTATTCTTTTGTGATTGGGTTACCTTGCTTAGGATGATATTTTCCAGTTCCAACCATTTGCCTAAAAAAATTCATGAATTCATTGTTTTTAATTGCTGAGTAGTATTCCAATGTGTAAATATACCACAGTTTCTAAATCCATTCCTCAACTGAGGGACATCTGGGTTCTTTCCAGCTTCTGGCTATTACAAACAGGGCTGCTATGAACATAGTGGAGCATGCTTCCTTATTGCATGCCAGGGAATACTCTGGGTATATGCCCAGGAGAGGTACAGCAGGGTACTCCGGAAGTGTCATGTCCGGTTTTCTGAGGAACCGCCAGACTGATTTCCATAGTGGTTGTACCATTTTACAATCCTACCAGCAGTGGAGGAGTGTTCCTTTTTCTCCACATCCTTGCCAATACCTGCTGTCTCCTGAGATTTTAACCTTAGCCATTCTGACTGGTGTGAGGTGATACTCTTCAAACTGTTCCACAAAATAGAAATAGAAGGATCACTACCCAACTTGTTCTATAAAGCCACAATTATGCTGATACCAAAATCACACAAAGACCCAACAAAGAAAGAGAACTTCAGGCCAATTTCCCTTATGAATATCGATGCAAAAATACTAAATAAAATTCTTGCCAACCGAATCCAAGAACACATCAAAACGATATCCACCATGATCAAGTGGGCTTCATCCCTGGGATGCAGGGATGGTTCAATATAAGGAAATTCATCAATGCAATCCACTACATAAACAAACTCAAAGAAAAAAGCCATATGATCATTTCATTAGACGCTGAAAAAGAATTTGACAAAATTCAGCATCCTTTCATGCTAAAAGTCGTGGAAAGAACGGGAATTCAAGGCCCATACATAAACATAGTTAAAACAACATACAGCAAACCGGTAGCCAACATCAAACTAAATGGAGAGAAAATTGAAGCAATCCCACTAAAATCTGGGACTAGACAAGGCTGCCCTTTCTCTCCATATCTTTTCAATATAGTACTTAAAGTTCTAGCTAGAGCAATTAGACAACATAAGGAGGTCAAAGGGATACAAATTGGAAAGGAAGAAGTCAAATTATCACTATTTGCAGATGATATGATAGTATACTTAAGTGACCCAAAAAACTCGACCAGAGAACTCCTACAGCTGATAAACAACTTCAGCAAAGTGGCAGGTTATAAAATCAACTCAAGCAAATCAGTTGCCTTCCTATACTCAAAGGATAAGCAGGCTGAGAAAGAAGTTAAGGAAATGACACCCTTCACAATAGCCACAAACAATATAAAGTATCTTGGTGTGATTCTAACCAAACAAGTGAAAGATCTATACGACAAGAACTTCAGGTCTCTGAAGAAGGACATCGAAGAAGACCTCAGAAAATGGAAAAATCTTCCATGCTCGTGGATTGGCAGGATTAATATAGTTAAAATGCCCATCTTGCCAAAAGCAATATTACAGATTCAACGCAATCCCCATCAAAATCCAAACTTAGTTCTTCACAGAGTTAGAAAAAGCAATGCTCAAATTCATCTGGAATAACAAAAAACCCAGGATAGCTAAAACTATTCTCAACAGTAAAAGAACTTCTGGGGGAATCAGCATCCCGGACCTCAAGCAATACTACAGAACAATAGTGTTAAAAACTGCATGGTATTTGTACAGTGACAGGCAGGCAGATCAAAGGAATAGAATTGAAGACCCAGAAATGAACCCACACACCTATGGTCACTTGATCTTTGACAAAGGAGTTAAAACAATCCAGTGGAAAAAAGATAGCCTTTTCAACAAATGGTACTGGTTCAACTGGAGGTCAGCATGCAGAAGAATGTGAACCGATCCATTCTTATCTCCTTGTGGTAAGCTCAACTCCAAGTGGATCAAGGACCGCCACATAAAACCAGACACACTGAAACTAATAGAAATGAAACTTGGGGGAAACCCTTGAGGACATGGGCACAGGGGGAAAGTTCCTGAACAGAACACCAATAGCTTATGCTCTTAAGATCAAGAATTGACAAATGGGATCTCATAAAATTATAAAGTTTCTATAAGGCAAAGGCCACTGTCTAAAGGACAAAACGGCAACCAACAAATTAGGAAAAGATCTTCACTAACTCTACATCCCATAGAGGGCTAATATCCAATATACACAAAGAACTCAAGAAGTTAGACCCTAGGGAACCAAATAACCCTATTAAAAATGGGGTACAGATCTAAACAAAGATTTTTCACCTGAAGAAATTCAGATGGCTGAGAAGCACCTTAATAAATGCTCAACATCATTAGTCATTAGGGAAATGCAAATCTTTATACTTTATAACATAGCCTTAATAAGGGAAGCTTCTTTTATATAGTGAGTTGAAGTTAACACACAGATCCATCCTTGGACAAAATATAGAGAGAATATGGAGTGTTTACCCATTTACTCCTGAATGGGACATTTAAATCACACCCTTCCCCACAATGCTCACAACACTAAGGAAGATGGAACAGAAAGATCCTAACATGTGAAAGATCGGTATGACAAGAACTTCAAGACTCTGAAGAAGGAAATGGAAGAAGACCTCAAAAAATGGGAAAACCTCCCATGCTCATGGATCGGTAGAATCAATATAGTTAAAATGGCCATTTTGCCAAAAGCAATATACAGATTCAATGCAATACCCATCAAAATCCCAACTCAATTCTTCACAGAGTTAGAAAGAGCAATTATCAAATTCATCTGGAACAACAAAAAACCCAGGATAGCTAAAACTATTCTCAGCAACAAAAGAAAATCTGGGGGAATCAGTATCCCTGACCTCAAGCAATACTACAGAGCAATAGTGTTAAAAACTGCATGGTATTGGTACAGTGACAGGCAGGAGGATCAATGGAACAGGATTGAAGATCCAGAAATGAACCCACACACCTATCTATGGCCACTTGATCCTCGACAAAGAGGCTGAAAACATCCAATGGAAAAAAGATAGCCTTTTCAACAAATGGTGCTGGTTCAACTGGAGGTCAGCATGCAGAAGAATGCGAATTGATCCATCCTTGTCTCCTTGTACTAAGCTCAAATCCAAATGGATCAAGGACCTCCACATAAAGCCAGACACTCTGAAGCTAACAGAAAAGAAACTGGGGAAGACCCTTGAGGACATCAGTACAGGGAGAAAGTTTCTGAACAGAACACCAATAGCGTATGCTCTAAGATCAAGAATTGACAAATGGGACCTCATAAAATTACAAAGTTTCTGTAAGGCAAAGGACACCATCAAGAGGACAAATCGGCAACCAACAAATTGGGAAAAGATCTTCACCAATCCTACATCAGATAGAGGGCTAATATCCAATATATATAAAGAACTCAAGAAGTTAGACTCCAGAAAACCAAACAACCCTATTAAAAAATGGGGTACAGAGTTAAACAAAGAATTCTCACCTGAAGAACTTCGGATGGCGGAGAAGCATCTTAAAAAATGCTCAACTTCATTAGTCATTAGGGAAATGCAAATCAAAACAACCCTAAGATTTCATCTTACACCAGTCAGAATGGCTAAGATTAAAAATTCAGGAGACAGCAGGTGTTGGCAAGGATGTGGAGAAAGAGGAACACTCCTCCACTGCTGGTGGGGTTGCAAATTGGTACAACCACTCTGGAAAGCAGTCTGGCGGTTCCTCCGAAAACTGGGCACCTCACTTCCAGAAGATCCTGCTATACCACTCCTAGGCATATACCCAGAGGATTCCCCACCATGTAATAAGGATACATGCTCTACTATGTTCATAGCAGCCCTATTTATAATTGCCAGATGCTGGAAAGAACCCAGGTATCCCTCAACAGAAGAGTGGATGCAAAAAATGTGGTATATCTACACAATGGAGTACTATTCAGCCATTAGAAACAATGAATTCATGAAATTCTTAGGCAAATGGATGGAGCTAGAGAACATCATACTAAGTGAGGTAACCCAGACTCAAAAGGTGAATCATGGTATGCACTCACTAATAAGTGGTTATTAACCTAGAAAACTGGAATACCCAAAACATAATCCACACATCAAATGAGGTACAAGAAGAAAGGAGGAGTGGCCCCTGGTTCTGGAAAGACTCAGTGAAGCAGTATTCGGCAAAACCAGAATGGGGAAGTGGGAAGGGGTGGGTGGGAGGGCAGGGGAAGAGAAGGGGGCTTACGGGACTTTCGGGGAGTGGGGGGGCTAGAAAAGGGTAAATCATTTGAAATGTAAATAAATTATATCGAATAAAAAAATTTAAAAAAAAAAGTGTCACAGGTATGGAAGGATGGGGAGAAAGAGCAGTGTCTGCTAGACCTGACAGGGCTGCTGCCCTCATGAGTTCACAGCAGTTATGGCTGCTTCTGTAAGATAAAGCCAGTCAACACTGCAGCATGGACTGGAAGGAGATCATGAGGCCACAGTCCCAGCTCAGAAGCCTGGGCAATTGAAGGCTGCTGGGGAAAGAGAATACATTTTTTCCAGGAAAATGGACACTGACAGGTTGCTCTCGCTACTATAGATATTCCTACATACCCATGCACATTTTGATGGTACTAATTGGATTCAATGAATGACATTATTTTTTAAATGAAGAAAATATGAAGCTAGGAAGGGTGGAGGGTGATTCAAAGTGGTGTGGGGAGTGGGATGGTTATAGTCAAAATACATCATATTCATTTATGAAATGATCAAAGAGTACACAAATATATATACACATTCTAAAGTTATGGTAACTTAAACTATATTGAATCTGAATAAAGACACAGAGTGAGAGACACAGATACAGAAGAAATAATAAAACCTAGCATACATGGCCATCTCTTCAGGATACAACTACATAAAGCCAAAGGGGACTTTCTACAACACATGGTTTTGGAAAAAATGGGTGTCAATATGTTAAAAAAATGAAATGTGATTCTTATTTTAAACCACACATACATACTTCAAAATATAGACCTAAAGCTACAAAGCTACAAGAAAACAAAGGTGAAATCTTCATGACACCTGTCTCACCAGTGATCTTTGACTATAACACTGAAAACACAAGCCACAAAATGAACACCAATTTTAAAAACTACTTTGAAGGTAAGAAAACAGGAGAATGAAAATGAAACCAGAAATAGGCTGTGCTGGCCTGGAACTCATGACACCCCTGACTCTGCCACCTTCATCAAATCCTAGCACAACCACATACACCACCACAAACGGCAGAGGACAACCTTGCTGGACATCAGAGGAAGGAGAGGCCCTTGGTCCTGAGAAGGCTCCGTGCCCCGGTGTAGTGGAATGCCAGGGCAGGGAAGCAGGAATGAGGGGCTGGTGAGCAGGGCGAGGGGAATGGGGGATAGGGGATAGGGTTTCCCCTGGAAAGGGGATAACATTTCAAATGTAAATAAAGAAAATATTTATAAAAGAGATGAAAAAAAAGAAAGTAACCGATACCCCCAAGCCAAGCAAGTATATACTATGGCCTCTAAAAATAATGTGCAATCGTTTAAAACAAAACAAAAAAATTAAACAAAAAACCAAAAACAAAACACATGGTATATACTGTGCGGAGTATTTTTTGTCCCAAAAAGTCGCAAATTTTCCCAGAAAGTCAAGATTTGATGACTCATTCAAATGAATATGAATGTTATTTTTGTTTCTTTGCCATCTCTGTAGGCTTCTAGACATCCCCAGGTTCATTAAAAGATAAAAATAAGAAATTTTAAAAAGAAAAAAAAAGAAATAGGCCAAAGGGTCTGAAAAAATATTTGACATATATGAAAATATTTGACATATATGTAAAATATAATTTTGGTTTTTTAAAAGAAATTCTCTACGTTTGAAGCTAGACTGATCTACACAAGTAATTCTAGGCTAGCTAGAATTACATCTTGACAAAAATGAAACTTTGTATCTCTCTGCACCCTTCCCCCACAAAGGAAATAAAAGAAGTCAGTTCCTATTTTTTGATAAGGAAACACTTAACTCAAAAACCAAAAAAAAAAAAAAAAACAAACAAAAAACAAATAAATAAGTAATCTAATTAAAAATGAACAAAAGATTATTCTCAGCATTTCTATACTCAGGCAAATGCACGTCATGGACCACAGCAAGGCAACATAACACTCCTCGCTACTAAAGATATTAGAAAATAGATGATGGCAGGTGTTAGTGGTGCTACTAGTAGCAGGTGCTGTCAAAAGAAGTATGGCAGATCTTTCAAAAAATTTTCAAACTACCCTATGATCCAGCCATCCATACCATTTCTGGGTATTTACCCAAGAGAATTAGCCATTCAAAAAGGCATTTGCTTGACCATAACCACTGTAGTACTATTCACACAGTCTGGAGGTGGAACTAACATAAGTATTTATCAACTGATGAATTAATAAAGAACATATAACATGTACAAGAACATATAACATGTACACATAGTAGAATATTATTCACTCTTAAAAAAGGAAAAAATTCTGTCATTTAAGACGTGGAAGGAACTAGAGAACTTTATGTTAAGAAAGCCAGGCACAGAAAGAACCATAGTATCTCATGCATGTGAGCAATCTCAAAGTGTTGATCTCCCATGTTTGAAGAGAAAAGTGAGGACCAAAGGCTACAGAGCCTGTAAGAGGGGGAGAACCGGATGGTTAAAGACAGATTAGTGAGTATGAGTACAGTAGAAGGGCAGAACCGGATGATTAAAGACGGATTAGTGAATATGAGCACAGTAGGGGGGCAGAACCGGATGATTAAAGACGGATTAGTGAATATGAGCACAGTAGAGGGGCAGAACCGGATGGTTAAAGACGGATTAGTGAGTATGAGCACAGTTCGATGGGAGCAAAAAATTATGCTGTGCTACTACTGTAGACCATAGATAGCAGCATACTATGCTTTCTTAATGACCTTAAATAAATGTTTGAGGAGACAGATATAGATATATGACAAGGAATCCACTAATATGTGCATTTTATATTTTCAACCATAAGTTAACATAAACTTAATTTTAAAAACAAATGCAGTAAAATATCTTAAAACATTTTTATTAAAAAAAGTAATATGGGAAACTGCTTCAAGTTAAAAATTTAATAAACCTGGGTTCTAGTTAAAACCAGTATTACTATTAAGGACAACAGAAAATATAAAGCCAAAAATTAAAATGAAAATCTAAAAGCCTACACACACACACACACACACACACACACTCATGTGCACACACAGGAATGCACACACACATGCATGCACACACACACACATGAACACAGGCATACACATGAACAAGCGTATACAAGTGCATACCCATATATTCATAATTTAATGACTGTGAAGAAAAAATGAGTCAGTAAGATCTGAAACATAAACTCACCACTTTTTAAAAAATATCCCAATCTTAAATTATCCATTGAAATAAAGTTGCACACACAAGAAGAATCCATCTAGTTTACAACACAAAAAAACCTTCAGAGTGGGGCTGGAACATTGCAGAGATTTGAACTCTGAGACACCTCTAAGTCCTTGCTGACACTATATGGGAGCACTCTATGAAGTCTGCAGACAGCAGGTGCTTCATGACTATAGAAACACATACTCAATTTCCATTTTCTTAAAAATAAATGAGAGAAAACTGATTCTTCCAATGAGTAGACAGATAGTGAAGGAAAGCCAAAGGACTTTAGAGGCTCAAGAGCTGACATAGCTGTTGTCTACCTCACATATCATATTCATCTCAGTCCTCAGGAAGTCAAGGCAGATACACTGACACAAGAGCAACATAGTAAGTTTCAGGCCAACCTGGACTGCAGAGCAAGAAACTGTCTAAGCCCTTCCAACCCAAATTAAAAAAGATACGGCTTATATTCAAATTTGGGAGCAAAAATGGGCAAACTCAATCAAGCTTCAGTAAATGTTAAAAATCCATTCATAATAACATTTTTCAAAGAAATCCAACGACAGGGAGCACTGCATTAATCTATCATCTAGTAAATGCATTGTCATCACATCCTGGACTGTGAGCTCAAGATTTTAATAGAAGAAAAAATGAAACAAAACAAGATATGATCCTTATGTCAAGAAGTTTACAAAAAGCAAACAAAAATAATAGAAATGATATACTTGTTTTAAAAACTGGGCAGGGGCTAGAGGGACAGCTCAGTAGTTAAGAGCACTGGCTGCTCTTCCAAAGAACCCAGGTTTGATTCCTAGTGCTCATAGGGCAGCTAACAACCGTCTGTCTGTAACTCGAATTCTTCAGGTGGTACATGGATATACATGCTGGCAAAACACACATACACAAAAGGGAAAAGGAAAAGGAATAAAGCTATGTTAATATGTAGCCTGAGGACCTACCTAGCCTACCAAAATCAGGGTAGGTCTTGGGGGAAAATTGCTGCTTGACACCAAAACCCCAGAGACACACGAGCTATTATGACCACAGCTCTGTGTTGAGGTCTATGTTGTGAGTGTGCTGAAAGCCCAAGGTATATGAATGGAAGTTAGGCATGAGGATGGTATACACACAAGCCTACATACACTTCAATACTGTAAGGATAGAAAATTAGGTATCATTACTGCCACACTGGTATTTTTCTTTTATATTCCTAAAATACATCACAATTTATTGACTGAAAGTATTATAAAAGTAATATTTCAGGATAAAAAAATTAGGGCTAGGTATGCAGCTCAGTGATAGAGCTTGTAAAACCTAGCTTGTAAAAGCCCTACAGAGTATTTAAAAAAAAGCAAAAACAAAAAAAGTTTTCTCTTTGGTCATTTTATTGGGATTTTAAAAGATTATTTTGTTTTCATTAAAGTCTTAGAGAAGCATGATAGAATAAGCTATTCATTTAGAAAAGAAGGCTATTAATATTCTACTTTAAAAAGTTGTTGATTATGATAACATCTATAGGAAAATAACCTTCTGATCGAATTTGCAAGACCCAACTCATTACAAGGCCATCAGGTTAAAGGATATTAAGACAGAAATAAACAGTGGCAACATAGGTACTGAAAGAGTCAATCAAAAGATGAGAAATATAGCCCATGGACATCTCAGAGCTGATCAGTCTCAATGCTGTTGCTCATCAGTCACAGGACATTGATTAGTTACACTAATCAATCCTATTATTTACTAATATTCAAACCTTTAGACAAACATCTCAGAATACTTCCCATTTTGCCATCTGAATCTAACATGCATACAGGCAGTTATACTTGAAACCTTTTACTACCACAGTTCATCTTGAATTTCAAACATAAGCACAATAATAGTTTTTATATAAAATGTGTTCAATTTAAAAAAAATATTTGTGTACCGTTTTCTCAGAAGAACTTTATTATAAAGTAGTCCAAGGGTGATTTATCATTTTCCAGCCCTATTTAAACATGCAAGACAACAGAAACAGAACAATAAAGTGTAACACAATGCAAATATATTTGTATCTAATTAAAAATAATGAATCCAGTTACAAATACATCTTTACAATATTTTTTTAACTTAAGAATGAACAAGTAAGTCTCTTACCTTTCCTCTGGTGTATCTACATGAAATGTTCTCTCTATTACAGTGGTCCACTGAAGACATCTGATAATAAATGTATTTGGCTTTGGTCGCTCTGTTTTCATTAACTGACATTCTATAAATAAAATTAAGTATCTCTTTAAATATGCATGTACTTAAACCATTAAAAAATAGCTGACAAATACACAGTGTTATTCTAAACAAAATACACAGCTACTTAAGAGATTTCCACAAATATCTGTTCAAGGTTATTCACAATCTGACCTTAGTATTTCTTTGGAGCCCATCTTCAGTCTGACTGGTTCCACCTGCTAAACCAGACACTTCAATTTTTTTCCCAAACAAGTCTTGTTCTTTCCTGTATCTTTAATTTTTGCTTCTCTAGCTTCTACTATCTGAAACACATATTTATTTTTTAAGCCTTTCCATTTTAAAGCACCAATTGTCATAGCAATACCAATCCTTTAAAGTCTAGATCATAATCATTCCATGAATGTTTTGTTTACTTTTGGGCACAAACTTGTCATTTCCATGTATATAATTTCATTTATTCATTCATTTATTACCCTTGTTTTTCACTTGACATTGTATTATACTATCAAACCTCTTAAAAGGGTAGCTTTTATCACTGTGAAGTCTTTCTCAAGCAATAAACTGTCTCTAATTCTTAATGTAAACAGTCACTAAAATCAGTCAGCCAGGAACTAATTAGATTCTGTTAGGAAGACGTCAAAGCATAGTCTAATTTTGATATATGAATTAGCGTCCCATGTCTTTCACAAGGGAAAGGAAAGAGAAGCCACTTGTAAATGGTAATAAGTCAAGTAAGACATGGGGTGTCCTGCCCTTAGTAAGAGGCTATAACCCTCACACGCTAAAATTAAACTATGGGCTTGATAAGACAGTGAGTGATTCCTTCAGGTGATAGATCAGAGGTAGAGAGAAGTGCCGTTGTGTTGCTCTGTATGACTGGAAGGGCAGTGACAAAGAACCACGATGAAAGGGAAGGCCACCGGAGACAACCATGGCATGCTTCTTTTGACATGCACTTCTTGTCATCCATAGTAGTGCCGGGGTTTGGTGACTGTTTATAGGATGAGTTCCCAGGTAGAGTGGTCTCTGGGTGGCCTTTACTTCAGTCTCTGCTCCACACTTTGTCTCCTTCATTGCTCCTGTGAGCATTCTGTTCCCTTTCTCAGAGGAGCCAAAGCACCCTCACTTAAGACAAAAGTCTTTAAGTTCAACAATCCCTCCCAATATATGTACCTGGCTCACACACAGAGAGAAGCTCCAGCCAATACTTCACCTTTTCTTTTAATCTTTGTATTCTACCTTTCCTTTTTACTAAACTTTTAATAATGTTTTAGTGTATTTTATATCATGCTATCTGTTATTCCTTTTTCAATGTTAATCTATTTTTCTGTATTCACTGGTGGTCACTCTTCCTTCTTCTTATCTTTTCTCTGGCTTAGAATTCTTCCATTTCCCATTTAATACTATTTTAATTTTAATGCATTAGATTAACAAACACATTGCTAAATTTTTCTTTATTTTTAATCCTTCATATAAATAATCTTGGTTATTACTCTTTTCTTCTTTTTTCCACTTTAATCTCTCATTTCTACCCCTTCATGACCTTTTCAAACCCCTGTGAATTTATTTAACCTTGCTTTTCCTGTTTCTGTCCATCCTGTTCCTGACTGTTAGCTTCAATGAGCATAGTTCCCATCTGTTCACTTCTTAGAATGCTTGGTCCTCAGTTGGGAAGACTTAGAAGGTATGGCCTTGTTGGAAGAGGTGCCACTAGAGCTGGGCTTTTGGTTTCAAAAGCTTGCATCATTTCCAGTATCTGCCTCTTTTGGAGGGGGGAGCCTCTCTGTCACATGAATACGGAACACAGAGAGTAAGACCACATCAATCATAAGAGCATGGAAAAGAGCAAATTTCACAACAGAAAAGAATTCATCATCATGTTCAGTGCAGTAAACCAACACATCCCAATACTAACAGGGGAGAGAAAGGGTCAAAGAACAACAGTTGGATTAGCCAGAAAAAGAGCTGACAAAATTCTGACAATGAATAAACATCTCTTAATATCAATTTAAACTATTGCCCTAAGTCTGAGTCAAAGGGTGAAAAGCAATCTACCAAGCCAACAGCGACCAGACCCAAGCTGGCACAGCTGTTCTGATGGCTGGATGATGTGTACTTTATGTAAAAATAGTCAACAGAGAGAAACAGAAAGCCACTACATATTAAATAAGGATAATTCATCAAGAAAAGAAAATAAATATAAATGTATCAAATGTTAGGACTCCTAATTTCATGAAAAACTGACCGACATACTAATAATGCATGATCTCCACGTCCTATTCTAACCTGTAGACAAGTCCTCCTAACTAAAACCAATCTAAGCTAACCTAAAGAAGCACTCCCAGAACTTAAACAATCTTATACCACAAAATACTGACTTTTCAGATGAATTTTGTGTATGACACTTGCATAAGACTGTGCCGCTGTCATCTGGGCAGCACAGAGATGGTTACCGGGCGTCCTCCTTAGCACTGCCCAACTTACTCTTCCCGGACAGGGAGCATCCACTCTCAAATCTGTTAAACTGGCTCTTACATTAAGCAGTTACACTAGTTAAGCTCTCCAGAGTAATCAACTACAAGGTAAATTTCAAACACTCTGTTTACTGTACAACATTCTAAACCACAGATGACAAAGTCTGTTTGAAATACTAATTTTTCTGCAAACTTGAAAGTCAGTTAACATGTATACGTATATATTTCCTAAAGGAATGATAAGAAATCATCTGTTCAGGTTTTATTAAAAAGTTTAAAATTCTATTTCAACCTTTTTAATCTTTAAATACTACTTTTATCCTTTTAAAAATATTCTACTAAGGCTTAGTATAGTGGCACATATCTTTGACTCTATTACTCAAGAACCAGTGGCAGTAGGGTTTCTATGAGTTTGAAGCTAGCTTGATCTACATAAGGAGTTACAGGATGCCTAATGCTCTATAATGAGACCATCTCCCTCCACTAAATAAATGAAGAAATGATGTCTATTACAACTCCATCTTAAAGGTATTCATGTAGTATGCTGAAGATAGGCAAAGTCTGTGGCCAATAGACGGCAATTCCAGCACAAGCATTAAATGACCATTATGTGCCAAATGCTGCACTCTGGTTTCTAAATGTTTCTACCTTAAAGAAAAAAACAGTGTAATTATCCTCCATTTTGTAAATGAGCAAATCTAGAAGGCTCAAACTAGCTAAATAGTTTGTTCAAAATGTACAGCTTGCAAGAAGCTGTTTGAAGACATACGTCAAGAGTTTCAGAATCCAAATCCCAAGCTCTTCTGAAAAAAAAAAAAAAAGAAGTGCTAGAAAAATTGTCTATGAAAACTGAGTAATCTATGAAAACAAGGAGACTAGACCTAGTCCACTTTGTTGCCCTCCTACTCCTTCTCTGAGCTTAGTTTCTCTATGATACCTTTTCATTACAAAGAAAAGAACTTTCACCTGCTAAACTTAACTGCGGGAAAGAAGAGGTTGGGCATCTTTGCTCCTGGCTCTAACACTGCACAGGGAAGAATAGAGAAGAAACATTCCTTGCAGAATCCTGGTCGATGGTACTGTTTCTCAGGTCAGGTCCAGCCCAGGAAAAAGACATCAACCTCTTTGGCTTCTTCTCATGGCTGGGACTTATGCGCTACATTAACAATTACGTTACATGATAAACATGTTTACTTACTAATGATGAATACCTGACTCCCAAACAGCCTACAGCCGGTACCACATTTCTAGTTACTGTTCCTGAGTCAAAAACATATTACACAAAAGCAACATATATTTTTCCATGCAAAGAAATAGAAAATAAAACAAATTCTCATTCTTTATTGCTTAACAAAGTGAACAATTAGGAGCCTATGATTGGGTTACTAATATAATTTTTCTATTCTGGCAAACGTTCTTTACTTTTATGATCTGTATTTCAAAATCTGGCATTTTAGAATACTACTTCGGTACCTTTATGGGATACTATTCGTAGCTTTAAATCATGACCCTCTCCAAATAGTTTTTCTTTAATGCATATGGTTACCATGGATATCACTATTTACTAAAAGCATATTTTGAGAGTCAGCATTTTCACCACTAATATTTTTCTGACTGTCTATCCACCATATCCTGCCTTTCATGAAAAAATACATGTATTAAGTGTTCTACAGTAACTTACTTTGCACACATGAAATTCCTACTAAAAATAAACTGTATTTACTTTGAAATAATAATTCAAACACAAAAGAATAGTGCGACCCTTTCCTGAAAAAAATTTAGTACAGTAACAAGCATTTAGTAGACACAAAATAATAAACTGGGAACAATCATTTTTATTTATTTATTTATTTATTCATTCATTCATTCATTCATTCTAATATACTAGTCATGGAATGTAAATTGTGATTATATATAACAAGTAATCTACAATGATTTTAAGAGTACAGTTTGACAATATTTGTAACAAAATGCAACATAATACCTTAAATACTTTTTCTGTTTAATATTTTTTTCTCCTTAGGATAAGGTCTCATGTACCCCAGGCTGGCCTCAAACATAGTTTTTAGTTGAAAATGACCTTGAACTTCTGATCATCTTGCTTCTCTATCCCTTGAGTGTTGAGAATATAGCCCTGTACCACCATACTCAGCTTTATAAGGGTTTTGGGCTGAAACTCAAACTTTGTGAATTCTAGTAGTCTACCAAACAGCCTATTTTTAAAATATATAACAGAATTTATTCAGCTCTGTCAGTCTATAACAATTTTGTTTATCATTGTCAAAATAAAATTATAACAAAAAATTACTGATGGGAAAATGACATAAAATTTTGTAAAGTCACAACAACATAGAATGATTTATAAGGTAAACAATATATCTGCAAATAATATAGACTCTAGTAAGGTTCAAAATGACTAAAATATTGTTTTAAATGTATTATATGCATATTTTCAATTATAAGAATAGCCTATAAAAGAGAAACTATTAGTATGCATTTTGAAAGCAGTAACTGTTGCTAGTTAGATGATTCAATTACCATGAACTATTTTGGCATGTTTCAAAAGTACTGCCATTTTAAAACATACAAAATATCTAAAAATGCAACCATGGTAATAGATTCTGAGTGCATGGGTTGGGGTGAGAGAAAAAGACAATGACAAATTGGTCCAAAAGGACACTGAGACTTCATAGTTGGAAGACTATTGTGCTGACAATTAGTAACAGAGGAAGCAGAGCACAAAACAAATGAATGAAAACGGCTGAACTTGCAATGAAAGGCCTTATTATAGAGCAGAAACATTGTTATAATAAAGGGGCAATGTACTCTTCTCTACGGAACTTCCAAACAGCACCCCAATCTCTTTTCTCTTCCCCTGCATTGCATTTTTCCATTAGCATCTGCTTGATTATGTATTGTTTCCAACCCAAAACAATTCCTCTATATTATTTCTAAATCCTGAGGTTGAAAGGCCCCTCCTTCCACTCTGGCCTTAGGCCTCATTTAACATTACTAGAAATATAACAAATGCTTTTAAAGCAAGATAAATATGGGACCGGGGGACACTAAGGCAGTGATTTAGCATTAATAATTCAGAAGAAGCAACAAACACGTGAAACTCAAATACAATTTGCCAAAATGTTGATAAGTATATAATGTATCAAGAATATCCAGATGGTATTTCCTGTAAAACGTAGTGTCTATGCTGTGGCTGCTGTTATAATTTGAAGATCAATGCTGAAAGCTTTATATACTAGTAACTTCTCTGCACCATTACTCCTTCCCAGATGGAAGTGTTCCCTACTCTGTATCTTTATATACTAGATAAGAATGACAAGAGTTGATCAATGATACTGGCGAGCTGGTTAGGAGGACTGTAAGCATTCCTCTCCTGAACTCCCCACTGGAAAGACTGTCCCCCTGAAGCCCTGAGCAGCAGACAGGCTGCTGTAAGGAGGAAGACTAGAACAAGCACTGGACTTAATGCTTCTGCCTTACTTTACATGTATCAAAATTATGATGCAGGACAGTTCTATGATCTGCTCAAATTAAGCATTTTTTTTAAAAAATAATCAATATATCTATTGCTATATTGACATTTACCTTTATGTATCCTATATAGGTTCACCATACTCAAAATATACTTTGAGAATATGTATGTGTGAATGTACCATGTATCAGATCTGCAAGATCATATTTTTCTGTGGGTATTGACTAATCTTTACCTGAAGAATCTCAAGATGAACTCAAGCTAAGTGTTAGATCACACTTACTTGCTTTGAGGCTGTAAGATAATTTTAATCTTTATAGGCCTGCTTTACTATCTAGTTTTTAAAAGGGGGAGAATAATATTTAAGTTATGTTTCTTGTGGTAAATATAAAAAGTAAAACAACTGATGTAGCAGGTTTTTCAATATCAATCCTTTCCTTATTCTCATAGATCTCCTAGTTCCCTATTATTAGATTTTAAAATGGGATTAAAGCACCAATTACAATGGGTATGTAATCATGATTCTAATTGTTATTTTTAAAACCATACATATGTAGAAACTAAAATTTTAAGTTGCAAAGTAATTTACAGGAAAGAAATAGTCAAAGACTAAATCATATAAAAGTATATATGCTCAACCAAACATTTTCTATAGATTTCAGATCAGAACTGATTAGAGTTGGAGAGCAACAAGCAAACATTTTTTGCTATTAAAATATGAAAGGGCATCACAGAAGACAATGTGAGGATTAGAGATAATATAAGACAAAAATACAAGGATCCTTAGCTATGCATCAAAGTAGACTTGGTATCTGGTGGTTTATACAATACATCAGTTTAGATAATGACTAATACCCATCCTCTCTCTACCCACATTACAGCACCACACTACAGAAAAGGGTTTGTTTTGTTTTATTAATGAACCATTTCAAGAGATACCTATCTGTTCTAAGCTAAACACTATACTTAAAAACAGTTTTTATTGTAAAAGCACTCCTCTTATGGTGGGATCTGAAATGCAAAATTTACCTGTATCAATAAAATTATTTTGTAAGTTACTAAATGAGACAATAAATAGCAACGACATTATAGAAACAAACAAAATCCACCAGATAAACTAATGGAATTCCTAGGGCCTAATTCTGACTTTGGTAAAACAAATATCTGGGATGGTTGAAGCAGTCCTTTAACTATTTTCAAGTGCCACATTTCTTTCTTTCAGGTATTCCTCTGTGAGGACTAATTTTATGTCTACTTGACATAGTCTAGAGTCACCTGAGAAGAGGGAACCCCAATTGAGAAAATGCCCCCTTGAGACTGGGCTGTAGGCAAGCCTATAAGGCATTTTCTTAATGAGTGGTTGATGTGGGAGGGCCCAGCCTATTGTCATAGGCCTGGGCTCATAGGCCTGGGTTCTTGAAGAAAGCAGGCTGAGCAAGTCCTAAGGATCAAGCCAGTAAGCAGCATTCCCCCATGGCCTCTGCATCAGCTCCTGTGTAGATCCTAGCCCTGACTGAGGTCCTGCCTCACTGCTTTCGGTGAAGGTGCTTCCTATCACAGCAGTGGTGACCCTAGCTAAGACACCCTTTCCTCCAATGGGTTTCATTCTATAGCGAGACAGGAAATAACATGCCATCGAGCTGGTTCATTCTTGAGAATTCCATACCTACTTATTCAAAAGGGAAGATATTCAGCCTGAGTTTCTGAGAATTTTTAAAATTAGAACAGTATTTTTACCTAGAATCTAGCCTGTCTTTTAAAATGTTACTATTTCTCTAAAGAATCTCAATCTCCAGAGAGAGAGGTTTTTCTCGATAGTCTAGTTTCTAATGAATCTCCCTTTCCTAAAATGTGTATTTTAATTGTAAAACTTACTCCAGAATTTAATTGCAAACCATATCAAGTACCAATTCCAAGGCAAACCATATCAAGTACCAATTCCAAGTATCACAGAGTATTTTTGCTATTACATTACAACTTCTTCAGATCCACTAACTATTATCTGTAGAGTAATGAAATGAACACAGAATTTGGAGTTTGCATTCTGTTACTCATATATTTAATTTCTGGCTCTAAAAACTACCAAGAAACATATCACACAGCTTTTCAAAATAGGAAACACAATATTTACCTCACAGTATCCCTGTAACAAGTAAAGGAGATAACATTATCTGAAAGGGAATGGCACATATGAACAACTTTTTAAAGATTGGTTTCTTTCATTTTTAATTCTTTGAGTACTAGGTACAATGTTGAGCATTCCAATAAAAACTTTCTAAATATTCACTAGAGCTTAACGTTTATGGCTAATACTGGTTTTCAACTTGACTACATTTGGAATCAACTAGAAACCAAGCAGCTGGGCACACATATGAGCAATTTTTCTTGATTGGATCATTTAAGGTGGAAAGGTCCACCCTAATCTGGGCCACAACTTTTAGTGACAGTGCATAGAAAAGGCCATGGAAAAAGGAAAGTTTTGCTTTTTGCCTGCTTGCCTTTACTTTCACTAGCAAGCTCATCTTTCCTGTTGCTGAGACATTCCTTCTCTGGTTATTAGAAACTACTTCTTCAAGATTTCAACATAGACTGAAGACCCAGCAATTCTCTAGGACTTCTCTGGGACTCCTGCAACAGATTGGGAATGCTGAGACATCCAGTCTCAGGTACTGAACAACTCCTAGATTCTTGGCTCTCTATTGTGAGACAGCCATCTTTGGAATGACTACCTGGATTAAAGCCTGAAACCACTCTAATATCCCTCATATATATGTATTTTCAATCTCTCAGTTCTCTTCCTATACAGACCCACTACATATGATAAACTTGACTTCATATATAAGTCAATTATGTTATCACACAGTTTCAAAAATAGAGTATGTATGTCAGGTTGATATCTAGGAACACAAGAAGAGAAAACAAGGAAAAAGTTAAACTGGGGTAGTCTCCAGAAAGTCCCAGATGCCAGGGAAACAAGGGGCTCCCAGAACCCAAATGGGATGACATTAGCTGAGACACCCAACAAAGGGGAGAGAGAACCTATAGAGGTTAGGCACAGCCCCTAAATGAGGGATACCATCCACCCATCTCAAAAATATTAACCCAGAATTGCTCCTGTCTAAAGGAAATATAGGGACAAAGTATGGAGCAGAGACTGAAAGAAAGGTCATCCAGAGACTGTCCCACCTGGGGATCCATCCCACATGCAGACACAAAACCCAGACGCTATTGCTGATGCCAAAAAGTGCTTGCTAACAGGAGCCTGATATAGCTGTCTCCTGAGAGGCTCTGCCAGAGCCTTACCAACACAGATGTGGATGCTTGAAGCCAATCATTGGACTAAGCATGGGGACACCAAAGGAGAAATTAGGTAAAGGACTGAAGGAGGCTGAAGAGGTTTGCAACCCCATAGGAAGAACATCAACCAACCAGATCCCTTCCCTGCTCCCCAGAACTCTCAGGGACCAAACCACCACCCAAATAATACATACAGAGGGACTCATGGCTCCAGCTGCATATGTAGCAGAGGATGGCCTTATCTGGCATCAATAGGAGGGGAGGCCCTTGGTCTTGTTAAGGCTCAATGCCCCAGCATAGGGGAATGCTACGGCAGTGAGGCAGGAGGGGCATGGGGGAGCATCTTCATAGAAACGGGGGGGGGGGGGGAGATGATTTAGGGTGTCTGTGGGGAGGAAACCAAGAAGGGGAATAACATTTGAAATGTAAATAAAATAACCAATCGAAAATTTTTAAAAAGTAATTAAAAGTAATTTAGTAACAAACAGTCTGTCTATTATAGGCAGGCAATAGATGGTCGACCTTGACTGACCTAGCTCAGTGACAGAAACAGAAGAGCAGGTGCAGAGAAAGCTACTTCTGGTAGGGTTTGCTTCCATTCTCGGATCTAGGATTGTAAACTCCTGGAGCTTATTAATCCTGGCCTGCTTTCTCTTAAAACCCTTACCTACCACATCATCTCCCCCTTTAAAGAAGCAGTGATTTAAAAAAAAAACAATTTAATTTTAGTATCTCTCCAATGAACAGTAAGCAAGAGTTTCTTCAGAAAGACATCACAAAATTGTAAAAAGAACAAGGGAACTTCTGACTATACAGAGGCAACAGTTGACACATGCATAAACCTTAGCCAACAGAAATTTGGTTCTTCAAAAGAGATTTGACGAAATTTACACTGTCATTTTCTGTTTTATTTTCAAATAAGGCATCTACTTCTTACAGTGAGATAAACCTATTATTAGACTTAATTTCCCATTTATCTGAAAGTTTGCTATAAATTAGAAGTAAAAACACATCCAATGTTCAACAAATTAAGTATATAAAATAGTCTAAGAAGTCACTCAAAGCGAAACACTTAAAATGTGCATGGTACTGAACTTAACAAAATGTAGCAATCTGCATAAAAACATCCTGGAGGATTAAGGGGTCTCATCAAGGTTTCTGAATATGTTAGGCCGTGGGCTCCATCTCTACCACTACCACATCAAAAATATAGACTATTAAGTCATATAGAGAAATATTAAAAAGATATGAGGTATATATATGTACATTTATATACTTTTTATTTTATACAAATGTTTATGGATAAGTAAAAATAATAATAATTCACCTTCCCCGTGTTAAAAAAAAAATGGAGCAACTCTAAGATTTCTTTGTCTGAGAGAAAGAATGGTATTTGGACAATGTTGTTTTTGATATATATATATATATATATATATATATATATATATTCCAAGTATTTCAGAGAAAAGAATTTCTGAACATAAGAAACCAATTATGAGACTGTTAACATAATCCAGGGAGAATTAATGAAGACTTGAGCTGGCTCGTAACAGAAGAGCTGACAGCTTGTTTGTTTGAAGATATACACCTACCTCCACAGGATATAACCAGATGCTCAAGCAAGGTATTAATTTCTAACTTAAATGCTTATATAATCAATAATTCCTTTCCTACTTTCAAACCTATCATCCAGAACTCATGCTAACAACTCAAAAATATACTATTTAGTAACCCTAGTTAACTATTACATATTGCTTCTTTCACAAGTTCCATGGCATTTACTTTCTATTAAAGTTCATCCAACAGCATTTTCAACAAATGGGGCTGGTTCAACTGGAGGTCAGCATGTATAAGAATGCAAACCAATCCATTCTTATCTCCTTTGTAAGTTCAAGTCCAAGTGGATCAAGGACCTCCACATAAAACCAGATACACTTAAAGTAATAGAAGAGAAAGCGGGGAAGAGTCTTGAACACATGGGCACAGGGGAAATTTTCCTGAATAGAACACCAATGGCTTATGCTCTAGGATCAACAATAGACAAATGGGATCTCATAAAATTGCAAAGCTTCTGTAAGGCAAAGGACACTGTCATTAGGACAAAACAGCAACCAACAGATTCGGAAAAGATCTTTACCTATCCTACATACGATAGAGGGCTATTAACCAATATATATAAAGAACTCAAAAAGTTAGACTTCAGAGAATCAAAAACCCTATTAAAAATGGGGTAAAGAGCTAAACAAAGAATTCTAGCAGCTGAAAGAGTAGGATGCAAATATTTACACCCAACCAATGAACAGAAGCAGCTGACCCCTGCTGTTGAATTAGGGAAGACTGAATGAAGCTGACAGCAAACCTGTAGGAGAACCAGCAGTCTCAATTAATCTGGACCCCCAGGATCTCTCAAACACTAGCCCACCAAACAGGCAGCATACACCAGATGACATGAGGCCCCAAACGCACATAGAGTAGAGGACTGCCAGATCTGTGTTCATTCAGAGATGATGCACCTAACCCTCAAGAGACTGGAGGCCCAAGGGAGTTTAGAGGTCAGGTGGGTTGGAGGGTGGGGACATTCACATGGAGACAGGGGAAGGGGAGGAGGTATGTATGGGCCATGGAACAGTCAGAGGGTGGACAGGGATTGGTGGGGTGGAAAATAAAATATGAAGTGTATAAAAATAATTAATAAAAATATTTATAATGTTAAAAAAAGAATTCTCAACAGAGGATTATCCAATGATTGAGAAGCACCTAAAGAAATATTCAACATCCTTAGTCATCAGGGAAATGCAAATCAAAACAACCCTAAGATTCCACCTCACACCAGTCAGGATGGCTAAAATTAAAAACTCAGGTTGACGGCAGATGCTGTTGGGGATGTGGAGAAGGAGGAACACTCTTCCACTGTCGGTGGGATTGCAAGCTGGTAATCAGTCTGGCAGTTCCTCAGAAAATTGGATACCTGAGGACCCAGCTATACCACTCCGGGCCATATACCCAAAAGATGCTCTTGTGGGTGGTTGGGGGAACACACTCATAAAAGCAGGAGGAGGGGAGATGGGATAGAGGGTTTCTAGAGAGGAATCCAGAAAGAGGGATAACATTTGAAATGTAAATAAAGAAAACATCTAATAAAAAATTTCATTTTGGCAACTAAACCCATTTTTCTCTTCACCTACTATGTGTAGAATGATAATACTACACATAAGGCTACACAGTGTCTATGTCAAATCCTATATATAAAACTTAACCCTCTAGGCTCCAAGTAAGATAATATATGATCAACAAACTTTTAAAATTTAATTATTCTCAATTTTCATAATTCATATCTACCTAGACAGCTAATGGCCTGTCTTAGTCAGGGTTTCTATTCCTGCACAAACATCATGACCAAGAAGCAAGCTGGGGAGGAAAGGGTTTATTGAGCTTACACTTCCACGTTGCAGTTCATCACTAAAGGAAGTCAGGACTGGAACTCAAGCAGGTCAGGAAGCAGGAGCTAATCCAGAGGCCATGGAGGGATGTTTCTTACTGGCTTGCTCAGCCTGCTCTCTTATAGAATCCAAGAATACCAGCCCAGAGATGGCACCACCCACAAGGGGCCCTTCCCCCTTGATCACTAACTGAGAAAATGCCTCACAGTTGGATCTCATGGAGGCACTTCCCCAACTCCTTTCTCTGTGATAACTCCAGCCTGTGTGAAGTTGACACACAAAACCAACCAGTACATGGCCCTTCTAGATATACAAGATTAGTGCTAAATCTAAATTTTTCTCTCCATATGTCCTGATTTGAACCATGAACTGATTTGTCTCCAAACCTGAAATCTGAATCTAACATTTTTCAGCCATGAAAATGATTTTGGTAGTTTTAAGACCCATAATTTTCTATTTTCAATGTGATTAAAAAATAGGTTAGATAGGAAACATTCATTTAAAAAGAGGGGCAAGCTAAGAATGTAGGTATCCTATCTTTTATAAAAGAGAATAAAGAAAAGTTTTGGAAACCAGACATTCTCAGGATAGAGCAACATTTGCAGCACATAAGGCAGACTTCTAGGAGGAGCTTCTTGGGACAGATGCTGGCACACCCTGCTGCTTACCACACAGAGGAAGAAGGAACCTTGTAAAAATAGGATGAACCTAAAAGACATCTGGGCAATTACTCACTTTTCCACCGAGGAATTTTTCCCTCTTTGAAGTTTAACAATCTAAGAACTCAGTACAAGATGATAGGTGTAAAATATCAGAAATCATGGCTAATGGATAGAAAAGCTACTTTGCTCAAAGTACCATGTGACAATATGTGTTTGTAGCAGTATTTTTCAACTCAAAGTACATGTATTTGAGTTGAAAATACATCTCAACAATTCTCAATATACATGTTTTCTCAAACTATGATTATTAAAAATGATTCATGTTAACTTTTAGTTACAGTTATACCATCCTTAAAAATAATTCCTAAATTTCATCTCTATTTCACTGCATTTAGAAGACACCTTCATTCACAGTCGATATTTGATCTAATAAACTCAAATTAGAATAAATGTCAGAGGTGCTGCCATCTTTGCTCCTGTAACTGTAGAGGGGCACACTAGTAGGCAGGGATCACCAGAGTAGAAGATCATTTGGGACATACCCCACCAGGACTCCACATGTACCCAGGAGCTCAGCACCATCACAGCCATCCAGCTGGGCACCGACACTGCCAGGGGTCATCTGCCCTGCAGGGTGGCAGTTGGAGAGAGTCCTGTGCTTAGAGGTGACATGCAGCCATCTTTGCTCCTGTGACTGTGTAGAGGGACAGACTGGTAGGCAGGGATCACCAGAGTAGAT